>NC_133621.1:38298033-38905533 GCF_048593235.1 Sminthopsis crassicaudata | reverse complement strand
CATTATAATAAATAGCTCTTTTTCCCTGACATTATCGCTGGTGACTGGTAGAGATGATTTGGGTTTCAGAAATAGTACTGGGATGACATTTCATCTCAGAAAATGCATACATGTAACATGTATTCTCCAGAAAACAGATCTTGTCTTTCTTGCTTTCTTTTTCTTTTTCTCTGTCTCTTTCTCTCTTACTTTCACCTATTTTATCTATATCCGTGTTTTTCCAATTCCAAACAAAAGCTAAATATAAATTTGAAACAGATAGATTTTCCCTTACTTGCCATAAGTGATTATTCAGCACCTCTCATTCATTTCTCTTTATCATTTAGTTCTTCTAACAGGGTGGATGACCACTTGTCAGTCAGAGAGGACTAATGCTTTGGTTGGTACATGAATCACACTTTAATTTTCCACAATTCATATCACAAACACGAGTGATCATGATAGAAAATCAGGGCACTAAGATGAGTAGCATACCACAAAATTTAGACCTTATTCATTATGGGAAAATTACTATTTTTGAGCCCAAGAAGTGATAATCACAGCTGTGATTTCAGAAAATTATTTTGACAGCAACATAGAGGATGCATTTCCTACAAGGGGCTAGAAAGAAATGCGTTAATAATAATAATAGCTAATGTTAATACAGTAGAGGCCACTGCAAGAATACAAGTAGAATATGCTGGGGTCCCACATTGGATGATGGCAGAGGTAATAAGCAGAAAGATGAAGATAGATATTCGAAGGCAGACTTGGCTGAGAATCAAACTAATGCTCAATTAGAATGGGTTCAATGAATATCCCGATCTACTCAGTAGAAGTACAGGGTTTCCACTGGATCATTCTGAATTTCCAGTGCAAACTTTGCAAAGGAATGGAAGAGCTCAAACTTAGGTCCATTCAGCAACTTCTGTGACAGTCTCCATGGAGATGTCCCTTCATCTTCTACATATCTTCTGTTTTGATTAGTCAACTTTATAAACGAGAAGTCTGTGATAAAGGACAGAAGATGAATGGCAAAATAAACAGGTAAAACAGCAAAATGATTCTAAATATGGTGATTCCTGCTGGATATAAGGAACTATTCCCAAGTAGTCCCGAATCTTCCAGCCAACAGGTGCTGAAGGCAGTGTGGTGCTCCATTTACTGCTTGAGAAAGACTAATGGCTCTGAATTAGAACACTTGGTTTCAAATATCACCTTGGATTCTTACTACCTTACTACCTTAATTCTCTTCCTGGGCTTCAATTTCTTGGTCTATAAAATGAAGGACTTACATCTCCTGATAGAGGTGGTAAACTCAAGATGGAGAAGGAAACAGATTTTTTTGGACATGGCCAATGTGTTCATTTGTTTTGCTTGATTTTACACACACACACACACACACACACACACACATGTATAGATATAATATATATATATATATATATATATATATATATATACATACATACATACACACACACACACACACACATATATATATGTTTGTTACAAGATTTTTTATATTTTTTAATGGGGAGAAACAGAAGGGGGAAACTCAATTTTGTTGATTAAAAAACACATTTTTTAAAAATAAGGGATTTAGACTAAATTGTTTCTAAGATTTCTTCCAGCTTTAGATCTGTGAGACTATGGAACATCCAGTCTAGCATATCTCAAGAGCTGGACTAACTCCTTATCTAGCATCCATACTTACAAAGTAGCAAAGACAAGATTAGAAGTGATTCCTTCAAGTGGCTACTCTAGTAATGCTTTCCCTCTCCATCAGTAATATACAAGTAAAATAGAAAGAAACACCTGTAGTGCTACATACTGATCTAGAAAAGCACAAATTAATATTACGTAGGTTTTATGGTATCTTATGTATTTGGTTAAGAATTTCCTAATTGCATTTTAATCTGATTTATTTGCAGGCAGATGCTGGTGGTCACAAGTCTGATGCTTCAGTCTACACCATGCTGTCTAGTCTCCATTTTACATGAGAATTTTAGGTTCTACTCCTCCCAGTGGACAAATAACATCAGATCTCTATGCCTCAGTTCTCATCTTTGAAATGGGGACAATAATATGCACACTTCATTCAAATGATTATTTAGAGAAAATTCTCATGTGAATCTCTATTAATAAGAGTTATTAGTTCTGAAGAGATCCACAGAATACTATGTGGCTTAGTGAATATTCACATACTTTCAGGGATCTAGTTAGTAAAGGAGATGCTATTATAGATAATGTGGTTTTTTCCATGAGCTAAAACCTTTTCTCTATTACACAAGCATTAAAGATTCACTACAGGTGAAACAACATGGAATAATGGAGACAGAACTAGGTAATAATAAGTGCAGATAATTTACTCAATGATCTGCATTGATTGAAGTTCTCCCACTGATTAACTCCAGACTTCCTCCCCCCAAACCCACCAAAGTTTTACTATAGTTCAGAGTGGTGACCAGAGATGAAATGAGAAAGAATTGCATGTAACTGGCTCCCATCAATGTTTTCCAAATGGGTTAACCCAATTGGTGTTAGAAGAATTACAATTCAGTGATAGATATGATCAATTAAAATTCAGACAGAATACTATTCAGAGATGCTTTCCTTCATATGGAGGCTGCAATCTAATCTGAATTACGCAAAGGGCTGATTTGTGGGTTGCATTCCAAACTCTTTTAATTTTATTTTCTCAAAAAAAGTAACGCAAATTTAGCACATGTTAAGAGGAGCCAGAGAAGCAGCCCTGGAACATTGACAGTGCTTCCATTGACTTCAGCAAGAATGTCTCTAGAAGAGTCAAGATATAAATTTCCTTTAAACTACACTTGGAGGGGGCAAAACTAGGGCCGGAATGGTGTTAATTTACCAATCTCAACAAATAGGATTAAAAAAGAAAGAATCATGAATATCAAATCTAGTGCCATTATTAATTATTTCCATCCATTAGGGTGACTATCAAGGGATGAGAGAAAAGATCACCCTAGGGGATAGAACAGTAGTCCAAGCATTATGTCCAGCTCCAGAGATCCAATAAAATAGCAGCCCCGAGATCAAAAGTTAGGAATATACAAAGGTGAAAGGTCTAGGGGTGAGTGTGGAATGAGCAAAAGAATAGACTCTTAGTGGAAAAAGCCATGAATCCAAAGCTTCTCATAGAACAAGGTTAGGAAAATACCACAGCGAAAAAGAAGTAGCTAGAAAGATTAGATTACTGAGAAACAGTCTCATAACTGCCGGTCTGTTCCAGTTGCCCACTCAATTGTGAGCTCAAGCACTTAGAGTAACAGTCATTTAGTGGCATATTCCCAGTCTCAACTCCTACCAACCAAGAAGTGCGTGTAACCACTGACATGGAAGACATTTTTATTAAACCCAGTAGCACAGCAACATTTGCCCTTTCAACATCTAATTCTCTAAGTAACCATATGACTCATAACTCATATGACAATTAGTTAACACTGAACAGTGGTACATATTCAGATAATAGAAAATCAGGAGACTATTCAATATATAGATTAATGAACCCAGGGATAATTCACTGCATCCATCTCTATGACCAGTCCTAGACTTTCCTGCAAATGCTATCTAGAGAATGCATTTGCAGCTGGAGCTCAGCAGACAATGATAACGCTGCCACATCAGAGGCAAGAGGAAATAGAAACTCTACTTACTAAACAGTTGGCAATAGAGGACCTGTAAACTTCTCTTCATGGTATCATCTGGTCCTGCTTGTCCTCCAGTTTATTCATGATTCTGTCTGGGAGAAGGAGAAAAGAAAATTTATCATGAGAATGGAAACATTCTTTTCCCTTTAGGAAATATAATCCAATCCAGCTGTTCAGAAATTGTTCCACTAATGTCTACCACAGTTGTAATGGACCATTTAAAAACACCCTTAATATCATCACTCCAGAAGGGAGTCCTGGGGATCAGTAAACCACATATAGTTCATTTTGAACATAGCCATCAATCAAATCCTCAAACTGTGCATCTTCTAAGGGAAATTCCAACCAGAATGTAAGAGTGAAGAATTGGCTTCAGAGTTTTAGAAGGCTTTCCTGAGAACTTGTTTGAATTCCTAAGGTCAGAATAGAAGACAAAGGAAGTTCTTTATAGGTACTCTCTAATCCCCCAAATAATATGTTCTTATACCATGTGTGTTCATATGTAATTTTGGATGGTTATATCCACAAGGAGTCACTTAAGAATTTTCTCTTTAATATAAAGTTCCTTACACATCCATATATATGAGGTTAAGAAAGCAACTTCTCCCGCTTCATAAAGCCCACGAGGAAAAGGGTATGGAGAAAAATGGGCAAAAATTAGGGAGTAGACAGATTATAAGTTTCATAAAAATTGAATGATCAGCTCCTTGCTTACACTTGCTCTGGTTCCACCCAACTTTGGTCCATTTACTATATAGATCTATACTAGAAAAAAAGGAGAATGGAAGCCTATTCCAAATCAATGAGACTATAACCGCTTTTCTCTCTTCTCCTTAATCAAAAAACCCTTATGAGTGGGGGTGGGGGAAGGATATATTACAAGCAGCAGGATTCAGAGGGAAGAGATCTTGGTTATTAGATTCTGATAATCTGAATTTGGATCCTGCCTCTACTAGCTGGAGAAGGAAATGGCAAATCATCTTTGCCAAAAAAAACCCCAGATCGGACAATGAAGAATTAGACATGTCTGAAATATGATTGAACAACAACAATAACAGTATCTTTATGCCTGAGCAAGTCATTCAATACTGCTGGAAATCAGTTTCCTTATCTATTAGCTGGGAGCAATGGTATCTAGGGTCTTTTTCTACCCCTAAGCTTATTATCCAGTGAATGATCAAACAGGAATCATGAAAGCTGAATACGCTTGAAATGACTGAATAATAACAAATGGATAAGAAAGAAGCTGACTTTCTGAAATGGGGCGGGGAAGGAGGGACAGAGAAAAGCATGGATAAGTGACACATATACTCAGATAAGCCCAGATGATGGACAATAAGAAATTTGGGGAAAGTCAGAGTGTTTTCAGCTGGGACCAGGCTTCTGTGAAGAAGTAATGCCTTAGCTGAAGTTTAAAAGACTTTAAACAGACAAAGATGTGGAAGAAGGACATTTTAGATTGGAGGATAGACTTGTAAATGTTTATGGCAGGAGAGGAAAGGATAGAATCAAACAGTGGCAGGTAACCTAGTTTGATTTGAATGTACAAATGAAATAAGACTGGAGAGTTAGGGTAGTCACAAAGTGAAGAGAGTTGAATGGCAAGCTGAGGAGTTGTTTTGTTTGTTTTGCAGGAGTGGACCACTGAGGATTTGTATGACAATGACCATGTTCAGACCTGTGCTTTAGGAACATTATTTAGGTGGTTCTATAGTGAAAAAGGACATGTTAAAAAAGAAGAGTCTGGGGTCTGGGAGACCCATCAGGAGACTATTTGAATGGTTTAAGTGAGAGTTAATTCCTACCTGAATTAGTTGGTGGTATTATATATGGTATTATATATAAATGGAAAGAAGGACACTGATATGATACCTTACTAATGTCACCTTGATGATTTATTTGTGAATGTGTAAGAGGGAAGAGTCAAAGATGTTTCAGGTTTTTAGTTTGGGTTACTGGGAGGGAATAGTGGTACCATCAAGGCAAACAAGGAAGATGGGAGGAGAGTTAGGGTTTTTGGAGAAAGTAATAGTTTCAGCTTTTCACATATGTATTTTAACTTTGAAGCAAGTGATGGACAACATGGGAGTAGACTTCAGGAGTTAGTATACAGTTTTATATAGTTTGGAGCATTATCTGCATGGGAATGGATGAACAGAAGAGCGAGTATAGATAGAGAGGAAGAGAAGAAAATTCACATTCTAAGGACAGAGCTTTGAGGAACATCCACACTTAGAGATCAAGAGGAGGAAGACGAACCCACAAAGATGACAGAATTAGATGCTGGCTGAAGATCCTGTGGAGAACGGTCATGGAAGTCAAAATGGTGGTCAAAAGCATCAATTTCTGCAGAATGATTAAGGAGAGGGGACACTGATAAAACATCAGGCGACCAGTTATGTCTCTTTTCTATAGAGTTTACATAGTATTAATATATAATTCCAAGAATGATAACTAATATCTGGCCTAAGACTTTAATAAAATACAGAATTCATAGTATAACCCAAAGGAAGGGAAAGGGGGAGAAGGTGATAATGAAAACATTGACCAACATCAGGAATAAGAAAGGAGATAGGGTGTTTTTGCTAATTATCAGCACAGTAGAAAGCATCTTTCCTCCAAGTGGGATTAAAATGATCAGGCCAGACTCTAAGAGGAGCAGAACTCCATTTTCTATTAAACCAAAAGAATATTTATTTTGTGCTTCTTCTGGGACAATTCTATTTATGGTAGCTCCCTGGATGAAATACTCTTCAATCTAATGGCCCTATATGTTTGAGTGAAAGAGAGCCAAATGTCAGCGAATAGCTGATTTCCCTCCTTTGCTATTTCAAATCAATCTGAGAAGAGCACATCAATTTTATGACTCAGTGAAAAGGCTATGAAGTTCAGAGTTTGCTTCCCATCCTTTTTCCCTTGGTGTCTGGGGTCTTCCCAGTCTGTTTTTTTCTTTCATTAGAATGCTCCCTCCTATGACTTAGGGAAAAGTCCTGGCTCTATCAATCCTTAGCTATGACCTCACAGGAGTCCTTTCCCCTTCTGAGTTGTAGTTTTCTCCTCTGTAAGATTGGCAAACAGGAGAGTATCTTTAAGGTATCCTCTACATACAAATCTAGGATGCTGTAAATTAAAGGAGAAAGGGAATAATTTCCTTCAGAAAAACCGTCAAATAGTCTCATATGTGATACACATGGTGGGCCAAACCAGATCTGGTCACTTTAAAGTTCTATACAACTTCTAGTGAGGAAAATTCCTCTGCCTAGTGCCCTCTAACAATGCTGATTAGCAAGTAGTCTGCATCTTCTAGTCTAGTTTACAGAGATGCCCAACTCAGACCCCTAGCCACAGTCTGAACCAATAAATTAAAATACAACCTAAATAAGGTGAATTTGTAGTTTTCTAAGTCAATACAGAAGCAGTGGGGATATGTTTCTATTTGAACTTGACAGAACCAATCTAGAGGAATTGTATGGGACCATTTAAAGTTGAAGCAGCTTGCCACATCATTATGTGTAAGAAGAACTAGAACCCAGCTCCTTTTGGCTCCAAAATACCCTACTACCTCTTAGAAGCTTAAGAAACATTGGCTGACCTCGATCAACCAGTGTTCATTGAATCAAATGAATTACTCTACGAGTTTATGAAGCAAATTATTACTCAGCATGAACATCTTCCCAATTAAACCCATTAAAATATCTGTAATCAGTTTTGTACTTGTTACCAAGATGTAATCATCAGCATCAAAATTTTCCCCCTACCTCCAAATGCATATGGGGGCCATTGGAATCAACTTTTGGGATTTTAGGAACAAAACTTGGATTTTAGTTCTGGAAAGAACTATTTGATGTGTCCCCTTTAGGTCTATTTCCTCATTTATAGAACATATCTTATCTAATAATTGAGTCTTCTTCTCAATCTGAATTTATGATTCTTATTGAAACATTTGGGAATGAAATGATGAATATTACTCAAGTTATGGGAAATTTGGGGGAAAGTAAAGTAAAAGAATTCCAAACATGAAATGGAAGAGTTCTTAGAGGCCGTTTACCTATCCATTTTCCAGTTAAGGCACTGTAGATAGCTAATTTGTACATGGTTGTTTGCATATTGTCTGTCTCATCAGACTATGAACTTCTTGAGGAATTCTCTTTTGACTTTCTTTGCATCCCCAGCACTTAGCATAGTGCCTAGCACAGAGTAGGCATTTAATAAATGTCTACTAACTGACTTTAGACCAGGAAGGAGGAGTGTCCTGGACCCTGTCAAACACCTGGTTCCCGGAGAGTACTGCTGTCTGATTCACTTCTTATTCCAGAACACAGCCTCTTACCAACTGCTTTCAAATACCTGTATAAAGAAATCACTGCCCTCCCTGCAATGCACTGCATTTGCCAATGCATGGCATTTTTCCCAGTGATTTACTTAAGGGCTCTTGAACACATTAGGCGTGTGAGACAAACCAACAAACAGCTCCTCTCTGCTGATCAAATACCCCTGTGAATGAAGGCGGAAAGCATGTTTGTCCTCTGCTTGGGAAGTCCCAAAGGACTGGCAAGACTATTGACTAAGCCATACAAAAGAAGTGCCATTGTTATTACCCACAGCATTCTAGAACATTAAAGACACACTTCATACCAGCACCCTGATTTCCCTTGCTTAAAAAAATCAGTCCTTTCAAAATAAATCTTCTCTTTCCATTCTTACTACTGTTTTTCCTCTCCAAAAATTTCACTTTTTCCTAGATAGGCAGATCTAGTTATTCACCTGGCTATGGATTCATGACAACTATTTCCCTACCCCTACTGAAAACTGGGAAGGTGATGCTTCTAGTAAAGCAAAAAGAAAAAAAAACCCATAAAGGATAGAATTGGCTCTATTATCCAGGTACCACCTATCCACTGGAAACTCTGAATGAGTTGAGCATTTTTTTTCATCCTCATCCCCATATCTTTACCTATACTCCTGACACCCCCAGAATCACAGAATGTTAAGAAACCTAATTGATTTCATTTAATTCCCTCATTTCTGATGAGGAAACTGAGACAGTACAGGTACAATTACTTACTTTCAATCATAAAATGGTGAAACTGAGATTTTAATCCAAGAAATGTGTCAAAAATATTGGTTTTCTCATATTTGTGGTCATTAAAGGCAGCAAAATAACATGTATAGTACATAGAAACCTTATCTGGAAGTCAGGTAGACCTGGGTTCAAGTCATCCTTCTAACCCCTCTTAGCTGTGTGACCCTATCCCAGTTACTTTTTCAGTGGCCCAGACAATTCTCTAAGAACATTATCCAATGGCTAAGAATCTACAGTCATAGAGAGAGGCCTTTCACTGGGACCTCTTTATACCAATGAAATCACAGGTTCAGTCAAAAAAAAAATAGAAAAGAAAAAGAAAGAAAACAATGGAAAAAGGAAAATGAAAGAAAAGGGAAAGAATAAAAGGGGGAAAGGAAAAACCTTTAAAAATCATTATTCAAAGCACTGGAGATATCCCTTATAGCCTTCATTTTTGTTAAGATCTTGGACTTCTGGGACCACCCCAGTTCTGGGAATATTCAATGAAAGCCACTTACTCCTAAGTCTTGACCACCTGACCACAGGACATTTGAAACTTTGGTAGGCAATGACCAAATGGGGGGGTGCCTATAATCCATGAAGGCAAAAGTTATCTCCAGCATTGCTACTTTCCTTCCTAATTTCCTGATCTGATTGATTTCCAATAACATAAAAGGAGGAGGTCAACAGAGCCACCAGGAAAAGAAGAATTTCAAACAAAGGAGAAACTCTGCTCCTCAACTAAAAAGAAATCGGTGTTGAGTATACCAATTACTGATGAATACTGTTGGGGACTGGGATAGTAATTTCATGGGCTCCTGACTTTCTGCTGGACGTTATTTGCATTTGTTTGCAATGTGGCATATTGCTGTCCCAGGTCCTGAAGTCAGCAACTGGCTATAAATAGAACAACAATCAATGATGGTCTGTGCTTGTTACAAAAATTCAAGGCTGGTTCTTATGGCATGTAAGAGTATTAAGATCATTTATCTCATTGAAGTATACAGGAAAGAGCTTGTACTGGCCAAGGAATCCGTCTAAAATCCTCCCTTTTTATAGTTTTAATGTTAAACATTGAAGAGTGAGGTCAAGGGATTAAATGATATTGCTTAGATGCCAAATATGAAAGGGGGATGCTTTATCATAGTGCCTAAAGTGCTCATGTAAAAGATAATTTCTTGTCTAAGGAAAACCCATTCTTCTTATTATTTTCCTTTTCCTTTTCCCCTTTCTTTCCCCCCCCTTTTTAAAAAAACAATGCCTGAAAAACATCTTCTGAAATTAGAATCAGAAACCTGAAGGAAGGTGTTTTGCCTTCAGGTAGCAGGACAGATGTTCTGAAAAGAGTGTTGCTTTCTTAGGGTAAATTGAGAACAAGAGGCCATATGAAGTTCCCAAAACTTTATCAGGTTGCTTTAAACATGGGATTGACATTTAGCTCCTTTATAAGGGTTTTGGGAAATGCAAATCATTATAGCATTTCAAAGCTTAGGAGTCAGCTACAGTTTGAATCTTTCAAATTCAACTTATGTGAGGTCTTTTTCTTTCTCTTTTTAAAAACCCACCTTAAGACAAAGGTCCAGAGAAGAAAAAGTACACAGATTCAAAAATTGCTGGCTGGTGTGAATCAATTTCAAATCATGGTTCTGGTTTAATCTTCAAAGCCTGTCATATAATGGATTTTGTTCAGAAGTTAAGCAGCCCTACTAGGGCAGACCGATTATGTTGATGTGAATAGATAGTTGAAAAGGAATGAAAATGGAATGGATAACTATATAGGATAAAAAAGAATAGGTTAGAATATACCATGGACCCCAAACACCTGGAAACCTAGATTAAAAGTCAGCTGTCACACCAATGGGGATAATCTCTGCACTACTAAAAGCTAATGATATGCCAAGATTTATTGAACATCAAAAAATGCTCTCCAAATTCTTAAGGTGCAGGAGAAATGAATCAAATAATTAAGTTCCTCTGACTTCAGAATACTCTATAGCATTTTTGAAAAAAAATTATTTTTAACACACATTGCTTTAGGAATCACCTATGGGAAGAAAAATAAGAGCAAAAACCATGGGAAGTATAAAAAACAGAAAAAATAAGAGAACATAGCATTGTATTGATTTACATTAAGCCTCCTTAGTTCTTTTTCTGGCAGATGGCATTTTCTGTCCAAAGTCTATTGGGATTGCTTTGGATAAGCTGAAAAGAAACAAGCCTATCACAGTTGATCATTGCACATTCTTGCTATTATTGAATACGATGTATTCCTGGTTTCGCTCAGCATCAGTTCATGTAAATCTTTCCAGGCCTTTCTAAAATTAGCTTGTTCATTATTTTTTGTAGAACAATAATATTCCATTACTTAATTTGTTCAGCTATTCCCCAATTGATGGACATTCACTCCTTTTCCAATTCTTTGCTAACATAAAAAAGCTGCTACAAGCATTTTTGTACATGTGGGTCCTTTTCCCTCTTTTGTGATTCCTTTGGGATACAGACCCAGTATTGGCACTGCTAGGTCAAAGGGTACGCACAGTTTTATAGCCCTTTGGATATAGTTCCAGATTGTTCTAGCATTTTTAAATGATTTGGATGAAGGTAGGATAGTTAATGTTTTGGATGACAGTGTCAGAATTCAAAAGGATCTCAACAGACTAGAATGATGAGTTAGATCCAAGAAGATGAAATCTATGGGGATAAAAGTAAAGTCACATTTGAATGGGCTCGAAAAGAATTAATGTGGGGAAAAATTAGAGATTTTAATGAACCACAGTAAGCTCACTAGGAGTTATAAGAGTAGTTTAGGCACCAAAAAGCAAATAGGATCTTAGGATGACTGAAAATAGATTTAGGAGTACTCAGATGATAACAGTGTCATTGTAGTTTGTTCTGGTCAGTTCACATCTGGAGTAATACATTCATTCAGTTCTAAGTGCTAGATTTTAGAAAAAGGCATTGACAATCTGGAGAATATGCAGATGAGGAAGGCTGAAATGTTGAGGGGACCTGAGACCAAAACAGATGAAGACTTGTTGAAGGAAAGGAGATGATTAGCTTAGAGAAGAAAAACCTTAAGTGGAAATGGGAACATAACAGCTTAGTACAATGCCTAGCTATATACATGTTAGCTATACAGATGATAATAATTATTATTATTGTTTTGAATAGCCCCAGAGAGAAAACTGGGAACCACTGGCTGAAGTTTATATAGTGGAAGATCCAAGTCCAGACACTTGACTTTCCTTGTGATATGAAGCAAAACTCTTAACTTCTTATTATATTTAATAGAACCAGAGGAATTTCTGATTAGTTACCAATGAAAGGTAATGGGGTCAATTAAATCAATAAGCATTCATTAAGCACTTATTAAAGCTAAACACTGTGCAAAATGCTGGAGATAGAAAGAAAGGCAAGAACATGGTCCCTGCACTCAAGGAATTTCAAGCCTGATAGTGGAGTGAACATGTAACTATTGTTATATAGAGTATGAAAATAAGGTAATCTTAGAAGGAAGGTACGAAGGTGAGATATAAGATGAATTTTGAAGGAAGCAATGGAAGCCAGAAAGGGAAATACTTCAGAGTCAGAGTGATGAAGTGGAAAGATGGATGAACCTGCAGTCACAGGAACTTAATTTGAATCTTGCCTCCGTGATGTCCCCTCAGTACTCAGTAAAATGAAGATGTTCTACTAAAGATCTCTGATTGCCTGATCTTCATTCTACTTTCCATCCTCCAAAATGAGGCTTCCTCTCATGGTTCTGACTGCATCCGACCACTAAGATCAGTCTTACACTCTTGATTTGTCAGAAATGACAAATGACAAAATGAATGAAGGAATTCTGTGTATGGAGACACTGAAGTCCAGCAGTGCAACATTGTGTTTGGGATCACACAATTCATAGGACATACAAAGTCTTCCTTCTTGACTGAACACCAGGCCAAAGTAGTGGTAAAAATAATTGGTTTCATGTAGTTTTTCAGAGCCCAAGGAGCATTCTGGGAACTGGATGAAACAGTACAACACATACCTTCAACTCAGATTTGTAATTCACAATTTGAAAATGATACAAGTTGTAATCAGGACAAATTCAATATAAGAGAAGAGACAGACACCCCAGGACTCTCCAAGATCATTGCTGGGGAGGCCATAGGTCAAAGAATGGTGTGTGGGGCAAGATAAGGAGGAGTTTTGCTGGAGTATAGCATAAACACAACAAATTATAATTCTAGTCAATCTAAAATTATTACTTTGCATCTTTTTTTATGAGACCATTGGGTTAAGTGACTTATTCAGGATCACATAGCTAGTGGTTTTTGTTGTTGCTGCTTTTTGAAGGTTGTTTTGAATGCTGGAAATATTTATTTTGCATTCTTGCAAGAATAGGTGCCTAGCTAAGTAGATACACCTTTGAAACTCCAAAGACAACATTTTATTTCCTATCCCGAAGCACAAGTTCCTTCCCTGATTCCCCACTAATTGGATGTTATAGAAGTTACAAGTCATGGATATCCACCCCCTCATTACCTAAACAGTCCCTGCCCCAAAGGAGCTAAATTCTAGAAGGGAGAAGGTAAAAGAGGAGGGCTAAGGGAAAATAATAAAAGATTCTTTTTTAATGTAGCAAGTTTTTAAATACACATTGCTTTATCAGTCATGTTAGGAGAGAAAAAATCAGATCAAAAGGGAAAAAACTATGTGAGAGAAAAAAAAATCAGAAAAAATAAGTGAACATAGCATGTGTTGATTTACATTAAGTCTCCTTAAATCTTTTTCTGGATGCAGATGATTCTGTTTGTTTCATTCAGCAACAGTTCATGTAAATCTTTTCAAGCCTTTCTAAAATCAGCTTGTTCATCATTTTTAATAGAAGAATAATATTCCATTACCTTCCTGTACCACAGCTGGGTCAAAGATATGTACAGTTTTATAGCCTTTGGACATTGTTCCAGATTGCTCTCCAGAATGGTTGAATCATTGTACAACTTCACCAGAAATGCATTAGTGTACCAGTTTTCCCACATCCCCTCCAATATTTGTCATTATCTTTTCCTGCTATCTTAGCCAATGTGAAAGGTATGAGATAGTACCTCAGAGTTGTTTTAATTTGCATTTCTCTAATCAATAGTACAGCATTTTTTCATATAATTATAAATGGCTTTACTTTAATCATCTGAAAATTATCTGTTTATATCCTTTGACCATTTATCAATTGGGGAATTACTTGTATTCTTATAAATTTGACACAGTTCTTTATATATTTTAGAAATTAAATCTTTATTAGAAATACTGGCTGTAAAGATATTTTCAGTTTTATACTTCCCTTTTAAATCTTGTTTCTATTGGTTTTGTTTGCACAAAAACTTTTTAATTTAATGTAATCAAAGTTGTCCATTTTGCCTTTCATAATATTCTCTAGTTCTTCTTTGGTCATAAATTTCTCCCTTCTCCAAAGATCTAATAGGTAAATTATCCCTTGTTCTGCTAATTTGTTTGGTATCATCCTTTATACCCAAATCATGGGTCCATTTTGATCTTATTTTGGATTGAGGTGTGAGATGTGCTGATTTTCTGACATATTATTTTACAGTTTTTCCCAGCAATTTTTGTCAAATAGTTAGTTCTTACTCCAGAAGCTGGAGTTTGGGGATTTATCAAATACTAGATTGCTATAGGCCTTGATTATTATGTTGTGTGTATCTACACTATTCCACTGATCCACCACTCTATTTCTTAGTCAGTATCAAATGGTTTTGATCAATGGTGCTTTATAATATAGTTTTAAGTTTGGTACTGCTAAGCCACCATCCTTTATATTATTTTTTCATTAATTCCCTTGATATCCTTGACCTTTTGGCCTTCCAGATGAATTTTGTTATTATTTTTTCTAGTTATATAAAATAATGTTTTGGCAGTTGGATTGGTACAGCACTGAATAAGAAGATTATTTTAGGCAGAATTATCATTTTTATTATATTAGCTTGGCCTACCCATGAATAATTGATATTGTTCCAACTGTTTAGATCTGATTTTATTTGTATGAAAAGTGTTTTGTAATTGTGTTCACATAGTTCTTGAAGTTATCTTGGCAGGTAGACCCCCAACAATTTAATTTTTTTTAACAGAAATTTTAAATGTAATTTCTCTTTCTATCTCTTACTGATGGACTTTGTCAGAAATATATAGAAATGCTGATGATTTGTGTAGATTTATTTTATATCTTGAAACTTTGTTAAAGCTGTGAACTGTTTCCAGGTTTTGAGATTTTGGACAATTTTATTTGATTCTCTAAGTCAGTGGTCCTCAAACTTTTTAAATAGGGGGCCAGTTCACTGTCCCTCAGACTGTGGGAGGGTGGAACTATAGCAAAAAACAAAAGCTCACACTCTGTCTCCGCCCCTCAGCCCATTTGCCATAACCCAGTTGCTGCATAAAATCCTCAGCCTCCCCTGCCCCCCTGCATCTGGCCCGAGGCCCTAGTTTGAGAACTGCTCTAAGTATACCATCATATCATCTGCAAGGAGTGAAAGTTTTATTTCCTCATTGCCTATTCTAATAACTTTAATTTCTTTTTCTTTTCTTATTGCTAAAGCCAACATTTCCAGTACAATGTTGAATAATAGTGGTAATAATGGGCATCCTTGTTTCACTCCTAATCTTATTGAGAACGTGTCTAGCTTCTCCATTTCGAATAATGCTTGATATAAGTTTTAGATAGATACTGTTTATTATTTTAAGGAAAGCTACCCTTATCCCTATGTTCTCTAGTATTTTTATTAGGAATAGGTGCTGTTGTTTCTCAAAAGCTTTTTCTGCATGCATTGAAATTATCATATAATTTCTGTTGGCTTTTTCTAGCCTTTTTAATTGCATGCCTAATTCATTGATATCCTCTTTCTCTATTTTATTTTATTTAGAAATATAAAATTTCCCCTAAGAACTGCTTTAGTTGCATCCCATAGGTTTTGGTATGTTGTCTCATTATTGTCATTTTCTTGCATGAAATTATGGATTGTTTCCGTGATTTGTTGTTTGACTCCTTCATTCTTTAGAATTAGATTATTTAATTTCCAACTGGTTTTTAATCTATCTTTCCCTGGCCATTTATTGAATATAATTTTTATCACATTGTGGTCTGACTTTTTGCATTTTATTGTGAAGTTTTTAATGCCCTAATGCATGGTAAGTTTTTGGGTAAGTGCCATGTACTGCCAAGAAAAAGGTGCATTCCTATTGAATTTTCTCCAGGGTTCTATCATATCTAAGTTTTTCAGGATCCTATTAGTATCCCTAGTTTCTTTCTTGTTTATTTTGTGGTTAGAGTTGTCTGATTCTCAGAGGGGAAGATTGAAGCCTCCCATGAGAATAGTTTTGCTGTCTATTTCTTCCTGGTTTAAAATCTTCTCTAGGAATTTGCAGGCTCTATCACGTGGTACACTACTTCATTATTTATTGTACCCTTTATCAAGATGTACTTCCCCTCATCTCTTTTAATAGGATCTATTTTTACTTTTGCTTTATCTGGAATCAGAATTGCTACCCCTGCTGATGGGACAATTAGTTCACAATGGACCCCTGATGATGCTGAATCTTACTGAATAGCTAATTCTTGGTTATAACCTCAGGTCCTCTGCCTTCCTGAATGTTATTCCAGGCTCTCCAGTCTTTTGTTGTTGAACCTGCCAGATCCTGGGTAATCCCGATTGTTGCTCCTTGATATTTGAATTGTTTTTGTTGGTCAGTTTACAGTTTTTTTCTCTTGAGATTATAGTTTTGGAGTTTTACAACAATGTTCCTTGAGACTTTCCTTGTGGGATCTTTTTCCAGAGGTGATCAATGGATTCTTTCAATGAGTACTTCCTCTCCTGTTTCTAGAATATTGGGGCAGTTTTCCTTAATAATTCTTGTACAATGCTATCTAGGCTCTTTTTTGATCATGGCCTTCAGGTAGGCCAATAACTTTTAAATTGTTTCTTCTGGATCTATTTTCCATGTCGGCTGTTTTGCCAATGAGGTATTTCCCATTTTCTTCAATTTTTTCATTCTTTTTACCTTTTTTTTTTTTGACTGATTCTTGCTATCTCATAAAATCACTACCTTCTATTTGCTCTGTTCTAGTTTTTAATGTGTGATTTTCTTCAGTTATCTTTTTTGTCTCTTTTTCCATTTGGTTTATTTTACTATTTAAGTAGTTGTTTTCTTCAGACAGTTCCTTTCCTTCCTTTTCCAAAATGTTGACTCATTCATGCATACCTCTCATTTCTTTTCTCACTTTTTCTTCTACCTCTCTTATTTGCCTTTTGAAGTCTTTTATGAGCATTTCCAAGAAGCCATTTTGGGGTTGACACCAATTTATCTCACTCTTTGAGATTTATTCTGTGGGCCTTCTATGGTCAAGGTTTTTATGTTTGTTTGTTTGTTTGTTTTGTTTTTTGCTGTTTCTTGCTCATTTTCTTTCCTTTTCTTTTGATATTTATCTCTTTTTACTTTTAAGTAGGAGCTCTACTCGTGGAGTAAAGAGGGCACTATCCCAAGCTTCCTGTGCCACTCTGAGCTTTGGCTTTGAGCACAGGAGCCTCTTGTGTTTAAAGAGGGTAGCTTTGCCAGCTCTGTTCAGGAAACAGCCTGGTTTCCCAAAGTTTGTCTTCTGAGCTGGGACTGGAAACTGCACCATTGATTTGTTCCTCTACTGAGCCAGGATGAGGGTCTTAGTTGCTGATTTACTATGATTAAGACCCTCTCACAGTCTTTCCTAGAGTCTATGTGACCTGACACCCTTTTCATCTCAGTGAGACTGACCTTTCTTGAAGTTTTTTCAGTCTAACTTGAGTGGGTTCCTTCCATCAGATTTTGCTCACAGGCTTGGCTTAATGTGGAAGGAAACTGGGATGTCAAAGGAAACTGGGAGAGCTTGAGCAGCTCCCTGACTTTATTCTGGCATCTTGGCTCCATTCCTGGAATTACTCCAAAAGATTCTTCTTAGCTAGTAAATATTAAATGTCTGAGGCTGAATTTGAATTCAGGTTCTCCTGACTCCAAGGCTGGTGCTCTATCCACCACACCACTTGGCTGCCTCATTATTTTACACTTTTGGGCCCTTTAAGTTTTGATATATGAGGGCTAAGTTGCTCTTTCCTAGTTACAGTTCTGTTCTCTTTATTAAAACTGTTTTTGTGGAGACTATCTGTGGGGTGACAAGTTAATCCACAATTATGAATTATGTTTAAAAAATGGAAAAGGAGCTCATGTTGCTCAAATATTTAGATCTAAAGTTGTGCTTCCAAGCCAAGCTTTAAGCAACACAAGATATTTCTCATCTTTTCTTTCTTTAATCAACTTCACACTTTACCTGCTACTTAGCTCATGGGAATGTCAGGATGATTAATGAGATGGTGTTGGTGCAGTAAATTCAGCTCCCTAAAAGAAAGGACCTGTGGAAAGGCAAAGTATCACCACATATGGCCCTATGTTGTAATTGTCAATTAGAAATCGAAGACCTGAGACAGTGGGAAGAAAAGGAACAGATGGCAGGAGATTGCGCATGAGCTTGGGAACTGACTCAGAGGTAAAAATGTCACTAACCTCTAACGCAGGAGAACCCAACCTTTTGGGGGACTTTTCACTTCTCTCAGAACCTTGACATGATTTAGTAAGGAGATGATAACAGGAGCAAAATATATTGGCTTGGTAAAATTTTCAAGTGAGATGATGGAGGAGGGACAGCATATAGAATTAGAGAACATGGATTTGAATTATAGCTTTGTTATTTATTATTTATATGACTAGTTTCTCTCTCTCTCTCTCTCTCTCTCTCTCTCTCTCTCTCTCTCTCTCTCTCTCTCTCTCTCTCTCTCTCTCTCTCTCTCTCTCTCTCTCTCTCTCTCTGTCATGTCCTTCCAGACAAATTTTTCTTTAGGTTCTCCTCCCAAACATCTGCATTCTTTTCTTCCTACTTTCCATCCTTGGATTGAGAAAACAAGGGGAAAAATCACATGGACAGTCACACCAAACACATTCCCACAACAACCATGTCCCAAAAATATCTCAGTTTGTACACTGAGTCCATCATCTCTCTCTCAGGAAGTGGGTAGCGTACTTCATCAAGAGTTCCCCAAAAGCATGGTCCATTAATATGTTGATCAGCATTCCTAAGATTTTAAAAGTGGGCTGTCTTTACAATATTGTTGTTGGACTACAGAGTGTTCTCCTGGTTCTGCTCTCTTTACTCTGAAGGTTTATCTGAAATCATCCCCATCAGCATTCCTATATCTATAACTTGTTCAGTCATTCTTTAGTTAATGGGTACCTCCTTAATTTCTAATACCTTGTCCTTGCAAAATAGCTGCTATAAATATTTTTGTTTAGATCATTTTCAACTCTCTGATCTCTTTCCCCCAACTAAATTAAATTAACTAAATTAAAAATTTAAAAATGCCTTTTAACAAAAATGTCTAGCCAAGAAAAACAAATTCTTGCAATGGTTACATCCAAAAATGTATGTCCATCTTTGTACTTTGGATCCATCCTCTCTCTGTTAGGAGGTGAGTGAAGGCATTACCATTGATCCTCTAGAATTGTGATCAATAACTGCATTGGCAAATGTTTTTAAGTACAATTTTTAAAAAATTCATTTATAGTTTCAGTTCTGAATTCTCTCCTTTCCACCTGTCCTTTCTTTATTCATTGAGAAGGCAAGAAAAATAAAACCATTACAAAAATGCATAATCAAGCAAAACAGGTTTATACATTCACCTCGGAGTTGTTAAGTCCTTGTAGATAAAACTACCCACACCACACAAAAAATAGAAATAGAACCAGAATCAGAACCAGAAATTTAGGAACCCAAACTAGGGTATATTAAATTCACCAGCAAGGGGGTCTGATTCACAGGTGCAGTCAGATACACACGAAGAACAAAAGAACAAAGCTTATACAGAAGTTCTTGTTTTACCTAAGTGGACATACTTTAGATCTCTTTGTAAATTGATTTTTGCTTATGTAAATTTGCTCTTGGGAATGTGGAAAAGGGAGGTGAGGAGGGAGGCAGGAGGAAGCTGCTCACCCACAGAAGGAAGGGGCTATCACTGCATTCCAGGACACGTGGGGGACTGGAAGATGGGGAAGCAAGAGCTGAAACAAGAACCCGTGGAGCTAGGACCCAAAAGAAGGGAAATGCACATGTGTGGATCAGATATGAACAGACAGGAGAGGAGGGGACACCCCTAGGGGTTGGCGACAGATAGACAAGCAAGGGCCAGAGACAAAACAAAGGAACTACAGATAAAATGGAGCTGTTTCCTTGGCTATCCCATCCTTCAAAGTTACTTTTTTTAAAAAAATGTTATTTTTACATAAATATTTTCCTGGTTTTGCTCCCTTGACGCTTTGTACCCCTACTTCTTATAAATAAAAGGTACCTCAGAAGTCCTCTAGTTCAATCCTCCCATTTTATAGGAGAGGAAACTGAGACCCAGAGATGTTAAATGCTATGTTAAAGACATTCAGGTAATCAGCTTCTGACTCCAGGTCCTTCTGACTCTAAATTCTGCTTTCTTCTCACTCTCATTTTAGATCCAAAGTCCCTTCTACTTCTAACCCCCACCATCCTGATTATTTTGCACTTAATTCTAGAAAGAATACATTAGGTTTTCAAAAGTATCAACTCCTTCATTTTTAGGAATGGGGCAATTGACTCTGCGAAAGATAAAACATCCCACAAATAGTAAGCAGCTGAACTGGGATTTGAACCTAGTTTTTCCAGCACAAAATCCAGAATTCTTTCCCCTGCATTCTGGCATCAAAGTAAAAAAAACAGGCCTACTAAAACCTACATAAAGATCCCTGCTGGCCACATTTTGACTTAGAAAACCATTAGCATTGTCTATGTTCTATTGTATTTTTATTTAATTTGTTAAATAATTCCCAATTATGATTTAATCTGATTTAGAGAGTTGGACACCACTGCTCTAAATATAGTTCAGTAAATAGTTGGGTTCTAATGAATGGTTCTGAGTAGATGAGTGATATTAGTTCCTATCATTTTCCATTGGGGAAAAAGACCCAAAAACCTCCTAGGTAACACTTGAAGATGTACTGACTAGGGATCTGAAAGAAGAATTCTAATGTTCACAACATCTTAACCAATTAATTTGAAGCTATCCAATATACTGGCTGAAATGCCTGCTGGGATCCTATTTACCCAGAGCTGAAGGACTGATGCACCAGGAGAACACCGATCTCCAGGGAAACAAAACAAAACATCCCACTGTTTCTGGCTCATAAATGCTAGAGAAAAGTTCCCAAGGCCAGCAAGGTCAAAAAATCTTAGGCCAGTAGTGAGTGTATCAAATAGGGTAATGACTCCTGCTAGAGGCTCAAAGGCGGCATCTGAACCAGGAGGAGTATTTGGTTTCTAATCCTGATTTCAAAGACATAGCTCCCCACAAAACTAAAACCTATCTAAAGAAATCAATAAATCACCTATGTCTATGTAGTGTTCTGTGGTTAACAAAGTACTTTTTGAAGTGCTGGTGATTACTTTGAGAACAAGCAGCATGAGCATCTTGCAAAGAACACTTATTTAATTCATGTAATGAACTTAAAGTGCCATATTAATATCGGATATTATTATTGTTGGAGTGGTACTTGGTTGTTGATTTAAGAGTCAGGAGAACTAGGTTTGAGTCTTGGCTCTCTGCCATAAACTACTTTCTTAGTCTCATGGCTTTAAAAGCACACTAATTTCCTCCTTTTTTACAAATGGGAAAGTTGAGGCCCAGGGGATTGAAGCCATTGAGATCTGAGAGCATCTACTTGGGAAGGGGACAGATTTTCTCAATTAATGAACATCACATGGACAATAGCCAGTCCTGCTACCACTTATATTTCAGCCTGCCAATTTCTTGCCATCTGCCACACTGTCCCACTTTACCTCTATCTTCTTCCTTCCTCCTCCTTCCATCTATAAAGTGTAATCAAATTAATACCTACAAAATTGCCAAAGAAGCAGTTCAATCAACTCCCCTATGTCTCTACTCTTTTATAACTTCTTGAAGCAAAACACTCCCTTGTTACTGTTCCCCAGTATGTATTGTTCCCACTTTTCAGAAGTCTAGTTTTTGTATTTCTATCTGTGAGTGTAGCATATAGTGCTCAAAGAGAACTAAAATGAAATCACTATGTTGGAATCAAAATACAGTGTGTCCAACTGTGGCTGATGAGATATTATGACCCGGAATGCTCTATTATAGTTTGGGCACACAGAGTTCATATGAACATTTGGGGTAGAGATGTCTCTAAATCTGTACATTTGTTTCTTTTGACATACTACAATTCTACTTGTTCATAGAACACGGCGCCTTCTTTGATGAGGGCACGCCATGCTGTGCCAGTGTCTCCCAAGACATGCAACCAATTCTGAAGTTCTTCAGAGAGACCTTGAGTCCGTCCTACTACTTCCTCTGACTACCACTTGTGTGCCTTCCTTGAAGAGTCCTAGGTAAAATAGTCTTTTAGGCAAATTTACATTTGACATTCAAACAATGTGGTCAGCCCATTGCAGTTGGGCTCTCTATAGCAGAGTTTGCAGTAGCTCAGCATATAATAAACCCTTAAATGCTTTTATTCATTCACTCACTCACTCACTATTTCACTCATTCAAGTGACTTGTCCAAGGTCACACAGACAGTTTTAGAGTTTCAGGCAATGATTTTATGCCTGCCTTTCCTCATCTATACTGTTAAAAGCATTGGACTCCAGAAGTTTTTCTAGCTCTAATATTTTATGATTCCTCTCTGATATTCAATTTGTATACAAAGGGTGAAATTCTAAAGCATTTGTAAGCTTATTAAGGAAGAAATTGTTTAAAATTCTTTAATTCAGAATAGGATATAAGAATTGAGTTCTAAATTCTTCATCTTGTATTGTAGACTAGAATTGTAATGGGATATCTGAAATGTTATTCAGTTGCCATGGCCTTACTTCATGTCCTATTACTATTATACTGAATATATATTATCCATAAAATCTTGACACAAACCTGAAATATGGGCATTGTTTGAGGAGAGTGGTGAGGTAGAGAAATTGTAGAATATATCATCATGCATTTCTTGCTCCCATCACGGCCAGACATGATGACCAAGAACTAGACAATGCAATGAATTGAAATTCTAGACACACATATGGGGAAGATTGGTTTAAACGATTAAATCCTCAAACAGTGACTTTCAAATAAACCTTTCACTCAGAACCTGAATCACTTAACTCTGACAGCAAACATTGAAAGGTAAGTCACACCTGCAGCATTCCACTGCCATGCAAATTGCTCTTCAGCCAGCAGTCCAGGACTTGAAAAGACTTAGGCTAAACCTAGAAAAAATCAGTTTGGGGGCTCATAAAATTCTTTAAAGGAATGAAAATTTGTCTATTGCCCCTGCTGCTATATATCTATGGTATTATAGATGGAGAGTTAGATTAGAGTTGGATTTGAATCGCACCTTGATGCTTATTAGATGGATGTCCATGTCACACAACTGATATTTAGTCATTTAACATAAATAACCTCAGTTGCCTAATCTGCAAAATGAAAATAAATCAATACCCATATGACTCTATTTCACAGGTTTGCTGCCATGAACAAAGAAGACAACCTGTCCCATCTGATGTCCTATGTATGTTTCCAGGCTTACAGGTCTCACTGTGAGACTAATGTTCTGTGAAAGTTTTGCCCAAGAATAAATGGGTCCCTCTGCCAACAAGCCGTGCCAGACATCAAAAGCTCCTACAGGGTCTCAGATGTGGTGCCCAGTGGGATTCTACTATCTCCTTCCTTCCCAAAGTTGACCCCATACTTTCCTTGCCATGTTCTCTCCCCATCACAAATCCTGTCTCAACTCATATTAGAGGGGACCAAGAACCATCTCTTTTACCTTTAGAACAACTCCTTTCTTCCCAATGGTGGTAGGTCATTCCTATCTCTCTACATATATCTCAAAGACTGCAAAGACTTGCCATTAGCCCTGATAGCTGCTCCTTTAGGAATTGTGGGCTTTTCCATCCACCCCACAGCTGATTTTTGTCTTCTCCAACCAGAGTGAAAATTCCTCTCCTTTTTCTGTTGTTGTTGTTTTTTTTAAGAACATAGCAAGTAAGTGCTTAATAAATATTCATTCATTCATTCATTCATTCATTCATTCATTCATTCATTCATAAAGAATGTAAGGGACAGGGGCAGCTAGTTGGTGTAGTAGTATATAGAGCATTAATTCTGAAGTCAGGAGGACCTGAGTTCAAATCTGGCCTCAGACACTTAACACTTCCTAACTATGTGACCTTGGGCAAGTCACTTAACCCCAACTGCCTCAGCCAAAAAAAATGTAAAAGGACTTTCAAAACCTTAAAATATATTAATATCATTATTCTTTTTCCAAGCTCCTAGATACTCACTGCTCTGAAAATACATGGCTCTCTGGAATTACTAAAATGTTCAGTAAAAATGTGTTATTAATTAAAAAAACAAAACTACATATCTGAGATTGGCAGGCAGTACGGTACAATATAAAGAGCTTTGATATAACTTCTAAAGTCCTTTTCAGTTCAAACTCTAAAATCCTACAAAGTCTGGTGATCTGGGTCCAAATTTTGTCTCTGAAATTTACTACCTATGTGATGGAAAAATCACTTAACTTCTTGGGGGGGAGGTAGGAAAATCCTTATCTATTTTGTCTATTATATAACATTTTTCTCTGAGGAGTCCAAGGCTCTAGGCATAGATATTATTCTTCATATCTTTGTGTGGGGGTAACAATCCATTTTGTTACTGTTAACTAGATAGGAAGTGGCTTGTTTTAATTTCAATGAGAATAGGATACATCTGACTGAGAGTAGCAATATTAATATAACATAAATATATTCAATAATATATAGCATACTATTAATATAAATATGAATAAAATCAATATAGTAATGACTGAGAATGTTATACAGTGTTTTCTAGAACAGGAAGCATTTTACATCCATTATCTCACCAGACAATAGTACCTGTCATTTTTAGACTTTAATAAAGGGATTTTTAAATGCTATTGTTAGAACTGTTGCCTGGAAGGTTTCTCTTCCAAATGGCTTCCCGTGCACCGCAGCTGACATGGACAAAGAAGAAAGCTGATTCCATTTGATGGTTTCTATGTGTAGTTCTCACTATGAGACAAGTATTTTACAAAAACAAGACTTTGAGAGTCTAGTGTTGTTCTCCTGCCCCCACAGAAAAAAATGTAACACACATTACTGCATGCCCAGGTTGAATTTTCAGAGCAGGCTGGCATTGCTGGTGCAGCTAGCAAGTCCACCTTCCAAATGATTGCCCAGGTGCCCTACCTATATTAAAGATAATAAAGACAAAATGATGAGAATATAATAGAGACCTGGCTGAATGGCCGAGCTGACAGTACAGTGAACAGCTGAATCATAAGTTGGCCTGGAAAGGAGTGGGGGAATAAGAAATTCTAAAACACTCATGAGTTAAAGGAGAAATGGAAGATAATAGATGACAAATGTTTGGAAATTCTTACCAGCCAGTGTATTGTCCCAAAGCTGTCATGCACCTGTCAGACTACCAGCAGACAATTAAAAAGGGAAATAGAAACAATGATGAAGAAGACCTGAGCCAAAAGGTGTATTCATCACAGCTCATTGAGCACTCAGGATCTGAATCCCACAGCCATTATCATCTTGCATCTAGTTTTTGCACCATTTTGTGCATTGCTCTGAGATGTAAAAGGTCCACCAGACAAGGCACCATTGCTCTCTTTAATTTCTTATGCCTTCAGCAAAAATTTATGGGATCTCTCAGGCCACATGCTCTCCCCAATCCTGACTCAACCACAACTGCTGTTTTCCAATCATCTGAAAAATAAAACACCAAATCCTCAGCTTCCCGTTTAAGCCTTCCATAAACTAGTTCCTTTTCCATACTTTCTTGGGTTAGTTAATATCAAGCCCCGTCCTGTTCTCTCTGCTCCAGCCACACGGGCCTGGACTTTCCTGTGCAGGCAACTGCATCTCCTGACCCTCTATTGTAGCCAGAGCTGCTTCTCCTGATCAGTTGGCAACTTGTCCCCTTACTTCTGTCTTTGAACCTCTAGCTTCCTATAAAGCAGAGGTAAAGCCATCTTTTATAATTCCTGTTTTTACCCAGTTAGAAGTGCTCTCTATCTCCTAAAAGGACACTAAAAGGAAAGAAGGAAAGAAGTAAGCAAGGAAGAAAAAAAGAAGTGAACTAAGAGAAAGAAAGAAAGAAAGAAAGAAAGAAAGAAAGAAAGAAAGAAAGAAAGAAAGAAAGAAAGAAAGAAAGAAAGAAAGAAAGAAAGAAAGAAAGAAAGAGAAAAGAAAAGAAAGAAAGAAAAAGAAAAGAAAGAAAGAAAGAAAAGAAAAGAAAGAAAGAAAGAAAAGAAAAGAAAAGGAAAAGAAAGAAAGAAAAGGAAAGGAAAAGAAAGAAAGAAAAAAGAGTAAAAATAGTATGTTTCAGTCTTTCTCTACATGGGGAAAGCATTTTTCAAAATCCGTTGGGATTGTTTTGGACCATTGTTTATTTGAGAATAGCCAAGTCATTTACAACCTGTCATATAATATTGCTATTACTGTATTCACTGTTCTTCTGGTTCTGCTAAGTTCATTTATATCAGTTCATATAAGTCTTTCTAGGTTTTTCTGAAATAATTTTGCTCGTTGTCTTACAGAATAATACTATTCTATTGCAATTATAGACTACAATTTCTTCAGTCATTCCCCAATTTTTAAAATTTAAAAAAAATTTTGAGTTCCAAATTCTATCCCCTCAATTTTCAATTCTTAGCTACTACAAAAAGAGCTGATATACTTTTTTTGTACAGATAGATTTTTTCTCTCTCCCTTTCTAAAAATACTCTTGGGGATATTGATTTTGCCCCACTATTGCTGGATCAATGGGTACGCAGAGTTTTATACCCCTTTGGGTATAGTTCCAAATTGTTTTCCAGAATGGCTACAGAAGTTCATAGCTCTACCAATGGGACACTGGTGTCCCAGTTTTCCTACAATTCCATCAATATCCAAACTTTTTTTGTCATATTAGTCCATCCGATTGATGTGAGGTAGTACCTCTGAATTGTTTTAATTTTCATTACTCTAATCAATAGTGATTAAGAAATTTTTTTCCATATGACTATAGATAGGTTTGGTTTCTTTGATTGAAAACTGTCTATTCATATCCTTTAAGTATTTGTCAATTAGGGAATGACTTGTGTTCTCATAAATTTAACTCAGTTCTCTACATTGTTAAGAAATGGGGTCTTTATCAGAGATACCCACTGTAAACATTTTTCCCCAGTTTTCTGCATTTCTTCTAATTATTATTACATTGGTCTTACTTGTGCAAATACTGCTTAATGTTATATAATAAAAATGAGCCATTTAGTTTTCATAATGCTCTCTAAACTCTTTCCTCATTCATATATTTGTCTATTATATAACATTTTTCTTCCAGATAAATTTTATTATTTTTTCTAGCTTTATAAATTTTTTGGTAGTTTGATTGGCATGGAGCCAAATAAACAAGTTAATTTAGGTAGAATTGTCATCTTCATTATATTTTCTCAGCCTACCTATGAACAATTAATATTTTTTTCATTGGATCTGATTTGTGTGAGATTTGTAATATAACAAATTATTTAATTATTACATTATTTTAACTAATTTTTAATTTAACTGGTAATTTAATTTTTCTTGATGTCCTTTTCTCTACTAAGTAGCAGTCTTGGACCTTTTAAAAATACCCCAATAAAATAGATTAACTATTGGTTAATTTTATTTTTAAAAAATATAAAATCAATAAAAAAGTTAAGGAATGTGGCCTAGACATACCAGATCTCAGGTTGTAATATAAAATTAGTTCATCAAAAGTCTGATACTGACTTGGTGGATTTGTTAGCTCAATGGTTTTCTTACTTTCAATTTTATTTATCTCTTCTTTGATTTTCAGATTTTGTAATTTGGTGTCTAATTGTAGATTTTTAATTTGTTTTTTTCTAATTTTCTAATTTCAATTTCTAATTCATTGATCTCTTTATTTTATTGATATAAACACTTAGAGATATAAATTTTCTTTTAAGTACTATTTCATTACATTAACTTTCTTTATTCTCTCCCTTTCCCCCCTCTTTCTTGCCACTTCATTCCATCCTGTAGATGGCTACCATTAGACACAAATGTGTATATGTAATCATTCTATACATACTAATATTTATTAGTTTCTTTCCTCTAGATGCAGATAGATATCTATGTTATATATTTAAAAGGAAGATCAAGTTGTATATAATAAACTTGCAGTTTCATATGTAATCATCTTTCCCTCCCATTCCATTATGTTATGAAAATGCTTGTTTTGTTTCTTAAGTTCAGAATAAAATAAATTAATTAACTAATTTAATTTAATAAAAATTAAGTATTGCTTTGGCTGCATCCCATAAATTTTGGTAAGTTGTATTATAGTTTTCATTCTCTTTAATGAAAATATTGACCATATCTATGATTTGTTTTTGGACCCATTTATTTTTAGGTTTAGATTATTTAGTTTCCAATTAATTTTTAATCTATATGTCCACTGCCCTTTATTGAATACAATCTTTATTTATCATCTGAAAGGTATGATGAAGTAATATTTTATAAAGATATCTATTGATGTCCTCAACAAACCTCACTTAGAATAACAGCACTGTAGAATTTTAGAGCTGAAAAAAACCTTAAAGATCAGACCACAATGCCCTCTATATTATAGAGGCTTCATACAGATTTACTGAATTGAGTCTCATGAATTGGTGTTCTCATATGATAAATAAACACATGAAGTAGCTCAAGGAAGAAGACATTACACACTTTTAAGGGGAACAGCTGTCTACTGAACACCAATCTAACAAGAAACAGACACTATCACTTGTAGTTTATTCATCTAAAATGCATTCAATCATTAGTAATATAATATAGACTAAAAGAGATAGGGACTAGATGTGTTACTTTATTAGCATAAAGAATTTCAGGGTGAGACAACCCCCTCTATTATGTATGTCACAATAAGGCCTGTGAGTCTGAGACACATACACAATTCAATAGAAGGGGTGGGTCTCTCCTCTCCCATATCAGTCTACCACACATGGAAACCCATCTCCAAGTTATAGTTCTGTGAGAATTACTCATACAATTAAAAGATTAAGTGACTTGCCCAGGGTCATGTACTCAAGTTACAGACTTGAACATGGTTCTTACTTAATCCTAGAGGGCTCTATCCCTGAGGCCATTTTAGTTCTCACTACAAACTCATAGGTAGTATTATTACTATATGGAATATTACACTGCAGGTACATCCAAATAAGTATTCTGTAAATACTTTATAGAAATATTTGACAATAAGCTCAATAAGCTCCTTTAAAATAACATCAACATGGCATTTTAGAGAGGAAAGATACCTCAGTGATCAGAAGGGTTCTTTGACAAATAAAGAATTCTATGTAACACAAAGATTTTTAGCTGGAACATGGTGTCACATATCTGTAATCCTTGCTACTAAGGGCTACTAGGCTGATGGACTGCTGAAGTTCAAAAGATCTAAAATACATTCCAAGTTGTTGTTTATTCTTCAGTTTGAAGAGGACCAATGATATCATGAGGTGATGTCTTGACTCGTGCTTGAAATTGGATTTAAGTGAAGCAAAGCTGCACTAAGTCATCAGTCTCACTTTTTCTTCCTAAGTCATCAAAATCCAGTGGCAAGACAAAATCAAGACAACTGGCCTGGATGCAACAGAAGCATCTTTGATGTCTGACCACCTCTATGCACTTGTGTCAGACACTTTCATGGCCTTTGAAACAAGCTGTTCTCATCTGTTCATTCCTCCAGGAGAAATCTTCACAGCTTGGAACAGACATCCTCTTAACTCATTGTGAGATTTTAGGCTTTTCAGTTATCCTCAACCTGGTTTAAACTGTCTGCCAATATAGTTTTATCAAGTTATGGCTGATACACATGCTACGGCTTCTTGGAGCTACAGATGAAAATTGGGTGATGCTAAAGGCAGATGACCAGCCCAGAAAAGGCTCAGGAAGTCCTCATACCAGGCGTGTTTTTTCTCCCTGAGCATGTCACCACCATATTTGGTGGATAATTTTTGTAGACCTGTAAGGGCCCTTTAAATGGGCGGACACAGTGCATCGGGAGATTGAGGCCCAGAAGTAATTTCTGTGGATATTAGGACTGCCCTTGGGCGGGATCCTGGCCATATTGAGATAGTTTTGTAATGGGTGACTCTCTCGCTGATTGGCTGTGTGTGTGACCTCACAGGCCCTATGTAAGCCCACTGCAGGCAGCAACCGCCCTCTTTAACCTCGTGCTGTTCACCCTGGCTCCCCAGCCTGGGTGGCCAAGCCAAGATGGGTAGCCGAAAGAGGTAAGGATTTTGGTAGTGAACACGTGGGTCTTCTGACCAGGTGTTCACTCGGGAACCAACAAGTCAGGGCATCAGCTAGGGCATTATGTGAGTAGGTATAATAAAGGCTTTTAAGATTACACGTGGTTGTTCTTGAGTGCGCTACCGGTTATTAAGCTATAGATTCAAGAGATTGTGGCCAGAGACCTTAGAAGGCCTCAGAGGAGGCGAGCCGGGTAGAGCTCACACTGCAAAGGACAGTGGTCAAAGGTACTCTGGTGGGTCTAGGACAGACTAGTAATTGTAACTGCCAGGAGAGCACGTTACAAATGGCGCTCAACGTGGACGCATCAGGAATTATCAGGTTTTAAAAGTATTTAATATTCAGAATTAAGATTCTGAAAGATCCGGTAGAAACGCCACTTAAGAGGGAAGACAGAGAAGCAATATGGACCCATATCTGGGATCAGACTCAAGGACACAGCTGAACATAATGCTTATATCAAGAGGTTAAAGAGCCAGATGGAAGATCTTTTAACAAAGATCACCACTGAAGAATAGCAGGAAGCTTGTAATCAAGCTCCGAGAAGGCTATCCCCACACCTATTAGATATAGCTCGGAGAGGGAGCAACCTAGAGCTAGTGCGTATGTATGACAGTATAGAGTATAAAATGCCACAGCAAGAGTTGCTGGAATTGCAGGTTAAACTACAGATGGAGATAGAGAAAGAAGAAAAAGCTAGGTTAATACAGATAGAACAGGAAGAGTTCAAACCAGTGGCTGAAACTAAGGAAGGAAATAAACGAACCACATGGACTAAAGTTGTAGAAATTCTTCTTAGCATTTTGTTGGTTTACCTCCTGCATTGTTGTTTTAAGGAATTTATCCATTACTCTTCCATTGAGAAGAAGTTTAGTTCTTTTTATGTGCAAAGCTCAGATTTGATTTTAAATCAGCCTTTGGGGAATTTTCCAATTCTTCTTCCCTCTGCCTCACCTTCTTGGGCCAAGGGAGAAGGGGGAGGAGGAAAAGGAAGGGCGATAATACCATCAGCACTGCCCATTAATCCATTCAAAACTCCTGTGTCTTCATTTCAAAAGACAGGAGTAGGCTTTATGCCCCAAGGCAAAAAGGAATTGTGGGGTATTGAGTATAATCAGAAAAGTTTTAAAAATACAGTTCAGTTAATTTCTAAGAAACCTTACAGGGATAAGACCTTGCAGTTAGAGAGAGTGGAGTTTTATCCTTGTAAAACTGCTAGGATCGTCTTTGGAGAGTTGGAACTCCTCTTTTCTTACCTCGTGGATTTTCCACTTCCACAGGTGAGCTTGATTTCCCAACCCCCTACGGGTACTTATAAAACAGTGTTTATGTTTAGAATGGGTTGGAAAATTGCTATTTTAATCACTAGAATAAATAGACAGTGTGTGATCTTTGACCCAGGAGGAAAATATCAGATTTATTGATTCACACTCCTGAAGTACAATTCGGTATCAGAAACTCAAACTTTGATTTTTAGGCAAAAGAATTCAGGGATATAGCCGAGTGTTCTAGTAAAGTCATTACTGCACAGACTATCCCCAAGATCTTCTCTTCTAAACAAGAGAAGGGAATTTTGGGATATGTGATTGCTTACAATTTTTAAATTTTGATTTTACATTTTTAAACATTTTTGATTTTACATTTTAAAGTTATTTTGGTTTTATATTTTTAATCTATTTCGGTTTTACACTTTTAAATTATTTTGGTTTTACATTTTTAAATTCTTTGCCTTTTACCTTAGCAATGCACTTCAGGCATACACAGAAAGTGCAGCTAAGTGACAGACTGACTTTTGTCTGACTTGTTAATCTTTTTGACAACAACTTTGTTTCCACTGTGATGTGGAAAGGCCTGGATGGCATTTGGAAAGGCCCAAGTTGGGCCCCGGGGACATTCCTTCCTAGGTGCAGATCCAGCAGTAGAGTTCATCCCCACCAGAGACATTTGTAACCTGGGGATCCAAGAGAAGGACCAGACAACAGTCCAGAGAGACCAGCCAGATGTCCGCAGCCCTTCAGACGCTGATGGCAGCAATGCCCCTCCTGACCGTGACCAGAGACACCAGACACAGTTCCAGTGTTGCAGCTGAAATGGACTGTTTTGGGTGATATGCAATATAAAGACTGTAAATGGACAATGGGCCTGCTTGCTTCTCCCGTGGCCACTTGCCATATGGTGGCCTGGGAAGAGGCTTTGCCCTATGCTTTCTATTGAAGGACTATGCTTTTAAATTAGTGGGTGAAAACCAATGCACCCACCTGCCATTGTTATTGAGACAATGTTACTGGACATGACTTTGCTTATGTGCACCTGTGAAACTAGAATTGTTCTAGAATTGTGAAAAGTGCAATAGAGAATTGTGATAAGCTAGAATTGCTCTAGAATTGTGAAAAGTGCAATAGAGAATTGTGATAAGCTAGAATTGTTCTAGGATTGTGAAAAGTGCAATAGAGAATTGTGATAAGCTAGAATTGTTCTAGAATTGTGAAAAGTGCAATTGAGAATTGTGATAAGCTAGAATTGCTCTAGGATTGTGACAAGTGCAATTGAGAATTGTGATAAGCTAGAATTGTTCTAGGAGTGTGAAAAGTGCAACAGAAAATTGTAAGAAACTAGAATTGGTCTAGAACTGTGATAAATGTAACTAGAATTGTGACAACCTACCTACTGATATTTGTTAACTAGAATTGTGATGTTTTACCTTGTTGACTTCCCACCTCAGTGTTGACATCCTACCTCATTGGCATCCAACCTCTTTGGCTTATTATCTCGAGTATGACTTTGATGAATGGGTTGAACACTTGGGCCACTGTTGAGCCTGGTTCTCATTGTCATACTTCTGTTTACTGATCTGCTGCTTTGTACCTCCTTGGGCATAACACTGTCATCTCATGGATCAAGTGAACTATAGCTGGTGCTAAAAGTTTAGCTTGGTGAGATGTGCGGTTCCCGCAAAACAAGAGAAAGGGAATTGTAAGGGCCCTTTAAATGGGCGGACACAGTGCATCGGGAGATTGAGGCCCGGAAGTAATTTCTGTGGATATTAGGACTGCCCTTGGGCGGGATCCTGGCCATATTGAGATAGTTTTGTAATGGGTGACTCTCTCGCTGATTGGCTGTGTGTGTGACCTCACAGGCCCTATGTAAGCCCACTGCAGGCAGCAACCGCCCTCTTTAACCTCGTGCTGTTCACCCTGGCTCCTAGCCTGGGTGGCCAAGCCAAGATGGGTAGCCGAAAGAGGTAAGGATTTTGGTAGTGAACACGTGGGTCTTCTGACCAGGTGTTCACTCGGGAACCAACAAGTCAGGGCATCAGCTAGGGCATTATGTGAGTAGGTATAATAAAGGCTTTTAAGATTACACGTGGTTGTTCTTGAGTGCGCTACCGGTTATTAAGCTATAGATTCAAGAGATTGTGGCCAGAGACCTTAGAAGGCCTCAGAGGAGGCGAGCCGGGTAGAGCTCACACTGCAAAGGACAGTGGTCAAAGGTACTCTGGTGGGTCTAGGACAGACTAGTAATTGTAACTGCCAGGAGAGCACGTTACATAGACCTTATGGATAAACAGGAGGGAATAGGAGAAGGAAATACAATTTATTCTAAAAAGGATTTATGCAGCACCTGTTATATGTAAAACATAAGAAGCATCATGGTTTAGTGAGAAGAGTTGATCTCATAGTTAAGAAATCCTAGTTCAAGTCTTGATTTTGGCATGTAGTGACTCTGGGCAAGTCATTGAACCTCTTAATATTTCTAAGGCAACTCTGTAAGGCTATATGTTGCAGAAAGGGGGTATTTTTAAAAGGTCCAAGACTGCTACTTAGTAGAGAAAAGGACATCAAGGAAAATTAATTATCAACTTCCAGGAGGTTCATTTGGCCACCTAAGAGGATACAACATGAAATTAGGCTAGCTAGCATGTATGAAAAAGCATAGTGGCTTTTCATGGTCCAAAGTTGTCCCTCCTTTGAACACCAATATTCTCTTGGTATTCCTATATGAGAATACCATGACCTCAAATAGATAAAAGTTACAAATAATTCAATGGGACCAGAAAGTACATCTGTGATTTCAGAGATCAGTGGTCTTGGGGAAGAGAAAAAGAAAAGGAGAAAAGTCACTGATAAATCTGGTAGATCATTTTGGGAGACCTTATGTATGGATAAACAGGAATATGAATCATATAAGACGAGAAAGTGAAGAGATGACATCAGTCTGAGCATAAGATTATATGAAAATGAGACTGCAATTTGAGAGGCGGGACAGAGTGCCTTCTAGAGTCTAGAATGAAAGAGAGTGCTCCAATGAAGGTTTAAGGAAGACTTGGCAGAATGAGGTTTCATATCTTATGACAGAAGGAGAAAAAGTATGTGCCATAAATCCTCTTTGGTAAAAAGTTATAGAAAGAGTGATATTTTGTGTTTAAATCAAAAAAAGAAGGCTTTTGAACATAAATGCTTTTACCTGCTAGCTTACACATACACATAAAACCCCAAACTCTGCAAAATCAAAGAAAAAAGGTTTTCTTCTTTAATGCTTTGTAACAGACCAAAAGAAATATATCTTCAGAGAAAAGTCAGAGAATCAGAAGTTATCTATTAAAAGCCTGTGTGGTGTTTTCTGTCCTTACTTTATAGAGTAGGGTTTATGAGACCAACACTTAAGAAGTTGTTTTCTCATAGTTACTTTGTCTGAAAGAGTCATAAAAAACCCTCCGTGAAGAAGGACTTGGCTATGGACTTATGATCCAAAGATCCAGACTTCTCATGGAATATTAAATTGAGAGGAAGCAGATGGCTTAATATAGAAAAAAAACTTCCTAATGATTAAAGTTATCTAAAAGCATAAAGGGCTATTCAGGAGGATAAGTGTCTTACATCTTAAGTTTGAATAAAATCAACTCACCTGGAACTTTTCTCAAATTCTTGCAAGAACATGTTCATAGCTTTAACACTTCTGACCAATTTTCATGAAAAACCCTTCTAGCCTCCTTTGGCAGCAGTTTTCCTCCTAGTTTCTATTGCTCTCAAGTAAGAAAGATCTGTCTGCTTCCAACTCATCAAATAAAAGACACTAAGTTCTCTCTTTAGTACTCCCTTGTGCTTTTCCTATGTGCAAAGAGATCCTGTCTCTATTCATTCCAGGGAAATGGGAGAAGAAAAGAAATTCACTCTAAAATACTTCAGGATGTTTGCTAGCATAACTGGCATTTTCCAATCAGAAGGAAATTCCTTAGCCACCAAACTAAATTGCTTTTAGTTTTCAAACTCCCTGGCTGTGTAAAGTGTGAAATATAATCTGTACTCAACTGTTTCCGTAGCAACCATCAGAATATTGGATACAAATCTGCTTCACTGATATAAAGCTTCCTTCTTTTAAAGCAGGGTTTCTGAACCTATTGTGTTTCCTACATCCCTTTGACAGTCTGGTGAAACTGATAGACTTCTCAGAATAATGTTCTTAAGTGCATAAAAATAAAATACATGGCTTTACAATGAAAACCAAAGGTTAGTGAAAATAAAGCTGCATTTTTTCCCCCATACAATTTCAGGGAATGCCTGAAATCTATCTATAGTTAAGGACTCCAGTTTTAAAGGGCACACATTTTTAAAACATTATCAAAATTTACAGGAAAATGAAGGGATATTTTGGTAAAACTGAATTGATTCATCTGCTCCTGATTTTATATGCTCTTTCAATATACCTCTAGATTCTTACCAGGCTAAGACCTTAACTGTGCTACATATCCATTCCCACTTAGCTTCAAGCTATCTTGCTCTTTCCTGTCAACTTGCCATTGTTAATGGTGACCTCCTATCTGGAGGTTCTCTTGAACAATCCAGCTTCCTCCAAAATTCAAATTACAATTTACCTCCCCCCCAAAAAAAGTTCTTCTCTGGTCAATTCTATTTTTTTATGATTAATTTTTTATTCTCTGTTCCTTTAACATATACATACACACACATATATATATATACATATATATATATAAAACATGTGTGTATTTGCATGTGTTTACACACATATGTATATGTACAAACATATACATATATATATATATATAAAAACATCTATCTCCATATAGAAAAACTTCTCCTTGCCTCAGTTTCCTCATCTGTAAAATGAGGCAATTGGATTCACTGTCTTCTAAAGTTACTTTCACTTCTAAATATATAATCCTAAATCTATCTATCTATCTATAGCATATATATATATATATATATATATATATATATATATATATATATATATATATATAATAAAAATACAAGAGATTAAGTGATTTCTCTTATGACCCCCAACAACAAAGCATCTCCAGTGCAATATCATTTCTAGCCTTTCTGACTCAAAATTGAGCATCATATCCATTCTACTTGTTGGAAACTTTCTGGAAAAAATCACTGCATATTGCTGGTTAAAAAATCTTATGTTCTGTTTAGAATGGTAGGTTTGGAAATAGCCTGGAATTTTTAAAAACTCTAAGTCCCTTTAAGATGAAACTTATAAAAAGAGGAAATGCCTTCCTATATTTAAGTCATGGACAATAGGTAAATATTTAATACAAATCAGTTAGTCAGCATAACTGAGAATCCTACCTGATAGAAGTGAATGGCTTTGAAAGGGTTTTACAGGCAGGCTGCTGGTAGGGTACCTGACCATCACAGGGTTTTTATACAAGATATCAAGCTGTGACAAGATTTTCTCTCTCTGCTTTGTCACAAAGGAAAAAAAAGAAACAAGGAAAGGAAAAGGGCAAATGAGGTCTTTCCAAAGAGAAGCTATAAGTAGGCATTCTATTCTTCCCTACAGAATCCAAAGTTTAAATAAGAGCTGCTTGTAAGGGCTTCAGGCCATGCTGCCTTGAAGCCCCAAATTACTGGGGCCAGATACTTTTACCTAGATGCCTTTGGGTGTTTTAAATTTCCAAGAAAGACTGAAGTTAAGCTGCCACAATCACTGGATCTGAGAATTGGAAGGGGCTTCAGAATTAAACCAAGCCCTTCCTAAAACAAGAAGCAAATCCAGGTTAAGTTTGACTTTTTTCTGATTCCAATTCCAGCATTCACCCTACTAGATCACCCAGCGGCCTAACTATAACTTAATTGTTTTAAGGAATTCTAGGAGATAAAAACTTACTCTCTAAACAAAGAGTGAAAAGATGGGAAATCAGCTAAACACCCAGGGTAAAGCAGGGATTCCAGTCCATTTATAGTGAATATCTACTTTCTACATGCTTCTTTTTTCTTAAAGAAAAAACTTGAATTCTCTCTTCACCGTATTAGCCTTTTTAGCCTCATCAGTTCAGTTTCTCAGCAACTGTATCATCCAGAAACATATTCTCCCACTACCATCAATTAATTTTAAATGAATTAATTATCTATTTACTTTTATCAGATCATTATCCATAAAAATGAAACAGATTGGTCTACTAGTGCTTTTATAAAGCACTAGTGCTGTCAACCTTCCAGCATCTTTGTTACAACTCTAAAGGATATTGGCTATTAAAAGCTGCCTGTTCAAGATCCATGTCATCTCAAATATTAGTTAGGCATTGAGTCATGTATTGCAACCTACCAATTCTCTTTGTTCTTCCTTAGGAGAGGGAGGAAAAGAGAAGGAGGAAAGCAGGATGGGAAAGACAGGCAGAGATAGACACACACACACACACACACACACACACACACACAGGCAGAGAGAGTATTAGAGAGACAAACACAAAGAAGCAGAGACAAAGAAGAGAAAGGAAGACAGACACACAGAGAGACACAGAGAAACAGATAGACATGGGCTCAATAGATTTGATTATCTTCTATTGTCTTTCCATTCTTCAAAAGAAAGAAATCTTGTTTGCTTACTAGAAGGGAAAGAACTTGTGACATCTGTTGCAACCTATGTGTTTTTGACAAATCAGTATTTCTTCTTAGCACTCTGAGAAGGCTTATTCTTGCTAGGTCACAGTGTACTCATGACTCCTTTCTCAAGGAGCTGTCCAGCTAGGGTTCTGAAAAGGTTAATGGCAACAGAGCATATATGGAATGACTAGGCAGATGAGCAAGAGTCCTAGGAAGATGTTTTCAGTTGGGCAAGAGGCAGCTGTGGAACAAAGAGAGTGTGTTTTATTTAGAGCCAGGAAAGCCTAAATTCAAATCTTACCTCTAATACTTATTACTTGTGTGAACAGATATAAGTCACATAATTCCTGAGCCTCAGATAACTAAGATTTATTTATTAAGTTGTAGATGTGTTGACATCTGTTCTGTATCATCTGGACAAACTAGAAATTTATTTCTTAATAGAATTTTAGAGTTGAAGGAAGGTTTCAAGTTCTCACCTTTTTTAAAGATGGGAAACCAAGGCTTAAAAGGGTAAATGATAATAATAAATCACATTTGTTTGGTCCTTTAAGACTTACAAAGCATTTTCTCATGGAAAAATGAGTGTGTTATAACTAGTTCAAGTGATTTATGATTACACAGCTATTAAGTGCCTAACTTAAGCCCCCATCATCTTATTTGAAGTCTGGTTGGTTGTTGTCCATTCTCAAAGAGAACCAAAATTATATCATTGTGTTATAGTTGAGTTATGGTGTGTGCAACTGTGGCTGATCAGACCAATGTGAGCTCAGAATTCTCTGCCACAGGTCATACACAAATAGTCCATTTGAACATTTGGGGTGGAAGTCTAGCACTCAGGTAAAGTGATTTGCCCAATGTTACAAAGTTGGTTAGTGGCAGAGATTGAAGCCAGTTCTCCTGACCCCAGGGTTCAACATTTTCCATTCTATTCATTTCTCCCTTATTCTCTAAGACATAGGTCTCTTCTGAGTGACAGGGAGTTTAAGCATAAAAATGATTTTCTGCCCAGTCTAAACACAGCCTTTCTCCCTTTTCTAAATAAAAAGAGAGTGACACATTGAGAAGGCATCAGCCCTTTGACCTGGATGTCTATGAAACTGACAGAAAAACAGCTGTCAAAGGTTGTTCCTACAATCATGAAACACATCTCTAAAATTATAGACAAAAATAATAATAATTTCCTCTCTGCATCTAAAAGTTAAAAGTTGACATCTCCGTTGCCATGGATATCTATTGTGCTGGCCTTTTCCTAGCAGATAAAGCTTAGCTCTAGAATCAATAAAAAATTCCAGCCCTTTTAGTCCTCGTGTCTTACTATTTTAGAAATGCATAAAACCAGTTTGGATATGACCCAAATATTTACATATTAAATTTCACATAAGAAGTAAATATATGTTTTAATAAATATAATATCATATAATACACATGTGTCTTGTGTATGTATGTATATATGTACTATACACACATATATATGTATGTATATGTATATATACATACATACATGTATACATATGATAGGTAACTGGTTGCAAATGGGAAATATGTTTGGGATTGACTGTACATTGAATGAACAGCCTAAAAGTTAAAACACTCTAGGTCTCCTACTCACGTGTATATGCAAAGCAATTCTTTTCTCCAACCAACATCCTTCAATGCATTTTTCATCTCCTCCTCCCTATTTAGCCATTCATGTCTTTAATGTTCCATAATCAAGAAATCACTTAGTAAATCAAAATGAATGGAGTACTTTCTTAAAATATAAGTTTCAGAGCTGTAACCTTGGAACTGCAATTGAAAAATGAAATCCAGTATGTGTGGGGGGACCAAAAGCTTTGGGGAAGTCAGCAACTAGAAAGAAGCGGTGTAGAAGAAAGAAACTGGCCTTAGAGTTTATAGACTTGAAATCAAATTCTTCCTTAAACACTTACTAGCCATTTTACTATGATGAATCTCATAACTTCTCCCAAGTTTCAGTTTCTTCATCTCTAAAACATGGATAATGATGCCCGAGCCTAGGATGGGGCCTGGCACATAGCAAGTGTTTAATAAATGTTTGTCACTTGACTGACCATTACCTATCCAATAATGTTATGGTGAAAAGAAACTGAGAGGATGAATTCACTTTAACACTGGCAATTCTTGCTTTCAATACCTGCAGAATCCCATTTTAAGGTTAGGGAACAACACACAAGTATGATTATTTGCTGCTGGGTATTGATTTCAAACCTCTTAAGCTCTTGAGAAAAATCTCTTTCTTCCATTTTGCATGGAGAAGCAATAAGTGTGATCAGCAGAGAAGGGAGTAGAATTAGATTCTGAAATGCAACTCCTCCTGAGAAGTCTGCTCAATCTATAAAGTGCTCGGACTAATATCTGACCTAGTTTCTGAGCTAACACCTGCTAAGGGAAGAGCACTTATTGGTCATTGATATGCAGGGTCCCATTAGCTGAAGAAACATACTTAGAGAGTCAAAATTAAGCTGGAATGTCCAGCCAATAACAAAAGACCAAGTTTCTCCCACAAATTCCACCCCAAATCTGCCCAGAGCTCTTCATTCACTTTGCAGGGGGAAATAAAATGGTAGCATGGACTCTTAGAGCTGGAAGTGACCTTAGATACAATAAGGGAGAATACAAAATCCCAGAGATGCCAAATAGCATTCTGAAGATAGTAAATTAGTGGCTGGCCAAGCATAGATTCCAAGTCTACTGATTTTCAGTCCAAAATTCTGACCATTCCAATGCTGTTCCATGGTATATACTCAACCTCTGAAGTAATGTAATAAACAAACATCATAGTAGCATTTCTTCCCATTTTCAAAGCCCTTCAGATGAATTAATCAGTCAGATACTGGCATGTTAGGTTCTTACTAAGTGCTAAGTCCGTACTTAACAATTCTCTAGTTCACACCTTTGGTTCTGGCCTTTAAGGGGAGTTTACCCCTTTGAACTTCTGAGGAGGAGTTTACATATGAAAAGGAGTTTACACAGCCTTTAAAAGGAGCAAGTTCATTGGTTGAAGTAATTTTCCCACAAGCCCCTGAGTTCTCACACGCCCATTCTCTGGGAGGATAAAAGAAGACAACATTGAGCCTGGAGTGAGTCTACTCTAGGACAGAATTGGGACGGCTCTCTGGAGGAAGAAGAGTCTAGTCTGGGATTGAGTTGAGACAGCAGTTCTCCTCCCAGAGAGGGGTAGGCAGTTTCTGGAGACAACAGAACATTACATTTTAGTGCCTAACGTGGGGCTCGAACCCATGACCCTGAGATTAAGAGTCTCATGCTCTACCGACTAAGCTAGCGGGGATGGGTTCTTACTAAGAACCTAGGTTAGGTTCTTACTAAGTGGTAAGTCAGTACTTAACAATTCTCTAGCTCAGAGTTCACACCTTTAGTTCAAACAAGCAATTTCATTGGTTGAAGTAAATTTCCCACAAGCTCCTGGAGTACACCCAAGCCCATTCTCTGGGAGGATAAAAGGAGAAGTTAGAGTCTGGAAAGTCAGTTCTGGATTGGGTCAAGGAGAAGACATCCCGTGGATTTGCAAGTCCAGCAATCCCATACTTTTGGAGGGGAAAAAGAGGACAGAGAAAAAGATTCACAGAGAAAAGAAACTTCCTCCCAGAGAAGGATTACAATTGAGAGACAACAGGACCTTTACATTTTGGCGCCCAACATGGGGCAAGGACTTTTGCTTATCTTGACAAGGACTGATTCTGAGCCCTTCAGAGGAGCTAGCCCAGTCCTTCACACTGACAGTCTATGTAATCACTGTGCTGGGAATGCAAAGATAATTAAATACAAGCTAAGTTTATATCATATCTACTTGCCTACTTCAGTCACACAAAAAAGTATGAAGGTATCTATAGAAATACTCTTTAATTCAGTCAGACCAAATGCCATTCTCCTCATATTATAATATTATTATCCCCTTCTCCCGCTGATAGGCTTTCTCTTAGAGCTTCTATTTTATGGAAGGGAACAAAATGGCCAGTCTTCATTCCCCTTCTAGCTATGTTCCTAACTTCCAGATTTCCAACTGGGTCCCTCTCCTTACCTCTGCTTCCTTTGGTTTGTTTTTTCCCCATTAGAATACTGACATTACATTTATATTAGACTATAACCCTCCTTGAGGGCAGACACTGCTTTTCTTTTTATTTGTATTTGGATCCCTAGAGTTTAGCACAGTGTTTGGCAACTGCATTTAATAAGTGTTTAATAAACATTTATTTCCTTCCTTTCTTATAGATTGGGGGACTAATGCATTTATGTAGCATCTATATAGAAGTTGCCATTCACATAGATTCTTCTCAGGATTGGAACTGATACAGGAGATCAAAAAAAGAGCTTTCCAGAGTGCCTAATCATTTTCAAATTACTCACCCGTCATTTGTATGAGAAGATTACCCTCCCAACAGTGCTTTTCATTTTGCAAATGTGCCTTGTGTAGATTTGCCTTGTTCAATAGGAAAGGTTTTCCAAGAAAATTAAATGTCAGGGCTGCTTGGCTTATTGGTTTTGTTCAATATAAATTCACTTTTTAATACAACTTTGAATAATAACCTTCAGTGTCTATATGATAAATTGCCTTCCATCTTAATGGGATGGGAGGGAAGGGAAGAGAGTTAAGACAAGCAACATTTACAATAATAGGAACAGTGCTTGGACAGAAACAGATTTAATGCTGAAAGGGAGAGTTTAGTTGTTTGGACATGGATTTAGTGTATCAGTTATTTGGCATCTTTGTTTTCATAAACTTGCTCTCTGGGTTGCCATTGGCTACCGATTCTTTTCTTTTCTGCTCTCCATCTGGATGGCACCTTCACATATGTAAAACTATGGGTAAGCCAGAAGGATATATGAGCAAAAATGGGTGGGAAATTGCTTAGAGATGTGCCACCTCATCATGTCATATTACAGCCAAATACACTGTTTATTATAAAGAGGCTGTGAGAATCTTCCAGGCCTAGAGGCCATATCTTTCAATCCCTTGATATTAGCCCATTCTAAAAGCATTGTGTTTCAAGACTTGCTATTTTTGACCAAGGGGTCTTACCCTTAGGACCTATAAACTTAAAAAATATATAACTATATTAACTATATTCTATATTTAAATATAGTAAATAACTAAATTCCAATATAATTGCTTTCCTTTATGATCCTAATTATTTTATTTTATGCAATTAAAAACATTATTCTGAAGAGATATTAGGGACTTGTGTACACAGAAAAATGCCTTGCCTTAAAGGGTGAAGCTGGGGGGTGTGGGAAAATGATTTATTATACTATTTGGGAAAAATTATTATGCTGTTAAATATAATATTATGTGATTAAAGGTTGTCCACACCCAGAATGCTCTTTAACCTTAGTAACTTTCTATAAAGACCAGAGATAGCAATAGGGTATTTCCAATTCCTCCAGACTCTCAGATTTACCTAAAGCATTCTTATTTGGGATTATTAATATATTATATTATATATATATTCCTAAGGGGGTTCTATTTTGGGTTACATTACTCATATCCTTCTTAATACACCTTTCCAGCTGCCTTCTCATCAATATGGCTTATCTGTTAATAATTTCCTGCATGGGAAATCTTTGTTAAAATCCTATGTAATATAAATCTTCCAGAATCTGGGCAGAGGGAACCACACCTTCTTTCCAGCTTGTTTTCCTCTATCAAATGACAAATCAATTCCTATCTAAACTATTTCAGATTTTGGGGTCTGTTCTCTCAAACATGAGAATGAGCTTAGGGTGGAAATGTGGGAATGAATGTGAAATGTCTAGGTAGGTTAAAGAACAGTCTATAGAGTCAGTATTGGCAGTTGAATCAGGGAAGGAGGGAGGTCATAGCATTAGATTTACACAGGCCTTAAAAGGCCAGCCTCTACCTCTTATACACTAATGAAAGTTAAATAATTTGTCCAAGATCAAACAAATAATTATCAGAGGTAGGTAGGGATCTGAACCCAAGTCCTCTGAATACAAAATCATAATTCTTTCTATTGTACTATACTACTTTTTTCCTGTAATTACCTTTGGCAAAAATAATTTTTTAAGAAGTGTTAAGAAGAGTTATATCATTGAAGGATAAAAGTTTTATCCTTCTTGGTCTGAAGATTTATGATAAGATGCATCCTTTTCATGTTTGGGTTACATTGTGGCACTAAACAAATTGCTTGCCCCTGGTTTTGCTTACATTTGGCAGAATGCTTTATTCAGCTAGCTTGTTTAGCTGCATTGCCATTTAGTGGCTAAACACAAAGCTACAAGCAGTTTCACATTCTTCTACTCACAAAAGATCAGGGAGAGGTTCCCTAACTCCTTTGTCTTCTTCACTACAGTCCCATCCCTGCAGAGTAGGAGGAAGAAACAAGTTAACTAAAATAAGCATTTTGCCAAATGTAAGCAAAAAAAGGGAAAATAATTTGTTTAGTGCCACAATGTAACCCAAACATGGAAAGGAGGTGCCTTATCATAAATCTTCAGACCAAGAAGGATAAAACTTTCAACTGACAATGATATAAGTCTACTTAGTGTCCCAGGAAACTTCTCAGCTTCCCATCTCCATTTCTGTCATTCTTTGGATGTCCACACTGATATATCCTGTAATGAGATCTCATCTCATCCTCCCTAAATAGTTAATCCTGGCAGACAGGCCTTCTTAAAGAATACAATCCCATTAAATTCAGAGAAGTGTCTGGGTAAACCCATCACAACTGTCCACTTTTCTAGTTAAAAGAGGAATTTCATCTTTTAAAAAATCTATTTGGGATTATTAGTTGTGAAAGGAAAATCAACCTTTTCTGTCTTCAGTGTGTTCTGGCTAATTGATCTACCACTGGGAAAGAATGGTTTAGTGTCTCTTTCTATTAAACAAAGAATGAGAAGTAACTGATCAAAAGCAGTACTCACATAGAGAAATGATTACACTTCCAAATGTCAAAGATGTGTAGGATTCTAGGGCCAGATTTCTTCAGTAAGTATTTATTCAGCTTCTTACTTAATGCTAGGCATTGTGATAAATGCAGAAAATCTAAGTCCTTATTCTCAAGGAGCTAACATTTTACTGGCATGGAATACATGGAAACAAAATCAATAAGTTAAATTATTTAGGAAGAAATTACAAAATAATGTCAGAGGGAGAGAAGAGCACTAGCACCTGAAGAACAAGAAGGGTCTTATTTACTACTGGAGGTGACCCTTGATTCTAAGAGGAGGATAGGAAGAAAGAACATTATGGGTATGAGGGACCATTTGCACAAATTCACGAAGATAGAAGAGTAGGTAAAGGTGAAATATGAGGTGCTAACAGTGAAATTGATAACTATATTTAGACAGCAAGGAATCTGACAGGTATGTAATGGCATCTCAGAGTTGTCTTAATTTGCATTTCTCTGATCACTAGTGATTTGGAACACTCTTTCATATGAGTGAAGATAGCTTCAATTTCATCATCTGAGAATTGTCTGTTCATATCCTTTGACCATTTATCAATTGGAGAATGGCTTGATTTCTTATAAATTAGGGTCAGTTCTCTATATATTTTGGAAATGAGACCTTTGTCAGAACCTTTAACTGTAAAAATATTTTCCCAATTTGTTACTTCCCTTCTAATCTTGTTTGTACAGAAACTTTTTAGTTTGATGTAATCAAAATCTTCTATATTGTGATCACTACTGATCAGAGAAATGCAAATTAAGACAACTCTGAGATACAACTACACACCTGTCAAATTGGCTAAGATGACAGGAACAAATAATGATGAATGTTGGAGAGGATGTGGGAAAACTGGGACACTGATACATTGTTGGTGGAGTTGTGAAAGAATCCAACCCTTCTGGAGAGCAATTTGGAACTATGCCCAAAAAGTTATCAAACTGTGCATACCCTTTGATCCAGCAGTGCTACTACTGGGCTTATATCCCAAAGAAATACTGAGGAGGGGAAAGGGACCTGTATGTGCCAAAATGTTTGTGGCAGCCCTTTTTGTAGTGGCTAGAAACTGGAAGATGAATGGATGTCCATCAATTGGAGAATGGTTGGGTAAATTATTGTATATGAAGGTTATGGAATATTACTGCTCTGTAAGAAATGACCAGCAGAACGAATACAAAGAGTTTGGAAAGACTTACATCAACTGATGCTGAGTGAAATGAATAGAACCAGAAGACTGCTGTATACTTCACTGCTGTATGAAGATGTATTCTGATGGAAGTGGATATCTTCAACATAAAGAAGATCCAACTCACTTCCAGTTGATCAATGATGGACAGAAACAACCCAGAGAAGGAACACTGGGAAGTGAATGTAAATTGTTAGCACTACTGTCTATCTACCCAGGTTACTTATACCTTCAGAATCTAATACTTAACGTGCAACAAGAAAATGGGATTTACACACATATATTGTATCTAGGTTATACTGTAACACATGTAAAATGTATGGGATTGCCTGTCATCTAGGGGAGGGAGTAGAGGGAAGAAGGGGGTAATTTGGAAAAATGATTACAAGGGATAATGTTATTTAAAAATTACTCATGCATATATACTGTCAAAAAATTTTTATAATTATAAAAAAAACCCTAGCTCTCTCAGCTGTACTAAATAGTATCTTCAGAGAAGCAATTCTGGGCTTGTGTCCTTTAAGACTTCACTAGTCACCTTTTTGAATCATGTGTCCTTGCAGCATCCTTCCCAAAGTCCTGAATGTGTATGTCCTGCTTTCCCCACAACCTAAGAAATCTGTTCATTGAGCTTTTTTTTTTTTTTTTTTTTTAACATTTTGTATTTAAAGTTTTCAGCTCCAAATTTTATCCCTTTCTTCCCCTACTCTCTCCCTGAGATGATAAACAATCAGGTAAATTATACATTGCAATCATATAAAATTGTTTCATATTAGTCATTTTGTATAAGAAGACTTGAATGAAAGAAAAAAGAAAATGAAAATGAAAAATACCATGTTTTAGTCTGTATTTAAACAATATGTTCTTTTTCTGGAAGTGGATAATATACTTCATTAGTTCTTTGGGATTGACTTGGACCTTTGTATTGCTGAGAATAGCTAAGTCATCCAAAGTTCTTCATCGAGCAATATTGCAGTGACTGTGTACAACATTCTCTTGGTCCTGTTCACTTTGTTATGCATCAGTTCATGTAAGTCTTTACCAGTTTTTCTGAAGTCATCTTGCTTGTCATTTCTTATAGCACAATAATATTCCATTACAATTCTATACTAGAGCTTATTTAGCCATTTCCCAATTGATGGGCATCCCTCCAATGTTCAATTCTTAGCTACCACAAAAGAGAGTTACTAGGAATATTGTTGTACAAATAGATCTTTTCCTCTTTTTGGGATGTATTTGGGACACATACTTAGAAGTGGTATTGATGAATAAAAGAATTTTATAGCACTTGCTCATAATTACAAATTGTTCTTCAGAATGGTTGGATCAGTTTGCAACTATACCAACAGTTCATTATTGTCCCAGTTTTCCCACATTTCCTTCAACATTCAATATTTTTCTTTTTTGGAGGTCATATTAGCTAATCTAATAGGTGTGAAGTGAGACCTCAGAGTTGTTTTAATTTGTATTTTTCTAATCAATTGCTCACTGTGTTTTTAGGACATAAGGTTTCCCTTAAAGGTCTTTTGGACTATGTATAACTTTTTTACATCTAATATATATATTTACCATATAAACAAAGTTTTTATTCTTTTTTTCTAGTACATTTATTTTTTAATATACTTTGCTTTATGAATCATTGGGAGAGAAAATCAAAGCAAAAGGGAAAAAGCATGGGAGAGATGAAAAAACAGAAAAAAGAAGTGAACATGTTGATTTATGTTTAATCTCCATGGATCTTTTTCTGGATGTATATGCCATTTTCTGTCCAAAGTCTATATGGATTTCTTTGGATCACTGAACCACTGAGAAGAACCAAGTCTTTCATAGTTGATCATCTGTTGCTGTTACATCTGTTGCTGCACAATGTATTCCTGATACTGCTTCCACATCAGGTCATATAAATCTTTTCAGGCATTTCTAAAAGCCGCTTGTTTGTAATTTTTAATAGAATAATAATATTCCATTATTTTCATTTACCATAACTTGTTCAGTTATCCCCCAGTAGATGGGTATTTACTCATTTTTCCAGTTCTCTGCTATCACAAAAAGAGCTGTTACAAACATTCTTGCACATGTAAGTCCTTTTCCCTCCTTTATGATTTCCTTGGGATACAGACTCAGTAATGCTACTGCTGAGTCAAATGGTGTACAGTTTTGTTACCCTTTGATCACAGTTCCAAATTGCTCTCCAGCATGGTGGATCATTTCACAACTCCACCAGCAATGCATTAGTTGGACTGTGTATAATTTGAGAAAGGATTTTGATACTAATTCTTAGTGTGGTAAGACTTAAGTGATCAGAGGTCCATGATAAAAACTGGCCTCAGAATGCATTTCCTCTATGCTTGACCTGACTAATCTCACCCATATCCACCAATTATGAAAAAAAACTTATCAGAAAGCTAAAATTTAATCATTTGCTAGTTATTCAGCAGTTTTAAGGCTGTCAATAAGTAAACAATCCCCAAGGAGTAAGGGGACTTGAAATTTCTTCATCAGGATTAGACTGCATGAAAGTTAAAGTACTATAGTCTCATATGAAGTGACTAGGTAGCTTAGTGGGGAGTGTTGGAGCTAGGAAGAACTGAATTTGAATTAAGCCTTAGATGGTTGTTAGCCGTGTGACCCTGGTCAAGTCACTTAACTTAACCTGGCTTCAGTTTCCTCATATGTAAAAAAAGAGAACAATACCTTTTCACAAGGTTCTGAGCAGAATAAAATAAGATAAAATAAAGTATTTTGCAAGCTTTTGTTTACTGGAAGTTGTGATAAAAAAAATCAGCCTGCTGAAGGTTTTCCCACTTGATAAAGAAAAAAAATCCTTCTTTAAAAATCTACTGTGTTCTATTAAATGTATTCAAAAAATTTCCTTGAAAAGAGGTATGGTCCCTTTAAAAACAGGCAGCATCTTTAAAAGTCCATTCACTCATTCTTGGAACTTAGTTTCCCAGATTGTCTTATTACTATAGTTAAGGCAGCCATAATGTACCCAGACTGCCTTATTAGCATTTTTAAGCTACCTACAAGCCCTTTAGATCTCACATGAGATACATGCTCATCTATGAGCATATCTTTTTTATTTATTTTATTTACATAAATAGTGCTCCTTACCTTGCTACCATTTTTCAGGACTAATCTTGCTATATGAGGTGGGTGCCTCATACCATTTTTCCTCTACTAGTTCTCTAATGGAAATTTATCTTTCTCCTTGTTAATTTGCATAATAAATAGCAAAACTTTTCAATCTGTAATGGCTATCTTGTCATGGTTGTTCCATGTCATGAACTGAATTTCTATTATGCTATTTTTACATAATGTTCTTTTTACAATTTATTGTAAATAAATTGTACAATCTTTTTACAATTTATTGCTCTCCCAAATGTATATATATTTAGTACTTCTAATGCCAATTTTATCTCATCACAAGGTTATAATTGCTTTTTCTTCAGTCTATAAAAGAAAAGTAATGCAGAAACTCATCAACTATCAGAAGATAGAGAAAACAATCTAAAACTTCTCTTTGCTGGGAACAGTAGAATACAGTTATAAACAAGACTTTCTTCAATTCTACCCATTTAGCAGGCAGTAAATATATGCTATCTCATATTATTATTTGTTCATTTAATGTTTAGATTATATCTCCCTTGCTACAGGATAAATAAATATTGAAGTAATTAAGAAGTACCAGTTTTTTTCCCCAAACAAGATTGTAACCTCCTTAAGGTCAGGTTATATTTTGTGCCCAATAAAAATTGGTGTGGTTCAATGGAAGAAATATTAGGATTGGATCACAGTTCAAATACTAGTTATAGGGCTACAGAAGCAAGTAACTAACTCAACCTAACTGTGATTCAGATTCCCAGTAAAATAAAATAAAAAAAAAACACATGCACTTATGTATTTTTCCTTATCTAACCCTTAAAGCACTGAGTAAATGTGATGTAGTAGAGCATCTATTACATTGTATAAAGAATGTGACAATTTGATGATGAAAAGTTGTATATTCAATGATGATGAGATTGTATAAAAGGTTTATACAAATCCTAATATTCTGTACACTAGAATATACAAAGGCAAGAGAAAAACTGAATGGATCTTCAAATATAGTGTTTAAAAGAACAGGTCTCTAATTGAGCTCTAGATATTCCCATTTTTTTTTAAATTTTGCTTTAAAATACATATTACCCTTTTAAACTTTTATAATGAGAAAGCAATTATTATTTTGTGATTTTAATAAAGGGTCCTGATTTTTATTGTAAACAGTAATTGTGTGTAACAGTATTTTAACCACACTTATGGGAAACCTAGGGGATTTGACCACAAGGTCAGTTATCACCAACTACTCTCATATTATAGGCTCAGTGTTTAGATGGAAAAAATAACAATAACTTTTGGAGTGCTAACCTTGCAAATGTTTTAGACCATGAAAATAGATACATTTAAAAGCAATATCATTAGCTTGAAGAAGTCCATTCTGGAAGGGTAAATTATAGTCAGTGTAAAATTGTTAACTTATTTGTTCACAGTCTTGTTTCTCTTAGTATGTAAGTCTAAGCTTTTTGTGGCATGAAAAGGGTAGGGTGGGGAAAGGGATGATGGATTCCCATGTTATATCAAATAGGACTTAAAATAAGCACCATCTTACAATATTTCAATTGGTGCATTCTCTCCACTTCCTCCTCACCCAAGCAATGAGAAAAAGGACCAAACTAAGTCTATTTTTGTTTTCTTAAAAATTAAAGTTCTATAAATAAACACATACACAAATATATATATATATGAATATAATAAATTTTGATTCTTCCCCCAATATTTACATAAATTAAACTAAAAATGCTTAGTTTGGCATTCTCTAGGCATAGTTTCCAACAAAAACATACCACCATCATGCTTTATAGCTGAGTGAGATAATAGTGTTATATTTTATTCCTATAGCATTTAAGGGAAAATATTATTTTAATTTAAAAGAATAATCTGGTATAAAAGTTGACCTCCCCCTCTTTATCTCCATATTGTTAACATTAGGGCAGTATTGTAATAATGAATGCTTTGTTAATGAACTTAGAAAAATAAAAATGTTAGCATCTGATCTTTCCTTGTTTTCAGGACATCTGCATTTGAAACTGGCAATTGTTATTCAACTAGGTAATCACCATCTTTTGTTCAGTATTACAGTGTTTTTACTCATCCCAGCTAATCTACAAACCCATCTGTTATTTGATAGATAATTGCCTTTTTCAAGTCCCAAAGGCCTGTGAGGCATCTCAAGGGAACAAGAGATAGATATATCATCCCCAGGTAAGGCAACCCCACATTCTGTAGAGAATCTCACATTCTGTCATGGTGAAACAAACATGGGAGGTAAATGGACATTAGTGACCGGAAGCTGGAGTGTGGGAATAGAGAAAAATTAGTTATGATTCAGAATTTAAAAGAAAGCCTTTCCATAGAACATCATCAAGTTAAGCTACAAAGAAGGACCAGGGAGTGTGTTGATGACTAAAGTTAAACCAGAGAAAATTAGGGGAAAGGATGCTACTGAACTGAACAGCTCATGATCTCTGAGTAAGCACTCTAATGGTTCAAAATTAAGCTCTCATCACTCCAAATATACACATTGGATAACACATCAAATGACCTTTATTTCTCTGAAGATTAATGGAAATGGAAATGAAGATTGGGACTGGCCTCTTATCTACTTCAAGCTATTAACAGTTACTTGGTAACTAGCTATTAGCCATTCCCCACTACCCACACACAGCACACTTCCATATCTCCATATCAATATGCCAAGTTGTGATAATGCTTATATAGAACATTGGATTCCATATCCTATGATCATACCACTCATGCTGGGTGCCTCTTTGTTTCTTGATCTCCTCCTGCCCTTTTTTATTGGCATGCATTTATGCAGACCCTCTTCCATAGCAGAAATGCATTCTCAGAGAATCTCTCTTCCTTCATGATCCAGCTCAAATGCCACTTTTTCCATGAATCCTTCCCTAATCACCACCTTACCCAGCTCAATTTTCAATTTAATAATATATTAATATATTTCATCATTTTCATTTTCAAATGTTTCCTTTTACTTTCTCTTACCAGTTAGACATATCTTGAGACAAAGAATTATCTTTAAAAAAAGAAATAAAGCAATTTAACAAAATGCATCAATTATGTCTGACAGTATAACAATGCTTCATACCTAGAAAAAAAGATTTTCAGATTTTCTTGTAGCCTTTTCCTTGAATCTTGCATAGAATCAAAGAATTCTGAGGTAAAAGGGATATTAAGAAATAACCTGTTCTTTCTATAGATAATGAAACTGAAGATGAAAGAGATATCATGATATCTTTCAAATCATATGGTCATTAAGAAGCATATCTAACATTCTGATTCAAATCCAGTGCTTTCTTCCATTATATCATTCTTTCCTTTGACCTCATAAAATTACATCTAAATTCTTCATTGCATTCATGTCATGCTCCTTTATTGGGCTACAACTTCTTGAGAGAAGTGACTGTGTCATCTTCCATCTTTGTAACCTCAGAAGCCAAGTTTACCCATGTTTTTGTATAAATCACACACTAGAATCAACAAGGAATGAAAAATGAATATCCCCAGATGACAATGGAGGGCCACATGGTTATGAGTATATAGGCAAGAACATATGACAAATAAAGAACTACAAAGAACTGGATCAGGGGTGACAAACACAAAGAAAAATAAAAATCACCAAACCAGACAAAAAGATCCCTATAGCACATAGAGACTTCAAAAACCATATGTTTCCACTATCTATATTCTATTGTATTTTTATTATGTTAAATATTTTCCAAATAAATTTTATTCTGGTTTAGTCCCACTGGGGAGTATTTCAGCTGGCCTCTGAGCAGACTATCAAAGAGTGTATAATTAGAAAAGAAGGTTATCTGGTTATGTGGCAAGAGCAAAAAATAATTGGCAGATGCCAGTGTGCTTCACTGACATAGTCACAGGGTCTAAAGGAATCAAGAAAGTCCCACAGGATGATAGGAAGACCTCCTATAGTAATCTGAAGAGAAGAAATGGATAAGAATACACAAAATCTGTGCCATTGGAGGGACCATCCACATTTATGATACCACAGGCCCATCTGAATATTTGAGTATGCCCGGGACATGAACACAATGATTTGCATATAGTAGATACTTATTGGATAGATCATACTAGCTAACTAGAAAATCTTGTAGGATGAAGAAAAGGGAAGAAGCAAGAAGGAGGCAATACAAGGGGACAAAATTAATTTTTATTCATGGACAAGCAATGCCAACTATCTCAGAACCAAAAAGAGTGAGATACTTTGTTTACAGATCTAGTTTTTGAAAAACACTGGATGACGCAGTAATTAGTTCTCCTATCCCAATTCCTCCACTGCCATAAAATGGAAAAATTATGACCACTGAATTTCCCTTGTATTCTGATGTGGAAGCATTAGAAGGGAAGAGCACCCTTGATGGCAAGGTCTGGGCATGAGAACTCAGAGAGTCAACTCTCTGTGCCCATCGAATATTTCCATGGCCTGGGCAGCTCTCTAAGTCTCTAAGTTTCAGAGACGAACTTACTGACATTAGCAGAAGATATATCCACATTAGGGATAACGTTCCAGGTTGAGTCACAATCTCTGCCTTTGTCTAAGCCTATGAATGCAAGGCACTGGTGCATGGTGAAAAGATGGCCTATCTGAGTCACCTAAGTCTGAGTCTTGGGAAAAGGGTGATTGTGACAATTAATCAATTGCATTTACAATGATGAACTGTTACTATTCAAGCATAGCCACCAACAACACAGACTGTTTCAGGAAGCAATGAAAAAACTATACCCACAAAAAAACTCAACTCCCAAATCATTTCTGTCCAATAGAAGCTCACTGCTTGTCCTATTCCTGCCCTTAATCAATCCATCAAGGAACCAAGATGTGCTTACTATATTCTAGGGAGTGAAGGTCCAAAGACTGACAGTGGGGAATCTCACTAGTAGAATTCATTTACTCAGAGGGAGACAGTGAGATCCCCATGAGAAAAGCAGTGATTCTATTATCAGCTGGTATTAGTTTTTTTAAAATTATTATCTTAATTGATCCTCATAATAATCCTGGGATATAGGTACCATTATTATTCTCATCTTACACACGAGGAAACTTAGGTAAATGGAAATTAAATGACTGGCCAGAGTCACATAGCTAGTACATATCTGAGAACACATTCGAACTCAGATCCTTCTGGCTTCAGGGCTGGTGATATATCACACCTAGCTGCTAAACGAGCTAAGGGCAGAATGAACAAATTCCAGGATTGGAAGGGAATTAAGAGGCAACTACTTAACCAAGATTACTAGAAAAAGTTAGTGCTGTTCTAAACCCTGATTATAACCAACCAAGTCGGTTGATTTTTGATTCTTCATTGCTTAGAGAAAAAATTTCAGACCCTTTATCCAGGTAGTCAAGATTTACACTAATCTAGCCTGAGGTTACCTTTCCAGATTTATTCCCTAATAACTCTTTAATGAATCTGTAATAGGAACTCTTGCAAAGGTCCTATGTGACTCTAGTTCATATCCTTCAATAAATCCTCCACAAAGGGTTCTACTTCCCTTCCTCCCTCCTGCTACATGTGAGGAGATTTCCGCTAGATTTCTTGATGTTATATGGACATCAATGGAATGGAGGAATGAAACATTTATCAGGTGCATTCTGTGTGTACAGCTCTGTGCCAAGCATTGGAGATACAAATGGAAAAGGACAGTCACAGCTCTTAAGGAGCTCACATTCTATTGCATATGCTCAACATATATTGGTTTACTTGCCATCTAGGGAAGGAGGTAGGGAGGAAGGAAGGAAGAAAAAAAATGGAATACAAGGTTTTGCAAGTGTGAATATTGAAAACTATTAATGCATATGTTTTGAAAATAAAAAGCTTTATAAAAGAAAAAAAAAAGGATCTCACATTCTAGTTCAATGGACTACATGGGTAGTCAGTCCATCTGTAATTATTTGCTTTCCCTACATGGACAGCATATGTCATTTCAGCCATAATATCTCCAGTGATAATCTCTGTTCATGAATAACTGGCTGTTCTTTGGTAATAAGACACATGCTTATCTCACACTACTTATCTTCTCACAATCTACACTGAAATTAACATGAATACTTACTAGTTTAAAATGATATAACGAGAGGTAAGATAGGTAGAGGGAGAAGGAGGTGGAATACTTTGCATCCTATCTCTATTCAGATACCCTTTGGGAATTGCGTTTCTCTGATTCTCTTCCTATTTCATGACTGCCACTTATCTTTTTAAATGATTTTTTCCCTTCCAACTTCTAATGAGTTGTCTATCAGATTCAACCTCAGCTCCTCGGCTTTTTTTCTCTCTATGCTCAGTCCCTTGGGAAAAGAATCTACTCTTACAAGTTTAATTACTGTCTTTATCCAAATGACTCTCAAATTTGCTTTTAGTTCCAATTTCTTTCCTAGTTTCCATCTTTTCATTCCAACTGCATCTTTATTTGGATCTCAGAATCAATATAATAAAAACTCAAACTTATTATCTTTCCCCTAAAACGACTGCCTCCTTTCTGGGGAGAGTTTTCTATTTCTGTCAATAGTATCTACATTCCCTCAATTCTCCTAGGTTTAAAATTTTAAAATCATTTTAACACACCCCCTTTTGATTCCCCATATCTAATGAGTCACCAAATCTTATTTTCCTTTAACAACAATTTTCTTTTTCAATCCATTATCTCAAACTTGGGTTCCCAAATTTGCCTGCTGACTGATCTTATAGGCTTCCCATTTCTGCCCTTGAAATGATCTTTACCACCCCTGCCTTATTCATCTTTTAAAATACCTCTTTCATCAAGTCATTCCCCAACAATGCCTCCTTATGCTCAACAGTCACTTTCACAACCCTCAGGCTGCCATTCAAAGCTTTCCATCAAGTGGAGCATCTTAGACATTCAATCTAATCTCCTGATTCTCCCTAAAAATGATCTGTCCAGATCAATCCATAAAGTCTCTGTATTGTCTCCCTCCCTCCCTATGCTCATCCCTGCTTCTTATTTTTATTTATGCCTGTTTCATGTCTTCATTATCCATCCCTTCTTTTTATTCAAGTCCAATAATTTGGTACTCCAAAGAATAGTTTGAGTCTTGTCACTTCTAGGAAGCCTTCTCATGACCATAATGAGCTTTTCATTCCTCAAATACTTAAATTTTTGAGAGACAAAAGTCTCTTCTATATACTACGCAACATTCAATAATCCATTTGATTCAACACTGAATGTACTGAATATATATTATATATATATAGTATATTATATACAATTGTATATTATATTTTGAATATATAATTGTATATTATATATATCAATATACTGAATGTATATTACATTCAGTGCCTATTGTGTAAAAGATACACTGATAGCCAATGGTGATACAAACAAAAACAAGCTAATCCCTGCCTTTAGCAGCTTATACCTGGAGTTGTGCAACATGTATAAAGATGAGTAAATACAAGATATGAGGCTCATAGATATAGAACTGTTACAGGAGCCTTAGAACTCAATCACCTCATGACTTCTTAACCTTTTGTGTCAAGGACCTTTTGATACAGTCTGGCAAAATCTATGACTTCCTTCTCAAAATAGTGTTTTTAAATGCATGAAATAAAACACATAGGATTGCAAAGGAGACCATATATATTGAAATAGTTGTTAAATTATGTTTTTAAAACACAAGTTTGGAAACCCCAGGTTAAGCTGAACATCTCCATTTTGTAGATAAGTAAATAAAGGTTGGAGGAAGTTAAAGTGGCTTATAAAGGTTATGAAAGTTGGAAGAGGACCAGAATTCAAGCCCACATTCTCTGTCTCCAAATCCTGTGCTCTGTTCACTTGAAGTATTCTGTATTTCCTAGTATGAGAAGGAAGACAGCCCTAATAACTGAGGGATCAAGTAAGGCTTCAACAAAGACATGATGCCTAAGCTGATGGCTGGCTCAAGGACCATGAACAATTTAATGTCTTTTCTCTAGTAATTTTGATCAAATCACAGCTACAATAGGTTTTTTTGTGCTTGACTTTCCACAGTCCCACCAACACTATTTCCATTGGGTTTTTTTTTTAAACATCTTTGCTAACTTAATAGGAATAAGGTGAAACTTTAAGGTTTTGTTTGTTTATTTTTTTCTTATTATTAGTGATATGGAGCATATTTTCATATTATTACTGATAGTTTACAAACACAGTTTGGAATACTCCTATATCACATATTTTGATCACTCATCTATCAGGGAATGGCCGTTGGACTAACCTCACTGTGTCTATTCCCTATATGCCTTGGGGAGCAGGTTAAGCAGAAACATTTGACACAAAGATTTTTGTCTGACTCAACAGTTTCTCTTCATGGATTTTGTTCATGAAAAAGATTTTTAAAGTTATGTATTGAAAGCAGTTCTAATGCTTATACCTACCCATACACACAAATATGCATGTCTAGATAAATTATTCATTAGTATACCCACTCCAGCAGAATCTACATTTAATGATAACCTATTTTATAGAACCAGAATGAGAAAGAGATGAGCACAGCAAACAAAAGACCAGCATGGCATCATTAAAAAACACCATTCCACAGATGGAAGACTTAGACATCTGCAAAACATTTGCTCTGCTCAGAGGCTTTCATGCTATTCTTCTAGATAAGAAGCATATACATAAGCTTAATGATAATACAGTTTGGTGGATTCAGAATTAGATAAAGGAGTGGACCCAAAGACAGTGGCAAATTTGAGGGAGATCTCTAGAGGAATGCTTTAGAGATCTGTGACATTTAATATTTTTATCAACTACATAAATGAAGGCATAGTTGGGATGCTTATAAATTTGCAGATGATAAGTAGCTGAGGATGAAGAGCACATTGTATGATATAATTAGGATCCAAGAAGATTTTGCTTAATAGGCAGTAAATGAAGTAAAGGGTCAGATTAAATTAAGTAAAATGACATTTAACATCAAGAACAATGATGATAAGGATGACAAATGTAAAATCAAACATTTGGTCTCTAAAAATAACTTCTCAAATATGAATTGGAAAAGGTACCATATATCAAGACAGTAGTTCATGAGTAAAAGATGTAGAAGTTTTAATGGACTACAAGATCAATGAATTAAAAATGTAAAGAAATTAATTGGAGCTTAAGTTTCAAAAATTAAGAGGCATATTGTCCAGAACAAGAGAAGTGATAGTGCCATTGTACTTTCTACTCTGGACATGCTACATCCCAAGAGCTGGGATCAGTTGTGGGATTTACATTTCAAAGAAGATGAACTTACTTGGAGGAAGGCCATCAAGGCTAAAGAAGGGGCAGAAAATCATATGAAGACCAATTGAAAACTGCAATTCATTTTAAGAGACTGCAAAGAACCCAAATTTGGACCTCATATAACTAAATAACAAATGATTCCAGGAGAGCTCCCAGCTTCTCAACCCCGAGAATTCCGGAAAACTGAAAAGTTGGCTCACCTACTATCTTAGATGGCTCCGGAACAGATCTACAAAGTGGTTGAGGATCGGAATAAATGACTTCTTAAGATCCCTCTCATGCCTTCTGTTCTGGAATGTAAGAAATCATTTGGAGGAAGTATTTTTTTCAGGTTTTAGAAATCACTACTTTTCAAAAACAAAGAAATCGACCCCCTTCATCTTCCTGTTTCCTCACCTCAAAGCAAAATGAAATGCTATTTGAATTAGACATTTACAAAGCTAAAGCTTACAACTGTGTTCCTCTTTTCAGGAAAGTAGTAAAATTTCCAATGGTTCATTGCTGCCAATGAGTTATTTCTTTCCTCTTTCCTTCTTGCTACTCTCTTCTCCAAACAGAATTCATCCACAGGTAATTTGTGCCCCAATTGCTTGTGCTTGTCCTTGCATTACTTGAAATAATTCTGTATTTAATCTGAATACCTTATCCACATACATGCTGTTTCCTCTGCAGTAGAATGTAAGCTCTCCAAGGGTAAAATATTTATTTCTTTGTCTTCTCATCACTTGGCATAGTGCCAGCTTCATAGAAGCTACTTAATAAACTCTTGCTGAATGAAGAATGAGATCGATGTCCTAATTCCCTTTGATGTAGTGAGACTATAGACTGAGTGAAGTCAGACAGCCAAAAGTACAAAGAGCGACCAAGAAGCAATGTCCCCTCCAAAGTAATCAGCTGCAAGTGCTTCCATGGTCCATATGATTCAATCACTCCACTCTTGTTCTGCTCATTTTTTAGCACCTGCACAACACTCCTCCTCCAACGCCCAATGATGGCACAGAGACAACCCTACATTCTGAAAGGCTACATAAGGGAGGTACAAGTTCTGGCCAGTCCTACCAAACTGGAAGGGCTTTAACCATGGATCCATCAAAGTACTCTGCTCTCCAAAGGCCAGCCTAGCCAAGCTAGGAGAGGCTCATCACCAAGTTGCTTCAGAATGACAAATGGGCCAGTCCTAGCATCTCCCTTTTTAAAAACTAAGTACTAGCAGCGACTTTTTGTTTGCCACAACAACTCTTGAAGCCAATTAACTAAATTATCAAGAAGATGTGATTTGTATTGGTAGATGAATTATCAATGTAAGGGAAATGACAAACCCTCAAAGTATTAAAGGTAGTATATATGGAGTGAGTTTTTCAAGAAAGCCAACACCTGAACACAGTTAGGAATCTTATAAAAATAACCCTTAATTGTTATCACTGATCTAAAAGACTAAAGATGCAATGGATGGAGTGCCAAGTCTGGAATGAGGAAGACATATCCCTGAGTTCAAATGTGACTTCAGATTCTTACTGGGCAAGTCACTTCACCTTATTTGCCTAGGTTTCCTCATCTATAAAAATGAGCTGGAAAAGGAAATGGTAAACGCTTCCAGTGTCTTTCCCAAGAAAATTTCAAATGGGGTCTCACAGAATCAGATGTAATTAAAATGACTGAAAGGAGCTATTGTCCCACTGGCCTGAAGGTGGTGGAGGGTGATGCAATTAAGAAGAAACCTGCTGTGGCTACATCATTAAGTAAGGTGGCAGATAAAAGACTAGCAGATAAGAAGAGTATACAAATGCTGGGAGGAGACAAAGGAGCAGGCAAAATCAATCGTCCAAAGCTAAGCCAAAGGCCAGATATCAGGATGACCAGGTGGCAGGGGTCTGGGTAAACAGCTTCTCAGAACTGATGATACTCAGTGATCTGATCATGCCTGTGGCAAATAACCTGGTGCTCCTTCTGTGACCAAAAAGAGCCCAAGCGCTGGACAGCTCCTGCTCATCCCTGCTTCTCCAGAGTCAACAGACAAGGATATTCTCTCCTCAACCTGTCCCTGCCAGTGATCCTTCTCTGCTTTAGATGCAGGTACACTGCTCCCCTACTTCTTTATTACAAGAAGGAAGGCCTTCATTTTCCTTCCTAGCTTTCCTCTTAACATCTACAAAAGGTCTGCTATCGTTCCCAACTCTCCTATGTAGCAAAGACAAAATGAGAGAAAAGCAGAACACCCCTAAAAAGAAACTCATTCATAATCAATTTCCAGTCTTAAAGGTTTCCCTACCAGTTTGCCTTTCTAGAAGAGAAACCCACCAATTCACCGTTTAGCTTTTTTTGGCATCCTTTCCTCTACCCTCGGTGACTTAAATTTAATTATAATAATTTCATTTCACAATTCTTTAATATAAAATCGTGGCTCAGATATAAAATGAGCTTCTAATTGCAAATTCATGCTAGTAAAAGACTAATATTAAAAAAAGCAATACCCACACAATTTTTGATAGATTTTAAGTTCATTTATAACAGGAGAAATTACCACCACAGTATTCTAGTCCTACAATTCTTCTCATTTGTTACTAAAAATCTCAGTCTTGTTGTGAGGCTATCAGGTGTGTACGAGAGTTTCCAAGTGACCAATTCAATATTTACTAAGTGAGCCACTGGCAAGGAAATGCACATTTCCCTTCTATTCCCCAACACACCGCTTTCCAGTTTTATAAGACAGCATGGTCCCATGATAAAAGCACTGGACTGATAATAGGGGACCTGGAGACTAAAGTTCGATTTTCTCAATGACTCACTGTCTGACCAGGGAGAGATTCTCTGCCTCACTGAGCCTCAATTTCCTTATCAGTCAGGTGAGAGAAGAAACTGGATTAAATAGTCTCTGGTTAAATGGTTCTTAACCTCTTTTTATTGTCTAGATCTCCACTTGATCAGTCCGTGGGGCTTGAAGGCTTCTGCTCTGAAGTGTTTTTAAAGACAAAATAAAATACAGAGGATTACAAAGGAAACCAATTATAATAAAAACCAATTATACAAAAATATATTGTTAATTCATTGTCTTCAGATTAAGAGCTGCTGCTCTAGACTTTCTTCCAATCCTAAGATTTTTCTGGCTCATAACAACCACTGAGGCAATCTTAATGTGACTTGAGGTCCATCATCTCTTTTCTATCTATTGTTCCCTCTAGTAGTTCCACTATTTGCCTCTTGAAACTCTAAATGGGCAATGATCCGTCTGTTGTGGCTGCTCAGAATAAGTCTATACAACTAGTGGGCAGAGCCTGCAATGCTTTTGGACAATTCATAGGATTCTGGATTCAGGGCTGGAAGAGACTTCAAGAGTCAACTAGTCATTTTACAGATAAGGAAACTGAGGCAAAGAGGTCCCAAAGCCACCCAAGTCAAAAGTGGCAAAGCCTAGATTCTAATCTAGGACCTGTACCTAAAGCTAGCACTGAAATGGTGCCTAAAAACACTACTCAAGTTCATCTTCCTTGAAGACCACTAAGTTCCTTGATCTCCATTGTCTATGCATCCAACTGAGGAATGGGAGCCATAGAGATGACTTTCTTTAGGACAAGTTCTGAAGGAAAAGAACTTAAGAACAGTGGCAGATGCCCTGGCTCTTCATGGTGAAAATAAGTCTAGCCTGGCTACTTTTTCCAAAGTCAGGAAGTATATAAGGCTCCATTTCAGAAGCTTTAGATAAACAGACATCAGAGAGCTAGTGTGGTAGGATAGGGAAAAAACCCAAAGCACTAAACTTAAAACCTAGGAGATAAATTCCAATTCTAATAAATACCAGCTATATTACTATGCTAAGTCATTTAATTTCAGACAAAGAGATGGAGTAAGAATTTGTTAATAGCATTGTGTTAACCATGGATGAGACAAATACAAAGAAAACAAACTACCTTCAAGGAACTTGCATTCCAATGGAAAAAAGAGCAAGGAAAGGGTGCTAATTGGTAGATGGTTTAAAAGATGGAACTTCAATCTGAGTTTTACTATCAAATGTAAAATAGGATCACAAAGAGTTGGACACAACTGAAAAATGGCTGAATCAGATCCTGGATTGTCCTCAGATCAGGGTCTACATTTTCAATGGGCAGAAGTTGGGCATGAAGGCAAGAGATATTGTTATTTGGGGAGGTAGGTCACTGGTTGCTCTCCATTTACCTCTAGATGATACAAAACAAAACAAAACAAAAAAACAAAGAATCATAAATTTTGAACTGGAAAGAAGATAAAAGTTGTTAGTCAACAACTTCAGTATGGTAACTAAATAATATTTTCAATTATGTTTCTGGAGACAAGGCCAAAAGTATGGAATTATGTATGGAAGTCTTAGGTGCTACCATTCCACTCCCTTTCACCAATGAATTATGCTTAAGTTTTCATAGAAATCTGTGCTCCCGGCTGAGTTTGATATTTAGATGTTAAAAAATGAATGACAATGTCTTAATCTAAATAAAAATTAATTATTAAGGAAGTGTAATCATTAAGGCATTAAAGGTTGACAAACCTATTATGGTTCTTGGGCCCCAGTGTGAGGTGTACCAATTAAGAACATTACCTTTTCCCCCCCTTGTTTTTCCAGGTCAACATAAAGAACATGTCAATCACACTAGAAAAATGATTGTCTAGGCCGCCAGTAATTTTCCCCACTACCTTAAGAGAAATTTTGCAGCCATAAATTCAAGGATTAAATTGAAAGTCTGAGTTCATTATCACTTAAATAAATTATATTTAATTATAGCATTACACTGAAGAAAAATGCAGATATCCTAGTTGGTACCTTGCCTAAATAATCAACCCTTAAACTGAAATATTTTTGCTATAACCCTAGTAAATAGGTAGAAACTACAAAATATGCTCCAGATGCAATTAAGACCTTTGTACTTATTACAAATATTATGGATGGATATGTACATTTATTCTTTGTATATTTTAGGTAGCTACATTTCCTAGTTAGTTTAACCAGTCTTCATACTCCCTTCCTGAATCATTGAAGTGATAAGACAAAAATCAAGTTGCCTAGAAGTGGCCAGGGATGCAGTGGATGGCTTTGGCACCTTCAATGTCTGCCCAAACTGCTATGCAGTCCCTGCTTCAGCCTCCACCCATTCTGCCAGGTTGAATCAGGTGAACACCAAAGAAAGATAAGCAGCCCTGCAAAAAGTTCAGCAAGCTCTCACCCCAGATGTGGGAGTCCTCCCTGAACACAAGCCAAATAGTGTCTTCTCTACATCTGGCTAATATGGTGAGTCCCTGGAAATGTAGGGCCACCAGCCTGTCTACTCTGATAGGAAAAATGAAGCTGTTTAAAACTTCTACACCAATCAATATTGGAATGAGGACACTTTAGCCACTGTACTTTCAGCCTGAGTGTAACAGAAGTATTGAGTCTCAAAGGGAAAAATGAGGAAAAAAAGGAGCTATTTGAAAATACTTTAGATTAATTCATTAATTAGCTACTCAGGTCTTGGAAGTCTGGTTGTATTTTTAAATAAGTAACCAATTCTTTCTTCAAAGACTGAATTATTGACATGTGAAGTCTTCAAGAACTTGAGAACACAGTGACCTATGTGGTTACTTCATGGCAGTGGCTCCTGGCAATGAAAATAACTCATGTATTCTTTTATTTATCCAAACACTTAATTGAACTCTTGCTCTGTTCAGGGCGCTGAATCCATACAAAGTTCTGTATGAACTTCAATTAAGCCAAATCATGCCAAGAAAATTTGCCAATGAAACTGGAAGCAGGACAACAAATAGACAAGAAATGGAATAGATTTGCCATATTTCTATAGGAGCAGATTTTCCTTATTGAAGACATTGGAACCACCACCACATCTGGATCCTAACATGCCAGTTTCCAGTATGCTAACTGAAACAGAGATAGTTTTGAATATGTAATTGGAAAAAAACGATTGGACACAAAAGAAATCCATGGAGAGAGAGAAATTATTTTGAAAATATAGGAACTAGTTTTCTAAATATTTAAAACAAGGGAAGATATTAAAGTAGAAAAGTCATCAACATTATTATTACTAAAAACAGAAAAAAAAAAGATCAAGACGATATCGATAATTTTTCACTTATGTCCCTTGTCATTCATCTTGATAAAGACTTTATGAAAGTGTATCAAAGATATAGGAATAGAGACTGGGTTTGTTATTTTGTGAATTAAGAGAACTGTTGAATGAGGAAAGTCCCTTAACCAAAGAAGGTGCAGACCTTCTTTGGTTAAGGGACTTTCCTCATTCAACTTTTTCTAGAGTTTAGCATTTTTATAGCCTTCAGAGACTTGCTTGCCTGGAGCAGGTTACATGGCCACTATGTGTTAATGGTGATATTTTAACTCAGGTCTTCCTGGATTCTAGATCAGCTCTCTATCTACCATAATATGTTGCTTCTATACTGTCACACTATGTTGATATACTATGTGTCCTGTATACAGCAGGGGTCAAGAATAAGGAAATCTGAAAAAAAAAAGCATTTATATAGAACCTACTATGTGTCAAGCACTGTACTAAGTGTTTTTTATATGTTTATTATCTCATTTGGTCCTCACAATAATCCCATGAGATTAGTCCTATCAATATTCCCACTTTACAGCAGGGAAAAACAGAGGTTAAATGTCTTGACCACAGTCACATGGTTAGTGTCTATGGAGAGATTAGGACTCAGGTCCTCCAGCACTCTATCCACTATAGCAACAGCTGCCTCAAAGATGTTTTTTCTAAGATGGAAAATTGTTTGTCTAGGACTGTTAATTACCTTCTTATACTGGTATCACCAGAATGCTTAGTCAAACTACTGTACAAAAAGAACGGTAGCCTAGAACAAATGATTTACTACAGCAAACAGCATCTCCACAGTCACATAACTGAGTGAAAAGTCCAGAGAATACAAGATGCTATTTGGTTTGTTGTCTATTAATTATTTTTAATTAAACTTAACAGAGCAAAATGCAATTTTAAAGACCAGCATGAACATGTTATGATCATACAAACCATGAGCACATTTACAATGGAGACAATATGGGAAAATAGATTTGGACCCATGAGAGATCTTAAATCTCATCCCTACCCTGTGGGAGCCATGTGCCCACATGAAAGTTGAAATCTCTCTCAGATCTTCTTCCCATCTGTAAAATGGGACTAATCATATTTGATGGACTTTCCTCCTGACCCTGTCATGAGAATCAAATGACAGTATCTTCAAACCATCCAGGACAAATGGCTGACCAGTATTTTCTTTTGTTCAGTTCTATTGCTTCTTTAGCATCCTCTTTTCTGTTTTTCTCTTCCCTTTGGAACCTGGATTCAGAGCTACCAGAATAATGGGAAAAGGAAGACCCCCATTGGACACTCCCAAGTGTCCATTACAAGGGTTTTGCTGTACCCAAGGATTCAGGATCTACTCACAATGAACATGAATACAACTGAGGTAAAGTCTTGGTTCCTGAATGTGTGACCAAAGTCTGAAATATGAAAACAACTGGTATGTGCTTGTAAGGAATCATCCTCTCTGCTGCCTCTGATCCTTGAGTCCTTTTCCTCAATTCTCAATGTATTCTCAATGGTCAAAGGACACTTGCATCCAGATGTTCCTTAGTATTTCAAAAGCAACAAATTTAAAATCAAGTTTGGGACCTTCACACAAAACATGATCTTACTTGGACTTCATTATTACTAAAAACAGTACCATTTCCCACTCAGTTTCCCCTGTTTTAACATTCATTCAATAGTCATACTGTATTTGCAGGCAGAAGGGAGCTTGCTCCAAATTGTACCTCTAATACTATTTGCCTACAGAAGAGTCACTCCTGACTTAGTTACTCTGTTCATATCTGTAAAATTGGACAATAATAACTGTATTGTTATGAGAATTATGGGATAACAATACAGGTATTAATACTCACCTACCTTACAGGTTTGTGGTGAAGGTCAAAGGAAAAATTTACTCAAAGCTCTTTGTAATTGTTTCATTTCCACTTTTTTATATATATATATATAAAAAATATATATATATATAAACATATATATATATATATATAAATATAAATATATATATATATATAAAGTCAGGGCAGCTAGGCAGCACAGTGGATAGAATATTCCTGAGTTTAAATTTAGTTTCAGATACCTACTAGCTGGCTGTCTCTGGACAAGCTAATTAATCCTGTTTGCCTCAGTTTCCTCATCTGCAAAATGAGCTGGAGAAGGAAATGCCAAGAAAACCCCAAAATGTAGTCACAGTCAGACCTGTCTTAAATGAATGAACAACAATAACAACAAACATTAAAACCCAGTTCAAATGTCACCTCCCTAATTCTCCTTTGTCTATTCTCTATTCAAAACAGTGTGGAACAGTAGGAAGAAAGCTGAATTTAGAGTCAGAGGAGATGGATTCAAATCCTATCTCTGACACTTACTATCATATGACAAGAGTAGATGGCTTCCTTCCAGCTCTTAATCTATTTTGCTATAATGTTAGTAACTTGTTTTACACTTTTCAAGCATTTATCCTATATTATACACTATAGTTATGTGTATGCATGTCATATCCCTTAATGGAATGCCAACTAAATGAGATCTTTTTCTGAACTTTGGATTTTATAAAGTACTCTGAACAGAGCAGACATTTAAATACCTGTTAACCAAAGTCTGTTTGAACTTTTTTGCCTTCTCAGAAGAATGGACACATAAGATTATTCCCATGGGGAAGAGTTGGGAAGTGTTCTTTTGGGGTCATTATAGTGAATCAAAACACAGAATGCTTTTAAAGTACTGTTTAGACTCTCTAGACAACACAAACTAGAAAAATCCTAGCTTAAAGAAAAAGAAGTTGTACACAGACTCCATGAGTTTACACTCTGGCTAGTGGCCAACTACCACTGTGTTTTTTAATCCAACTCTAATTTAACTTAATTTTCCTATTTAAAAAAAAGACTTTGAATAAACTCTCTACATTCTATGACAGTCATGTATGAAAATGATTCCCAATGAGGAATGGGGATTTGAGAACCCTCCAAATGGTTAAATGGTTGAAGGGATTAATTTCTGAGGATGAAAAGAAAAGCACCCTTTTAAAACATAGCTAAATGGCAAGTGAAAAGACATGAGAGAAATGAAAATATGCACAGGTATTGGAAAAAAATTGAAATGTCTATTTGGAGGGAAATGGGCTTTGGGAATTAAACTAAGAATCTAATTAGAGAAACCAGAATGGAGACAAATTTGCAGGAAGTGGAAACAGGAAAACATTTTTCCAGGATTATGACCTTTTAAGGGCTGTCAGGTGTTGCCAGTGAAATAGTGAGTGACGAATGGGCAGAACCATTTACTGAGAGGGCAAGGAAACAAAGAAACATTGAAAAAAATGGTTGAACAATCCTGCTCATAAAGTTGGAAGGCTCTACTGCCCAGAAGTCACATGGAATTTCCTTGAGCTAATCTGGCTCAGGGCCATCACATCTACCCCCATTATAATATTGGATGCATTTTTTTTTAAAGCTGGTGAAATTCTGTTCAGCTTGCTAAATGACTCTGTAGACCCCAAACCTAATTAACTCAGCTATCTTTCCCTACTGGATTGCAATAAAGAATGGTGGTTTTAGTCAGCTAACTGTTGTGTGGGGGGGACCAAGACATAATGGTGTGAGAGCTGTAAGAACTAGAAACTTTATAAGAATATTCCAAGGCTGAACCCAAAATAGAATCACTTCTAATTCCTTCTTTATTTTGGTATAACATTAAGAGCATGAGATGGGGATTCAAAAACCTGAATTCAAATACTGTCTCAAATACTTATTAGCCGTGTGACTCTGGGCAAGTCACTTAATTTCAATCTGTTTCAGCAATTTCATATGCAAAATGAGAATAATAATAGTGCTTCCCTCAACAGGGCTGTTGCAAGCCTTAACTGAGATGATGATGATAATAATAATAATAATAACAACAATAATTTAATGATATTAATACTTCTATGATAAATATAATTATGACATTACAATTATCATGGTATCTAACATTTACATGGCACCCAAAGGTTTGCAAAAGGTCACAGTGACAAAAATAAGACTGAAATAGAATCATTCCTATTTTTAAAGAGTTTGTATTCTCATTATGATAATCCGAAGTATGTATTTGAAACAATAATTATTACCACCATTATCGTTAAATGCTAACATTACCATTACATTTTCCAAGAATCACGGTAAAGTATCTTTGTTAGGACCCTGAGAATACCCAAGAATTCTTGCACTAACCTCTAGCAAGTTTTTTAGACAGAACTAACACTTTGCATTTAGCACAAAACAGATCCATTTTAAATCCCATTATCTGGGTGTGTGTGTGTGTGTGTGTGTGTGTGTGTGTGTGTGTGTGTATGACACAAAAGATGTATATTTACTAAGCCTCCAGGAAGTCTTAGTTAAGATTATCTCATCTACAAGACCATTCATTACATACTAAGAATTTCAAGAATGAAGTATGAAAGCAAGAGGTCAAAAAAGCTTACAGGGGCTTATCACCCCTTCATTTTAAAATGAGTGACAATTCAGTAAATTAGTAAATTTTGTGGGTGAATTAATGAGTGACAATCTCTGGGAAAAGAAAGTGAGATTTTGATCATTTTCCCTTTATATTCTGCCAAATAATAATATTTGAGATCTTTTTTTTTGTTTGTTTGCTTGTTCAGTCATCTTCAGTCACCTCTGACTCTTTGGGGATTTTCTGGGCAAAGAGAGTGGAGTCATTTGCCATTTCCTTCTTCAGCTCATTTTTATAGGTGAGGAAACTGAGGCAATAGAATTAAATGACTTGCCTAGGATCACCCATCTAGGAAGTATCTGAGGCCAGATTGAACTCAGGAGGATAAAGTTTCCTAAGTCCAGGTCCAGTGCTCTGTGCACTACGGCATCCCCTAGCTGCCCTGTGAGGGACTAACTAGAGACTAATGAGAGACTAGAAAATCAGGAGGAAAACCACCTGCTGGTTCATACTAGCATTGCTTAAGTTAGTTTTTCAGCTGCGAATGAATATAAGTGCTTAGAGGGTAGGAATTGTTTCATTTTTGTCTTTGCACTATCAGAGTCTGGTGTACTTCAGTGGGTCTTTAATAAAAGTGTGACAATTACATTTTTAGAAGCACTTTGTCTCTGACTTTACCTTCTCCCTTTTTCTTCTTCTAAGGGCTGGCATCCACCATCACTTTGGAAATGGAGGAGCACGCAAAAAAAAAAAAAAAAAAAAAAAAAAAGAACAGCTCTATTACTGGTGCTCAAATACCTTCAACATGTAGCAGGAAAGATGAGGAAAACAAGTGTGTAGTTTGGTCTTTGTGTTTTAAGTGGTGCCAGAAAGAAATCGACCAAAGATAGGAAGTGATATGAGTCACAAGTGGTCATTTGGACATAGCACAGGTGGGCAGATGCCCCCATTGCCTGGACTCAGAAGTTCAGCTCCACAAAGCCAGAGGCCAAAATGCAGTATGCTCTCCCCCTCGTGGGCCACAATGCCTTGGATGATTTAATATTATTTCACATGTGTGCTTCTGATGATCACAATGAAAATAAAACCTCTTTTGAGGTAGGAATATCTTGTACATTTTTTTTTTATCTCTGTGACCTTTGGGCAAGTTTATTGCTTTCTCTGAACCCCTTCAAAGCATGGCTTAAACAGTGCCTTCTAAATATGTCCTCTGACGCCACCATAAGTATTCATTCTTCTCCTTTTCCTCTCCCTCCCCCTCTGTCTCTCCCTCTCCTTTTCCTTCTCCCTTTCCCCCCTCTCCCTCCCTCTCTCTCTCTGTCTGTCTGACTTTTTCTGTTTCTGTCTCTGTCTGTCTCTAGTTGTTTCTAGCTCTCTCTGTGTCTTCCGTCTCTTGGTCTCTATCTCTGTCCCTCTATGTTGCTCTGTATCTCTCTGCCTCTCTGTCTCTGTCTCTCTCTGTGTGTGTGTGTGTGTGTGTGTGTGTGTGTGTGTGTGTGTGTCTCTCTCTCTCTGAATATGTCTTTTGCTTTGATTCTCTGTCTCTCTCTTTCTCTCTGTTTCTATATCTCTCCCCCACTGTTACTTTGTGTTGCTTCATATGTAACATATATTTTGTAGACATGAGTGTGTTCTTGAGAGATAGTCTAGCATAATAGAGTTTGGCCATAGAATCAGAAAAGACCTGGATTTAAGCCTGATATCTCTAAGATGTATGATCCTAGACTAGTCACCTAACTTATCAGTGCTACCATGAAACTCTCAAAGACTAAAAATTGGAGGAAAAGTGCTGATTTGCACTAGATGAGGAGCTCACTACTTGATAACAGCATGGTAGAATTAAAAAAAAAACCTCCTTGAGAGGAAAGCACTGTTTTACTTTCAACCATGCCCACCTAGAGATAGCTAGATAATGGAGTAGCTAGATTGTAGAGTGTCAAAAGCCAGCCTCAGTCATTTATTAGCTGTATGACTTGGGCAAATCATTTTACTTCTGCCTGCTTCAGTTTCCTTAACTTCAAAATGAAGAAAATAATAATAATAGTAGTAATAGCATCTATTTCCAAGGGTTTGTTATGAGGAGCAAATGAGAAATTTGTAAAGTACCAAGTGCAGTGCCTGACACAGAGCTGGCAATAAATGAATGTTTGTTCCTTTTCCCAATGCCCACTTAGCACAATGCCTAGCTCATTGTTGGCATTCAATAAGTGCTTTTAAAAAAATCCAAGTGAATACTAATACTAAGCATTAACTTCCCCATCTGTAGAGTGGGGACAAGATATATGAATTACCTATCTCACATGCTCTCTTGGAGTCCACAAGAAATCAAGTCTTATAAATCCTAATTTGCTAAAAGTAAGTTAGTAATTAAGATGAGGATGATAACAATGACAAACCTATAACAATAAGAGGCACTAAACAATGTTGGGCTGACTGAGCATCTGAACTGAAAAAAATCCCTCCCTGATATGAAATTCGTGCTCTGTTCATTTCAGAAAAGTTGTATTTATAATTAAGTTAATCCAAATGAATCCCGATTTCTAAAACGTGTCCTTAATGAGAACTCAGTGTAATTCTATTTGGGTCCATCGACAGCTTGCCATCTCCCTTTCCAGGTATGTGGGTTGGCATTTGCGATGCTTCCCTGTAACCTTCTCAAAAAATAATCTCATACACTTGTATTGTCAACATTTCATGCTGACAACGGCCTCCACAGAATTCTGCTGACAGCCATTTGCCTCTGCTCATTTGACAATGAAGGCGACTCTTTCTGGAGTCACTCAAAGTCATATTGCCATGATAATATCTCGGCAGAACCTCCTGGACAGAATTCCTTCTGAAAATACTGAAGTGAATTTAGGGCTCCCTTCCAGGGCAAGATCACCAGGTTCTGGTGCCAGAGGTTTTGGCTGTGCTTCCAAATAAGAATAAAATGGCCTAGGCAGGCATGGCGGAAATATGGTCTGCTTGCCTCCATCTGCCTTAGGTGAGTCTTGTCCAAGAAAGAATGGCTTAAGTGTTGAGATCTGGTCCATCTTTCCCTTTGATCTCCTTGAGGCTATTGCTGGCAATGGTGTTAGTGGCTCTTAAAGGAAATTTAAGTACAATACAAGTGGTGGGAAAAAATCTAAAAGACCACCTAGTCCATTCACCCCATTTTCCACATGAGAATACACTGAAGTTAAGTGTCTCATTCAAAATCACACTGGTTAGTATTTAGTGACCACGCCATGAGGGATACGCAGGAATCAGATCATGTGGGGACTCAGTTTCTTCATTTGTAATGATGATAATAACAAACAACTAGCATTTATACTTATTTTGTATCAGGCACTGTACTAAGTGCCTTAAAATTAGCTCACTTGAGCCTCAGAACAACCTTGCGAGTTAGGAGCTTTCATTATCTCCATTTTACAGATGAGGAGGGTTAAATGACGGGTCCAGACTCACACAGGTAGTAAGTAGCTGAGACCAAATTTGAACTCATGAAGAGGACTCTTTTTGACTTAGTTCTGGAGCTCTATCTGCCCCAGGAATTTGAAGGTGTTTGACTCAATGGCTTCTGGGATCTCTTTCAACTTTTAATCTATAAACTGAAGTTTCTAATGTTGAGGAGCAACATTCTCTATATATTGATACCATTCAGCACATTTGAAATTATTATTCTATAAAAATCAAAGTGAATTTCATCTTATCTTTCTTTGGAAAATGCATCTAATTAAGAGCACCATCAGTTAGTTCTGGACTGGGGGACAAGCCAGGGAAAGAGCCCAATAATAACCCAGACCTCATGCAGCAGAGCTCTTTGCTGCCTAGGATAAGGCTCTTATCTGAAATTAGCTCTTTATATTTTGCTTACCCGTTTATTGTTGGCAGTTGTTTTTTAATTAAGTTGCCATCTTACTCTTTTAACTGCTGCTTTTGGGGACTGTTAAGAGGAAATAGAACTGGCTGATTATTTCAGAATCCTGTGCGGCACAAGAAGTGGGTATCATGTCACCATAATTGTTTTGCTCTATTTACAACAATTCTGAGTGGGACATTTTAAGAAATATCAGAAAAAGAAACTTTTGCCAGATAGCAAGTGGGCAAGTTACAGAGCATTTTTTAATTACTCTGGCTCTAAGAGTTAAATTCTCAACCCTTCCCCAAGTCAGTCCTTGAGTTTCCCCATTTGTGATTACGCAATTTTTCCAGAAGTATTATGCAGATTCATAGTTAAAGTTACAACTTGAGGTGGGTCTAAAAGACTGACATTGTTACACTAGAATCCAGTAAGTATCCAGTGGGGAAAAGAGTATACTTGGGTATTATTTTCTCTTCTATATTAATGATGGTTTGCCTGGGATGTCTTATGACTCAAGTACATAAGCAGGATATGAATTTGTAAGTCTCTGTTTCTGTGTAAAATGGAAAAATGAAGGCTGTCTGAAAACGAATGGTTTCTCCTGTTACTATTTCTCAGACCCCAATATTATGTTTCAAAGATCTTCAGAGACATTCAGAGCTGATGACCATGTGCCACGGCCCAAACCTAAAATTCCAATTAAATAAACTGAGTATAGGGTCAGGGTTTATTTGTGTTCCTTTCAAAGTCTACCTGCAAAGCTATCAAGAGATCCCCAATGCTTTGAGGCAGCCTGGAACAGTGGAAAATATAATGGATTTGAAATCACAGGAGCAGGCTTCAAATCCCAACTCTGCCACTTAAAGCCTCTGTGAACTGAAGGAACTTAACTTCTCTGCATTCCAGATTCACCTGAAGAAGTACTTTAAAAGAAACCTGGGAGGCCTGGGATTGTCAGGAAGAGCCTCACAGGGGAAGCAGGAGCTTAGAAGACACTCAGAAAATAAATGAAGTGTGCTTTGAACCCCAGAAGCAAAAGAAGTCTCATGGCTCACAGACAACAAAATATTGAACAAATTTAGATTGCAGACATCAGAATCTTCTTGGTCCCTCTGCCCCACATTCTTTGCCTCTGTTTAGTACCCTGTTTTCTGAGCCTCACTTATTGGCCACTCTGATTGGCCACTTTTGATTTCTAGGGTGGTTCCTACAACTGAGATGTCCTGGATTCCGGGTCCTGACCATAGCTTGTGAGATTTTATCAGCAGAATCTGCTCCCCTTCCACTTCCTTACCCTCTTTCCTAATAGATTCCCATGTAGGAAATCCTCTCCTTAACTCCTAAAACTTGAGACCAACTATGGACTTCCTTACTAACTCTAATCTCTGCTTGCCTCATGTTCTCATTGTAGAATGAGGATAAATAGTATTATCAAACCTGCAGAGTTTTGGTGAGGATCAAATAAGGTAATAATAAGGTGCCTATTCATAGCACCTGGCCCATATGTAACTGTGTATTATTGTTGTTATAATGATTATTATTCTGTGTTTATTTCTTCATTAGGGGAAGAATAATATTTCCTCAGGAATGCTTTTAGGATAAAATGAGATACTTATAAAGTGCTTTGCAAACATTAAAAGCATCATGTATATACTTATTATTTTAATTATTACTTAATCTCTGTCATTTCTTCATCTATAAAATAGGAATAATAGTTTTCTATGGTTATTTTTAGGATAAAACATGATATTTATAAAGTGCTTTCCAAAGCTTAAAAAGCATTATATAAATGCTTATTATTATTAATTGCATAAAATCCTCTGAGACACCCTGGAATTATGACCTGCATGGGGAGATGTTGCAAAAAAATAGCCAACTTAGCCTTGATGCAAAGGAAAGTGTCCTAATATTGTTCTTTGTTATAAAGAATTGCTCTCTCCATGGAGGTTGGGGGGGGGAAGTATGGAACAATACAAGAGGAAAGGAAGAGAACAATCTTTTTTTATCTACCTACTATGTGCTAAACATTTTACTAATGTTTCATAACGAGAAAGGGAAAGAACATATTGAGAAAGAAAATAATGTGCAACACCTTTAAGATATCATTGTTTTAAAAACAATTTTCTAATAAATGCTGCAGTTAAAAGTAGAATGGAGAGACAGTTAGGTGGCACAGTGGATAGAGTCCTGGTGCTAAAGTCAAGAAAATCTGAGTTCAAATCCAGCTGCAGATACTTACTAGCCAGGTGACCCTGGGCAAATCATTTAATCTTGAGTGCTTAAAAAGGAGAAAAAAAGGAGAATGACCTGCATTAGAAGGCAGTAGATTTGTTATTGAAGAGGTCCTGGCAAAATTGGGTGATTTGTTTTCAGATACAGCTTGAACTAGATGGCCTCTGAAATCCCTTACAACTCCAATACTCTGTAGTTCTGTCCTTGCAGCAGGAGGTATGGGCATGGCCAGACAGAGAGAAGGGATGGATTAAGGAGAAGTGTGCACTAGGAAAGTCTTTCTCTGAGAACCTGTCGCTGCAGTCATCATTAGCTGCACCCAAATCTCTGGGCAGAGGCCTGAAGTGTCTGAGTTGTGTGGCTCAGATCAGGCTTGCCCAGCCGCTGCAGCAGCGTCTCTCCCTCCATGACACTTGGCAACATCAATAAAGCAGAAACTACAGTCTGTGAGCAAACGTTTTTTAAAAGAAGAAAGAAAGCAAAAAGAATGCAGTCCTCATTTCAGAATAACTGCTGTTCACAAGAATCTCATGTCACTGGGTAGCATAATCTATAATGTTTTCAGGTGGCAATTTAGAAAGCCAGGGAAGCTGGAGAACTGAACAGGGTCATTCATCACTCCTTACCTGTCAAATAGGGAGCTAACGGAGGCCTTGGAATTTTCCATCTGGGCATCACCAAGAGATTTAATCCATCAAAAGCAGTTACTTACATTAACAGGATGGCAGGGGGGTTGTTCCACATTCTCATTTGTCAGTTTATTAATTCATCAAGACAATGGCTTAGGCGGGAGAGACAGGGAGTTTGGGCACTGAGGGTCTCTTCAATTTGACCCAAAGAAAAGGGTTCTGGGGCAAATGAAGGAGGGGCAAAATCAGGGGTAACTTAAGGGCAGAAAAAAGGGTTCAAAGCCTGCTTTTTCCACTAATCAATAAGTGGGCAAATGCCTTGACCTCTTTGTGCCTGTCTCCTCACTTAGCTTCACAATTCCCTTTATAAAGTGGTGCAGAGGGAGACAATGAAAACAAGCCTAAAAAACTTCTTCCTTTTCTCTCTTCCCACCCCTATCATCCTATCCTCTATTATCAGCTTAATGGTTTTGCCTTCAATTAATTAACTGATCGACAATTATTTGGGGACTGCTTACTGAGTGCCAGACACCATGTGAAATGATGTGGATACAGAGAAAAAAATGAAAACAGTCCCTGCCCTCCATGAGCTTACATTCTAGTTAGAGAAACAATGTGTGTGTCTATCAAGAGAGAGCTTCAGGGAGCCTATCTCTGTCTCTTACTGGAAGACTGAAAAAGCTTACGATTCCCTGTTCTGGGCCTTTGTACGGGAGGCCCTATATTTTTGCTGTCCAGTAGGCTGGTATTTTGTCTCCTCAACCACCCCATAAATTTCTAAAAACAATAGGGTGGGTTAGGGGTCCTTCAACTCAAAGATTTTATCCTAAAAGAGACTCAGGTAGAATTGGAGGAAAGAAGGGATTGTAAAGTAGGCAGTCTGCTGTGGTTCCTTCCTTCATCATCTACCTAGTCCTTCTCCATAGGTCTCTACCTCCTTTCCCAGGAACACCCATTAGGTGTCTGTACCCTATACTGCTCACTTATCTCCCCAGGACCCCTCCCTCAAACTCCTGGGGCTGTGCTCCAGATTTCATGTGAATTCCTTCCACTTCTAAGGAGCTGGTAGTTCAGATACTCCTGAACTCAGTACCAAGCTTGCATTATTATTATATTAATGTCAAACCTAACCAATTCCTCCACCTAGATTATGGATATCCTGACCTTTGAGGCCTTTCTCCCTCCTGCAGACCTCTGCTGACTGTCTGAATTCTGATACCTTCTCTCTGGAGTGACACCAGCACTTAGCTCCTTCCAATGCCTGTTCCTGACCTTAAGCCACCTTAACCCACAGTTTTTCCTCTTTACAGTGTCAAGCTCTAGTATCCTTGGGCATTACTGGAATTGTTCCATTACCCAAAGCCAGATTCTATTTGAATTTCCTGTCATGTCACTGAGTCTCCTATCATTCCACTCTTATTTAAGCTTAACATTTTTTCTGCTAGAGCATTGATGACTAAAAGATAAACTAAAACAGATAGATTGATATCCTCATGCTCAACTTCATATTTAATTTGTACTTCGTGAAGATGTTTTTAAATGGCTGACTTGCCATCCTTCTTCATATCATAACCAGACTTTTCTCTAAAAAAGCAAAATTATTTATAAACCTGTCAGAGGGAGAGCATGATTGCTTAGCAGATAACTTTCCCTCCAATCAACACATTTCCCCAAATGCACCAATTCAGAGACAGCTTAATATTTGTCATCCGTAGGATAATGACTATTGATGCTGGTTCCTGGGCAAGAAGTGGATTCTGAGAACATCATGTAAGTAGGTTGCAGTTTCTAATCGCTGCAAATTGAAACAGTTGCTCTCCCCCACTCCACTCCCTTGTTGAGACGGCAGCTGAAACCATTATATAGCTAAAACAATAATAGCAGTAGCCATAACCTAACTTGCAGCCTTAGAATTGCAAAAACAATTCTAAAGGGAAAGATGAATGAATGAGTGAAGAAATGTGTGAATGAATGAATGAAAAAGTATTTTATTAAGTGCTTACACTGTGCAAAATGTCTAGCAATTTTTTGCTCCCCAGAGACAAATTCAGGTGAGCAGAAGTGACTGGCATTATTTTAGTGACTTCTTATTTTATTTTATTCTTGAGAGTTAAAGTGTTAAGAGATAGTGGATAGAGCACCTGCCCTAGAATTAGAAGTATCTGAATTCAAATCTTACCTCAGACACGTGACATGTACTAGCTGGCTGATACTGAGCAAGTCACTTAATTACAGTTGCCTCTCACCACCACCCTCGAAAATAAGACTTAAGGTACCGAGATCAGATTTTTAAAAATCTTTGTATGATCTATTATTACTGAATGAATGAATGTTACTGAAGGATTCCCAATGCTTTTATTCCACTATCACCCCGAAATTTTGGCACACAGAGGCAAAGGCCTTACTTGAGTTAAGACACCTATAGCTGTGTGACCCTGAGCAAGTCACCTAACCATGTTTGCCCCAGCTTCCCCATCTATAAAATGAGCCAGAGAAGAAAATGGCAAACAACTTCAGTATCTTTGCCAACAAAACTCCAAAAGGGGTCTGTTGAGTCAGTCATATGACCTCAGTTTATCTTTATAACCGCATTAGGAGGTAGGTACTAGTACCTGCCCATTTTACAGATGAGGAAACTCAAGCCAAGAGAGCTAGTGTTTGAGGAAGGAGTTGAACTCTGGATTTCCTGACTTCAGCCAGATCCAGTGTTCTTTTTTTTTTTTTTTTTTTTTTTTTATTATATATATATATATATATTTTATAATATTATCCCTTGTATTCATTTTTCCCAATTACCCCCCCTTCCTCTATTCCCTCCCCCCGACGACAGGCAATACCATACATTTTACATGTGTTACAATATAGTCTAAGTACAGTACATGTGTGTGAATATCATTTTCTTGTTGCACAATAAACATTAGAATCCTAAGGTACATGCAACCTGGGCAGACAGATATTAGTGCTAACAATTTACCAGATCCAGTGTTCTTTATCCCTTCTGTCACCTGGGCCATTCTAGCTATGTGACATCGTGGTCAAGCCCCAATTTGGCCCCTTCTGATCTCTCCAGCCTCTTTACCTGTATTCTGTGATTCAGTTATGCTGACTTACTGAGTAATCCCCACATGGGACACTCCTTTCCCACCTCTGCAGGTGGTTGAACCCCACATATGAAATGCATTCCCTCCTCACCTCCACCCCTTAAAACTCCTAGTATCCTTCATGAAGTGGCTCAAGTGCCTTTTTCAATACCTCTCCTTCTCAAAGTACTTTGGATTCATTTTGCCAATGTTATGTATGAGTTTACATGATAATAATAATAATAATAATAATAGCATAGACAATTTGCAGAGTGCTTGACATATGCTAGTTCATTTGGTCCTCACAACTACCTGAGGCAGCTTACAGATGAAGAACCTGAGGCAGAGAGAAGCTAAGGTCCTTGTCCAAGCTCACAGTAGCTAGTAAGTGTATAAAACTGTCATTTGAAATACATGTTTACAACCATGCTAAGAAATGGAAACATTAAGAACACTGGCTGGAAATCCAGGCTTAGAATAAATAAGATCTGAGTTCAAGGACTAATTCTATTACATCTTGGTTGAGTGATCCTGGACAACTCATTTGGTTTCCCTAAAATTCTAAGTGGAACACAAGGGTTGACCTGTTTTGGTTGTGGAGAAGGGTTCTTACCTGGGACTTCTCTAAACCAATGAAATCACAAGACAAGCCCCCCTCCCTCCACATTTACAAAAGCACATGTTGTCTTAGAAGGAAAACAGCTAGGAGGCTGAGGCTCTTTTACTTTTACCTTTGTTTTTAAAGCTTTGCTGATGGATCAGAATTCTTTGACCCTCATTTCACTGATTCACAGCCTGGTGGCTGTTCTGCCTCTCACACTTACACTGCTACAGCATCTCATTCTCAGTGATATAGTTTTCCTTTTTTTGTTTTCTGGGGTTTTTTTGTTTTGTTTTGTTTTGCTTTTTCAATTCACAACCTAGGTAGTCTTTTGATAGAACACAGATAATTCACTGGGTCAATGACCATATAAGAAATGCCAGCCAGAGCTGCCACTTTGATCCTTGGTGGCTCTAAGCAGCTTCCACTGTGCTACCCAAGATTGTTTTTCAGAGTTATGACCCAACTCCCTTTTTTTTTTGTGGAAGGATGGGGGGGGGCAGGACTACCTCAAGCAGTCACTGAGGAAATTTACTCCCAGGACAACCTTCATTTGCTCTTCTCTTTGATAGTGGTATAACAGTGCACTCATCCTTGGCATCAACTCATGTTTAAGCCATAGAATGAGAAAAGAACAATCCCTTCTCACAATCTTTGCTGCTTTACATCAGGTGCAATTTGTCCTTGCCTTGGTTTGTACACTGGTGATGAACAGGAACAACATGAAATTTTAATAGTCCCCAAACCCTCACTGGCAAGCAGGTGAACATGTGGCCAAGGAAGAGTACAGAGGCAAAGAGGGGATGTGATTTTGTGCATTAGACTCAATGAGTAGATTCCCAGAGGACCATTCAGGATGATATTCTAAAGTTTTCAGTCACTACCAGAGGAAACCAAGAAACAGATCTACATAATGGAAACAGAAATCTGAATAGAAAGAAGTAAAACAAACAAAAAACAATCTTGAAACGGGATTCTATGTCATGACTAAGACTGGTCTCCAAGAAGATTTGAGAAAAGACAGATCTCTTTCTTCTTTGCAGAGATGAAGGACCATTGGTATAAAACTTGGCATATGACAACTTTGGAACTGGAAATGGCCTCGGAAGCCATATTGTTTAGTCTCCTCATTTCATAGATGAGGAAAATGAGGTCTGTACCTGTCAAAGGTGGTCTTTGAATCCACTGCTCAGACTCTAGAGAAATATTCTTTCCACTCTTTTATGTTGCTTCTGTCAAATTCAGAAGATAAGTATGTTAGTTTTTCAAGACTGTTTTCCCTCTTCTTTCTTTAAAAAATTTTATTATTATAAGGCATTCCTAGATGAGTAAAGGAAAGGCAAAGCACATATTAGAAAATAAAGGTGATATAAAAAGAAAATATAATAATAAAAATTTTTAAATTGGTCTAGTTTTAAGGATTCTTAACCTTGGATTTATGGTCCCTGACTAGATTTCAAAAGTTCCCTGAACTTGGATGGGGAAAAATGACATTTTTACTTTCCCTAACTTTTAATGGAAATTTAGAATTTCTTTCAATTATGAATATAGATAACAAACTATTATTCTGAGATAGGTTCCAGAGGCTTCCACAGACTGCCAAAGGAGTCTGTGACACAAAAAGAAAATGGACTATCTTATTAAAAACCCATCTCCATTTCCCCAAATATGATGAAAAAAAAAAGAGAGCAAAGAAAGTCCAATGCAGTATAGAGGCTTGTGGAGATAAGGATTCTGTGCTATGTTTTTTTTTTCTGTTATCATGCTGCACAATGAAAATGAGATCAAAAAGTACAAGAAAAAAACACAAGAAAGAAAAAACAAGCAAACAACAACAGCTATGGTGAAAATACTCTGCTTTGATCCACATCCAGTCTCCATAGTTCTCTTTCTGGATGCAGATGGTTCTTTCCATCCCAAGTCTACTGGAATTTGTGCTATGGTTTATATACAGCAAACCAAGAATGAGGAGAGCTCAGTGCAACTAGCTGGTGATGAAGACACTGTGAAGATGGCACTGTAAACTGGTGGGATGATGGGCTGTGCCTTCCAAGCAGGATGTGAGCAAAGACTGAGTCATTTGGATCTCAGCCCTCCTTATTATGACTGTTAAATTTTTCCTTGACACTTTTTTCTCTGGAAACACCTTTAGATCAAGAAACTTTTTAAGAGGAGCAGCTAGGTGGTGATGTGATGTAGATACAAAGAAAAAATTAAAACAGTTCCTGCCCTCAAAGAGCTTACATTCTATCTAGGGAAACAACAGAAGATTAAGGATAGTGCATAAAGCATTGGACCTAGTATCAGGAAACCTGAGTCCAAGTTCAGCCTCAGACACTTGTGTGACCCTGGACAAGTCACTTAACACTGTTTGACTCAGTTTCCTTATCTGTACATGAGCTAGAAAAGGAAATAGCATACCACTCCAGTATCTCTACAGAGACAATTCCAAATGAGGTCACAGAGTCAGACACAACTGGAAAATGATTGAACAGCAACAATATTTTTAACACAGTCCAGGCAAATCTGTATGGATCTGCTGATGAGGTCTTGAAAGGGAGAGCTTAAAATAAAGATAGAAATCGCCTGTATAGCAAGTAGTCTTCAGATGCTGCTGCTCACAGCCTTCAAGGAGTCTCATTCCTAGGAATGTTCTGATTTGGCAAAGGTCAGGAAAACACTAAGCTTTCCAACTTCTTCCCCAGAGCCCTGTGTGCCCTAAGGCAAGTGAACATCAAAATTCAAGGGCTCAGCTCTCCTTGTGTTCTCATCACATGTACCTAGCTGCATCAGAGCAGGCTCAAACTCCCCACAGTAGAGCTTTAAGCAGTGTGGCTCTGCAGAAAGCCTGCTTGATTTGGGATCAGAGGACCTAACTACAACGGAATCCATGATTTTGGACAAGTGTGTGTCTCAGTGTCCTCATTTCTCAAAGGAGGAGGTTGGCCTAAATGCTATTGAAGGTCCATCCTCTCCCTGATAGTGCATATCTTCCAAGATGCTTATCTCTAGAGAATTGAGTTTAAATCATCAAACAAAGACTGCAAGAGACTTCAGAGACAATCTCATTCCATCCTCTCATTCTACAGAAGAAATGAAGGCTATGGGACTTGACCAAGATCATCCAGACAGATGACATAGACAACTAGTAGGCTCATGGTATATTGCTGAACAAATCTTGCCCTAGATGCTAGTTTCATGACACTGGACAAGACACTTAATCTCTCAGCCTCTGTTTCCTCACATATAAAATAGGGATGACAATAGTACCCACTGCTAGGGTGATTGTGAAGATTAAATGAGATATTTGTAAAGCCCTTTGCAATATATAAAAATATAAATAAATACATAAAAATGTCAGTATCATTAGATAGAGGCCTAGGACTCTTGACTCCCAAAGTCATACCACTATACCACGCTACTTTGAGATATCATCTTTTATAATCTGGACAACAGTTATTATTGCTGATGTAGCCCATTTGTCCAGATCAGAGAAAACTTTCAGGCACAATAGGATTTTTCCAAAGTACTTTGCTCCTTCTGCATGGGGGTTGTCCAAAAGCAAGAGATGCCCTTTGCTATTCCCTTTCTCCCTATCTTGAGCGCTTCTAACTATAACTAAGTAAACCCCTCCCCACAAAGAACAAAAAAACAAAAGTCTAATTGGAATTTAATGTTTCCCTATGCTGAACTATTACTGCTTCATGCCCCAATGGAAGGTGGGGATAGCACAACTCTTCCCAACTTTCTGCAACATATATCACAATTATTACATATGAGCGAATAAGCAAAATCCTATATATCACAGCAGTTACTCATCCATCATAGCCTGGGCTCAGGGAAGCTTGCAGAGGCCATGAAGCAATCTCCAGTGGAGAAACCAATCATTCTAGTTAAAACAGCAGGTACCCAGGCTAAGCCCTGCAAATATTTTTTTAATTAAATGGAAGGTTTGTGTTCCCTTTCTTACTCCTTTCTTTTCCCCCAGCTCCCATCTTGTCCTCCCTCCTTTCTTTCTAGTCTTGCCAGATGCTGACAGCAAGTCTGAAGCACATCTGTCATCCAAAGGGAAGAAGTACAAGATAAAAAATGCAAACAGGAAGTCCAGAGGGCTGGGAACGGGGAGAGCAGGCTCTGGCAGCAGCTGGTTGGTGATATACGACCAAGGCACCATTGAGGGCTGCATGCTAATCAAAGGATCATCCGTTTAGAGCTGGAAAGGACCTCTGAGGGCTCCAAGGCCTATCCCCTTGTTTTATAGATGAGGAACTGAGAGAGGACCAAGGTCAAGAGTGCTAAGTAGCAGAATTAGGATTTGAAATAGCATCCCTTGGCTCCAAACCCAGCATGCTTTTCTCTGTACCACACTGATTTTTGGTGTGAAGGTTAAACCAAAATCCAATGATTCATGATATTAGTAGAAGAAATTATATTCATGAGTGATCATTTTTTCTTCACTTCCTAATAAATTATACTTTGGTTCTCTGCTGCATAGTTTATTTACTTTATTTTTTTTTCTCTTTCATCCCTCTACCACATCTAAGCTGTCTAAATAGTTAAGAAAAGATATATTTATCTATACATGTATAGATGTATACATACATACACATACTCACACCACACACCCCACATACACACACATCTTTACAATCCATGCAGACTCTTTAATTGAATTCTGCTCCATAACATGCTGTTACTTAACCTCTCCCCATCCAGGGTTCTTCTCTTGTCTTCTTACCTCACCCTTTGCTTCCCCATTCGCCCATCCCTCCATCTTTATTTCTGTATAGATTTTGGAGGGTGCTACACCCTTCAGAGTATAGATGTAGAGTTGCCTATTAAATCCACTCCTGATAGGTTTTTCAGCACTATGAACCTTCCTCTCTCCTCTAATGCCTCTATGTCTATTCTTTCTCTGCACCTTATTTGTATAACATGATTACTATTTTTTACCTTAACTCTACCAATCTTTCTTTTGAGTTACCCTATTTTTGATGTACTCTTAAATATATAGAATACATTTGCCATGTAAAAGAATAATTTGTTCATATTTAAACAGTTTGTCAATGATGAATTCCTTAAAATTGTTCTTTGATATTGGTACTTATACATTAAAATTTCTGTTAACTTAGGGTTTGGTTGATAGAAAGTCCTGTAAATCTGCAAGTTTGTTGAATATCCATTTTTTCTTAATCAAAATTCTAGATAATTTTGCTGAATATGGTATTTTTGGCCATAGACCTACTTCTTTTGATTGTGGTAAATATGATTCCAGAAACTGTATTCTTATGTTGTAGCTGCTAAAAAGTCTTGTACAATTCTGACTGTAGCTCTAGCATATTTAAATTATTTTTTCTTGTTTATTGCAAAATTTTCTCTTTGATCTGGGGTTTTCAAAATTTGGCAATAATATTCCTATGTGTTTTCCACAAAGGATTTCTTTGAAAGTGATTGTTGAATGTTTTACTACTTCTATTTTCTCCTCATGTTCTATCACCCCAGGACAATTTTCTTGGGTTATTTCCTGCATTATTATGTCAAGGTTCTCTTTTTGGTCACAACTTTCTGGTTCAATTATTCCTATATTTTCTCTTCTTGATCTGTTCTCCAGATCTATCACTTTTCTTATAAGATATTTCACCTTCTGTTCTATTTTCTTACTGTTTTATAATCTGTTTTGCTATTTATTGGTCTATCATAACTTCACTGGAATTATTTTCTTTGGAACTCTGTATCTCCGTTTCTAATTAGTTAACTTTGTTCATAATCTTGTTTTTCTTGGAAGCTTTTTTTTTTGTTTTTCCTCAAGGTATCTCATTTGATTTTTATATTCTTTTTTGAGCTCTTCTATAAATTTTCTCTGGGCAGGGAGCTATTTCATGTTACTCTTTGGGGTAGAAGCTTTTTTTTTTTTTCTGCTGCCTCTGCATTCCCAGTGTGCTTGTTCTTTCTCACCCAGGGCTCCATCCCTGTAGTACACCTGGGCTTGGAGTTTTCAATCAACTCAGGTTCCCTCAGTCTTCCAGGACTTAAACCCTGACTTTACAAAACAGTCCAGTAGGTGAAAGTCTCTGTGGTTCCTGCTGAGGCTCCAGCCACACTCAGGTAACTCCAAGGTGTCCCTCCTTGGTATTTCTGCAGAGCTAGCCCAGAGTTATTTCTGAAAGATTACTCCCCAGCCTGGGATCTTCAGATGTTCTCAGATTGTAGCAGGAGAGCCCCAGTTCTACCCCAAGTTGCCTTGATTTTTTATAAGTTTATGTTTACCCTGAGGTGCGAATATGGTCTATTAGTGGCAAAAATTGGGAGAGCTTGAAATTTACCAACCTACTTTGCCATCTTCCCAGAATCCTCTTCTCTCTGGTTCTTTATGTATAAAATGAAGGGGATTATTTCTGAAGTCCCTTCTAGCTTCATATCTGTGATTGACTTACAAAACATTGCTAAATCCTCAAAATGTCACAGAGGTAATTCTGGTTGAATAAAGCTCAGATCATTCTTAGACAAAAGTAGATTTCACTCTAGCAACATTTACGTAGTATCTTAAAGTTTACAAAGGGCTTCCATGTTTCCACGTGCATCACTATATTTGGTCTTTGTGACAAATCTGTGAAGTTGTCATGGGATTCTCATTTAAGAGATGAGGAAACTGAGGCAGAGATGACTAACAGCATCATGAGATAATATAAATAGAACCTAAAAAGACTTCAGATGTCATCTACTCCACACAAAGATGAGGAAACTGAGGCTAAGGAAATTAAATGATTTATTCAAAGTCACTCAGATACTATTAGAGGTTAAATTTGAACTCTAATTGAACTAGTTGAACATTATCACTAGATAATGCTTCCTTGCCCAAGGGTCACAGAGCTGATATCTCAAAATGTTCCATCTTGAAGGTGATGGAGGTTGAGGTCCCTTTAAGATTCCTTTCTGGCTTCCCAACCCCCATGGCTGAATATCCAGGTCCAGCCCCCACTGGATCTGAGCTATCTGAAAAGCCCGCCAAGAACTTGGGGTACCACCCACAAAGCCCCTTTTAGGTATAAAAGAGCCAAGTTGGAGCTCTCTCTTGGTAGGAGCCCTTCCCCCCCAACACATGGCATCCTTCCAGCCATGTAGGGGTTTCTACCCGCCCAACAGCCACTTTTGGCCCTGGTGTCTTTCTAACTGAACTTTACTTCCAAATTTCTACAATAAATCTTTTATTTATCAATCTAGGTTTTCGGGCCTGTAAATTCACTTACAGGGGACACTGCACCGCATGGGATTATCTTACTATCTTTGCCCCTTTCTTTTCTCTCATCAAAAGTAAGGTATATTTTGATTTTTGTATTTCCAACAACTACTATAGTGCTTGGCACATAGTAGGTGCTTAATCAATGTTTTCTGAATTGGATACAAGTTTTCCTAATGGAATATCCAACTTTCTAACTCTTCTACTTAGTTATCCCTCAATGACACCATGTAGGCTTCAAGTTGTTAATTTTATTGATCATTGATGCATGGGAAGGGGAGATGATGATTTAAACAGAATGCTCTGTACAAATATAACAGCCAAATGAGGGAGAAACTCATACTTGAGGTAAGTTTGTCCCTCCATTCCCCTAGCTTTCTTACTCAGGGAGATGTGTCTGCTCCGTTGGCCCCTTCCTCTGATTAGTTCAATAGGAACCTCAATTTAACTTTATTTTTTAAAATAATAGCTTTTTATTTTCAAAATATATGCAAAGATAGTTTTCAACTTTTGTCCTTGCAAAACTTTGTGTTCCAAACTTTTTCTCCCTACCTTCCTTCCACCTCCTCCTCTAGACAGCAAGTAATCCAATATATGTAAAACATGTGCAATTCTTCTATATATATTTCCACAATTATCATTCTACATAAAAAAATCAGATCAAATTTTTTTAAATGAGAAAAAAAAACAAAAAGCAAGCAAACAACAAAAAAAAGTGAAAATACTACCCACAGTCCTCGCTCTGGGTGTAGATGTCTCTCTCCATTACCAAGCCCATTGGAACTGGACAGAATCACTTTATTGTTGAAAAGAGCCAAGTCCATCAGAAGTGATCATTACATAATCTTGTTGCTATGCACAATGTTCTCTTGATTCTACTTTTCACTTAGCATCAGTTCATGTAAGTCTCTCCAGGCCTTTCTAAAAAGATTCTGCTGAATCGGGAACCTCCATTTTAGAGGAAACATCCAGGGTGGTAGTTTCTAGACTTCTTTTTCCATTATCATCACCCCATCCCTATTTCAGCTTCTTTTGAGGTACAGTCTCCCCTATTAGAATGGAAACTCCCTGGGGACAGCAATGAACTTTCTGCCTACTTGTATTCTTGTTCTCAGACCTTAACATAGTGACTAGCATATAGTAAACCTTTGAAAAAATGCTAGCTCATTAGACTAAACGTCTGCCAAGCTGCTGAGGGTTTCTATTTTACTGAGAATTACTAATTCAGTAGACAATTCCTATCTGGGAAATTTTGGAAAATGTGTTGTGAATAAACATTTGTTCTTTAAAGGAACAGGCAATCAGTTCCTTAATATACTGGAACAAATCCCTTCAGGAAACATTCCAGCTCCAGTGGAATTGTACAGTGAAGGGCTAGACTGAGCTACTCTTTGCCTGGGACTTTCACAGCCCTGCACAGGCTTGACCGACCTGGAAATTCACTAACAATCAGGCCCCCTAACACATACACATCCCAACAATAATGGGGTCTTGGTAGAGATCTGGACTGAATGAATCAAGTCCGTGAAAACTAAAAAGAATCCAAAGCAGAAAACAAGCACAGTTCAGAATCAGACAACCAGTGCTGCCACAGGCAGCCAGCCACACAAAGAAAGCATGAAGAAGCCGAAGTTCAGAAGGCAGGAATAATGTGCCTAGGGTCACATAACTAGTAAGTATTTGAAGTAGGATTTGAGTCCAGGCCTTCCAAACATCCAAGTATTTCTGACTCCAAGTGGACTATTCTATATACTAGATGCTCAAGATTAAATTTTGACTCATATACCTTGAGGCAAGCTATCAATGATTTATCATTCCATGCCAAGTATAAGAGAGATATGAGAAAAATAGGACACTAGTCCTCTGATCTCAAGAAGTTCATAGGGAATTTAATTATAGTAATATGTATTATTTACATAGCACTGCACACATCATCTCATTTGATCCTCACAAAAACAAGGTGAAGTAGGTATTATCCCCATTTTACAGATGGTGGAATTGAGTCACTAAGTGACTTCTAGGTCCATACAGGGCCTGAGGGAGGATTCATACACAGATTTTCCTTCCCAGCTTCAAATCTAGTATTCTATTCATGACACTACCTAAAAATGCAGGTAATTATTAAAAGGAAGCATATAATAGAGTAATAGATAGTATTCTGCTTAATTAATAGATTTTAGGGGTTTTTTTTAATCTTTAAAGTATCTGTCATTCTCAGAGTCTGAATTCTACCACTATCTATGGAATTTTGGGGTTAGTGATTTCCTTTGTCAGAGAAAGTTTTCACATATCTAAATTGAGGAGAATGGACTAAAGGAATTCCAAATACTAAATTTTTTTGGTTCTACTAGGTAGAATCAATGTTAACAATCAGAAAAAATTGTTTATTCATTTAATGAGTCAATAAACATGACAAAACATAGTATTTTGGAAAGAGTGTTGAATTCAGAATTAGAGGTTCTGGGTTCAAATCTCAGCTCTTGTATCACCCATGTGATATTTAACTTCTCTCTCAGGACTCAATTTCCTTATTCATAAAATAAGCACTGATGACCCTTCCACATCTTAATCTAAAAGATACATGTAAGGTACTAGTCATGACAAAGAGACATTACAAAGATCAAGAAGACCTGGTCCCTGCTTTCTAGTAGCTTACTTGCTTGTACTTGGGGAAAAGAGATGTTGACATATCCAAACATAACACAAGTAGAGTATGCTAAGCATATTGAGAAGCAGAAACATTATAATCAATGTTCTAAGAATAGTAAGATAAACAGAAAGCTTACTTCCAGTGCAGAGGCCAAGAAAAGCTTTGCAGAAGGCATCTACGTCTTGAAGGGGAGAATGTCAAAAATTGATAAAGAAAGAGAAGAGGGAGTCTTAGGGAAGAGAAAATAACACAAGCAAAGTAACAGTAGCTAAAAAGCAAAGGATGTACCGGGAAATGGAACAGTTGAGAGTGGCTACAGCATGGTGTAATGTAAACCTGAAACAAGAAAATGAAACATTAATTGTCTTGAGAAAGGACTTGGAGTTTACTTTTTGGTAAGAAGAAGCCATTGAGAGTTTTTGAATGAGGGAATAACGTGATAAAAGCTGTATATCATGAAGATTAATTCCATAGAAGAATGTGGATTGCATTGCAAAGGGACTGATGAAAAGTTAAGAAGCCAGTTAAGAAGATTCTGCAACACTCTAAACAAGAGGTAAAGAAAGGCTGAACAATGGTAGGCAGCCATGGAAATTTCAGGAACTTGTTCTCTGTTGAATCCATTTGGTTTGCCAAGACAGAAATGTGTCTAAGATTTCCCAATCTTGATACATGTACATACTAAGGCAGAGATTTCCCAACTATCCATTACTCAGCAATCAGAATGTGGTCCTAGAATTCAATGGAGACACTTAGAGAACTTTCACAGGAACAGAATATTTAGTGACAGAGAGAATCCAAAAGATAGATTATCTAGTCTTACTCTCTCATTCCACAGATCAACAAACTGAGATCCAGAAAGGAAAAGTGGCTTATCCAAGGTTATAAGGGGAATAAAGGGAGGATCCAGATTCAAACCTATTTCCTCTATTGCCAAATCCAGTATCTTTTCCACTACATCATGAATAAATGGATATGACAATGTTTTGTCCCTTTTATTGTAATGGGTATCCCACCTACTCTGGAATCACAATGCTCTAAGATTAAATGTGGGATATTTTTGATATTTGGTTCACAACTTTATCTAGTTAGTGCATTCTCTGCCAAACATAAGGCAGGGGCCGTATATCAAACTGAAAGACATTTTATTTGACAGAAGAGCCATGTAAATGATGGAAAATCAAGCAGTAGAATCCTTCTTAGTCGTCCTACATTGGAGGACATCATTTCTCACTCATATGCCAATGGGGATATAAGGAGTATACCTCTGTAAAGGTTAGAATATTTCTCCTCTGAAAAACTACCCAGATTCACCTTCCTAGCTTTTTGGAGGAGTCCATTCTACTGCTTCTCAGCTCAGTCATGTATCTTCTATTCAGATTGGGAAGCACCTAACCCTATCAGTGCAGGTGACATTTGCTAAAACTCCACCCCAGGCTGCTGCTGTTCGGATTTCTTGCCTGTTATCCACCCAGTGTCTGAGCTCTCCTCGCTAATTCTGTCCTTCTCCCTCAGACTAAGGCCACGAGTTAATGTGTGATCTTCACTTCTTCTGTGAGTCAGCCCTCTACACAACTCAGTCAGCCAGATACCAGCCCTCCTCACTTACCCTTACCCAGTGGGCCACTGCCAGCCCTTACTCCTAGCTGGCTCAGCACAAAAGTATTTCACATTTTCCCTGCCCTCAGGGCCAGAGATTCATTAAGCTAATATTGAAAGGTCTCAGAGAACATCTAGCCCAACACTTCATTTTAGAATTGTGGAAAATGAGGCCCAAGGGAAAAAAATAATTATCTAAGGTCACAAAGTTAGTATTATAGCTAGGATTTGAACCCAGAACTTCAGATTCCAAAATAAGCATACTTTCTCCCAAACCACATTATGAAATACATGCAAGGTGTGCATCTATTTTTAAGTCTTAAGGTTAGACAGACAATTTTCAGATGAAGAAATTAAAGCCATTTCTAATCATACGAAAAAGTGCTCTAATTCACTACTGATCAAAGAAAAGTAAATTAGTACAACTCTGAGGTATTAGTACATACATCTCAGATTGGCTAAGATGACAGGAAAAGATAATGACAAATGATGGAGAGGATATGAGAAAACTGTGACCCTAAAACTGTTGGTGGAGTTGTGAACTGATTCAACTATTCTGGAGAGCAATTTAGAACTATGCCCAAAGAGTTATCAAACTGTGCATATCTTTTGATCCAGCAACATTACTACTGGGCTTATATCCCAAAGAGATCTTAAAGAAGGGAAAGGATTCTGTATATGCAAGAATGTTTGGGGAAGCCTTTTTAGAGTGGTAAGTAACTGGAAACTGAGTGGATGCCCATCAGGTAGAGAATGGCTGAATAAGTTATGGTCTATGAATGTTATGGAATATTATTGTTCTGTAAGAAATTATCAGTGGGATGATTTCAGAGAAGCTTCTGAACTGCTGCTAAATGAAATGAGCAGAACTAGGAGATCATTATACATGGCAACAACACAATTATATGATGATCAGTACTGATAGACATGGCTCTCTTCAACAATGAGGTGATTGATGCCAGTTCCAATGATCTTGTGATGAAGAGAGCCATCTGCACCCAGAGAGGAAACTGTGGGAACTGAATGTGGATCACAGCATAGTATTTTCACTTTTTTGTTGGTGTTTACTTGCATTTTGTTTTCTTTCTCATTTTTTCCTTTTTGATCTGATTTTTCTTGTGCATCATGATATTTGTGGTAATACATATAGAAGAATTGCAAGGAGAGGGGGTGGGAGGAAGTGAGGGAAAATTTTAGAACACAAGATTTTGTAAGGGTGAATGATGAAAATTATCTATGTTTATATTTTGAAAATAAAAAGTTTTGTTTTTAAAATCTTAAGGATATATATATATTTTTTTTTCCTTTTAATTTGCTTTTCCATCATACCCCAAAACTTTGGTGCCAATGAGATGCAAATTTTGAATCATTAAAAAGTTTCAAAAGATCATTGAAAATACTTTTGGAGATCTTTCTTCCAAATAAGTGCAGCCTCCTAAGTTCAAGACTGGGAATGGACTGAGAGGCAGGGAATCTGAGAAAAGCATGGAAGAACACAAAGCCTACTTGAATGGGATACAGAAAAGGGCCCATGGATAACCATGGGCCAAGCAATGAACTTGGTTCTGAGCCTTCATTTCCTCAACTTTAAAACAGGGATAACACTTATAGCACCTGTTTCACAGGGTTGTCATAAGAATCAAGTAAAATAATGGATATAAAGTGACTTTGAAATCTTAAAATGTTGATGGGAGGTAGATCATGGAAGAGGAAGATGAAGGTGCTTGGAATATTGGACAAAAAACTCCATCTCTTGGAGGACTGTGTCTTTGTCCATAAAATAAGGGGTTTTGATTAGATGAACAAAAATTTTTCAAAGTAGAAGGATGCTCATTTAAATCTCAAACCATAATTTTACTGAAGAGTAAACCAAAGCTGAGAAGAGGATAGGCTAAGTGCAGATAGAACTCCATCTAGATCTCATTTGCTTTCTATGACATATACAAAGGTTAATTTCTGCTCTAAAATTCTAATATTCTAATGGTATTTCAGGAGAGAGAGGTGAAGCCATACTTTGTTCATAGGGTACCTCTGGAGGACTCTTACCATTTGCTTAATAAATTCCAAATTAGCTTTCACGAAAGATGGTGACCAGCTATTACCCTGAGCAATAAACCTAGCTGCAGGAATAATGTACCAATCCAGGGACTTGGCAAAATCTCTGAAATTTTGTTCATGTTTAAAGTACCCACACATTCAGTGTCTACAACAGCAATGTCCCTTTCATATATTTATAACAGAGGGTCTTTCTTTGTTTGGCTTTAATGCTCCAGAGTCTAATTAGGTCTTCACACTTGAATACATCATGGCTCAGAGGTTCCAGAGGTGGGGGGGTTTCCTTGCAAAGTTGTAGACCACAAATTCTTGAACACTTGGTAAATAAATCTCAGAAATTGTTGTGGGGTTGATGAACTTCTCTGAACTTTAATGGTATGATGCTCAAATGGTAGATACACACTCTATTCCTGAGCCTACAAGCAAAGTCTTTGTGGCTTGGTAGGCCTTTTCCATTGCCATTCCCAGCAGAAGACTACAATGGAGACTGACTCCCTGCTACCAAGATAAGTGAGTTGGCCAGGATCACCGAGCTCAGCTCTAGTCTCTAAGGCATGCATAATCCAAGCCTAGGGTTTTCTGACTCCACATCCAAAACGGACACTGATCTAGCCTCTCTGCCAAGCTGCTGTGGCTACATCGATTGACACTCCATAAAATATGTGTCAATGCAAAGGCAGGGGAAGGAAGAAACAGAAACAGTACAAACTATAAGCACATCGATCAGAAACCAGATAAATCAAATCTATCTTGGACTAAAGTTCCAGAATTTATCCAGTTTTATCTTTGAAAGAATGAGACCTGGCTATGGGCATATAAGTCTGATCCAGAATTCATTGATTCATAGAATCATTCTACCTAAAGAATGACCTGGAGCTAGAAGGGACCTGAAGGATGACATAGTCCAAGCCTCTCGTGCTACAGAGAGGGAAACTGAGGCTCAGACAGATCCAGGATCTTGCCGTGGTCACACAGGTAACCGATGACAAAGAGAGAATCATATTCATGTGCTCATGGTGCTAAATCCAGTTCTCTTAACACTGTACCATGATACCAGGAATAGCAAAAGCTTACCCCATCAAGTTAATGCAGCCTAAACTAAAATATCTCTTAAAGAAATATGAAGGCTTGGTATCTGGTTTACCATGGAGACCTTCGTCTCCAATATTCATCTGGTCTCTTGGGTGGGTCTCCCAAGGCAGCATGGTTGAGAGAAGGACATGATAGAGGGAGGTGGCTTGTCTAACGAATACTGATAATATCTAGCAGGTAGATCTCACATAGATAAGTATATACTCTGCTTCCTTTGTGAGGATACTATTAGGGAGAGTGGATGTCATGTGGAGAATGCAAGGAAAGTCTTGATTATCCAATTACAGTTTTCCTTATAAATTAATAATTGGCTTTCTAGTTTACAAATCTATCTCCCAGAAGTAAAATGAGATTGTGTCAGTCTGCCAGGACTTGATCAGTTCCCAATGTAAATGACAAGTTTCCAGTCCCAAATCACCCAGGAACTGAAAACGGGATTACATCACTTACCAGGGCATAATGTCCTTCAAATCAAGGTTTTCTAAAAAGACTTCAACAGAAACCAAGGGTTTTGTAAAAACCTCCCAGAGAAAAAATTTTTAACTCAGTCCAAGTGTGGCCTAAGCTATTTTGTGAAATTCCTGGATGTTTTTCCCATATTTCAAGTTTCTGAGAAGATTTTATTTTGGATACAAGTTCCTTCCTCTTCCTCATTCTATAAACTCCATTCTTATTATTTCTATGTAAGAAATGATCAGTAGACTGATTTCAGAAAAGCCTGGAGAGACTTACATGAACTGATGTTGAGTGAGCTGAATAGAACCAAGACAACATTCAACACAGCTACAAGAAGATTATGTAATGTAATGTAATTTAATGTATTATGTAAGATTATGTAATTAGCTCTTTTCACCAATAAGATGATTCAGGCCAATTCCAGTAGACTTGTGAGGAAAAAACCATCTGCATCTAGAAAAAGGACTATGGGACTATGGGGCCTGGATTGTGGATTACAACATAGTATTTTCACTTTTTTGTTGTTCTTTGTTTATTTGATTTTTTTATTTCTCATTTTTTCCCTTTTGCTCTGATTTTTCTTGCACAGCATGATAAATGTGGAAGTGTGAAAAACTGCATTCTCATCATTATTGTCTATCTATCTGTGCATCTGCTCTTATCTGACACCAAAGATTGTGCTGGAAAGGTAGATACCCCAAGGATGCAGCTTTACAAGCAAGAGTGTGCATTACCAATTATGGCAACTCAGAGCTAGAGCTTAATCTAGAACAACTATCCATCCATCATTGGATTCCTTTCTATGAATTTTGCTTGAATAATCCAGGGATGGGACACTCACCATTTTGTAAGGCAACTTTTTTCCTTTTGTGGATAGCTCTATCTATAGAGCTATCTACCTCTATGGAAATTGAACTGTGCCTTCTTATAACTTCCATCCCTCTAATACAAATTATGCCCTCTCAAACAACAACTAATATAGAGTAAGCCTACCCCCTCTTCCATGTAACAGCTCTTTTAATTTTTATAGGTAACTATAATATTTTATTTTCCATCTTCTCTTTGGTTTATCTTGGCCCAAATAAGGAATATGAAAGAAAAAAGGAGACATTTTAGTACAATTCTAACAATCTCCATCCACAATTTGACTACTCTAATTTCCCTTTATTATTAAAACTATATTTATAATTAGCAATTGTTGTTATTCACTTGTTTGGCCATGCCTGACTCTTTGGGATTTTATTTGGCATTTCCTTGGCAAAGATATTGGAGTGGTTTGCCATTCCTTTCTCCAGGTCATTTTAGAGTTGAGGAAGTTGAAGCAAATAAGGTTAAGTGGCTTGCCTGGGATCACACAGCTAGTAAGTGTTTGAGGTCAAATTTGATGAGCCTTTCTGACTCAAGGCCCAGCACTCTATCCAACATACTACCTAGCTGCATAATTAATAATATATATAATAATGATTATTTAGATTGCTCCTCTGAAGTACTCCTCAGACATCTCATTATGGCATGAGTATGAGCCTGGATTCTCAGAGACTTGATGCCAACAGAACACTAATAGCACTATATGGTTCCACAAAATTGGAAATGTTTCTCTTAAAGTCTATGAACCAGCATTTATTAGGTACTTACTATGTGGCAGACAGTAGGAAGACAAAGAAAGGCAAAAAACATGCACTTTGAATATAAAAAATTTGGTTTCTGCCTTCAAGTAGCTCACATTCTAATGGATGGAAACACAAATGAAAATAATTACATATTCCTTTAATATAGATTCTAATATAAGTATTTAAATATAGATATAGCAGCTGAAAAGTGAGGAAATGCAGCAGCAGTTGTGGGAAGAAGTAAAGTTACTGGAAGGGACGGGTCATATCCTGAGAAGGAGGCCTGACATATGGACAGCTAACATGCTACACTTATAGACATAAAATGTTTCTTTAAAGATATTTCAAAAGTAATGTTTAAATTACTTTTATGTAAAATTGGGGGGAAATAATAAAGAAATAATTCCAAAAATATATATTTTAAAGATTTTCCAGAGAAAATTCATTCAGGACAATGGAATAGATTATCCATGGAAAATGCATGGGTAATACGCATCCCCAATGGAGTGTGGAAAAAAATCACAATCTGCCCCCCGGGAAAGCAATGGCTATACCAATGAGATCATAGAGCCATTTAAATAATGAACTTTAATTACTAAGTTTAGGGAAGCTCATCCAACTTCAGACTATCTTTTAACTGTGTCATTGGCAGCAAACTGGATTATATTTTGGTTATTTTATAGAAAGCTACTCATTTATTGCTTATTTAAGATCCTGCTAATTAATTTATATATTTATCTTTAATATTAAGGTTATCTTTAAAATTATGAGAAGAGAAAGAAAGAAGAAAGGAAATTAGAAAAAAAGAGTCATAATATTGAACCTTAGCTTCATGGATGTCACCATTTGCTTCTGAAATTCTTCTTAGACTAGGATGCCAAAGTATAGAAAAAAAGAATAAAGATGCCTTGTTAGTCTACCTGAAATAGGAGGCAGATGAGAAACCCTAATTCTCTTATTCATAAGGATCCATGGCAATGATGAGAGAGATAACCAAAGCTTTGGTAGAAATCTTATAAAGAGACTATAGAATAAAAAGAACCCACCAGATGTGTATTCTTCGTGATACTGAGTCATTAAATCCCCCAACTGTTGGACTCATAACCATAGCCCTGATTCTGGTTTCTCACCCTCTGCACAGAATTCAGTAGGATAGAGCTTGGACCTGTAGTCAGGGAGCTCTCAGTTTGAATTCTGCCTAGATAATTCTCAGCCTCATTTTACTCACCTGTAGAATGATAACAGCACTTTCTTAATATAATAGTACCAATAGCCACAAAATAAGGTGTGTGTACACACACACACACACACACACACACACACACACACACACACACATATATATATATATATATATATATATATATATATATATATATATATATAAAACATGCTGTGCAAATCTTGCTATGATTAAGGAACTTGCAAAACTTGAAGGCATTCTATAGATGTTAGGTATTATTCGCTATTATCAGTGTCTTTTCTAACATGTACTATCTAATGCTAGACTGCTAACCATCCTTACCTTCATGGTAAAAGACAGCTTTTACCTGTAGCCCTATTAGTCCCAGAAGAAACATGTTCAATTGTCCTTTGGAAGAAAAGAAGTAGATGCTGGCTTTGTGCCCTGAGTAGTTTCAGAAACTAAACATCTGCTGCTGGACAGCTGATTGGATGGGGCAGCTTGATGGATCTGGCTCCTACCCAGCAACCCAAAGGGAAGGACATGGAAATACAAAACACTTACTTTTAATGGGTTTCTATCTGGAGTGGTTTTGAGGAATAATAATGTCAAATGTGTTACCTAAAGTTAGATTATAAGCTCCACAAGGAATTTTTTTCTTTGATTTCTAGTTTCTCCATCTCTTGTACCTCCATTCTCCCAAGGCCCCGCCATCCAAGTATTTGCTAAGTTTAATCCAATCCAATTAGAGGGATAGCTAGGCAGCTCAGTGGATAGAGCACTAGTCCTGAAGTCAGGAGGATCTGAGTTCAAATCTAGTCTCAGACACTTAACACTTCCTTGCTATGTGACCCTGGGCAAGTCACTTAACCCCAACTGCCTCAGTAAAACAAAACAAAACAAAACAAAACGAAACAAAAAACACAAGATAGGACCCAAGTTCAAATACTTTGTGTAACACTGGACAAATCACTTGAGGTCTCAGTTTTACCAGTCATACAATGAAAGGATTGGACTAGATGACCTTGAAAATCCACTCAACTTCCAAATCTGTCTCAGTGCAAGGCACTGGCAGTATGAGAACAAAAAGAAAACTAGCACCTGCCCTAGAGGAGAACAACTAGGGGATGCCATAGAACACAGGGCATTAGGTCTGGAGTGAAGAAGTCCCAAGTTGCTGTGTGAGCCTAGGCAAGTCATTTAACCTCGACTTAGTTTCCTCATTTATAAAATGGTGAAAAAATAGCACCATTGTGAGAATCAAATGAAATAATAATTGTAAGACACCTAGCATTGTACCTGGCATGTAGTAAGGGCTACATAAATGTTATTTACTGGAATTATTACTACATTCTGTTAGTCATGGATCACTTACACAGATAAATATACAAGAGGACGTTAGCAACTAGAGGGAAGAAGAAAGGCTTCTTGCAGGTGAAGACAGTCAATAACGTTTTTGGAAGATTCAGTGAAAGTACTAGAAACCATAAACCCAGAAAGGAAAATAGAAGGGATATGACAATATTTTCAAGTATTGAAAAGCCTCTCATGTGAAGGAATAAGAATTCTTGTGGAATTGGAAGCAATGAAAACTACAAAAAGGCTTCTCAACCCTTAGAGCCCACACACAGAAAGTGAGCTCACATGGGAGGCCATAGGTTCCCCCTCATTGGCCTCCAACCAAAGGCTGGATGAGAGTTTGCCAGATATTTAGAAGGAGAAACTCTCTTTTTTTGGCTCTGGGTTCAGTCAGATGGCTTCTGAGAGCCCTTTGGACTTGGAAAGTAGGTGTCGGCAATTTCGACTATTTTTCCTCATAAAGCCCAAGGGAGGATATTTCCATAAAACTCTAAAATGCTCCTGACATTGTCATTTTAATTGTCTATTGTTCTCCTAACAGCAGGAAACATATGAAAGCCAGACGTAATGACTGTTATGACTTTTTTCAGTAACAAGAAGTGAAATCTCCTGTCAAAAGATATGTTCTCTGCTTTTTTGTCATTGTATCACAGGCTTCGACAAATATCTTGGCAGGCAGGTGACTGCTTTGGAGCTCCAGCCTTTACAGATTTTCTATAAGTTCCCTTCAATCTCCCCTCTTTCAAGACTATCAGCTGTTTCCCCCAACACAGTCCAACTGCCCACATATGCATTTGCACAAACCAACTCTCAAGCTTAGAATGTTTTTCATTTCTTCCCTTACAGTTCTGTAGAGACCAAGAACTAACAGTGTTAAAGTCATAGCTAATTATTTTTTTCCCTCAAATCTGGCCCTATTCCAAATCTCACTATTTTCTATTCAAGCACCTCTATTTCTTCCAGTCTCCCAAGTTATCCTCAAATCCTTCACTCTCCCTTCGCTTCACATATCCAATTAGTTGCTGTATTACCATCTCTACTTCCAAAAGGCTTCTCAAAGCCCAACTCCATTTCTTTACTAACACAATCACTACTTTATTTCAGACAACTACCTAATGGACTCCTAACCAGTCTCCCCAATTCAAATCTCTCCCCTATGCCAATCTGTCTTCCATGAAGCTTCCAAAATGATTTCCCTTAAGCTCAGATTTGATCAGCTCACTGCTCCCTTGCTCAGTAAATACCACATCACCCTCAAAGATAAAAAAGAAACCTGATTTTTTTTTGTTTTGAAAGCCCTTTACAAGCTGCCCTCCATCCATCTTTCAGCCACAAAGATACTACTCCTCCCACATTCTTCCATTCATGCAAAAAAGCCTCATATCTATTTCTCCATCCCATTTCACTTCCCTGTGCTTTTATACAGGTTCTTCCCTTATTCCCTCCTCACTTCTGCCTCATAGAATTCCCCTTTTTTCAGGACACAGCTCAAGCCTCATGAAGCCTTATGATGTACCTATTAATAGTGACCTTCTTTACTACCTTATATTCCTTTGCATTTATTCTGTACATAGTTACATGTGTATTGCGTGTCTCTCTTGAAAAAAATAAACTCTTTCTATAAAGTAAATTCTTTCTTTTTTGTTTGCTTCACAAGTGCCTGGTACAAGATAGGATACATGCTTTCTGGCTGACTAATATTCCTTTGAGAGTCAGCCGTGGTGCCATCTCTTCCACGATGCCTTTGTGGATGTTTTCTAGTTTTCACCATTCTCTCTTTCTTCACCTTATTGATACATACCAATCTGTAGAGATATTGTATCCCTTCTTGAAATGGAATCTCCTTGAGGGAAGGGACTCTTTCAATTTTTGTCTTATATGCCTAGATTGGCCCAGTTCCCTATATATAATAAGGGAGGAAGAAACGCTTGTTGAATCAAAATCCAGAAATATGTCATTGTTCCTTTCTTCTATCTTACTCTATGGCCAAATAGACTGCTTGGATCCAAATGAACTAGGAGTGTGCTCTTGATCCTAAACCCCATCTACCCATTAGCTAACAACAGATTCTAGTTATTTCTCAATCCACAAATGGATAAGAAATTAGAAAACATTTCTTGCTGACAAAGCTCTAGAGCAGGGGTTCTCAAACTACGGCCGTGGGCCAGATGTTTAAAAATCATCTCAGATGTTAGCCTCCGGATTATGGCAAATGGGCTGAGGAGTGGAGACAGAGTGTGAGCTTTTGTTTTTACTATAGTCCAGCCCTCCAAAAGTCTGAGGGACAGTAAACTGGCCCCCTATTTAAAAAGTTTGAGGACTACCGCAGTCTAGACCAAGGGAAGCAAAGATCAGACAGCATGCAAGATTGGATGCGGTTTAATGCTTTAAAGTGACTAACCATCCACATTTTCTGACCTACAGTTCTGCAGATTTCATCCTTCTTTTATCTCTAGATGTATGCTTGGATGGCAGCCTAGTGTAGTGATAAGGACACTTGATTGGGAATAAAGATTTAATCTTCCTCAGGTTCAATTTCCTCAATGTCAAAATACAAGTTTCTACTAAATGGACTTTCAGGAATTTTCCAGCTCTAAAACTGTGTTTCTGTGATCCTAGGACCTGATTCTAATCCTCATCAGCTATGTAAGCTTAAGAAAAGTTACTCTGCAGCTTTGTGTATTTTTCTGAGCCTATTTTTTATTTCTTTCCATCAGTGATAGGTGGCAAAGAGAAGTCACTGAAAACAGAAGTTTTGTCTTGTATCCATGGAGCCAGCAGCAGCCAACCCCCCAAAAGGAAAAATCAGTGAAGGGCAAGGATACCATTAGTTTTCTGAAGCCTTTCACTCATGACCCAATCTTCAGGATACTACTGGACCAAGTCCATTAAGGTCAGTCATTCTTCCTATACCTTGTTTTTTGTACCCCATGCCACTCAAGTGACCTACTTATGTCTCTACCTGTAGGCCAGTCTCACCCAAATGATGAGGGAAATTATGTTCCTGATTAAGAAAAAATAATAATGATAAAGAAAGTAATAATAAAATAACTAGTATCTAAATATGATTTCAATGGTTGCTAAGTGCTTTATATATGTTATCTCATTTCAGAGAAAACTGTGAGGATCTGAATGAACCGACGCAGAGTGAAGTCAGAGAACCAGAAGAACAATTTATGCAACAACGAAATCATGAAAGGACTTCAGAACTCAGATCAACGCAATGATCAACCATGGCTTTCGAGGACCTGTTATGAAATACGTTACTCATATGCTGACAGAGCTCTGTACTCAAGGTACAGAATGAGACATACATTTTTGAACATAATCTGTCCTATTTATGGTAGTTGCCAAAGGGACTCATATGCCTAGAAGTTGACATAAAACTAGGAGATGGCTGCTGGTTTGTGGGCCCACATTCTCTTTGGGTGGAAATAGTATGGGAGAGCCAATATAAGGAACCCTTTTGTCCTAGGCATGAAGAACCTGGAGGCCTCTCTTAGTCCCCGGAGACTGCTGCTGAGCTGTGCTCTAAGAGTACTATCCACGTCTGTGTTGGAATACATTCTGACTCGAGGTGTTTGCTGGCGAGGTCCCTCTCACCTTGGGCCATGAGCCTGAATATTCCCTTCAAGGCCGGTACCCTGGCTTCTTTCCAGGTGTGACAGATTGGAATTTTGTATCCCTGGGAAAGTACAGGTCATTTTCAAGTCTCTGTATCTCTATGGAGCAGAAAGAATTTGTAGGGAGATTTTAAAGTGGACAATGTTACAAAAGCAAAGGGATTAAACTGCTGAGCAAGGGACTAATTCAGATCCAAGGCCACACTATCTGACAATGCTTATGGTGGCTTAAGGGAGGACACAACAGGATGATACAGCAACATTATATATATATTGATATAGCAACATCTTGGCAGGGGATATAGCAACATTGTAAGGACTGATGGCTAGTTATCTTAGAACCGAGGTGGGGAGGGGAAAGCAAAAAGAAACAAATGATAATGAATTATAAAGTAAAGAGAAGCTGGAATCCAGTAGAATGAAGCTAACAAAGAAATGTACTACCTTCATGTAAAGGTTTACTGTCCATATGTGACAAAAGGGGTTGATCATGAAACATGAAGGGGATCTTTGGGCTTATGTAAGGAGTTGGATAGGATGAGCCCAGCAGGTCTCAAGGGGAATAGTAGACTATTGTTCAGTCTGGCTATATATAGTAAGGTTGAATTAAACCATGAGCACAGGGTTTACTTTACTCCTGTGAATAGCCTAAGTCAAGAATCTTTCAAAGTCAACTTCTCGACATTATTCTGTACCCCTGGCCTTTTATGGGATGCGGTGGAGGAAAGTCATGACTTTGATCTTTCTAGCTGAAGAAGGCTACTGACAAAGAGAACTATGCCCTTATCTGACTAGAAGTGCACTACCTTTTTTTTTTTTTTCTTTTTTGGTCTTAGCCATCTTTAAGTTCTCATTTATAGCATTCTAATGATCTTCCTAGAGGCTAAAACTCCCTACCTCTAGTGGGAAATTTCAATATAAGTGATATATAACTAAGATCTTGATCTCTCCACTGCAACTACCATGAAATACAGCTCATTTAAACCTCATGGATTCTTTTTTATCTTGGACAAAAAAGGAAGGAAAACTGAAAATCTTGGTTTAAAAAATCCAATAGTCCTGGTTAGTATTCATGGAATCATATGGGTGTAGTTAATTATAACAAAACCTTACAAATTTAGCTAAACTGCAGGATGGCATCTGAGTGTACAATTTTTTTTTTAAAGAAATGAAGTTCCAGTACTTTCTCTAAGTAGAATAATTCAAGTTAAATGCTAATAAAATATAATTAAATAGAAGTCCTCCTGGGTCGACTTTAATGACTAGATAAAAAGCATGCATAATCAGCGCTTTAATTATTAGTAATAGATGCTAATGCCCTAGAAAACATCTCCCCCCCCCAACAATCTCAAGCAAGTAAGAACTTCCACAATAATCTTCTTCCCACAATTCTTTTACTTAGCCAATACTTTTTTCATTGATAAGGAATGAGAATACTCCAGTCTTGCTTTGGACAAATCATCATAAATTACAGTTTGGCAGTCAATGATCAAAGAGTTAATGAGATTTGACTGTATGAAAGGGTGGAGCAGAGCAGGTAGTTGCTGCAAAGGGCACCTAAATGCACTTTTAGAAGAACTGTTTGTACTCCATGGCACATGTTAATTGTTATGCTAGGAACAGATTTATGTTGAAAGTGGATAGAAACCTATGAATGAAAATCAATGAGCTGAATAGAGGAGCTGATTGGATAAAGAGCTGTGTTCTTTCATCCTTCCCTTTCAGTCCATTCTCTTTTCTCCTTACTTCCTATCTTGTTCTTTTCTTCCCTATTTTGTTTCCCTTCTTCCTTTCTCTCTCTTCTTTCTTCTATGAAGTCAAATTTGCTACCTTATCTAGATCAAATGAGATACTATTTGTAAAGCACAATGCTTGGTAACTAGAAGTCATGTAATAAATTTATGTTTTCTTCCTTCTCCCTCCCTCTCTCCCTCCTTTCCTCCCCTTTCCTTCTTTCCTCCATTACTCTTTTCTCACCTCCCTTCTTTCCTCCCTTCCTTCTTTCCTCTCTCTGTTTGCCTCCTTTCTTCCCTTCTCTCTCTCTGCCTTCCTCCCTCCCTCTCTCTCTTCCTTTTCCTTTCTTCTTTCCTTCCCACCTCCTTTTCTTTTTTTCTTCTCCCTTACTTGTTGATTAAACTTTGGACTGTTGTTTACATATTTTGAGACCAAGAGTTTAACTATTGGCTCCTTTCTTATATTTTGCCTTCTGTGCACTTGTGGGTCTTTCTGATACAATTCTTATTCCTTCTCTGTGGCTATTCTCTATAGTTTATAACTTCAGGAATATACATGAGCAGTCATCTCCCTCCCCCTTCTTTTTAGCTTAAAACCTTAAATCTGCCCACCATGGCTTAAGAAGGATGCTGACAAGCTGGAGATTGCCCACAGCAGGGCAACCAGAGAGGTGAAAGGCATCTGATGCCATATGATATGAGGATCAGTTGAAGGAACCTGGGCAGGACTAGTCTGAGGCAAGGAGTTGTGATAGCTATCATCAACTATTTTTCAAGGGCTAGTATATGAAGGAGAGATTAGAGGGCAGAACCCAGGGCAATGAATGAAAATTGCAAAGAGGAAAATTCAGGCTTGATGTTAGGAAAAAAACGTCTTAACCAGCAGAGCTTCCCATAAGTAGAACAAGCAGATTCTCCCTCCTTAGAGGTCTTTGGGCAAAGGCTGAACAACTGCTTGTCAGGTATTTTATAACAGGGATTTGTTTCATGTATAGGTTAGACTAGATGGTAACAGATCTTTTTTAGCTTCACATTCTGCGATTATCTTTTTTTTTTCTTTTTTTTTTTCTCTTTTCGTCAGGTTTTAGTAAACTATTCCTAGCTCTCTCCTTTCCTTTCCCATTTTTATGCTTGAAACTCTCTGAGAGAAAGGACTGCATCTTGTTCAAGCTAATAAACCTAGGGGAAAACATCTTATAATCAAATTTGGGGTGGGGAGGAAACCTGCCTATTGGTTCATTTTATTGGCCTACATTAAGCATCATTGGCCAACAATTTAGGATGAAGGAAGGTACTAACACAATGACTTAGTTAAGAGCCTGTCCATCTTACTCTGGGCCTTAATCAAAAAGGACATGCTCATTGGAGGTAATTGTATTATTCTGAAAGAAAATCCAGGCTCTATATACAAAGAGTGGAGACCAACACTGACAGACTAGAGTCAGTTACTAGAGTCTCCATTAGTTACCAGGATGAAAGCCATTCTCTCAAAATCCCGATCTAATAAATCAGTATCCATTTATCAAATAAGATCCTTTATGTAAAGAGCCCTGTTAATCTTAAACTGTTATGCACATGATAGCTATTGTTATCATTCCCTATTCTAGTCCCCTTTAGGCCAAGCACACAAGATGCAAAGCCCTGGTTTTGACAATTGCTTAAAGGAAGAGTAACCTAATCTTGGAATTTCTACTTCTTAGCCAGTAAATTCTTAATAATCATTCTTAAAGGTGGGAACTATCAGGATATGCTAATAAGTTACAGAATATAAAATACTATGGCAGTGCTTTGTAAAGTCCCTTCACCCAAAATGCCATTTACATGGTGCTTTAAAGTTTGCAAAGCATTTTACACATATTTCATTTGAGTCTCAATAATGATCCTGTGAAGTAAGTAATGATGATGTCATTATCATCTACATTTTATTTGTAGATGAGGCTCAGAGATATTGATTCGCTCACAATCACACAGCTAATAAGGGTATCAATAGCAGAATCTGAATTCAGATTTCTGGACTCCAAGTGCAGCATTCTACCCACTAAAATCATGTTGCCTTTCATCCAGACACTCAAGGTACTCAAGAGCTCTGGCTTCAGAGTTCAAGCTGTCATAGCTGAAAAGATGTAAAGGGTTTGAGTAAATGCCTGATGATGGACAGCAGATAATAGAGTCATAGGATCAGTTTCACTAAAGTCCGAGAGCTATATCACCTGGTCAGCCCTGGAATGATGCATTTTTGCAGCCACAGCAACCCAGTAAGAAAGGACACTGAAGGATTAGGGTCTGTATCAGTGGAGAGAATAAAATGCTAGGTAGTCAGAGCCCAGGAGTGCTACTGGAAGATGTACCATAGGGAGAAGGCATATTTTGGAGTCAAAGAACATGATTTCAAATCCTATTTCTTGTGTGCCTTAAATCACTTTTTCTCTTTGGGCCCCAGTTACTTATCTAAAAGACTGGAGGAATAATGTGAATTGATTTATGGACAAGGCAGCAAAGTGATCAATGGGACTGGATAGAGTTGAAGTAATTTGTCCCAAAGCACATAGCTAGTAAGTATCTGAAGTAGGATTTGAATTCAGGTCTTTTTGCCTCTAGAACCAGAGCTCTATCCGCTGCTGTATTTCCTAATTGATTTATATAGAGATATACATAGAATATTAGGCTTGTCTGTAAGTTTTATATAAGCCAAATATGGAGTGATAATATTCATGCCATGATGGAAGCTCTTAGTTCATGAAGTGCTACCCACATTTATCTATGCTAACCAAATTGTTTTTAATACAGTAGAATTCAAGGGCTTTAGATTTCACAGTTGTTCAGAGATTATCAGTGAGTGACTTCTCTAGTGGAACAGAGTTGAGTCTCGTGCTGTTTGAAATACCTCGATTTTGAATCTCAACTCTCTTTTGTATCTGGAATGTCAACAGCTTTAATGAACAGTACTTTCCTGTCAGACAGAGACAAAGCAGAAGAGTAGGATGGGAGGCAGCAATTAGACTTGCTGCTTTTCTAACAGGCAACAGACATCTTCCCAAGGGAAATGCAGCCCTCAAATCACCACACTTGCTGTTGAAGATGACATAGTATCTTTGGAAGTTGTTTCCATGGTAATCACCATTGACCATAGGGGTACTTGATAATGAGACTTCCTCGTTTAGCTCATGAGAGTGTTTTACATGTGCAGGCAGTTTTTATTGTCTGTTTGTGGCTCAGTTACCATTACTGTTGTTTTTCAATTCAAGACATTTTTGATAGAAGGATGATGTTTTTAGGTCCAAATTTACAATGTCTCAAATGATTACTTTAATGAGTACATACAATTATGCAAGGTCAGATTTCCTTATTTCTGTGATAGGTTTTTTTTTTGTTGTTGTTTTTGTTTTTGTTTTTGTTTTTTTTGTTTGTTTATTTTTTGTTTTTTAATCTCTGGGTCTTTATGTCAGGATCCCATAACCTCTGGCTACAAGAATCTCCCAACCACTTACACAAGCATGTTATGGGAGATGGGAAGAAGGTATAGTTAAGGATGCTATTAATGCTGCCTTTGAAACAGTCACTTTTAATGAAACTGATGCTCTTTTCTGTACCTTAGACCTTGGACAGCTCACAGCCCATATGGCTCCTTTTTGGACACATATGATGCCAGGGACAGACAAGAATAACCTGTAGAAAATAGCCCCAAAGCTACATTGTCACATGGAGGATTCTCTTGTCATGTGCAGCTCTGTTTCTGTCATTCTTTTTGAGACTACCTGTCAGACTCTCTCTATTTCTATAACTGCATCTGTCTGTCTGACTCCCCGCTTGTCTCTTTCTACATCTATTTCTCTCTGTGTTTATAGCTTTCTTTTTTTCCTTTCCATCTCTCCTTACTCTCTGTCATACCAAATCATCTCTGCAATTCTAGCACAACAAACCAGATGATATCAAACACCAGCCTAGAGGATCTCGTTCTTTTTACTTTTATCCATTGCCCCCAGCTGCTTAGAGTAAGGAGGGAGTCTAGTACTCATTTTGGAACAGTTAACAAGTAGCATTTTGGGCTAGAATAACTTAATAAAGTATTTTTTCATGGAATCATAATTTTAGAACTGAAAGAAATCCTAGAGGCTAGCTAGTTAAAGTCTTCATTTTACACTCAAAAAATTTTAAGGATTTTTTTGTAGTTATTGAATAACACTTGGGCTCATTTGTCTGACATTCAAGGCTCTCTCTAATTTGTCTGGCCTATTCTTCCTTTCAGGTCTTATTTCAACTTACACTGTCCATCTATCCTAAAATCCAATCAAACTAGACAGTTCTGTCTCATAGACATGCCCTGAGCTTTTCTATCCCTGTGCTATTTCTAGTTCTATTCCTTAGTGTAATGTTCTCTTTCTTTCTAAGTTGTAGTCATTCTCTTGGGGGCAGGTTTCTTGGGGAGCTTCTGGAGGCAGCCTTCCTTTCAGTTCAGTTCAATAATCCCAAATTCAGTTAGGAATTAAAATCCAGATCCTTTATTTTGTCCTTTAAATCTTGAATCTTTTCCTAGGGTCCGGCTAGCTTTAATAGAGGCCTGTCTCTCTCCTTGGTTCTCCGATGAGCTCTTGTCAGAATGTCTCCAGCCAGCTTCAGCCTCTCCTCCTCCCAATGTCTCCAGCCAGTATGAAGGTAGACGTGGGAATGAATCAGACTCTGCCTCCAAGAGTGTGGGATTGTGGATTTCTGCCTTATGAATCTTCCAGAAGTCAATTCTAGTTCTGAATCTCCCATAGTCCTCTTTGGCCCTGAATCTCCCGAAGTCCTTTCTTCTGAAGTCCCCTGAAGTTCTCCCAGGAAGTCCTCTCCTTGACTAAATCCTGGCTTTTTATATTTTCCCACAGAATGGGCTTGTAGGTATTCCCTGGGCTTGTGGGAGCTCCTTAAAAGTATGCTCTCTTAAAGGTGTGAATCTCATGGAATTCTAGTAAATACATTACTGAACTAGAGAACTGTTAAGTACCATGCTAAATTAGATAATTATATCCATTCCAGTGACTTAGCACCTTGTAAGAATCCTAACACCTCAGATGCAGCAGATTCTGGCTTTTTATCTCTTTTCCTCTTTAATTCCTAAAATTCACTAAACTCCATATTAAATGGCCCTTCTCTTTAAGAATTCTCTTCAATTCAATCTACCCTTATTAAGTGCCTACTGTGAGCAAGTCTCAACAAAATGAAAATCTCTTTCCCCAAATAGTTTACGTTTTTCTAAATGGAGTGTAATACAAAGATAAGTGAAAACAAAGATATTTGAAGGAAATAACACAAACAGGGTTTGGAGGAAGGAGAGAATCAGAAATGGCTTTAAAGAAAAGGTGGGTGGACATTGAAAGAAAACAAATTGTACATTTGAGGCATGGAGGATGGCTTATGTAAATGTACAGAGATGAGATTTCAAGAATAGCTAGTAGTCTCACTTGGCTGGAACACAGAACACATGATGGAGAGATATAAAATAAGATAGAAAGGTACACTGAGCCAGATTTGGTAAGATCTTTAAATGTCAAGCCAAGGAGTTTCTAACTTACCAAAAGAGAAACAGGGAACCACTGAGGTCTGCAAACAGGGGACCAAAGTGGTAGGATGTATGCTTTAAGGAAGATTACTTTGGCAGCTGAATGGAAAGTATCTTGGAAAAAAGAAATGAAATAGGAACAGTTAGGAGGCTTCTGCAACACATTGGAGAGAGGTGATTAAGTTCAACACTAGGATAACATGAACATAACAGAAAAGAATGGATATGAGAGATTTTGTAGAGATAGGTTAATTATAAATGAAGTCACCTTAACCCTAACCTCTGCTGGGAAGCTATTGGGATGTTAAGAAGCAAGGAGGAAGCAAAGTGTCAAGGATGACATTAATGTCACTCAGCCATTCTTGAACCCAAAGTTGGTTAAAAATGATCATCAAACTCAAGCAGCACTTTTTCCCCCCTCTTATTCAATGTATTTTGTATTTTACTCATCTGCATAAATCTCTGTATATTAGACTATAAACTCAATGAGGTTTTGGATAGTGTCTTATTTAAAAAAATTTCCCCCCAAGGGCTAAGCATTATACGTACATACCCAGTCAGTAAATATTCACTAAATTATTGAACTGAATTGAAATTAATGAATTATTTGCCAAATAATTAAACTATAACGAGATAGTTTATGAAAAAGACTGACAAGCACCTACAAAGTTATCAGGCTCTGAGGATGTAGAGATAAAAGGGAAATGATCCATGTCTTCAGGGAACTTCCACTCTATTCTATGAAGAAATGCTAAAATGGATTCCTTTATACCAAAGCAAGATGAAGATTGCCAGGCTGAATTATGGCTGAGTGAATTAAAAATGCTGTTTCAAATTCCTTTAAATATGTTTGGTTCCTATGTTAGAGGAAGAATATTTAACAAAAAATACTTTGGGTTTTTACTGAAATCAAGAGTTTTAAAAAAGAAGGTAAGATCATAAGTTGTCCTTAAATTTTTATAGCTGGAAGGGAAGTCAGAGGTCACAAAATTCAATCTCCTTCTCAATGCACATATCTTTTCTGTGGCATCTCTGACTGGGAATTATCCAGTTTTTGTTCCAACTGAGTGAATGGCATAGACTTGGCCAAGGTGCAAAGTGATCTATTTCTGTTAAGTGATCTCAAATTTTAGGAAGTTCTTCCTTTTCCTGAATCCAAATCTATCTAGATCAGATTCACTAATTGCTTTTACTCATAGTCCTATCCTTTGGACAAATAACAAAAATGTATACAAAGTGTTCAAAGAGTTTAAAGTTACTAAAGCTTGAAATTTTTAAAATGTATGTGTGTGTGTTTAATCCCTTTCTAAATAAGAACCCTTTGCCTATCTGAAGACAGCTTTAATGCTTCTCCCCTTCCCACTCACTTCTTTATAGCAAACATCCTTACTTTCTCACCATTTATCCTATTATGTGTTTGTTCTCCTCTGGACCCATTCTAGGTACCCATGTTTCTCAAAGTATGGCACCTGGATTTCTACCCAACATTCCAGAATCAGTCAGATCGCGGCTATCTATGTTATGACCTTCCTTGATTTGGCCATTCTGCTCTTGTGGTTGTAACTATGTATTTGCCTTTATCTCCTATAGCCTACTGCTGATTCATGTTAAATTTTTGATCAACTAAATTTCTCATGTGAGCTGCTGTTGTCCTTTATTCAGTGCTTTTGCAGTTGATTTATCCAGTTGTTTTAATGCATTTGTAATTAGCAAGGTGTTCAGCTTATTCCTCTAGTTAATAACTACCCATTCACTATCCATTCCAATTCAAAGCAAAAATTTCCCACCCTTTTCAGACACTCAATCTGTCTAGACAAAAATCAATACTTTTTGTCTGACTATGTATATTTATTACAAGGGTTTTCTTTTTTTCTCTTTTTCAACTGGGGGCAAGGAAGTGGGAGAGAGAGGAAAATAATTTCTTGTTAATTGAAAAATTAAATAAAATTTAATTAAAAAAACCAAAACCTCATTCATCAGATTTCTAACTCTTTCTGGGACATTCTCTGGAATGGGAGGTTCCAATTCTCCCCATTTCCTCTCCTACCAATAAAATCTTTATCATTGCAATAGTTTCTCATTGATTAGCCATTCACTGGAATTACCCCAATTTTCAAAGGTATGGAAAAAAATAAAGAAACTCAACTTTTAAAATAAATATTTTGGTTGGGGGAAAACTTTGGAGAAAAAAAAAAGATTTGGCAAACAATTGAATTATCTGTGATGCACATATTTTTAGGTCTTTTACAGAGCTAAGGCACTACATTAGTTTAGAAGCATAAAAATGTATTATGTTTTACTTAGTTTGCTCATTAAATTATCATGTTAGCATATTGAAAATATAATTTACTCAGACAATAAATTTCAAATCTAATTTACTCTGAAATGTTTTTTTTATCTCATTTTTATAACAAATAGAGCTACAAAACTGCTTAACATTAAAGATTCCCACATTTCTTGGATTTTGTCATTTTATGAGTGAGTGCTGTGATGTGATATAATTGAGGCAGGCCTGCATTTTCAATATGCCTTATCAGTCACCAAAACCTTCTGCTATTACATTACTTTATGCTATGGGTTTCTGAGATTACAGGCTTATCTTTGATTAGTTACATTTCCCCTTGTCCCTTACTGGAGAATTTGGGGAGGTGCCTTAATCTTATCAGCAATACATTTGCAACTAATCTCTAAGGTGGATTATTTCTTGCAAACTGGCTAGGAACAACTAATCCTGTACACTTTGAACTGATTCTCATTAACTCCAAAGGTTATTGTGGGCCATGGGTTTGGTATCCTTTTCTCTTAGCCTATCCTTTGATTGTGGACTACACCTTGTTTTGGAATCAAGGCCTGTCTATTCCCTTATTATAAGAGGAAAGCAGATAAACCATTAACATGTAATAGAAAAAAAAAAAAAAGCTGTCTTTTACAACATGACACATATAAAGAAAGTGTTCATTTTCAGAAGGTAACACAATAGATAGAGTATGAGGCCCAAAATGAGAAAGCCCTAAGTTCAAGTCTAGTTTCAGACACTTACTAGCTTTTACCTCAGTTTTCTCATCTGTAAAATAAGCTGGGGAAGGAAATGGCAAATCATTTCAGCATCTTTGCCAAGAAAACTTCAAGTGGGGTCACAAAGAGGAGATACAACTGAAAAATACTTGAACTATTAAAAAAAGAAGAAACCTCCCTTATTCCTCTAGTTCATAGAACATAAGTCCTGTAGCCTACAATGTTGTATAATCACAGCATCCTTTATTGACACTGTTGTCAGCATTAAGATATTTTTTTTAACTGTCTTTCCACCCTTCTGAAATCTGATGACTTGGCCCATGTAAGACAATTTTCTTTAGGCTTTTTTCTTTTACTTCCTGGCTTGGTGAAAGTTCAACAAAACAGAACAGTTTCTCCGCCACAGTGCAAAAGTTGGAAGAATGAGAAATAGGAAAGAAACAGAGAGTCAGGTGTTAGAGAGAGGCATTTCTAGGAGAGGTGTTTCCAGCAGAATTCTAAAATGCAATCTTGGAACAAAACAGGTAAGGATCATCTTAATTCTACAACATTTCAAAGTTTCAAGTATAATTCTTACTTTGCTCTCTAATCAGCAAATACAACAGTGACACTATTGTCACTGATATTGCTGGTTCTGCCAAGAGATTTGAGGCAATGTAAACTTAGCTGATAAGTTATTCCCCCTTTTGGAATAGGTTCTTTTAGCTCACTTTTTTTTGAACTTGTAAAGTGGAGATATAGGTAGATTCTCAGGAACAATAGACATAGCAAGAAAAAGTTTAAGAAATAAATAATTCTCCAAATCCTTTTGGATTCCTGGCATTTTGAGAGTTAGAAGATCACATGGAGATCATCCAGGCCATCTCCTTCATTCTATAGATAAATAGCTGAGGCCCAAAAAAGTTACACAGTCTCCCTTTAAAAAAATTAAATGCCCAATACGTGTACAAAATGTTCTGTTTGGACCAGCTATAGAACTTCTCTGATTTAATAATTTTTAAAAGTTGGTTTTCAATTTTATTCCTGTCTGTTTGGGTTTTTTTAATTTCACAGACATTTCCATTTCAACAATCAATAAGCATTTATTAAGCACCTAAGCTTTAGATTAAAAATAAGAGAAAGAGAAGTGAAATCAAGCAGATCTATTGAAGACAAGATGAAGACTAATAACAATGGTTAGGAGGAGGCTAGACAGGGCTAGAAATGAATTTAAACTGACAAGGATATTTTGGTAAAAAGGACTAGTGATCACGTTGCTCCTCATTATGACATTAAATAAATACCTATGTGACATGAATGGATTTGTCTTTTTTTCTTGGCTCCAGTTTTCTCACCTCAATTCAGAATCTCTATAATTCCTTCTATGATGGGAGATTTCTCTGGGTCTCAGTTTCTTCTTCTGGAAAACTAATTTGTGGGACTAGGTAGGTTTTGCAGGATTTAGAATAAGAAAAATTCATCTTCAAGAGTTCAGTTCCAGCCTCAATGACTTACTAATTGTGTGACCTTGAGCAAGTCAGGGTTTATTTACGTCAGGGTTCACTTACCTCTGTTTCCTCATCTGTAAAATGAGATAGAGAAGGATATGGTAAACTGTTCCAGTATTTTTTTCCAAGAAAACCACAAAATAGGGTCAAGGAGAATCAATACAGTTGAAAAAAAAGATGATCTTTAAGAGTACCCATAGTCTATGATCTACTGCCTAATCTACAGCTAAAGTACAGTTTCTTCCAGATCCTTATTTATATATATATTATGCTAACTGCTAAATGAGTTGTTAGTGTGATATCCTTTACACCTATAATAAAGATGTAATAATATACTATAATAATAATAATAATAAACTCAAGATTGACAGGGACAGGTGTGGACTTAGCAAAATAGGGCATCAATGCAGTTCCCATCAATTCAAATGATCCAGGCTTAAATGGAGGGTTATTTCCTTCTGCATTTGGATATCCACCTGAACTTCTTTCCAAAGTTTGGTAGGTGAACAAACCTATACATTATAAATTACTTTGAAAACTGCACCACTGACTTTGGCAGGTATTTTTACCTTCATTATATGCAGCGCTCTCTACATTTTTACAACAGGTGTCCAACAAAGATATCTAGCAACAGAGGCAAAGAATGCAACTCAGAAGCTAGGAAAAATGTGTGCAGTGGTACTCTCTTACATTTCTATGGTGCTCTAAAATATACCTAATGCTTTCCTAATAACAGCCATGTGAGTCAAATAGAGCAGGAATCATTATCCCCATTTAACAGAAGAGAAAAGCCCCTTGGCTACTAATACCTTCCCTACTGAGATTTCCTTCCATCTATTCTGCACATATCATGTTATAATTTCTTGGAGCCATAGGTGAGAGTTCAGTGATGGGTGGACATCAAAGGTAGATGTAGCTCTCAGAAGAGCTCAGCAAACTTTGTACTACTCTGACTCACTTAAATTCAGAAGCATTAAGATAGTTGCCTAAATTCCCACAATTTGATATTTCCAAGCTCTTGATATAACCCAGATCTGACTCCAAGTCTGCAGCTTTTTCTCTTGCAGAAAATGAGGTTTGAGGTGAGTCTTACAGGAAGTCTGGAAAATTAAGAGGTAGAGGTGAGAAAAGAATATTACAGGCATAAGTGATAGTCATTGCTAAAGCAGAGATGGAAGGTAGTATTCTAAGGTCAGTGTATTGATCTCAGAAGGTAGGAAGGAAATTAAAATATAAAAAAGACTAGAAGGTTTGGAAGGACTCAAGTTGTTAAGAGCTTTGAATATCCAACAGAATGAGATGACGAAACTGAGTTCCAGAAAGGTACCTATAATGTACAGACAGGAAATGGTGGATTCAGGAATGCAACCAAAGTCCTTTGTTTCTAACTTGAGAATTCTTTCAACAAGCACACGCTTGGATTTTAAAATCTATTTGGAAAGCAGAAAGAGATAAACTCCCAAGGTCCCTCTCAATCCTACACAATTCAATGACAACTGCAGCCGCCTTTAATTATGAGGAGACAGGCCACTATAAATCTGACTTTCACTAGAATACCATAACACAAGAAAAGTCACGTCTCAGCTATTCCAGGCAGTACAACAAAGGCAGAATGCTCCTTTTTTTTCTCCTTTAGAAGTTTTTCTCCTCCTAGTCTGGTGTTCTTCCTTCTCCTTCTCTTCCTCCCCTCCTCCACCCCAAGCACTGCTTCCTGATTCCTTAAAGAAGGAGATGCCAGAATATTTGACCTTGTTGAAGAAAGTAATTTTCTAGAAGATTGTGCTTACATGGCTACAGCCACGTACACCGTGCCCCAATACCCTAATACAGGCTACTACAGCACTGTGGGCCATGGAATTTACACCCAGGAAGGAGATTTCCAAGCTCTTCCATAGAGAAATGAAAATATCCAAACAAGGGCCTTCTGCCTTCAACCTCATCATTTTGACTGGCCAGTCTTTTACACAGATGTTTGATTTGGTTTTTAATCCATGGCACTTGTATGTAAATACCTAAACCTTCTCATATGACATGTAGAAAGTTTCTAAAAACTCCTGACTTTCAAAAAAATTAATGTCAATGCAGATCTGTTGGTTGCTTTTCCTGAGAAAAAGATGATGCCCAATTCCTGCATATGTCATGAGATAGTGAATGGGGGGACAATACACAGGGAATTTTGTGTGGCCCTATTATTAATGAGAGCCCAATGGGTAAAAAACAAACTCAAAGCAAGTCCTCTGCTAGAGGGTTTTATACATTATAACTTCAATTAGAGGCAGCCACAGTTTTGGAGCCAAGAAGACCAGAATTCAAACCCAATTTCTAAAACATATTGGATGCACGAATGACTACATGACTTCAAGCAAATCACTGAATCACTTAATGCCAAATCCTATCAGTTGCTGAATAGGAGCTGAACTGAATTGGGTAAAGTGAGTTTCTACACTGGAAATTCTCTATAGTGATGATATTACAAATCCTGTCCAAATCCTCAATGTAGAAAACAGAAACTCACAATTAAGTAGAGTAGACACCCTGCCTGTAACAACATATATACATATCAGGAGAGGAGAGCAGGCATCAGAAAATGGAGCTTTTACCCTTCAGGGACATCCACTACTTCAACTACTGCCTCCCTGAATTCCTTGAAATCTCAGCTAAAATTCCACCTTCCACAGAAAACTTCCTCTAACCTCTTAATTCCAGTGCTTTTAATTATTTTCTATATATCCCATATAAAGTTCTGCTTCATATATATATATATGTATATATATATATGTATATATATGTTTTCATATAGTCTCCACCATTATATGAGACTATTTTAATAGTATTTTATTTTTCCAAATACATACAAAGATAGTTTTCAACATTCACTTTTGTAAAACTTTGTTTCCCAAATTCTTCTCCCTTTCTCCCCTTTTCTCTCCTAACACAACAATCTGATATAGGTTAAACATGTACAATATTTCTAAACACATTTCCATATTCACCAAGCTGTGCAAGAAAAATCAGATCAAAAGGGAAGAAAACATGAGAAAGAAAAAAACCTAAGCAAACAAACAACAACAACCAAAAAAGATGAAAATGCTATACTTTGATATACCTTCAGCCTCTATATTCTCTCTCTGGATGCAGATGGCGCTTTCCATCACAAGTCTTTTGAAATTATCTTGAAATTGCACATGTTTAACTTAAATTGGATTACTTGCCATCTAAGGGTAGGAGGAAGGGAGGAAGAAAAAAATTTGGAACAAAGTTTTGAAGGGGGTGAATTTGAAAATTATGCATGTATTTTGAAAATAAAAAACTTTAAAAAAAGAAATTGTCTTGAATCACCTCAAATCCTTCAAGTCCTCAAATCAAGTCCATCACAGCTAATCATTACAAAACCTTGTTACTGTGTACAATATTCTCTTGGTTCTGCTCAATTCACTTAGCATCAGTTGAGTATGTCTTTCTAGGTTTTTCTGAAATCAGCCAAGCAGGGACTATTTTTTTGCCTCTTTTTGTCCCCTCAGGGCTTACTACTTCCTGGCACACTGCTAATGCTTAAAAAATGTATCCTGAATAAATAAGGTAACCCAGAATAGGTCTCTATGATCTTTTTTTTTCCCCCTGAGGCTAGGGTTAAGTGACTTTCCCAGGGTCACACAGCTAGGAAGTGTTAAGTGTCTGAGACCAGATGAGTCCTCCTGAATTCAGGGCTGCTGCTCTATCCACTGCACCACCTAGCTGCCCCGGTCTCTATGATCTTGGACAACTTTCTGAGATTACTTATTAGAAAGGAGTTGGTGATCTGCATCCATGAAGGGACTTTTCCTACCAAAAATTCTCCACATTATGAAATCAACAAGCCTTCATCCTCCTTCACCCCCCCCCAAATCCTTCAGTTTGACCATTTCTCCTTGGCCTCTGGCATCACGTCAACTGAAGTTAAGACCTACCAAGAATCAGAAAGAGACATCAGGGAATCTTCTTATCTGCCTAGGACACAAGCACAGCTGTGCCTGATAACACCCAATAAACAGGATCAACTCTGGAAGGTTCCCAACCTGAGCTGCACAATTCTGTGCTCTCTAGACCCCTTGGATTTTCTTCTTCCTCACTTTCCTGACCACTCAACTGACTTTTATTTCAGTGTTCATTTAAATGGTGAGCAGAAAGAAACAATGCCAGGAAAAACCCAGGGTCTTTCAGACACCTATCATGAATGATCTTCATGGGGAAGACTGAGTAAGCATTCTGGGAAGGTTCATGAACTCCAGTTGTCTCTCTGTAAGTCTATTACTATTCTCAAATTCCCATGTTGTTATTTATTAATATTATCTTCATTCTAAGATTAAACTGAAGACACTAAGCCCCCATGTCAAAGGCTGATACTTTTCAATTATCAAATATCAGCATGGATCACCCAGGCTCTCTCTGTGTGCTAAGTAATATGCTCCTGCTGTATATATGTCAGCAAGTTGTACATCTGTATGGGATCACTTCTGAAGTTAATGAAAATGGGCCATCTGTGGCTAGCAGTATGTATGAACTTTCCATAAAATATTGTCAAGTATTATAGGACTTGTTCCTACTCTCCATGATCTCTATAAATATTAACACCAACATATCCCTTAACCCTAGCCTCAGGGGAAAAAAAGATCATAGAGACCTATTCTGGGTTGCCTTATTTATTCAGGATACATTTTTTAAGCATTTGCTGTGTGCCAGGAAGTAGTAAGCCCTGAGGGGACAAAAAGAGGCAAAAAATAGTCCCTGCTTGGCTGATTTCAGAAAAACCTAGAAAGACATACTCAACTGATGCTAAGTGAATTGAGCAGAACCAAGAGAATATTGTACACAGTAACAAGGTTGTGTAATGATTAGCTGTGATGGACTTGACTTGAGGACTTGAAGGATTTGAGGTGATTCAAGACAATTTCTTTTTTTTTAAGTTTTTTATTTTCAAAATACATGCATAATTTTCAAATTCACCCCCATACCTTTTCACTGACTGGCACCATTCCTGGAATATTCTTGTTTTTCCCTTACCTCTGTTTTTCAGAAGAGAATCCCTGAATCCCCCAAGACCCAACTCAAACATCACCTCCTATGGAAGGCCTTTCCTGGTCTCCATGGCTACTAGAGTCTACCCATACAAGGTTACTTTGCTTTTGAATTATATATGTTGTGTATATGTGGCGTCCTCCATTAGAATGTAAGTTCCTATATTTGTTTTTGTATCCCCAGAGCCTAATGGAGTATCATGCACTTAATAAATTTTTGTAGATTCATTAATCCATGACTGATCCTAAGGCAAGTTCTGCTAAGGTACAGAAGGGCCCATAAAGTTCCTCATACCACTTAAGTGAATTGTAATATGTGTGCTCACTGAATATATTCATTGATCTCAATTGTTGTATAGAGCAAAGAGAAAAGAAATTAGAACATCCCATTCACCTGAGGCCGATGTGGCTAAAAGGTCACAGAATTTAGCGGACAGAAGTTGGAGGCAGGGGTAGAAGGAAGAAATCTGTCAAAGAGGTAAAAGCTAGGAATCACCATGTTATTGTCCTAAGTATAGCAATGAGTCAACAAAACTAATTTTTCACAAACGATTCCAGCTGCCCTTTTGCAGCTAAGCTCTCATTATATAAGCACCGATTCCCAGCAAAGAGAATCCAAGATCTTCCACAGGGAGATGCTAACGGCCAAGAAAGGTCTCCTACCTTTAACCTTATAAATGGGAAGGTTTACCCAAACAACCTTCTGAACAGGTATTTGGTTTTGATCCATAATACACATATGATACTATCTTCAATACTTACTATAAAGCTTTTCATATGACATGCAAGAAATTTTCCAAATTTCTGAAAAGAAAGCTTTCTTTTTCTGTCCACTCTGTTCAGATTGGCAAATGGGTCACATGATTTCTAATGACTTCAAGCAGCCCCAGATTTTATCCCCATCATTTTGCTCATTATTGTGCCTGCCACCATATACACCCAATGGTAGCCTTATTTCCCTGGACCTTCCAAGCCATAGAACTCCAATCAAAGAAGTAGTGGCTTTGTTACTAGAAAATGTGTGTCAATCACCTCCTCTATGCTTCTATTTACCATTTCCCTGACTTTCCACACCAAGACACCACTGCTCTGTACATGTTGCATACCTCTTTTGTATTTACAGTCTAGTAATTAGGATGGTTCTTGGTGCAGAAATTACTTTTCATTCTTTTAGTAAAAAGACATAATTTTTAAAATACCCTATGTATTTAGAATGTATGTAAACCTTAAAAATAAGTATAGAATTATCATTCACTTGAAACTATTTTGCTCACCCAATCTGCCCCTGAGTAATAACTGTCTGAATTATAGAGAGAGGAAAATTGATTCAATTATTTTCCTTCCATCTTTACCAGTGAACAGGCATAAACAAAATAAGTTCAAAGCAAGTTTTTTCCCCAGCTCTCTAGCCCCTTCCGAAGTTGTCTGGATAGATAGAAAAAGTTAGAATGTCAAGGTCGGGGGAGAGATGGAGATTGAAATTTCCTTTCTTAGTCTATCATTTTCTGATTCTAACTTCAATCATAACCACGTCCCGGATATTTAATTGGCAATCTGATTAGAGGTGTTGGTGAAATCTCACTACCTGGGTAGTTGATCAACAACTCTCTGGGTGCATACCTGTTGCTAGGGATAGAGCAGATTTCTTCAAAAACCTCCACAGGAAGATCATTAAGACATTACAAAATAGTGATGTTTCCATTGTTAGAGATCTAAACTCCATCCTTGTAGCCTTTCAATCTGGAGTATACTTTGAACTGCATTAACCGACACAGAACATTGTTATGGTTTGCTATTGAGTAAAAGACTTTTAAATTGATTCTTTAAATACCAAACACCACAGCTGCACAGCTATTAACCTCTGGTGATTGCTTTTCTAAAGAGAATGCACTCCTGAGGCAGATCAAAGCCGGCATATGCTCCCACACTGACCTCTGATTAAGGCTTTCTACATAATGTGTGCAGTAATGTTTGCAGGGGTCCATTCAGCCAGCTCCAAGTCTGAGTTCTGCTTCTTGTTGGTCCATCACAGAGGATCATCTCTGCCCACCCTACTGGGGTGCAGACAGTTGGGAAGCAGCCAGAGGCTGAAAAGGTGAAGAGAATGGCTTCTCCAGCCTGGGACTGGCCTCTCCACAGGAGGCAGGGACTGGCATCTCCTCATGACGCCTTCCTGGCCACTATGTTTGGAAACTCTAATTCTGTCATCATCATCAAAATACCTTTATTAAGTGTCAATCAGCTCATGTTATAATTAGAGAACTAACTCAGGAGGATAGCAAGACCCTACACTTAACCAAACAAACAGCAACTTCATATATGAATGAAATGAGTCAATGAACATGTTCACAGACTGTATGAAGAGAGAGAGAAGTAGCTGCTAGAGAGTAGTAGTAATGGAATACAGGAATTAAATGGTTTTGTGGCATGAAGGGGATAAGGGTGGAATTCAATAGCTCTTTCAAAAACACAAGGAAGACTTGGAGATTCAGCAAAAAAGTCAAAAATCCAAGAATTCTCAATTTTTTTCTTCCTGATACTTGTTCCTGATTTATTCATTAAAATGAATGAACAGTGAGTTGAAGTGAGAACAACACTGGAGAACCACAAACAAATGGAATTTTGTTCCTCATTTATTCAATATATTCAATATTCAAACTATCCTAAACAATTATTTTGAAGTCAGAGAATCTGGGTTCAAATCTTACCCCATGTTTACTACTTATGTAGTAGGTATTTGGACAAGCTACTAAATCCTTGTGGTATCAGTTTCTTCATCTGCAAATGAAGTATTTATACTAGATTTCCTATAAAGTCACCTACCTTGGCTCAATAATTCTATAAAATGCTGGTTCATTTGCAGAGACAGCATCTGTTAGGCTGTTCTTGGCATAAAGTTGAAGGAGCAGAAGTCTGTCTTCATTCACTATCTGTTATTTTCCCTTTTTTTTTTTTGCTATTCAGGAACCCTGACAGTAGCATTTCACCAAACCATGTGTTCACTTCAGTACCTCCTGAAATGGAAAGTTTTTTCCTACTTTAAAATGTGCAGCAATTTAGTAACTTCGATGTGTTCCCTAACTTCTTTGATATGAATTCCATCAGTAAAAAAACAATTGAGTAAGTACCCACAAGGGGATTGTTGCTTTATAAATGATATACATGTACCTCATCACTAATTGATGTACTTTGTATAAGACATTTTACAAAGAATGAGAAAATAATAAAATTGTAATTGATCCTAGTGTCAGGCCCCTGCTTTAGATAAATTACTTTGGTAGAGGATTAATTTGAATGAGGAAGAGGCAGGAAGTCAATTAAAAGATTACTACATTAGTGCATCTGAGAGGTGTTGAGCACCTGAACTAAGGTGGAAGCAGAATGTGAGTGGAAATAAAACAAAAGTTGTGAAGGTAAAACTTATAAGATTGGGGCAAAGGAAAATGAGGGGTCAGAAATAACACAAAGATGGCACGAACATGGGCAGTACCCTCTACAGTAATAAGGAAGTGTTTAAGATGGATGGGCTTGCAGGAAAGATTCAAAAAGTGAATAACAGTGTCTCACAGGAGAAAAAGAGGACTAGGGTAATTTCAACATATATAAGTTTTTTGGGGGTGGGGAGGCAGAGGCAATTGGGGTTAAGTGACTTGCCCAAGGTCACACAGCCAGGAAGTGTTAAGTGTCTGAGATTACATTTGAACTCAGGTCCTCCTGACTTCAGAGCTGGTGCTCTATCCACTGCACCACCTAACTGCCCTACATATAACTTTTTTATTCTATGTAACACCAGTCCCAGTGATATACATACATGATACAAGAGATGGTGTTAACCTTGACAGTATAACAGGAAAGTTAACAACAGAAAAGAGCTTTGAGGGAAAAGATAATGATTTTAGCTTTGGACATGTTGAGTTTAAAATGTCTGTAGAGCATTCAGGCCTAAAAAGCAGTTGGAGATGCTTGATTGAAGATCAGGAGAGAGCCCAGGGATGGACAAGAAGATCTAAGAATCATTTACATAGAGATAACATTTGAATCCATTAAAACTGAGGTCTAGTGAATTTATCATCTGAGAAAGAAAGAGAAAAGGAGAGAAGAGAAGAGAATAAGAAAAACTGTCTTGTTCTAATTGGATATTATATTTTTTAAGCAGGCCACTAAACTACACAGAAGTATATAATCAATACTTGTCAAGAAGGCAATTAATAAAGGAGAGAATGTATATCAGGACTGCATTAAATAGAAAGGAAAACAGCTCATCTCATAAGCCAGGCCATCAGAAAGAGATGTCCCTGAGCCAGGGCTGAGTCTAGTTAGAAACAAATATTGCCCCCATCAGACCTATTTATCCTCAGAAGCCTCTTATCTGCAAATAACCTGTTCTCAGAGGATCATAAATTTCCCTGCAAATTAAAACAACTCTGAGACACTATCTTATATCTGCTAAATTGGCAAAGACAGTTAAAAAACCATAAAATTCAACATCAGGAGAGCTAGATGGTAAAAAGTGCAATATTCTACCATGGATCAAAATGTGATATTGAATAGTCTTTTTGTAGAGCAGTAGGTAGCATGCAAAAAGAGCTAGAAAATTCTTTCTGTCTTTCATCTTGAGGAGTTCCCTATAATGACTATAACCTAATGATCTTACTGAAAGGAGAAAAGAAAATCCTTTGTTGAACAAATATAGTAACAACTTTATTCTTAACATGATGATAAATCATATTGACAATCCCCTCCTATACACATGCCCACATATAATACACAGAAGAAAAATAGGAAGAAATGGAAACAATGACTCTACAATGATGATAATTATTAATATAATTTTAATGGAAAATGTTCTTGATTTTGGATTAATATTTTTAGGCTTTTTTGCTTGCTCGTTTTGATGACTATTAGGTTAAAAAAATTAAAGAAACCTGAATGCCAGTCATTGTGTTAGGTGCTAGGGAAACAAAAACAACAGCAAAACATTCCCTTCCTTCAAGGAGCCCCTGAACAAGGAGGGAGAATGGTAGAGCCCTCAGAGGCCTCGATGGAGACTACATCAGGGGATCTTAACTCTTTGTGTGCCATGGTACAAACTGGTGAAGCCTATAGACCCTTCTCAGAAGAATATTGTTAAAAGAATAAAATGAAAGAGAGAGTTTTACAAAGGAAAGCAATTAGGACAAAATGCATTTGTCAAAAATTTTTAAAGCAAGTTTATAGACCCTGGGTTAAGAATTCTTACTTGAAACAGAAGAGATGGATTCAAATCCTGCCTCTTTTACAAGTCACTTCATTTTTCTGGGCCTTTGAGTCTTTAACTAAATAAAGGAGCCCAGACTTGATGCTTTTGCATCTCTTCCAATAAAAGAGCTCTGGTGATCTCTGGGGTCCCTCCTTCCCCAAATTTAGAATTATGATTCTATAAATTTCCCTGACTATGGTCTCATAGTTTTACAATGAAAATTGGAAGAAAGGTCCTCATAGCACTTTCTTACACTCTGGTAGACCCAGTCTTGGCAACAAAGTGATCTAATTATTGATCTCATTCTGTATATTTGAGAAACCCCTCTAATTTTCTTCTAATGGAGTTGTCACTAAAGAATTAAGTCACTATGTCATTGTCACAAAGCTTGCCTGCTTCAACTCTAAAGTCCCAAGAGCCTTGATAACACTTGAGAATAAGAGGAGGATTTCAGCCATGTACTCATACCTGGAAGATGCAATGGGTCCACTGGAGAGCTCAAAGCCAGCAGGTAGCCACATTCTGGACTTCTGATTTACATAAGCACAGAATAAAAACACGGAAACTCTCCTATTCCCCAGAAAATCATATGTAGTATTGCCTCTGTACCTGCTTCAACCCCAAGACATTTTCTTCAACCCCGCATCATAAGGGTAGATGGCTTGAAGGAAGCCAGGGATTTCAAGAGATAGAAGCAAGAGGAAAGATCACTCCAGACAATGGAGACAATTAGTGTGTAAGGGCCCTTTAAATGGGCTGCGCCACAGCGCATCATTGAGGCCCGGAAGTAATTTCTGTGGATATTAGGACTGCCTTGTAGGTGGGATCCTGTCCATTTTGAGATAGCTTCGTAATGGGTGACTCTCTTGCTGATTGGCTGTGTGTGTGACCTCACAGGCCCTATGTAAGCCCACTGCAGGCAGCAGTCGCTCTCTTTAACCTGGCATTCTTCACCTTGGCTCCCTAGCCTGGGTGGCCAAGCCGAGATGGATAGCCAAAAGAGGTAAGGATTTTGGTAGCGAACACGTGGATCTTCTGACCAGGTGTTCACTCGGGAACCAACAAGTCAGGGCATCAGTTAGGGTATTATGTGAGTAGGTATAATAAAGGCTTTTAAGATTACACGTGGTTGTTCTTGAGTGCGCTACTGGTTATTAAGCTATAGATTCAAGAGATTGTGGCCAGAGACCTTAGAAGGCCTCAGAGGAGGCGAGCCGGGTAGAGTTCACACTGCAGAGGACAGTGGTCAAAGGTACTCTGGTGGGTCTAGGACAGACTAGTAATTGTAACTGCCAGGAGAGCACGTTACATTAGTGCAAAGGAATGATGATAGGAAATGGCACAGCATGATTATTGTAAGCAGGTTATTATGTCCATGATTCAATCCATTACATTATGCAATCAGCAAAGCTTTATGTCACCTAATGTGTACTGACCAGCAAGGGATGCTGAGAGAAATGCAATGCTAAGATAAGAATGTTCTGTCCTCATAAAACCTGGTAGAGAAATATTACACAAATAACTAATGTACAAGAACATATAAGAGAAATGCAAAATGGTTTCCATATGAGTTATAAAAGGCAACATTTTAAAGAAAGCACTAAGGGAGGAAAAGGTGGGATGTAGAGGGGCAAAACTTAGGTGAAGTATATTTGAAACAGGGATACTTACAACAAGGTGTTAACTCAGTGGAATTGATGAGATGATGGCTCTTTAGTATATATATATATATATATATATATATATATATATATATATATATATATATATATATACTTAGTACATGGTGATGGAATGGTTCTCTAGTTCACACATACATAGTATGCTATAATGATGTAATCATACCAAGGTATTTAAGAGCTGAGAGGACTGGAAATAAGACATTCCATTTCTGACCATCCTCCTGGCAGCTCTCCTGCCTTCTTCACTCCTCCACTAAGACCAAGGACTTGGGCTGGTCCTGAGATCCTCCAGAGAGCTAGTCCGGATGGTACCCCAGCCTGGGGGCTCTAGAAAGCACACTACAGTGGGACATGAATTAGAACAAGGACTAGTATCTTTTGAATGGACCATGGAATGTTAAGACTAACAATCCGATGGGATCCCAGGAATGATCATTGTTGCAACACATTGAAGAATAAGATTAGAGAAGAGGCACTGAATTTCGTGAGCAGATTGCTGAACTGACTGATGATTCTGAGGGTCCCAGTGGGAATAGAGATAGGAGTAAATACAAGCCGTATCCTAAAGGCAGAATTTGGCAGATGTTACCTAAGGAAGCAATTCTTGTGAAGAAGGGATCTGCCTCTGCAGGTGCTATATCTTTCACTTTCTTCAGCAGCCCAGTGACTGAAGACCCTCGAAAAAACAAGTTCTTGCAAAAGAGTGCTTGACTTGAGACATTGGAGATGCTGGCTCGAGACAAGAGTTCAAGCAAGAAGTGAAGGCTGAAGACAAATATTTTGGAGTTAATTGCAAAATTGTGAGAATAAATGAAATCAAGAAAGGAGAGGAAGGATTTGGATGGAGAAGAGGGAAATGTTGGTCAATCAATACATATTTATTAAACTCGTATTATGTGCTAGACACTGTGCTAAACACTAAGGATCTAAAGAAAGGCAAAAAAAAAATCAAGGTCCCTGGCCTCAAAGAACTCACATTTAAACAGAGAGAAGACACACAAATAATTGTGTTTGTGCAAAACAGATGCACTTATATGGGAAGTAATCTGAGGACAGAGGAGGCAAAGTCTTTTTGCTAAAGGTAGAATTAGTTCTGAAGGAGCAGCTGGGGCGCCATGGTGCACCATGCACTGGACCTGGAGTCAGAAAGACTTTTCTTCCCACGTTTAAACACTTAGCATTTGTGTGATCCTGGACAAGTCACTTAACTCTATTTGCCCAAGAAGGAAGTGGTAAACCATTGCAGTATTTTTGCCAAGATAACCTAAATGAGTTCACAAAGAGTTGAATATGACTCAAGCAAATGAACAATATTATCAGTTCTGAGTCTTGAAAGCAAAAGATAGAGGCTAAGGACACAAACCTGGTGAATTTCCAGTTACCTTAAAAGATAAGAAAGAAGTGCAAGAATCAATAATTGAACTCAGGGGATCTGGATTCAAATTCTACCTTAGAGGCTTATTACATGTATGAACTTAGGTTAATCACTTAAGCAGAGAGATTGTCTAGATGTTCTTTAAGCTTTCTTTCAATTCTGAATCTAAGATCCTATAAAAACAGGATCTTAGATTTGTTGTTGTTTTTTTTACCAGAAAGGTAGAGGATTATTTTCTTTGAAAACAATGAAAAAAGAATGGCTCTAAAAGAGCTCATCAGCCCTCCTGAAATCAAATTCTGTAATTTGCCTTCTGTACTCTGATCTTCAATTGGAGTACCTTTATATTTCTGCATTATAGACAAGAAAACTGAGGGAGCCAAACCAAAAAAAAAGGGTCATTGAGATGGACCTTGTGAGAAGATGACTTAAACAGCAAATAAGATGATCCAGTCATGGATCATCCATGACTAGCAGTTGCCTCATGAAAATGATCTTAGCTTCCCCTTTTGTAAATGAGGAAAGGACATTTACTGGATGTGTCTCATAAGATTGGGAGCATGAAAGAAAATCTACAGAAGTGAAATAAAATCAGAAAAATAAAGTATGGCATTATCACTAAACATACCAAGAGCCAAAATTATTTGTTGAAGTCCCTACATTCATCGTCTTCCATTCAACTCACTGTTAAGCCCAGTATTTTTCTATTTTGATACCATGGACCATCACAATAAATCATTTCAGGGTTGGTCATTTTCAAGCTGTTTTTCAACACCTGGACTCATTTGGCCCTGGCTCTCCTCTCCCAGCCCAGCATCTCACCTGATTCTAAATCTCAGCAGGCTCAAAAGAAACAAATAGCCATTACCTTCTTGTACTGCATTTCATGGTGAAATCAGACACCTGCAAGCAAGCGTTCTTCATGGAGTTCAATAGTAGGTGATTAATGCTCACTGGTCACCTTCTCCAACTCCCACTGTGCCCTTCAAGCCCAGCTGCTCTCATTTTAATTTTCCACTTGCATTCTTCTTACAAAAAACCTTCAAAGATTGAATCGGTCTTTCTCTGTGTTTCTCTGTCTATATCTCTGTCTGTCGCTCCCTTCCCCCATTTCTTGGGCCATTTATTTAGTTTGGTCTAGTAGGAAGTGAAAAGTGAATTCTCTACAGAGAACAAATGCCAAGCCGACTTTTGATTCAACTTGGAATATTCACTCATTTCACATGACCCCAAAACTAACCGAGAAGTCCTGCCAGGGCCTTATGGGGTCAAATCAAGCTTTCTTTCCAATGCTCAAGATTGGAAATCAGTTGTGTTCCAAATCAGGATTCTGAAAAAGTTTTTCCATCAGTCAAAGAAATGGTTAATTTGCTAAATATACTTACCCTGTGCTCTGGGACAGCAAATGATTAGTCAAGCTCAAGAGATATGGACTATTAGATTCAAAGGATTTTTGGTCCAGATTTATTATTTTAAATCACTTTTTTTTAAATGAACAGAAATCCATTTTTCTGTCCCTCTCATTCTCAACTTCATTGGAAAAAATAAAAACAAGTTCTTTTTAATAATTATGAATAGCAAAATAACTTCCCTCATTGTCTACATTAAAATTCATAATGTGGTGTGTGTGTGTGTGTGTGTGTGTGTGTGTGTGTGTGTGTGTGTGTGTGTGTGATTCTACAACCTGAGCCCACCACCTCTGCTAGGAGATGGGAAGTATGTTTCATCATCTATCATCTGGAATCATGATGATCTTTGTATTGATCACAGTTCTTGCAACTTTCAAAGTTTGTCTTTATAATGTTGATATTATTATATAAATTGTTTTCCTAGTTCTACTTAAATTTCTCTGCATCAATTCATTCGTGTCTTTTCATATCTCTTTCAAATAAATTATGCCCTTATTTTTCAATGTAGTTGTAGTCTATCACATTCATATATCACAATTTATTCAACAGTTCTTCAACTGATGGGCATCCCTTTATTTTCAAGTTTTCTTGCCAACACCCTATTTATCAGAGACATAGTTCCTTTCCAAAGCAGTCTAATGCAGGGGTTCTCAAACTACATCCAGAGGGCCAGATGCGGCCCCCTGAGGATGTTTATGTGGCCTGCCGGGTTATAGCAAATGGGCTGAGGGATGGAGACAGAGTGTAAGTTTTTGCTTTTACTATAATCCAGCCTTCCCACAGTCTGAGGGACAGTGATCTGGCCCCCCACTTAGAAAGTTTGAGGACCACTGATCTAATGCTTCCTAGCATGTAGAAATATTTAGGGTGCCCCCAAAGCCTAAGTTTCAAGGATCACAGTCTCACACATCAGAAAAGTTGAAAAGAACCTTCACATTCAAATGCCCCAAAAGGGCATAGGACAGGACTATGTGGAGCCACACTTGGATTATCACTTACAAATCCCCACTATTCAATAGTTAGAGGACATAATTAGTCAAAGCAAAAGAATTACTGGAATACACATCAATGGGATCTATCCATAAACTTAGGGTGCCCTTGCCCACAAATAGACCTAGTATCAGCAGAGTATTCATAAGGATCAGGCATTTAGCAACACTTGAATTTTTATCATCAATTCATCTATTAATTTTGTTTAATCTTATAACCAACTCATAGAGCAATAAGGATGAAAAAATAGAAATACATAACCAACTTTACAGAAATCTTCCAATGTTGTCTTAGCCAAGAATTTCAACCTCCTTCTGAGTCAAGCCTTCCCCAGGGCTGCTCACAGCTAATATATTTGTCTAAAATAAATTCCTTCTCATCTTCTGTTTTCTATCTGTGCAATGAGTAGAATGTGCAGCAGAATTGATAATAGGCAGGAAGGCAGAAGAGAGGCCTGGTTCATACTCTCACTGTCTAATAGGTCCCTTAGCCCTTGGTTAGGGGACAAAACATACCAGCAATCTCAGCTTTAAACTAAATAACTAGAAATTCCAATCACAATTTTTAAGAGAGGCAGAAAACCATGTCCAAATGAATCACCTTTAAAGCAAAATACTTAAATCTATATCTCATTATAGACTTGCAAAGCTGAAAAGAAGCTTAGAAATGCTCTAATCCAACCTAACCAATTTGCAGGTGAATAAACTGAGGCCAAGAGGCATAAAGACCAAGGAGAAGGAAAAAGGAATAAGCATTTATATAGTGCCTATTATATGCCAGCCACTGTGTGATTATTATCCTTGTGCTATTATTATCTACTCGGCTATTATTTTGCAGTCGACTAACTGAGATGACTAAGGCTGGATATAGGGTCAGGGGAGGGGAATGGGGAATTTGCCAGAGGTGCTGCCTTTCTTAATGCATCCAAACTAGGATGTATTTCTTTTTAACACTTAACTAAGATATTTTCTTCTGAGAACTTTTTTTTTTTTATTTCTATGGTGTGAAATGGTCCTCATAAGCATGTTTAGTTGTTTGGGCTTTATGCTTAATAAGGCTCATGCTTAAACAGATACAAATAGAGTAATGTAGAATGAAAATTTTTTAAAGGAAATATGAGGGCCGCTAGATGGCACAATGGATAGAGCACCAGCCCTGAAGTGAGGAGGACCTGAGTTCAAATTTGACCTCAGACATTTAACACGTCCTACCTGTGTGACCCTGGGTAAGTCACTTAACCCCAATTGCCTCAGGAAAAAAAAAGGAAATAAGGAGGCTAGGAAATCTAATGTATATAATTAGATACATATATTCATATTAAAAAGATTAAACCCTTAACTTGTTACAGTACATTGGTTAAAGTGTTCTGGTTAATATATGATGAATGGTATATTGATCTACATCAGTACTTTTAATTTTTTTTCATTTTCTATTCTGAGTTGCTTAAACCTTCACATTGCTACCGAATGCACTTGAATAATCTGTTAATTTTTTAAAAATCATAATAACACATTTACATAGGGCTTCAAGTTCCTGAATCTCTCTCTATGCCTCAATTTATTTGTCTGTAAGATGTGAATAATGACACTCGTACAATTTTACCTAAAAGGATTATTGGGAGGAAAGTGTCTTATAAAGCTGAACATTTTTTATAAACATCAAAAACCTCTAGAAGAAAGATATGTTTGATGTAGGAAAATCAAAGAATGAGGTTTTGAGAAGAAAGAGAAAGAATTCAAGAGCAAGGATGGTATTGTTTACTGTGCTGTTTTGTTTGTTTTACTAACCATAGCAGTGATTACCATTATGTCTTGCGTATCATGGCCAAATATACATCTGGGGAATATGTCATGTTATTGAGGAAAGAATGCTGGATTCTAAGTCAAGGAACCTGAGTTCAAAATTCATCTTTGTTTTGTGACTAGCACACATTAACTGTGTGCTACTTAAGGCAAGTCCCTTAATCTATCTGGGTCTTGATTTACTCTTCTGTAAAATGAGGCATTTGAACTAGATGACCTCTCTTTCAGCTCCTAATTTATGTTCTAAAATAAACTTTTTTGGTCACAGCTCCCAACGAACACAGTTGTAGAGGACTGTGACCTACTTTAGTGTTGGAAATACCCACACCCATGAAAATAATAGATTCCTAAAGTATCAAAAAAGTGTTTAGTAGGGCAGTCCTGCATACAAATAAGCCATGTTGCTACTCCTATCAAACTATTGGGTTTCCCCCAAATATGATATCCATAGCATCCTTGAAACTTCCCTCATACTTGCCTTTTCTGTTTCTGATCTGTTTCTTCTTTGCTGGTTTTAGTGTAATTTTTTCTTCTCCTCTCCCTTTCTTTTTCTTTATGCTTCTTTTCTTTGGGTCCATTATTAATTGTAATGGAGGCATTGACCCACTCTGTTTCTAATCTGAATGGTTCTTCCCTCCTTAGACAGCCTAGTGGCTCCCCCATCCCACCTCAGGTCATTACCACAATAGGGCCAGATTTAGCTTTTTAGCCATATTTGGCTTTTTAGCCCACTATAGCTGAGAATTCCTGAGTTTAAGCAAGACATTAGCACTAGATTCCTCAGTAGCAGATACCATAAACATGCATTACCACACCTAAGATATATAATTTTTTTCTTATCTTTATTTCTTTTTTCCAGATACCATAAAAGGAAAAATAATAAAAAAGTAACATTATTGGGCAATAATTTTTTGAGATAACAAAGCAGGAAATAGAAGCAAGGGAAATTATCTTTTAGAAGTTAGCCCTATCTGGAGGTAATAAAGTAGAGATAGAGATTAGATGAGGTGATGAAAATCCAGGATAACACATAGAATTTTGTAAAGGCAGCCACGAACTGTCAAGATAGAATAGACCATCTATGTATCATGCCTTTTTATGGTTCTTATAAACTATCTCCCCTCAATCTCTGTCAAGCTCAATCATTTACAGAGCTAAAATAAAACATGAAGCTGGAGACAAATATTAGAAGGAATAGCCAGAGAAAGAGAAAAAGCCTATGATTTCCACTAAAAATGGAAAATGATAGGTAATGGATTCGATTGAATATCTTGATATATTTGCGGTAGGTGGACCCTAATGCCAAGATTGTTCCTGCATTAATCCTCAAATTACTTTTGGGTTTCATTTGAGGGTTGAAAGTATGGCAACAGCTTAGTGCAAGGAGGCATTAGACCATTTTTAGCCTCTCAGCTGTCCTGTTTTCTACATGCATGCCATATTCTGTATCCTAACTTAACAGCAATCACAGATCTTGGAAAATTTATAAATCAGATCACCCAAAGCCATACTTCAAATGTGGGATTTAGTGTGTGTATTCCATCTCCAAACTCCAGTCCTTCTACAGCTTAGCAGAGCAATGGCCTTAGAGGGAGGCTGTGTCTCAGACACAGGATGGCTCATGTGTCTGTTGTGTCCTGCTTTCTAGAGCTCCCAAGTTGGGGTGACAAAACATACTATTGCTTTCTAGAGCTCTCATGCTGGGGTGATTAAAATATACCATCAAAGTGGAGAAGTGATGAGGAGGAACTCCTGAGAATAGTAGAAATATGGAGTCCATTTATTCCAAGGACTTTCCCCTTTATATACCCTCATACCATTATGTAACAAAAACAACACTAAGCATGCGCCCAGTATATACTGTGCATGGGGGACCACATAAACAACTTGCTATTGTACAGAGTTTGCCACCTGCTATCACTCTGCTTCAATCACAACACAGGTTGTCACTTCCCCCTGACTTCTCAGGAAGGCCGAGAGCCCTTAGGGGAGATGGGGAGCCAAACCAGACACTGTCAGCACGTTCCCTCTGGGCTGAAGGGTCTTATACCTCACCCAGAGTTTCCCCACTGTCTGTGACCCTCTACAAGGTCCAGTGTGCTAAAGGTATTATATGCTTGGAAAAAAGTAAGTTCTAAATAATGAAATTTTGTAGTGTCATGTACAATCTTTTCTTCCTGCCCTTTTTATATATAAATGTTCGTATTACTTGATATGTATCAAATTGAGAACGCCAAAAGATTAAATTTTGTTAAAAAAAAAAAAAACTACTCTTTTGGGGTGAGAAATTCACCAGTGTGATAGGGAATCTTTCTGAATTTTGCTTGGCTAGTTCTTGGCCCACAGCATAAATTCCCTCTAGCTTCATAGGACCTACTAGAGCTTGTGACCCATTGGGCGGAGCTTTGAATACTCAAAACAGTGAACTATCAGGATACAAACTGCCCCCCCCCAAAAAAATATATAGGTTAGGCTTGTTCAGAGTGATGAATTAGAGTCAATAAGTAAAAATTATTTAAAGGATGACTTTGACTTAATTTTTTAAAAAAATACTTTTTATGAGGGAAAAAAAAAAAAAAAAACACTAAGAACTGCCTAAAATGGAGACTGACTTTTTTTCCCAGAAGTGTCCCTATGACTGGAAGTTTCCGAGCTCAGTCAGGATGATCTCTTGGGGTCAACCAATCAATTGAAAGAAATCATACCATTTTTAGTGGTGCCAATGGTCTCAAGAAGTAGTACCAAAAAATAACTTGTGGAGTTAAAAAGTGACTTTGTTTTTGTTTCATTTCAAGGACAATATAGAGATGTGCATAAGGCAGAAAGGAGAGAGAGCAAAGATGTGAGAAAAACTTTCATGCCTTTGACCATTTGCTTTGTTTTATCCTCCTCCCCAGACTACCGAGCACTGCTTAAGAAAATCATGAGAATTGTACATTGGTCACACAATCTAAATCACCATCTTGAATATATAGAATTATTCTAAGATCTTCAATAACTTCCTATTGCTGATAATTACAGGTTAATAACTAAAAACTAATCATCTATGACTAATAAAATTACAGGTTCATGAAACAATACATCTGGAGGTAGAAGGGGTGACCAAGTTCAGCACCTTGTTTTTTACAGAAAAGGAAACTGAGAGTTGGCAAGATTGGGGTCATTCAGGTAGCAGAGTTAAGATTCAAACTAAGCTTTTTCAATTCTATTCTCATCCTCTTGATTTAATTCAACAAAGAAATAATTAGTACCTGCCATTTTCAAGGCAGAGGGGACACAAACAGAAAATGAAAATTGCCCCTGCCATGAAGGGGCATCCTTGGGAAAGATACAGCTTGTAAAAGGATTAGCTCATACATGATAATTTAAGAAAAGATCATTACGAAATAAAAGGATCAGAAAAAAAGCTTCTAGTAGGAGATAACACACAAAATGAGCCTTGAAAGAAGTTAAGAGGTGAAGGTGTGGCATGGGGGGAGCCTCTGAGTGCAAGTGCATTATAAGTGTGCAAAGGCAAGGGAAGGAATAAAGAGTTCTGGGACTGCAAGCATTGTCACTCTAGCCAGAACATAGAGGACAGAAAGATGGGCAATGTTATTCTAGTGCAGACTGTCAGGCTGGAGTCAGATTGAGAGGGATGTTACATGTAAAGTTGAGGAGGTGGCTTATCATCCTAGAAAACATCCTGCATTTAAGCTCCTCCTCAGATTGATTCTGAGCAGCTAGCCGGCACCATGGTGCACAGATTCCTCTCCAAGAGTTCAAATCCAGCCTGACACTTACTGTTTGTGTGACTCTGGGCAAGTCACTTAACCCTGTCTGCCTCAGTTCCTCATCTGTAAAATGAGCTGGAAAAGAAATTAGCAAATCATCCACTATTTTGCAAAAAACAAACAAAAAAAAAAACAACAAATGGGATCATGAAGAGTCAGAATGACTAAATGATACTGAATAACTAAATCAATCTGATTTTACCAGTGTTTCCAGATTGATCATCCATTATTCCACTCCATAAATTTTATAGTGCCAGACAAAGTGGTATACACAATATTTTCAGGATATAGGTACATAAGATTTGGAGCTAGAAAGGCTCTGAGCAATTGTCTAGTCCATCCCCCTCATTTTATAGATGAAGAAATTGAGATAGAGAGAGAGAAGTGATTGGCCCAAACTGAGACCAAAAAATTATGTGCTCTTCCTACTACATGATATTACTCTGAGCTTTCTTTTGATATCTCCTTGACTTTGCTCATTCCTTTTTCTTTGGTAGGAGTGTCTTCCCCTTTCAAAAAAATAGCCTGGAAAGACTTACATGAACTGTTGCTGAGTGAAAGAAAAAGAACCAGGAGAACATTGTATACATTGTACAATGATCAACTGTGATAGACTTTGCTCTTCTCAGCAATACAATGATCCAAGACAATTGCAAAAGATTTGTGATGGAAAATGCCATCCACATTTAGAGAAAGAATTATGGAGTCTGAATGCCGATTAAGCACAAGATTTTCACTTAATTTTTTTTCTCATGGATTTTTCCCTTTTATTCTGATTCTCCTTTCACAAATATTTAATATGATTGTACATGCATAGCCTTTTATCACAATGCTTGCTATCTTGGAGAGAAAGAAGGGAGAAAAATTTGGAACTCAGAACTTTACAAAAATGAATACTGAAAACTATTTTTGCATGTAATGGGAAAGAAGTAAAACACTATTAAGAGGGGGGGAAGGAATGTCTTCCTCCAATTACTCCTATGAATAGTCTATCTACTTTTCAAAGCCCAGATCAACAAGCTTTCCTTTCTCTGAATTCCCATGGTGCTTTTGTTGATACAACTAAAGATAATTAACAGATATCTTATACTGTAGGATCATGGAATCATAAATCTAGAGACTAAAAGTTTAAAGATCTTGTCCAACTCCTTTATTTTACAGATGTGAGGAAACCATGGCCAACACAAGGGGACTTATTTGAGAAAAGTTATAGAGGCAGAAAGTGAAGAAGAATTCAAACTCGGGTCCTCTCTCATCAAGTTCAGCATTCCTTACTCTGTCACTATTTTAAGCTCTTTGAGGCCAGGGTCTATGCTTTGCACATTTTTTATTTCCCTCAAAGACTTAATATATTACCTTATCCATCACAGAGCACTTAATATTGATATAAAGTAGGATTCCTTGCCTGGATTATAAGCAAGATCCCTGTACCCACTCATGTTCTAGGAATTACCCATATACTATGTTCTTCCCCAAATCTATAGAACCAAACCATGGTGGAAAAACATTTATAAAGGAAGCAACTGGCAGTGCTGAGAAACAAAGAAGTTTTGATGGATAACTAGAAAGGAAAAGTCAGCTCATTTTGTGGGGAGGAAGAAAAGTAGGGGAGAGATCTTCAAATTCATTATTTAGAAGATTGGATTTTATATGGAGGAAGGACTTGGGTGAACTATAAAATAAAAAATCTATTTAGTGTGTGCCTGGAGCACGCTCTGACTCTGCAACTAGCTAAGGGCATAAATAAGTCCCAGAGGGCTGTCTCTGTTTTTTCTAAGTTGCCAAATGATTTCATCCTCAAGCGCCCAGGAAGTCTAAAAGAGGAAACTTCTTCCTGATGATTCTTCAAAGGAACAGGATGTTTTAGAGGATGGTGGGGTGGGGGTGGGGATTTAAGCTGCAAGAATACAGGTAGGATTAAATGATGAATATAAAACAAAGTAGAACCAAAAAGATAACCTGGTTGTAAATGTAAATGGAAGCAACTTGAGTTAGCAAAAAAATTCAAAAAAAAAAAAAAACAATGGACAAGCCTAGATAAAGCTTTATAAATTTATTATAAATTACATATATAATTATAAATTATCAAATATTAAGTGCGCCATTTCTCTTATGGGCAGCTAGGTGGCACAGCAGATAGAGAGCCAGATCTAAAGAGGAAGATTCATCTTGATAAGTTCAAATCTAGGTTCAGATATTTATTAGCTTTGTGAGCCTAAGCTCTGTTTGCTTCAGCTTCCTCTTGTAAAATGAGCTTGAGAAGGAAATGGTAAATCATTCCAGCATCTTTGCCATGAAAATCCCAAATAGCGTCATGGAGAGTCAGCCACTAGTGAAATGACTAAATAACAACATATTATCTTAACAAACAAAGCTTAACTCTGGTGTCACCTTCTTCATGATGTCCTCATATCCCCCACACCCAAAAAAACCTCATGTTTATTTCATATGTATTTACATATATCTATGTCATCTTCTACCAATAGATTCTAAGTTCCTAAAGGGCAGAGATTGTTTCTTTCTTTCTTTTTTTTTTACTTTGTATTTCCAGCATCTAATACAATATCTGAAATAGTGTAGGTGCTAAATAATTGCTTAATGATTGATTCATTGAAACATAAAACTCCTAATATGCAAGGCTGTACATGCTAAGAAGGAAAATCTTTCTTATTTATTCTTTTTACTTGATGGTTTGGGGGGGAATTGCAAGTTGTCAGGATTTGATTGAAAATCTGTTTTCCCAGTGACTGTCCCCCCAACACACACACACTTCCTTTCAGGCTTAACCCCTGCACCATCTCCCAGGAGAAAATCTTTCTTGACTGCCCTAGTTATTAGTGGCTTTTCCTTTTTTTGTATTTTTCATCTGTTTAGAAGTTATATTTCTATCTCAGAATGTCAGCTCCCTGAAAGCAGACTGCTTTCCAGGTCATCTTTGTGCCCCTTGGTACCAGATCTATTCTTCATATATAGAAAATTCTTCACAAATTCTGGCTAAACTGAATTAGGCACACAGGGAAGTTTCTGGATGTGTTGAAAAACATGTTATCAATAACTTTATTTTACAGGGAAAAAAGAAAATCAAAGAGAAACTTCAAGAATCCTGACTTCTGATGCTGGTTCTTCCAGTTCTAGAATACTTTGATTCCATCACTTTTAAATCATTTCGTGACTTTCATCTCTACAACAGATTAAAAAAGAGCACTTTGAACACTGCTCATCCCTCACAAGAGCCCACAGAGAGCTCAGATTTATCTCGACAAAAATATAAGCATTAAAAATTTGGCTTACCTTATACATATATTGGCATACCATATACATATCATTGTCTTTGAACTGTCCTCTAAAAAAAAGGAAAATCACTTTACTGCAGAGAAATGGGAGGGGAGATTTTGCCCTATGAATGTACATTTAAAATACTTAACTTACATGTGTGTATATACACAATGTGTGTGTGTGTGTATATATATATATATATATATACATATATATGTATATATATATACACACATATATATATTCACATGTGTATATGGCTATATGTATTTATGTATATATTTGTTTATATTCATATATATGTACTCAAGCATCATGTTTATATAATGCTTTTCTTTTAAATGACGCAAAACTCTGAGATTTTTTAAATAATCCTCACAAAAAGGTATGTGTATAGTAATATTTTATGCCAAGGAAAAATGAATGAATGAAAAAGCATTTATTAAAACACTAGTGTCAGGCACTGTGCTAATTTCTGTGAAGTACAAATACAAAAGGGAAGGCCAAGAAAGTAACTTCTTACTCCTTCTCCCAGAGCTATGATTTCTCCCTTCTGTTCAGAGCTAGAAAATTTTAAGGAAAAAGAAAAATAGATATATTTTTCTATCTCTAGTCCAGGGTATCTGGGTCCAGGAATCTCTCTACCAAGCCTCCACATCTCCTTTACTGAAATGATTAAATATTCAACCTAGTCAAATTAGAGAGAAAATACTTAAATGCATGGGCACTGGAACCCCGGATTTTTATAGAGAATGAGAAAGTAATGAGATGCTTATTACTATTTAAATAATACTGCATCATATTAATATTTGCACTAGAAACAATGGGTAGAAGTTATGTGTCCCCACAAATAGAATGAGCTGCTTTGTACAAAAGCTAGTGATTTCACAAATACTGGACACCTATATTTTTTTATTATAGCTTTTTATATATAAAGCATATGCATGGGTAATTTTTCAACATTGAAAAACTTCTGTTTCAACTTTTTCCCTCCTACATTTATCTTGTTGCACAAGAAAAATCGGATTTAGAAAAAGGGTAAAAATAACCTGAGAAGAAAAAGCAAAAATGCAAGCAAATAATAACAGAAAGAATAGAAATGTTATGTTGTCATCCATACTTATTTCCCAGTGTTCTCTTAGTGTAAATGGTTCTGTTCATTACAGATCAATTGGAACTGATTTGGATCCTCTCATTGATGAAGATAGCCACTTCTATCAGAATCGATCATCATACAGTATTGTTGTTGAAGTATATAATGATCTCCTGATCCTGTTCATTTCACTCAGCATCAGTTCATGTAAGTCTCCCCAAGCCTTTCTATATTCATCTTACTGGTCATTTCTTATAGAATAATAATATTCCATAATATTCATATACCACAATTTACATAACCATTCTCTAATTTATGGGCATCCACTCAGTTTCCAGTTTCTGGCCACTACAAAGAGGGCTGCTACAAACATTTTTGCACATATAGGTCCCTTTCCCTTCATTAATATCTCTTTGGGATATAAGCCCAGTAGTAACACTGCTGGATCAAAGGGTATGCACAGTTTGATAACTTTTTGAGTATCGTTCCAGATTGCTCTCCAGAATGGTTGGATCCGTTCATAACTCCACCAACAATGCATCAGTGGACACCTATCTTTAAAGAGAGATTGTAGCATCTTAGGAAAATGGTCTGAATGTTTTAACACAGTGGATAGAGCACTGAACCTGAGTTCAAATCCAGCCTCAGACATCTACTTTTTGTATTACTCTTGGCAAGACACTCTTCAGTTTCCTCATCTGTAAAATGGGGATAATAACACCTATCTCTCAAGGGGTGTCAGGGAGATCAAATGAGATAAAAATTGTAAAGCACTTTATAAATCATATAAACGTTGGCTAATTATTATTATTATTTGCATTATCAAATAAAGGAATCAATCAGGAACTGTTCCTTCCAACTATGAACGCTATGGTCCTCTATTGTAGATAAGAATCTTGCTCAGCTATGTTTGACAAGATGTTGTTGAGGTTCCTTTCTGAGTCAGAGATTCTGAGTCTGGCTTCACATGTATCCCACAGCTCTGGTTAAGAAGAACACGGTCCTCCCTCCAGCCTTAAGGTCACTAAGCAAACATCACCAAATGGATACATTCAACAAATAGCACAAGAAACAAAACAAAAGACATGAGTTTCACATCACTGGCTTTGCTCTTGCTTCACAAGTCATGTAAATTAGTTATTTCAAAAGCTCTGGACATATGGTATGCATTCATCCATTCATTACTCATCACTCTGCAGTTGTTGGATGCCCATTACCAGCTGGCCCCACTACAGTGATGCAGGAAGAAACAGGAGGGATCAGGAGCAGCAGGCAGGAAGAGCTTCACGGGTATTTCCCCGCATACTATAGTCTTGAAGTGTTGGCTGTAGGCAGAGAAACTAAGGGTCTACTCCTGACTCTGGGCCTGACTCACTGAAGAGCCTGAGGCAGTTCAACACAAAGTCCTGATGTGTGTTGTGAAAAGCACAACCAACCCCAATGGAGGCAAGCAGAATCACCATTTCAAAGCAGGGTTGGCATGTAGATTAACTAGTCCAAAGCAAACACAGAAATCCCTTCTACAAAATCCCAAAAAAGTCATCGCCTTGTCTCTATAAACTTCCAGTAAAGTTTGGCATGGTGATACCCTCTTGCAACCCCCACTACTGGAGGAGGTTAAGGCTTGTGGATAGCTTTTGTTCGAGTGCACCAAGCTGTGGTACAGCCACCACTGATTGTGTCCACACAAAGGCTGCCTCTAATATGATGAACCCCCCGGAATGGGGGGGGCACTTAGGGTGCCTGAGAAGGAGTGAACTAGTTCAGTCTGGAAAATAACTAAGCAGATTAATCAATAACCAATCAGTGTTCAGCTTGTGCCCATAAATGGCTACTACATTTCTAGCCTGAGTGGGATGGGGAAACAGGAAAAAAATGTCAATGACAGATGGAAAGAGGAAAGGAAAGGAGAGAAGGAGGAAAGAAGAATCCACTACATCCTAAGAAAGGTCATTTCAAATCTAGACCACTTTCAATGTTAGGAAATTATTGCTTATGTCAAACAAAAATCTGTTTCTCAGTTCTCTGGGACCAAGCACAGCAAATTAAATCCCTTTTCCATGTACCCAATCATCATTCCACACGTTCTTATTCCCAACCACTGCAAAGTAGTCTGCTCTCTAGATTAATAACCCTCGAATCATACTGATATGATTTGATTCCCACTCTACTGCCAAAATGATCTGCCTACTCTTCCCATAGATAACATTTCATCTTCCACCTTCCTGCTTTTGCATTGTCTGTCTCCCATGCCTAGAATGTTCCTTCCTCAATTCTATTTCTTGGAATCCTTATCCTTTTTCAAGACAGTTCAAATGATAAACAAGCTGATTTTAGAAAGACATGGAAAGATTTATATGAACAGATGCTGAGTGAAACAAGCAGAACCAGGAATACATTGTACATAGTAACAGGAAGAATGTGCGATGATCAACTATGAAAGACTCGATTCTTCTCAGTGGTTCAATGATCCAAAGCAATCCCAATAGACTTTGGACAGAAAATGCTATTTACATCCAGAAAAAGAACTATGGAGATTGAACATAAGTCAATACATGCTATATTTACTTCTTTTTTTCTGTTTTTTTTCCTCTCCCATGGGTTCTCCTTTATGTTCTCATTTTTCTCTCCCAACATAATTCATAAAGCAATGTGCATTAAAATAATAAATAAATTATTTTTTAAAAAAGACTCATTTCAAATGCCAACACTCAGAGCCTTTTTGACCACTGTTATAGCTGACAGAAATAGCCCCTCCCACACACACACACACACACACACACTCCAAAATTCCTTTGGTTTACTTTATGTATATTTTATATTTTCATATCTGTGTGCATTCCGTCTCCCTAAGAGAATGTAGAAGGTCCTTTAGGGCAAGCACTGTTTTGTTTTCATTTTTGTATCTTCAATGCCAAACACACAGAAGGTGCTTAATGAACGTTTGTTGAATTTAATTGAATTCTGGCTGTCCTGGACATGAGCCAGTATGTCAATCAATGTCCTTCCTGAAATAGGGCACTCAGAGAAGCCTCAACATAGCTTTATGGAGGAAGAAGAAATCAATCCCCAGATCCTGATGGCACTGCCAATGCCACAGTGGTCACTCTAGAGCAACTCAGCTACAAGGTTAGTGTCCAGTCTGCACTGCTTTTATACCCAGGAGACCAGCACATGAAGCTTTATTCTCTTACTGTCTGCAAACAGTAGCTTGGATGGCAGGACAAATACAAGACTAGAGATTCTCCTCTGCCTTCTCTAGAAAGACACCTTATTCATAATGAGACCACTGTATATTTATAAAGTCTTTTATTAAATAACTTGGACAAGGTACCAGGCAAGACAGTAAGCTTTGGAGATAGATTTTCTTACCTAACCATTCATCAAGTTACTTCCTGCAATGTTTTGACCTAAGGGATAAGAATAGGAAATGATATTATATAGAAGGCTTATGAAACTCTCACAGTCCTTGCTTGCTAGCTCTCTCTCTTTCTCTGACTCTGTCTCTCTGTTTCTATCTCTGTTCTCTCTTTTTGTCTTGCTGTCTCTGTTTCTCTCTGTCTCTGTTTCTGCCTTTTTCTCCCTATCTTTGTCTCTGTCTCTCTCTCTGTCTCTGTCTCTGTCTGTCTGTCTCTCTCTCTCTCTCTCTCTCTCTCTCTCTCTCTCTCTCTCTGTCTCTCTCTCTCTGTCTCTCTCTGTCTCTTTCTCTCTCTGTCTCTGAGGTATTTTATGTTACATGTTTAAAAAAATCTTTTTCAAAAGGAGTCCAGGTACTTCACCAGTCACTGCTATCAAGGTCAAGTTAAAAAAAGGCAGGAAATCCCCAATCTATACTACAGCAGAAAAACCATATAATAAGCACAAATATGCTGGAATTAAAACAAGGGCCTTGTATCATTTAAACTTTGTATTATCTGGAATCCAAGCACTATGTTTTATACACAGCAAGTGCTTAATGTTTATGGAACAGAAGGAATGCATGAATGAATGCTGCCTGTCATTTCTGTTTAAATTTCAAGCAAAAAACTGAACATACAGTTTTTAAAAAGATTTCTAGTAGTTCATTCTTGGTAGTATGAATCATTTCATTTTATTTAACACAATTATTCTGACTGAATAGATAGAGCTCCATTTAAAACATTTTCTAGTTGAACATATAATCTCAAATTCCTAATTACTTCCTGCTAGGTTGCATTCATGTCTCAGTTGATTATCCACTTAAACTATTAAGCCTCAATTAAAAATTCTGGAAACAACAAAGCTGGGGCTGTGCAACTGGTCATAGGCTCCTGGCTCCAGTTTGCTCTGTGGGAATCTTCAGGACCTCCCTGAAGCTTGGTGCATCGTGGTGAGAAAGGCATAAATGAATTACCCCAGATGGTAATTAGGAACATGCCCAGGAGTGTGTTGTAACCTCTTTTCCCCCTAATTTAGAAGTGGAGAGGAAATCATAAGTCAATTGCAGATGCCTCAGGGCTTGTGTTTAGGGAGCCCCATTTTCTTGGCCTCCTTCCTCGCCCTTCTCCTGGACTCAAAAAAAATTTAAAAAAAAAAAGAAAGAAAGTGGCTCTAAAGTAAGAAACAAGGGAAAAACCAAGGTAAAAAGAGACACTGTATTTTCTACTTAAACAAACACAAAGTGAGTGAGCCATAATTCTGCCACCTGAGCAATTTTCCCAAATTGCTTTGTAAAGGAGGTTCCCTTTCATTACAAGGAGCCCATCAAATAAAATGAGATAACTGGAGTCCATCCTACAGTTGGGCAATTATATTCTTGCACTGACCATTAGGCAGCTCAGTAGGAAGAATGTGATATGTGGAGTTCAGAAGACGGAGTTCAAATTCTGCCTTAGACACCAACGGTGTTATTCTTGGCAAGTCACATAATCTCTCTCAATGGCAGATTCCTCACCTGCAAAATGGGAATGATAATACCATCTATTTCCCAGGATTGTTGTGAGGATCAAACGAGTTAACATAAAGAGCTTACATAAATACTATTTTTTTGATGATCCCAGACACAAAGTTTTGAGGAATCTTGACAAGTTCAGGAGAAATAGGTGACAGAATTCTGGCAGCTTAAATACAACTGGAATCAGGAGGTACCATTCCTCTCTTCTCCACCAATCACCTACTTTCTTGTGATTGATGATCAACAGAGTAGGTTCTCATATTCTCTATATCTATCAGCAACAATAAAGATATTATCTATAATGGAATATTATTTGCAAAAGTTGTTTGTTGCCTTCTAAAAGCTTCAAGAATGCTTTCATCCAAGTAGAATTTTATACATTAAATCTACATATTTTATACAAAAAATTGAAAATGTATTTATATATATATATATATATGTCAGTAGTTGTTGAGGCTCTCTGAGTTGCCTTTTTTTTAGTAATCAAAGGATTTTCAGAATTCCAAAATTTCCCTTAGTTTTGGTTTCTTCATTCCCCTCTGTCAGACTGAGAATACTTCAATGCCCTCAAAATTATAGCGCTCTTTTGTGTGTGATTAATCTCATCCATCAGCAATTCCCCTTCTTCATTTTCTTATGAATCATTTTAACTTCCTCTAGAATAGGTATTCTTAACCTTTTTTGGATCAAGACCCTTTGTGTAATCTATTGAAGCTTATGAATGCCTTCTCATATTTTTAAAAGATATAGAATGAAATGCACTAAAAGAGAGCTAACAAAACCAAAAGTATTTTTAGAAGTTCATAGAACCCAGGTTAAGCATCCCATAACCTGGAAGTACAGTTAGCACTAGAAGCCCTCCACAGAGTCCTACTTCAATGCCCCAATGCCTCAACCTAATTGAGTTCTTGAAAGCTATGCTGGCAGATTTCAGCTTCCTGGGCAGACTTTGAGTACAGTAGTTTTGGCAATGGAATGTGTCATCAAGGCTGATCCTTTGGAAGTATAATACTTTACAGAGTGGAGGGGCATATCTTTTATGCGCTGGTCCCTTGATGATGAATTCTTTGACCTAAAATGACAAATTATTACCTTTGAATACCTCACTGTACAATGGAAACCCTTCCAAACTTCTACCTTTTTCGTCTCTTCTTCAATGAAACTCATGGAGCTTTAAAACTAGAAAAGGCCTTAAACTGAAGTTCTTTAACTGTGGTCCTTGAAAAGATTTCAAGGGACCCACAAAGTTGGATTGGAAAAATTACATATTTCTTTTCCCTACCCTCTAATTTAAATTTAGTATTTATTGATAAAAAATATGATCTATGCCCAAAGAGCTATAAAATCATGTATACCTCTTGAATCTAACAATACCACTACTAGACATGAATCCCAAAAGAGCCTTTTAAAAAATGAAAAGGACCTATATCTTCAAAAATGTGTTTAGCAACTCTTTTCTCAAGGCAAAGTATTGAAGTTGAGGAGATGTCCATCAATTGAGGAATGTCCGAATAAACTGCAATATGTGATTATGATGAAATACTATTGTTCTATAAGAAATCATGAACAGCATGCTCTCAGAAAAACCTGGAAGTACTCCATGAGTTCATGCAAAATGAAATATATTGAATACAAAGTCATAACAATGTGGTAGGATGATCAGCTATGAATGACTTTGTGAATACAATGATCCAAAACTACTCTGAAAGACTGATGATGAAAAATGCTATCCATACCTAGAAAAAAAGAACTGATTGTATCTGAATGCAGATTGAAGCATACTTTTTAAACTTTATTTTTCTCAAGCATTGTTTTTTAGATGGGAATCTATGTTTTCTTCAGCAACAGAACTTTTATGGAAATGTTTTGCATAACTTCACATGTGTCTTCTCAAGGGGAGAAGTGGGGATAGAGGAAAGGAATGAATCTGAAATTCAAAGGTTTTTATTTAAAATGTAAAAATTGTTTTATATGTAACTGGAAAAAATAACATATTAAAAATTAATATTTATGAAAATAGGCAACAAGCATCCTCCTGGGAAGTATCCCTTAGATTTCATCAAGCTGCCAAAGAGATCCATGACACCAAAAACCTCTATCTTAGAAATATACTCTTATTTCATGGATAAGGAAACTAAACTAGTTTCTACTGATCCAAGAATTTAGGACTCCCAATTGCCAGACCAATGCTATTTCTACTTCAACATAATGGTTCAACCACTCTTATCTCTTTCTCCTCTTCCTCCTCTCTTACACACTCACTCGTATGGCACTAAGCACTCAATTACATTCCTGAATCATAGTTTCTTCCTTCTGAACCTGATTCTATTGAACATTCTAGTGTACAGCATTGCTGTCTACCTTCATTCTCAGTGGCTTTCAGACTTCTATTTTTTTTAAATGATGATGCTTGGATATTCCCATAACTCTGCATTTCACCCTTCACACCATCTGCTTCTTTATCTGTGACTCATAACTAATACACAGCAAAGGAAATCTCTTTGTATCCCACAGCAACAAGACATTCAGGGAACTAATTATCTTCACATTTCCCCCACTATCTCACATAGGATAATGGGAGTGACAGGAGTAAACTTAGTTGGGAGAAACAGGAAAACATGAGTAAGAAAAGGAAGAATACAACCAGAGTGAACATGAAAAAGTAGGCTCTCCATGATTATAATGGAAGACGATCAATATGGCTGCATTTCATGTCTAGAAATCATATTCCCAGTCTACAGGCCCATGAGGTGAATTAAGGACAATTCCCAACATAGGACAAGGAGGAAGAGGTCATATATATACTATCACCTACAACAGGGAGGAAGAAGTTATGCATTATGTCATGCACCATGACTTTTGGCTGATTTAGAATCTTAGAGTCTGTAGTAGAAAATAAACTTCCTGAGAATGGGAAGAGTTTTCATTGTGGTTTCTGTGTCTCCAGCAGCGACCACAGTGCCTAACACACGGTAAGTACTTAATCTGTGTTTGCTGAACTGAATTTGTGTTTGTGGTTTTGTTTTTGTGGGGATTCATTTGCTCTGAAAAGAGATGAAGGTTTGAAGTGGAGCTGCTATGAAAGAGTAGAATCAAATAGCTCAACCACAGCCCTGCCTTCCATTTCTGCCAATATGCAAACACCACATCTTCAGAGTCTTCTTCTACAACAGGTAGATAGTGTGGAATGGGATTGTATAAAACACCTGTAAAGAATTGTTCCTTTGATATAAGAATACAACCTGGTGGACTCATAAAGGTCCACATAAAGCATTTCATAAGTGGGCAACATGTCAAAGAGTGGGAATTACAAAGTTGTACAAAATGTTTCTTTGTCAGGTTCACATTCAAACCAACTCACACCATTTATTCAAAACCTACTATGTAGAGGGCACTGTCCTTGGTCCTGAGGGAAATGTTCAGTTAGTTCCCTGGCCCCAAGCTTACAACCTACAAAACAAATCAGAATCGGTTTCAACATGGTTCAGCTCCTCATTAATCAAATGGTCTGGGGCAAATCACTCCAAATCTAGAATCCTCTGGACTTAACTTCTCTGGCCTTCAGTGCCCTCACGTATTAAATACAGAAATTAGATTAGATAATCCATAATGTATTTCTTCCAGATGGAAAGGGGGGAGAGAGGAAGTTACTTTAACAAGGTATCATGAAGACTATAACCAAGCATGGTATAATGGAAAGAACATGGAAGCTGCAGTAAGAGTTCCTGAGTTCAAATCCCAAGTCTGTCATTTATAATCTATGTGATTTTGACGAAATCATTTCAAAACTTTCTGGACTTCAGTTTTCTCACTGGCAAAATAAAGATAGAAACTTTAAACCTATGATTTTATTACAAGAGTATAAGAAAGAGCTACAGGGCTTTTAGAGCTGGAATTCTTTACTTTGCTTGTACTATGGGCCCCTTTAGCAGTTTGGTGAATCCCATGGACCCCTCCTCAGAAAAATGTTTTTAAATGCCAAAAATAAAATATATAGTATTACAAAGGAGACCAATTTATTGAAGTAGTTATTAAAATATAGTTTTTAATTTCATATACCCCAGGTTACAAATCTGCATATGAGGACTCTGATTAGATACAAAAGTGTATGTACCTTTATCTACTTCCTGTCCCAATTTTAAAAAGGTCTCTATTATCAAATACCCAGATTTCAACATTTAATAGACCTTATTTGAAACATCTTTATCACTTGGAAGAAAAGTACTATTACCACATGGCCTTCTAGATACATATTTGTCTTAAGTCAGAATTTCTTTAAGGGAAAATGATAATACATCAATGTAAAATTCTAGAGTCAATGACAAATGCATTAGTCTTCCAAAAAATTAGCCAAGTTTAAAAAGTCTATAAATATTTTTAAAAGGCTCACAGAATGGTTCTCAGCACTGATTTTTCTTAGCCATAATGTCCAGCAAAGACAATGACTTATAGATTTTTAGATCTGCAAAGGAACTAGCCAACACTCCTGGGAACCCAGTTATCTGGCATAGACAGTACTTGGAATCTGGTCTCCTGACATCAGGTCCATTGCTCTTTTCACACGTTGCATTCCTTCATTTTACATGCTGACTCACCAGTAATTATTCTTTCTTCCAGAGTACTAAAGGCATTCAAGCCCCAATCACAATCAGACCCCAATATCCTATCCACCTTACTCCCAACTATTTCCCTTATATGAATGCTTCATTATAGTCAAATTAAACTCATTGTTCCTAGTGGTCCATTCATATGTCCACTTTGCTCCCACCAATCTCCTGGTCTCACCACCACTGCTGATCTTGAGTTTCACTCAGTTGTCAAAACCCAGTTCAAGCCAACCTTCTCCACAAAATTTCTCCAATTGAACCAGCCTACAGTGATCCTTCCTCCCTTTGAATGTCTACTCCCCTTATTTATAATATTCATCTTCAGCATTGACTACCTTTTACTATTCTTTTATTTTTTCACATGTCTTGCCTCCCTTATTCAACTATAAAGTAATGTGAAACATGAATCAGAACCATCCTATAGTCTCGTTCTATTCCTAGTCACTCTGTGCAGCCCAGTGACTTATACCCAGCAGGCCTTCAGCCTTGAATCTTTAAGTTTTCTATGATTTAAAGCAGATGAGGGGATTCTTGCTCAGATATGGGCTGAATTTGAATAGCCAATGTGATCTCTTCCCATTCAATAATCCTGTGACTTGCTAGCTGAGCCAAATCAGCTCTTAAGTGTCCTTTTTCTTTCTGGAGATTTTGTGCCTTCTCTTAGAACTTTCTTCTCCTTTCTCTGAAATAATCAAAGCTACTCCTCCAAGAGACAAGAGTTACCTTTTCCCTTCTCATTGTGCCATCTCCTCATTTTGTATACAGTGGGATTTTATAAATGTTATTACTGACTGATAAAGCCCCCAGGGACTCAGAGCAGTGGATGCAGCTTTCTAAGTTGTTCCAATTAAAATCAGATAGTCACTTAAATACAAAGAGAGTCAGGGATAAATACCCAGACAAGCTCACTCAGTAGAGAGGTGGGACTTGTCCTAACACCAATGGATCAGAAATCAATGATGGCAAAATGAAGGTGACCTTTTCTCATTATATAAAATAATTATTATGGAGGCAAAAAGTTAAATCAGGCAATTAGCATAAAATATACTTAATGAGCTTAAGCTCTTGGATGACTCTCATCTTTATTTTTGGAATATGTAATTTAATTTATTTTATCTTTTTTCCAATTAAAAACATTATTTTTCTCTTCATACCATCACCCCTCATTGAAAAAGGAAATCCTTGTAATATGAATATTCAAAAAATAAATCCCCACATGGGTCGTGTCCAAAAATGGAAGTCTCACTCTGCATCTTGAATCCTCCATTAGGAGATAAGTAGGATGCTTCATGATCTTTTGGAATCTCAACTCACATCTTTTTGCACAATCCTGCAGTTATATGACAAGGGAGTCAAGCAAGCAGAGAGAATAGAAAAAGTAAAAGAGCTAGAATCAATAGTTGTAAGTTCAAATGCTGTTTCTGCTATATATACCAATTGTATGACTGTACTTCAAGTTGTGCTTTAATATCCCTGGGCTGCAGTGTTTGCATGTGTTAAATGAGGGTGCTAGAGTAGAGAGCCTTCAAGGTCCCCTCCAGGTTTAATTCTGTGAACCTAGTGGTGTCTATCACCTCTGTGTCTGGGCAGGGAGGGCAATTAGGTGTCACCAGAATAAAATAAGTTCCTCCTCTACACACTAGAGGTACAAGGTGGCCGACACTGCAGAAGCCAGTCTCATAATGAAATGTTTGGCAGCAGTCAAGTCTCTGGGCACTGCTGCTTCTCTGGCAAGAAATAGCTCCTGAAACTGGAAGTGAGGGAGGCTATAATTCAGTATTCTATCTTGAAAGACAGCAACTCTGAGTGTGACTTTTCTGTCTGCATTTTCAACATAAATTGATTCCTAATTCCATAAAGATGAGCTGCTTTGGAACAAGCATGGGCATCTGTTAACCACTGCAATGAGTTTCATCTATTTATTTTTTTCAACTGGAATAAGTTGACCACTGAGAAAAAAAGATTACAAGCTGTCAGTTGCTACTTGCTCCCTACAAAAACTCTTGAGTCTCAGTTTCTTATGGAAGTTGGGTCAAGGATTCTTAATCTTTTTTGGGTTATAAATGCTCCCCTCATTTGTTTTAATTATCTGAGGAAGCCCAAACAACTGTGGTTTGCTACCTATAGTCACAAATAAAGGAAGTGTTAAATTTCAGTTAGAGATTGCTTAAAATAAAAATGTTTCCCCTCATCCAAGTTTAGAGACTTCCTGAAATTTATTCACACATCCCACATTAAAGATCTCTGAATTAGATGGTTTCAGGTCAATTCCAGTTCTAAAGTCTACATATGGAGGCAATAAGGTGAAAGATGAAAAACAATAGATTTGGGGGCAGCAGACTTGAGACTGAATCATGGTTCTGTAACTCCTCAGCCCTGTGACCTTGGATTCCTTGGTTAACCTGACCTAGCTTCAGACTTCTCATTTATAGAAGGTGGGAGCTGGACTAAATAAACTCTGAGAGATGTCCTTTCCAGTACTTAATCCTAAATTCTCTACAAAGGACTGAACAAGAAGAAATGGACTTCCAATACAGGGAGATTTTTCAGGAAGAAAATTTTAGTTAGGTTCAAGAAAAGTCTTCCGGAAAATATGGATTGTTGACAATTGAAGAGAGAAGTATATTTTATTCTCCAAGGGTACAAGTAACTAGATAGCTTAATCCAAATTAATTAAAACCAGAGTGCTTTTAAAGGAAACAAAACTGGGAATCTCAAAGATAGTTAATATACTATGCTACTGTTTCTCCACTTCTTCTTTTGCTCTCCTTATTGAATACCATTCAGCAGTATTGCATACTGCTTCCACTCCAACCTTGCCCTGGTTTACTGGTAATATGTGAGAAAGCATCAATGACTCATCATACATGCAATATACTGAATAGAGTTAATGTAGAATTTGGAGAGTCAATATAATTGTTGTAAGGTTGACGATTCTTCAAAAATAGTAAAATTAAATAAAATAACAACTATGATCAAAGAACCATAGATTTAGATTGAGAAGGGAACTTAAAGTCTTAGTCCAATCCTGTCATTTTACAGATATAGAAACTTTAGAGTCTGAAAAAATGAAAAATCTTTCTTTCACATATTGATATTTCAAGACTGCGACCATGTTTTCCCTCTTAAATTTTATCCATCTATTTCTGGAAAAATATTCCCGTTATTTCAATTGATTCTTTCAGAGCATGGTCTCCAAGTCATCCCCCATCCTGTTCACCATAGTTTATCTACCTATGCTGATAGCAGGAACTAAACCAAGTATGCCAGATGGAATCAGACCAGGGACTCTTCAACCCCCATCCCCAAAACCACCTTAGATACCAGATGCCTCTGTGAGATCTAGGCTAGCAGTCACCTTTTGGGCTACCATGTCACACAGCTATTAAAAATGCCAATATCTGTTCTTTATACCTCACAGAAATTTTAGATAAATGTGAATCATGATTGCCACATAGATTTGTTCCTACCTCCAAGTTAGAGGTGGAGCTGTCCTCTCAAGGTCTCTCACAGTCACAGGAGTCTATGAATCTCTGCTAGACAGTCAGCAGTGTTAGGCTAATTTTGGGGCACTAAATGAGGTCTGGGGCTGGCAGACTAATAGGAAATGAGCCCTTTGGGACTGCAATGTGTACTGAATTTCACTTAAATATCTGAAAAAGAAATGTATCTTGGCTAAGAAAATTAAAGCAATGCTAAATAATAGAATGTTAAATGAAGAATGAAATAAAATCATCAAGAACTATAAAAAAGGTTTGGGGGCACTATTTGCAGCAACAGTTCAGTGGGTTATGTTTTTCCGAGGAAGAAAAAATTAATTAGGGTTTATGATGCCTCGGTAGGAAAATACTCATATCAAATAGAGAGAAATTGGCTTAAAGAATGACTAAACATTGGCTTTATGATTCCAAGTTTAAAAGCATCCTTTACTCCTTAGAAATGGATTGTCTCCCTCTTCCTCCCTCACCAGGTCACACAAGAATCATCATCATCATCATCACCAACAACATCATCATCATCCTCACTATCATCATCATCATTTTCATCACCATCATCAGGCTGCCATTTCTAAAGCATCTTATCACATACACATTATCTTATTGGGATAGCCAGTATCTAGTGCATAAAATATTAGACATGGAATCACCAACCTGAATTAAAATCTTGTTTCAAACCCTAACTAGCTATGTGATCCTGGATAAGTATCTGAATCTCTTTAATTCTTGGTTTCCTCCTTTGTAAAATGAAAGAATAATGATAATTATATTAGCAGTAGCTAACTATAGGACAGGTACTGCCACTATAATTATCCATATTTTACAGATAAGAAAACTGAGGGTCAGACAAGTTAGACAAATGGCCTATGACCACACAGTTATGGTTACATTACAATACCTAAATTGTAGGCTTTTAGGATATCCAATGAACTGCCAATGGGGGGGAAAAACTGTTCATAGCTTTTTGGATAAGTAAATATCTAAGCAAGCACTATTGACTCACATTTCCTTTAATCCCTCCAGGTTTATCAGTGGTGCCATATTTCTTCCTTTCCATGTGAAATCAAATTATAAATCTACTGGTTTTTCTTTTGAATCCAAATAAACAGGCCATAGATAGCTATATCTGTCAGTACAAATAATGTCCTTGGCACCTACTTAAGTAGCTCCTACCACACCATCATGCCCTTGTTTACATGTTGCTTTGGAATTGTCCAAGACAAAGTACAGGCACAAGGTTTGGTTCTGTCACTGGTTTCCCATAACATCTGGAGGTAATTCATTTTGGAAGGAACCTCAGAGGCTATTTAGTTCAACTTTTTATTTTAGAGATGTGGAAAGAGTAACAGAGGGAGCTTAAGTCCTTTAGTTGAGGTTGCAAAGGCATAAATGGTAGAGAGGGGGAACCCAGCCCTGTCGTTTAGGAGCCTTTTCCCTACATCTCTGCTCTCTTCTAGCAGAGTCATTTTCTCCATTATAGAATGAGAGAACTCTGCACAGGAAATTTCCATAATTTAACCAATGTCCTGGAGCAAGTCCATGGAGAAAGAGAGCAAGAAGCCTAACCACTTTGGCCTGAAATAGATCACATCTTGAGTCCAAAGCAGACCTGAATTTGAGGGGAGCAGGAAAAGACCCTGGATTTACTGTTCCTATTCTTCACAGGTTTCACATAGCTTGGCAGTAAACGTAGGAGAGGAAATATGAAGATCCCACTTAGATAAAGCTGGATAAGTCCACGCCAATCAGGAAGGAGGTTGCTAAAAACAGCTTGAGAGGCAGAGAGAAAGAACTCGTTTCACCCTGAAAAATAAATGTCAAACTCCAGGTAGATCCAGAAAAGTTAAGTGAGAAACAGAAGAAAGTTAAAGTTAAACAAAGAGAGAACACAAAGAGAAAAATTCTATTCTGTTCAATACTTGGCAAAGTATTTTCTGAGCTCTAATCATGTGTTTAACAGGGAGGTAGATGACGAATAGTAAATTGTATAGCATAACCTTCTCTGAAAAGTATCTCGGATTTCATTTCATCCAATCCCTTCATCTTACAGATAAAAACCTGAATTGGAAGAATTAAGTTTGATAACAAAATATAATGTAAGTTACAGAATGTTAGCAACTGATGGTATGTCTTCAGTAGTAATAGAGTTGAAAGCCCAAACTACAGTAACAAATCCAAATCTGTTGCCTTCAGGAGCATTCTTATTTCAAAATTTCAATAGTTCCTGATTAAACCTCCCTTAGGACTATCTCCACAAGATTATGACCCACCTTTTTATGTTGTATTATTCTAAAACCTTGTACTTCACAGAGAAAAATCTACTCAACACAGCTTCCTTTCAATTCTTTTAAAATATCATGGGGACCAAGAGAAAACTAAGGCTGTCCATTTGTCATTCCTCACTCTTGCTTCAGGATCAGCACTCCCTCTTTCCGCTCATATATGTGCTTGATGATATCTCTTTAACCACTGCTAAGTTAGTTACAAGTCATTGTTGATAATACTTTACACTGAGTGAGCATATTATCTATCATGAAATAAAATTAAAAATCAAAGAATCATAAAACCTCTGGGTCAAAAGAAACTGCAAAAGCTATCTACTTCAAATTATATCCAAAAAAGCCTTCTACAGCAACATCTCCAAATATGATCTTTCCACCAAGCATTTATTCAGTGTAAGAAGAGAGTGGAGTGATGGTGGTTTCAAAATAAAAAAAAATGAATCTCTGTCTTGAAGAGGCTTCTTTTTTATGGGAGCAAAGGAAGAGAACAATTAGTCTCTGAAAAAGGCTAGAGAGCAGAAATGCTTAACTTGGACTCCAGAAACTTTTATTTACATAGACGGATGGATGGAAAGAGGAAAGGATGGATGGAAAGAGTGATGGATAGATAGACAGAGAAAATGGATAGATAGGTGGGTATATAGGGAGACAGACAAACAGCCAGAAGATAGAAAGATACAAACACAGACAACAGACAGAGACACAGAGAAAGACTTGGGGGAGGGAAGAGAGACAGAGACAGAGAGACAAATAGATCAAGAAACAGATAAATGTGCATTTCAATATACTCTTTTATAATCCATTACATTTGAAGTTACACATTTTAAAAAATTTCTGAGAAGGTGTCCATAGGCTTTACCATACAATCAAAAGGGGCCAAGGTGAAGAACCCTATTGCAGAAGGAAAAGTAATTCAATGTGGACCACAAATATAAGAGATTTCTGCCATGACCAAAGCAAAAGGATCAAACTAAAGGAGGAATAAAAATAGCAAAGTTATTCTTAGCTCAAGTAGGAAAAGCAAAAAAAAAATCCAAAATATTCTTTTAGAGCATGGGACATATGAGGGAAAGGAGAGAAAGAAATTACTTAAAATGTCGAGACAATACACCTGGCCTGAAGGATTTGATAATGAGCCAAATTTACAGACTAAAGAACAGAAAGGACATTGTGGTTTTTGAAGGACATTTGGAGGAAGAACATGGCTTCCTAAGAGAACAGTGTTAAACATTACAAAAACAATTTTTTAAAAAAATATTCTTGTTCAATATTAAATTAAGAATAAATATTCTCCCTTATTTGTTAGGCTTAGATGTAAGGAAGGGGGGAAGCCTCAACTTTTAAAGAAATAGACTTTTAGGGAGTCTATCTAATAAGCTTGTGCTAAATGAATTTTTTTCGATATTTTTGTTAAAATATAATCTACTTCAATCACAAGGGCCTCATCATTCTCTGCACCTGTCAAGTCTTTTTCTTTTCATTTCTTTTTAAAGAAAGTATCCATGATGGACTTGTTCTTTTCAACAATGAGGTGATTCAGGCCAGTCCCAATGGTCTTGTGATGGAGACAGCCATCTGCATCCAGAAAGAGGACTATGGGGACTGCATGTGGATCACAACCTAGTATTTTCAGCTTTTTTGTTGTTTGCTTGTTTTTTTTTTTCCTTTTTGATCTGATTTTTATTATGCAACATGATAAATGTGAAAATATGTTTAGAAGAATTGCACATGTTTAACTTATATTGGATTATTTGTTATCTAGGGGAAGGCATGGAGGAAAGGACAGAAAAAAATTTAGAAAACATTTGCAATAAGTGGGAGGACATTATGTTCAAGTCTTGGACTAATTTTTAGGATTTCTGGTCTTAACGATGCATACAATCATTTCTAATTAATAGTCATTAAATGATCTCCCAACCAAAGTAATTAATGTTTTATGTCCAATGAGCTTTTTGCTGATCTCAATAAGTAAAGGATCAGGAATAAAATAAGAAATGTCCTCCCTAGTGGAAAAAGGAAATATTTTTTGTTAGGGCCCGAGGCTAGAGGCTACAGCAGGGATTCACATCAATTCCTGACTATAGGGATTATGACTCTGTTTTATGCTTAAAATTAAAAAGCTCTTTTCAGTAAATAGTCCTATGCATCTTTACTTTTAATCTATGCCTCAGGAACAATGTTTCTTCCAAATAAAAATTTTAGCAAGTTTTCTTGTTTGGTTTTAGTGTCTTTTGGGGGGGAAAGATTATTTTTTTTGTTTTTATACAAAATTTTTGGATGGTAGGAATCCACATTAACTACAAACTTTTTGTTCAAGATGCACATTTTATTTTTCTCCAAGAAGCTCAGTTACATTTTATCCATTTAATTGTAGCAACAATCCCTTATCTCTTCTCTCCTGGCTATTTCCATTTTTTCATTCTACACCAAAAGAGAGATTCATTCTCAAGGAGAAAGAAGGCATATCAGCAAGGGATTAGTCATCTGTACCATTCTCACCTCTGAAGTCTAGATCAGGGTCGGAAAGTCACACTGGTCTTCCATGACCAGCAAAAGGCCTCTCCCTAAACTGCTAGTTCCAGTGGCCACTCTCTGGCTCAGTCCTTTCAGCACAAAGTAAAGACTGATTCCCTTTGTTTGGTATAAATGAGATCCAAATCAGGGCTAAGAAGTCAAAGATCTGATCCTCAAATTGATTCCATCGAACTCCAAACCATCTGTGCTGCAAGTGATTTTATTCAGGAGTTTGGATCATTAGTCTTCAGAGACAAAATTACACCATGGATAAAGACAGAGATTCCTATATTTACATCAGAATGTATAGCTGGATCCTTGGAAACATTAGAAATAATCTGTTCAAATGAAAGTCTCCCTCCAAAAGGGGGAAGGCTCTCTGAATAAGGCTCTAATCCCAAGGAAATCAACACTTAGATGCAATTTATTTTGAATTAATAAGCCAATTTACCTTCCTTTCTTCTATGAGTCAGAATAAAAATGTGGCTGTTAACAAGACTCATCAATGGATCTCCAAATGTCTTTTAACATTTCCTCATCCACCTATTATTCCTGTGGGATACACAGGTGGCCCAGATAATCATGTTTTGACAGATGGAAAAGTTGAGAATATGTGTGAGAAATATAGCCCTCATATCCTGGCTTCTAGCCCAAAAGGATACTTACTCATTCTTGATGAGAGCAGTTTTCTCAATTAGAAGAATATATTCATGTTTTTTCATATGTTTACTATTGAACATGTGAGATTCTCTCTCTCTCTCTCTCTCCCTCTCTTCTTCCCTCTTTCCCTCCCTCTCTCTGTCTCATCTTGTCTTTCTCTTCTTTCATCTTTTTCTGTCTGTCTCTGTCTTTCTCTCTCTGATTCTCTTTTTCTTTCTCCCTCTGTCTGTCTTTCACTGTCTATCTCTCCTCCTTCTCTCCTCTCTCTCTTCCTTCTACCACATTTCTCTCTTCCTTCCTCTCTCTCTCCCCCTGTCTTTTCTTCTCTCTTCCCCTCCCTCCTGTCCCCCTCTCTTTCATCTTCCTCTGTTGTCTATGTATCTCTGTCACTCTCTTGTTCTGTCTCACTGTCTCTGCCTCTCCTCCTCCTTCTCTTTCTTTTCCTTCTTCCCCCTTCTCTCTCTTCCTTTGTCTCTTTCTTTCACTCTCATTTCACCTTACTCATCATTTTCATCTCTATCTTTCATCTTTCTAATTTCTCTGTCTCTCAATTCTTTTATCTCTCCATCTCTGCATCCAGCCTCTCTTTCCTCTGTCTCTGCCTCTATCTCTTTGCCTTTTTCTTTCATTGTCTGTCCTCCTTCTGTCTTTTCTCTCTTCCTTTTCATTCTCTCTCCTCCTTTCTTTCTCTCCTTTTTCTATTTTTCACTCTCATCTTTCTCTTTCATTTTTTTTCTCATCTTCTCTTTCTCACCTCTCTCTGCCTATCTCTGATTCTTATCTTTCTTTTCTTTTTCATTTCTGTTTCTGTCTTCCCTTTTGAAATTCAGAGGTTGGGTGAATAGGATTTACCCTTTCAATAAATCAATAGATATTTAGTAAACACCTACTAAAAGTCAATATCTGTGCTAAACAACAAGGAGAGTAAAAGAGGCAAAAAAGCATTCCCTGTCATCTAGGAGCTTGCTGATTAATGTGGGAAAAACAAACTAAATACAAAGGATAAATAGGAAATAACAGAGGGAAAGCACTGAAATTCAGAGGAGTTGAGAAAGTGTACAGTAAAAGATAAGGAAGCAGTGCAGCCATTTAGCAGAGATGAAGACCATTCCAGGCATGGGGGACAATCAAAGAAGCTGCCCAGAGCCAAGAGATCAAGGGTATTAGTTCATGGTATAGTAAGGAGACTGACCGGTGTCACTAATCTAAGAAGACTGGAAAGGGAGGAGGTGGCTAGGTTAGCAAAAGCTTTGAATACCAAGTATATGGTGGTGTATTTGATCTTAAAGACTAAAGGGGGTCACTGGAGGTTTTTTGGTTTGGTTTTATTTTTTTAGAGTGGGCATGACTAGCATTTTAGTTGTGTTGATGGGTGAATGGAATATGTGGATGGAAGAGAGCAAGAGACTTGAGGCACACAGACATCCCAGCAGAAATTGCAAAAAAGTTGTAAGGTGAATAAGGGCCTGCCCCATAGAGTGGCAGTGTCAAAGGAAAGAACAGGGCATATTAAAAGTTGTTGCAAAGGTGACACTGATATGCCTTGGCAACAGATTAATTGTGGGAGTGGGGCTAGGAGACAGTGAGTTGAGGATGACACTCTGGTTGCAAAGATGAAGAACTGGGAAAATGGCATTGTTCTTTACAATAACAGGGAATATAAGAGGTTTGGGGGAGAAGGATGAGTTCTAATTTGGACATGTCAAGTTTCAGATGCCTGAAGCACATCTAGTTCCAAGCATCTGAAAGGCAATGGAGATGCAAGATTAGAAGTCAGCAGAGAGGTTGTTGGGATATAACAGGTAGTTCTGAGAATCATCAGTATAGAGATGATTATTAAATTCATGGGAGCTGATAAGAATACCAAGTAAATGGGTATAGAAAGAGAAGAAGATTCTGGCCATCTGTGAAACAATTGCAGTTAGAGGGAATGATCCAGGGGATGGCTATGCAACAAATGATACAGAGAGGAAGCAGTCAAATAGGAGGAGAACCAGGAGAGAGTAGGGTCCTGAACCCCCAAAGAGAGGAGTATATTAAGGAGGAGAGAATGATAAACATATCAAAGGCTGCAAAGAGGTCAAGAAGAAGGAAAACTGAGAAAAGAACAATGACTTTGGTAACTAAAAGAACATCAATAACTTTGGGGAGGGTGGAATGATAAGGTCAGAATCCAGATCTAAGGGGTTAAGAGTAAAAGGAGAGAAAGTAGAAGCCTTTATAGTAAATGGCCTTTTCAAGAAATTTAGCCACAAGGGGCAGAGGAGATATATGATGAAAGTATGTTTAGAATGGAAGGATCAAATGTCGGGGTTTTCAGAATGGAGGAGCCATGGGCAAGTTTGTAAGTAGATGGAAAGAAACAAGTAGACAGGGAAAGATTGAAAATAAGTGACAGAGAAGCAATGGGGGGATTTGATGGAGGAGACAGAAAGAAATTGGATCATGTGAACAGATTGGGAGATTAGCCTTGGTAAGAAGCAGGGATACCTCATAATGTGATGCACATGAGGAGTGAAGGAAGAGACAGTGGCAGGAGGAGAGAGTTCTTTTTCTTCAGCCCACTCTCTCTCAGTCTGAGGCATTATCTCTGTGTACAACTATGTCAGAGTGGGACAGAAATAAGGGCCAACAACCTGCCATCTGGGGGAGGGAGTAGGGGGAAGGAAGGAAAAAATTGAAACAAAAGGTTTGGCAATTGTCAATGCTGTAAAATTACCCATGCATACATCTGGTAAATAAAAAGCTATAAAAAAAGAAATAAGAACCAAGCCCTTAATCTCACTGGAATAATAACTTCCCAAGAAAGCAAACTCCTTCACAGAATGCAGGTTAGCACCTTAACTGTAATTTAGCTTCAGAGAGCCCTGTGCTCCATGCTAGTAAATGTCAGAGGTGAGACCTTGAACTCAGATCTTCTTAACATGGAGGCCAACTAACCACCTATGCTATGCAGCTTCTCTTCAGGCCAATTGCGCCTGCAAATTTAACTGAGATGAACATTGGCATGAGTGTTCACAGATCTGTCAGCTGGTGGCCACTTGATCTCTCACCGGTGTGATCTCCAAGCCTTGTGCGAATTCCTTGGTAGCCATATTCAAATTCTTCCAGGATCTAAGCTAGTCCTAGACTAGAATGAATATAAATTCAGATTCCAAAGAAAGAAATAGAAATGCATTCTTCCTCCATCCCCTTTCCCAACTCTTCACTATGCAGCCTTTATGAGTCAAATTTCTCCTTCCTAGGCTCCATTCCCTTTATACCTTTTCCTTCTATATACTAATCTATGTTCTGGGCTTGTAAGAAAGAGGAAGAAAGACAAAGCAAAAGAGGGCAAAATGGGAATGATAAAGGGAGTCTTCAACTCAGAAATAAGGACCTGGCTGGGGTGGAATTAAAGTTGTCAAAAGAAATGGGCTGAGATGCTACGATAGAATGAAGCCCAGTTCAGGAAAGAGCTATGCCTCTTAGTAGCTTTATGACCTTAAGCCAGCCCCTTTATGTGCCCTAGTGAAGTTTCCTCACCCAGAAAACAAAGGATTTGGGCTTGATCCAACTTTAACATTTCTCCCTCCCTCAAATCTATGCCAAAGGATGACTTTAAACAAACAAACAAAAAAACTCTGTCTCTTCTGTAACTCTGTGTCTCTCCTTTTGTCTCTGTGTTTCTGTGGCTCTGTCACTTTCCTTTTCTGTCTGTTCTCAGTTCTCATTGCACTACAATCTTACTTTGATAAAATTCCTCAAAATAGGCCTAGCTTGATGGCTTCATTTGCAGAGTTGTATTTTTTTTAATTTCCACTTCAGTATATAGGCTAGTTTCACTCACTACTACTTCTCCCTCATCTCCGCCACCTTCAAACCTCCCTCTAGCATCATTTGATCAATTGGGATCATCTTGCTAACTAAAGTAGTCAATATTTTTAAGAGTAACAAACCAAACTTAAGTAAAAATTCTTCCAGGGACTTAAAGTTCTTTCTGGTGACCCCCCTCCATGTAATACCTCTGCTTTAGAGGCTGATTCCTCAGACCCTGGTGAAGAAATTAATATCTTCTTTCTAGAAAATCAAATTGGGAGATGATTAGAACCGTTCTTGGTTACTCCTAGAAATGCTCTGGGGCTTTTTCCAGACCATTTGCCAGGGTCCCGGCAATTCCAAAAGAGACATCCTATAAAAGCAAACTTGGTCACTAAGAATCAGAACCTGAAGAAACCAAATGAGAAGACAGCTTGCTTGCTTTTTATTAAAGAGCAAATATTTTGGAGACAATGTACACAGTCAGGTGCCCATGCTGCTTTCTGTGCTAGGCAGATGCCACAGAAAGTTAAACAGTTTAACAAGCCCCTTTTCCTTAAACTGCCAAGTTCATGCAGTAAGCAGGACCCAGGAGGAAATGCAACTCCTGACCATCTGGGGCTTCACTGTGAGGAATGCACGTTGCCAGTATTAATAGGCCAAACAAGGAGTTTGAGAAGCCAAAAAGCTAGGAGAAAGAAATTCTAGGTCATGGGTTGGAGACAAATACCAGAAATTATCTGAAAAATGGTTTCTTTAGCTCATCCAGAAAATGTTTCCATGAGCACTGTTTACAAAGGCAGGAGATATCTCAGAGTTATGATTTCATCTATACTGATGAAACTCCTCCCAGTAAAGACTGGGACCTGTACAGCAAATTCTACTCTTAGGTGCCTGGGGTATTGAGGAATTGATTTGCCCATGATCACACATTCAGATCTGTATCAGCAGGAACAGGGCAGGATTAGACTCATGTCTCATTGAAAAAAAATAATAACCTATGGCTCTTAATTGGTAGATACAGATATGTTGTGATGTACACACAGTGTCCATAGTGCTCTCTGGGTGCAGATGTCTCTCTCCATCACAAGACTATTGGAATTGTCCTGACTCACCTCATTGTTGAAAAGAGCCGCATCTATCAGCATTGATCATTGTATAATCTTGTTGCCATATACAGTATTCTCTTGGTTCTACTCACTTCACTTAGCATCAGTTCATGTAAGTCTCTCTGAAATCATTAAGACAGTATTTCTTGACTGGGGAGTAGCTGAGGTGTAAGAATGAAATGGATAATCCAGAAAAAATTGCTGATAGTTCAGAAAAACCTTGAAAGATTTGTATGAAGTAATGCAGGGTGATATGAGTAGAATAGGAGAATAATTTATCCATAACAATATTGTGAAGACAAAGAACTGACCAATGAAACCACAAAGCATAGTTTCAGAGAATGGATGATGAAACAAGTAATTCACCTACTGACAGATTTAATAAACTCAGAGAACAAAACAAGATATAGATTTTGGCCTCTGTGGGGATTTGTTTTCTTTCACTAGGGATATCTGTTACAAGAGTTTTGTTTTTGTTTTTTCTTTTCTCATTGAGAGGATGGAGGGAAATAAAGAAAGTAAGTTTTTATTAAGGGAGGCAATTAAAAAAAAAAGAATGCCAGTTGTACAATCAGAAGACTTGAATTCAAACCCATATCTGTCACTTAATACTTGTGTAGCCTCACAAATCTCACTGGAGTCTGTCTTCTTATGTCTAAAATAATGAGATTGAATTAGAAGACCTCTAAAGTATCTCTAAATTTTTGTATTAAATACACCCAAAAAATCACATAATTACTGTACTAAAACATATTATTTCTTTCTGTATTCGTGCTTATTATCACTTCTCTGTCTTTACAATTTTTTTCCTAAACATGGAATCATAGACAAGGCTAAGAGCATGTCTAAGCCATTCTGGAGGAAAAGATTTAGCCCAGATTTGAACCTTTTGTAGATTTCCCTAGATCCTCACATTGAAGCTCATGCATTTTGTTCATAGTAAACACTCTAGTCTTTACTAATAAACCATTTACTTTTATTTTTTAAAGACAAGACTATATAAGGTATAATTATCTAGTTTCTTAAACAACCTCAGATTAAAAACCACAAATTTTAAAAGGAAGAAGGAGCCTCTAAAGGCAGTCACACAGACAGTAGCAAGAAGTGACAAGAAAGAAAATATGGGACAAAGAACATAAAGGTAAATACAAGAACTCATAAAGCACAGCAGAGAATCTGCGATTTATTGTAGAAAAGACTTCCATCTCAAGTGCTTAAATATTATTTCAAAGTTGAGAAGTTTAAAGTTAAGATTTAGTTATTTAAAAATATATATTCCCAGTGGAACTCCATGTCTTCCAATGGTGCCAAATAAAGGAGATGTTACTCTACATATAAATTCTATTAAAATAGCAGATCCCAAACCAGGAACATATGAATATTATGGGAATAAGAAAATTCCATTGTAATAGGTTAATAAATTACAGAATAAGAAAAATCCCTTTTAGACAAATAACTCAAATAAGTTTCCAACATAGAATTATGAAAGATAAACAAGGTCCTTCCTTTTATATCATGCTATTTTCCCCCTGAATCTCTATGGCAATCCCATAATGCCTATACACTCCAGAATAATGTTGATTTTTTTAAGTTTAGAGAGAGAGGAGAGAGAGAGAGAGAGAGAGAGAGAGAGAGAGAGAGAGAGAGAGAGAGAGAGAGAAGGAAGAAGGGAGAGAGGAAGAAAGTGTGTGTGTATACACACATATATATCTGAACGATATACTATATTTTAATTATAGGTTAATAAAAAGTAAAGATTAGGCTTTTTTCCCATTCAAGTTCATGAATCCCTTGAAATGTGTACATGAACCTCAGGTTAAGAATCCTTGTCCTAGATGGATTTCCTCTTCAACCAAGGCTCTATGCTAACTTCTAAATAACTACAAGTATATGTATCTCATATTTGTATATGTATATATATGTATATATATATATCACATGTATAGATAGATATCTACATATATCTATATGCACAAACACTCAGAAACACTTCTAAAAGGGTCTTCAGGATTATGGTGGCCATCTGGCCACATGAGAAGATGAAAGTTCCCATTGCCCTAGAGAGGCCTATCTGGTTTGTCAGTCAATATAAAAAATTATCATAACCTTAATAAATGGATATTAAAACTAGTGCATCTACCAATAACACAAAACTGAAGAGGATGAGGAAAAGAAGAGACATTCACCCTCTGCAACTTGTCCAAATGTGGTGTTTCTCTATGTAAAGATGCTATTATTTGTATAACAGTCAAAGAAAATTTGAGAAATTCTATTATAAATAACTATACTACATTTCTAAAATTTCTGAGTTGATAAATAAAGATGATGGCAAAACCTAAAATGAACCACCACTGCAGCTCTTCCCCATCCAATTCCATTCAGGAACAGATTTCATGCCCATCTATAAATCTTTGGTTCCACCAGAAAAGGGATATTTGGAGAACCAAAGAGATCCCTCATCCCTTTGCCTCTGATTATAAGTCTGGCTACCAGAGATTGTATTAAAATATGAAAAATTAGGTGTTGATCCTCTAAATAAAAAAAAAAGTTCCTTTCAGTATTAGCTCTTTCTCTAGAACACAGATTTTCTTCAAAGCAAAAAAAAAAAAAAAACCTTTTGTTTAATGGACAATAAATTATGGACGAAAATAAAAATGGTGAATAGTACCACACAGCTATATTCCATCATCGTTGTTTTTAAACTAATCTATGTCTTGTTTAAATGTCACAAGAACTGAATCATCAAATCAATGATTTCCATTGGAATGGATTCAGAAGGCATCTTGTCTGACTTGTACCTGATAACAATGGTGTCAAACTCAAATAGAAGTGAGATCACTGATCCTCATATAAGGATACCTAGGGGTCACATGTTGACTTAGGTTTAAAATGCAAGCAGTCTTACACCTCTAGAACACTCCTAGGAAATGACAGCTTCCTCTCCTTTTCTACATCCTAATGTGCTCAGCAGATGCCACTGCAAATGACTAAAGGGTTACATTAATCCATCTTGTTCTTGAGAATTTGAATTAGCAGACCTTATTTTTAGTAACTTAGAAACTTTGAACTTACTTACTATGTATACTAGTTATAATACTATATTAGTTACTATGCATACAATACACAAATACATTGATACTGTTATTGTTAGTTACTCCCTCAAATATTTAAACTGAAGCACTTAATAGGGTTAGATTATTTCCATATGGTTATATATGACCCTGGGGCCAGGACTATAATCTCTCCTATCCCAGTGCTCAGCAGGAGACTACTAGATCACACGCAGTGTCTCAAGCAATGTCCCAAGAGCCCCCTTTTTTTTCTATTTGACAAAGATCAGGCAGATGACATACGACCACCGGTAGGGTCTTGAGCACTACTTCCCAGGGCTCCATGCAGCATCTTCCCCCATTTGACAAGGATCAGAGCCAATGCTCTGTGATTTAGTAAAAGTTTTCTTCTACCAACCACTCCCACAAAGACAGCACTGTAATGAAACTGAATAGATAAAGAGTATCAGTCTTACTCTGTAATTCTTGGTTATTTTTAAAACTCCAAGATAAATGAAAGTCACCAGGAAAAGAAAAACAAAAACAAAAACAAAAACAAAAACAAAAACAAAAACAAAAACAAAAAAAAAAACAATTGAGCAATCATGCCCAACGTTCATGGCAAAAACTAGCAAAGGCTGGGTCCTTTCTTTACCAAGCTCCCAGGCACTAACATGGGATTTGTCTCAATCTCGAGCATCAGCCTTGACTCTGCTCTGTTCATGGAGTTCTACAGCTGGGAGTTTACTAGATTGCTTAAACTGAACACGTGCACTTCTTCCCAAAGCTGTAATAAAGCACATTTGTGGGACTCTCCAGAGACCCCGAGCTCTTAATTGTCTTTTTAGTTTGGTGAGTTTTCTTCATTACCAAGCTAGGAGATGGTGCGTGCAATTCTGTACATTACACTCCATCATCACGCTCCTTCTCAGCCACGGGATGGGGGGAGAGATTTGGCCAGCTGCTACCACACTAGTGTCTCCAGCAACCCCCCATCATCTAATGTCTTGGCTAAATGAATGTCTCACTCCTCTCTACTCCCCATTGCTAATCAGGAAAAGAGGCACTCTCCTGTGCTTTTTTATGAATTTCCAATTTTCTCTTCAAAGAGTCAGTTTTGAGCCCAAGCCGTAGGAACTGATGCTCTCAAGCAGATGTTGCCTCTTCCTCCACTACTCCCCATCTGTATTTTTGCCAGCATTCAAATAAAGGATATGTGAAGGTAATGAAATCTTCCCATAGGTCTAAGTAATCTTCAATAAAACCTCCCACAGCTTTTAGCGCAGACAACTCTTCGCTAGGGACTGTGACTAGACTCTAATAGCTGTGCGAGCTCATCAATGTGGATGTTCCCTAAACAATTCAGACTGCAATCCCTCCAAACCTGCCCCACCAGTGACACTATAATCCATGTCACCCCAAAAGTTTGTCTCAAAGGGTCCACCCACCACATGGAGAGCCTGCCTCTCTTTCTCATGAGACCTCAATGATTCCAGTGGAATAAACCAAATCATGAATAATGAAGAAGAGTTAGAAAGATTCCCCTGCTCTACTAGCCTAGGAAACAGTTGAACAAGAAAAATGTTGCTGTATGACTAACACTACTGCCACCAAATCCTAGAATATCTGTTGTTCATTTGGCAAGTTATTTCCTTCCTAAATAAAGTGATTAATGTGGGACAGATGGCAGATTATGTGGTGTGGGGGTGGTGGCAGTATGACGAAGCTTGGAATATGGGTAAGAAGTAAGGATAAAGGTGATAAAGCTAGAGGGATGTGGATGTCCTAAGCAAACTCTGCCAGGTCTTTGTAAATCCCCCAAAATGCCGGGAGTCCAGTGACTCCCGATTATCTCCCCTGGTCCTCCCATAAATCCTTCTTTTCTGTTCTTGTCTTTTCTCCTAATGTCCATCTACATTCTAGAAATATTGGTTAATAAAAAGCAATTTTTAATGATAGGCCATACCATGACTTTTTCTGGTCAAGTATTTCTATGCACTATTATTAAAACATTCAACAACTGCCAGATTATTCTGCTATGTGGGGAACACCAGTGCCAAAGAACTGCTGACAGACACTGAAGCAATGGCCTCCTACCAACAAGAAGGTAATGGCAAAGATTTGGGGTTTAGTTTTGCCTTACCCTGGAGTGGTATGTAAGGCAACCTTCGAACACGCTTACATCCTCATGGCCCATTAGTTCTGTGTTTCCTCACTCCTTGCTTCTTCTTGCATGCTGAACCAGATGCTGGAAAACAAAAACAAATGTCTGATGAAGGAATCATCCCCACCTATTCTGTTCACAGCACATGGACAATATGAAGTAAGTTCCCTTAGGACAACTACAGGGACACTTCCAAGTACAAATGTTAAAAGGATGTGTTATATCTGGACATAAGTGTCATGAAAGACTGTCCCAATAGTCCCCAAGGGGCCAAAATTTCAAGTACATATTTAGAATAGGGACAAGACAGGATTTCATACCTGGAAAGATCCTTAGAGAGCACCTGGTACAACCTACTCATTTTACAACTAAAGAGACTGTATCATTTATGCCCTGTAAGCCTGGAAAAAGAGTCAAGGCAGGCATGTAGTCATGTGTCAAAAATGGGAGGAGAGTTAATGATGGAAAGCTCAATGTCTATACAAATATTCATGAAATAATGAATATTTCATTTATTAGCTACCCCAGCATGTGGGATAGGTTATTCTGTAGAACAGTCTTGACAAGAATTATGCAGAATGAGGAAATGTGGATGAACTATTCTCAGCAGGAATCCACTGAAGTACTAGAGGAATATTGAACCTTACAGAATCCACATTTATTCCATTTCTTCATTCATTCACAAGTGTTTTCCAAATACCGATTAATTTGAAAATCCTTCCAAGTGATGGTTTTTAATTCCCTTGCTGAGATAAGAATAGGGCCCACTCTGATACCAACACAGATACAAACTTGAAAAAGAAGGTGCTCACTCTGGTCAAAAAGCCTAATTGGGAAGTTAGTTGAAGTTACTATAGAAAGAGCTAATGGTGCTAAAAGTGGGGAAAAAAACAAGAAGTGGCAAAAATCAAGGAATTTTGATGAAAAGCTATTTTTCAATTAGTTATTCATTATTCATTAAAATTATTATAGAATTCAATGGTTTGTGTTAAGCTTTAATTAAAATGTATTCACTCCCTAACTCCTAGTAGGATAGGGCATTTTTCCATAAAGGACCCTCAACAAAACCAGAAATATTACTTAATGTAGCCCAAATAGAAGTGTGCTGGTGAAAGTTACAACATAAAACAGGGTGGAACTATAAAGAGAAGTGTGGATTTAAATCTGTCTTCAGGATGAAGCTTTTACATGAAGGGAAATCACATAAGTCCAAGGCATCTCACATGCTGTGTTTCCTGTTGCTACAAAAGTAACACTGTACATATCAAATGTGTTTTGTTTGTTTATATTTATGTTTTGGGAGAGGGTTCTTTTATTTCTTAAAAGTTTACCAGATGAAACTTTACATCTGGGGGAAATTCTGTTTATTTTCAAATTAAAAGGGACCCCTGGTGCCTTCCACTCAATCTTAGAATAGACATCTAGAGAGATGAAAGTATAGAAAGCAGTGGGATGGAATGGCTACGTTGCTGAACTTCAGAGGCATAAATACCTGAGTGCAAATCTAGCCTAACTCCCTAGTTAGCTGTGTGATTTTAGATAAGTCTTTTTAACTGAGTTGGCTTCAGGATTTTTCTCTGTAAAATGAGTGTGTTTGACTTGATTACCTGGGACTTCCTTTCCAGCTAAGATCTTTAGTATGAATGGGCAAGTCAGTTCCTTTTCTTGGGCCTCAGTTTCCTCCTCTGTAAATTGAGAGTCTTAAACTAGATGACCCTGAATCTACCAGCCAAATGATTTTTAGAATAAATAAAAACAAGTCACTTTACCTCTCTGATTCCTACTTCCTCCTCTGGATAATTGACAATGGATTATTAATAACCCATGATTTGGGGAAATCCAGAATTCTCCCCCTTCATAAAAGTGTGTGTTGGAGACATTGTCTAATTTGATTCTCACACAAGCTCCAGCATATATTACAGATTGAACTTCTCAGGTTACATGCTTAGAAGTTAGATGCATTAGTAAAGTAACATAGTAAGTGGTATAGCCTAGTTTTAAACTCAAATATTTTTGCTCTGAGTCTAGTACTATTTTCATTGTAATATGTTGTCTTTTTTTTTGATGATGATTTTTTTTATTTAGAATTTTTTCCCACAGTACATATGCATGAGTAATTTTTTTATAATATTATCCCTTGTATTCATTTTTCCAAATTATCCCCCCCTCCCTCTACTCCCTCCCCCCGATGACAGGCAATCCCATACATTTTACATATGTTACAATATAATCTAGATACAATATATGTATGTAAATACCATTTTCTTGTTGCACATTAAGTATTAGATTCCGAATGTATAAGTAACCTGGGTAAATAGACAGTAGTGCTAATATGTTGTCTTTTAAATTAGAAAATAAAATATAATAATAAGTACAACACAAGATAAGGAGGGAAATTATTGGATTGGGTTCTGCTACTAAATCAAGTTGACTCAAGTCAATTGTTAATTTCTGGGCCTACTTTTTTTTCTTCTGTAGAACAAAGAAAATGGGCTACAAAGTTCAACATTCACTAATTCAACCAAATGCAGGTACATGCCAGGCCTCAAGTTAGGTATGAAAGGCACACAAGAGAATCAAACCTCATTCTCTCTCTCAGGGCTCTTACAATCTAGCAACAAAGGGGAGATGTACACAAATCATTAGGAGAAGGTGAGGTATAAAAGAACAATAAGAAGCACAAAGAAAATGTCCTGGAATTTCACAGGAAGAAAGATGACTTCTTGTAGGGATGGAAATGAGGAGGGAAAAAGAAAGATTTCATGGAAGAAAGGGTATATGGAACTGAAGGATAAGTAGGAATTCCCAGAAGCTTAGTGATGCAAGAGATCTCTGAAGTATTTAATCTAGAACTTCTTAAACTTTTTCCACTCATGATTTCTTTATGCTTGAGAAATTTTTAATTTCATATAGGCATATTAAATGGGTATACAAATCAAACATTTACTGATAACAAATCCTAATTTTGTGATCCCCAAATTCAGTTATATGACCCATATGAGGTTGTAATCCACAGTTTGAGAAGTTTTGACCTTGTTCAGCCAATAAATACCCAAAGAGGAATCCACTTTACCACTTCCCTGACAAGTGAGAGAAAGGGAGGAATGGAGGAAGTCTTTCTATAGTGCCAACTATGTGCCAAGTACTATGCTAGGTGCTTTACAAATAGTATCTTATTTGATCCTCACAACAAATCTGTGAAATAGGTGATAGTGTTATCATCTTCCTCCCTTTAGATTGAGGAAACTAAGGAAAACAGATTTAAACAACTTGCCTAGAGTCTACCAGAAAGTGTTTAAGTACAGACTCGAACAAATGGTCTTCCAGATTCTATTTTGGAAATCTCTAGTAAGGGTGAACCTCCCACTTCCTAAGGCAACACAGTCTATTTTTGGTCACTTCTTAATGAAAGACATAGGCCAAGCAAAAAAAAGTTAAGGAAAAAAGGATATGTCAAAAATAATAGATATATAATATATATAATATATATGTAATATAATATATATATATATATAATATAACATATTATACTAGACATACAAACTTCTACACTCCCATTAATAGAAATACAGGAGTTGGTCTCCATCTTCTCAGAGAAGTAGAAGGGAAGGTCTTTTGCAGAATAAGCGGTGGTTCAGTTGGGTATACAAAAGTTGTAATAAGAAATAAATTAAATATCAAATAAATCAATCAAATAAATTAAAAATCAATAGAATAATTACTTGTCAAACATCATTTGTCCAAGTTAAGGCTTAACAGCTTGGAGTTGTAATGGGATTGGTTTCAAGATTTCCCCTCCAACATCACTAAATATCCTAAGAGAAAAATCAGAAAAAGTGAAGGAGGATGGGACTTATCCCCACCCCAGTGACAGGTGAATAGAACGAAGAGAAGAGGAATTTCAGAGTGTTAGCTAAAACAAAAGTTATTAAGAGTGGAATCCACAGTGGGAAGGAAGTGGGATCAGAAAGAAGCTGGTGGGCTAGAAGGGCCTGAAGGCCTGAAAACTGCAATGATGCAGGAACCTATTTAGTAGGGGGAGAAGAGTAAGAATGAAAGAATACACAGTCATGGTCAGGTACAGGCCATCAGGACTAAAATTGAATGAAATGGAAAATACAAATTAAATGAAGTCAAGAATTAGAAAGTTATTTTAGTCCGACATATAAAGCATCAGAAGGAGTATGGTGGAATGGTAGTGCATATTTATTAGATATATCATCTAGAGCAAGTTATTTAAGCTTCCCGGGATTTATCTACTAAATCCTAAATAGACTACAATCTACACTGGGAAGAGTTTGACATCCTGATGAAATATCAAAGTCCTCATTCAATCATATTCATACCATATGGATACCTTCTAAATGAGAACTTCATAGGGGCCTTAGATATATTTCATGTGAATCAAAGAATTCTAGAGATGAAGAAGCTCCTTGTAAATGCTATTTTCCAACTAAAACTCAAGTAGCCTAAGATTTCTGATCATCTTGAGATAAACCCAATCCACTTACTTGATGTGCTGCTCACATCCTTGGTTGTCCAGCAATTCCCACAAATTAGGTAATTATACTCAGGAAACTTCTAGTTTAAAACTCTCTCTATGGAGAATCAGGTTTAAGGAAAGCTCACACCTTCAGTTCCAGTTTGCTAAATCTTTGTTAAACGAGGAGACTACCCTGAGAATTATCACAGCTGCTCCACTGATTCCCAGTATCTTTGACCCAGTGGCATTGCCAATGAGGTAGCTAAACTTTCCAAATAACTATTTTAACCAGAAGAATATGTTTTAAATGTATTGGAGTATGGCAATTTTGGACATGGCCAATGTGGACATTTCTTTTGCCTGATGATGAATATTCGTTATAAGGATTTTTTTTTCCTTTATCCACTGACAGAGGGGTAGAAAAGAGAAAAAAATTAATTTATTTAATTTTTTAAAAATAAGATATTCAAGTAATATCACCAAATAGGGAACAGAACAATATCTAGTAATATCTTTGCATTGATTTCTCTTTTCTTTACTGAAACATATGAAGGACTGAGAAGCCAGGCATTCTTAATCTAGGGTTTGCAAATTCTGCTAACTGTACTTCTACAAAATTGGTTTCTTTTTTTAATCCTATGTATTTTATCTCATATAACTTTATTCTGAGAAGGCATCAATAAGCTTCACCAGATGCCACCAGGGTTAAATACTCATGTATTCTAGTCTTATGTCCTCATTATCAGGGTAGCTTCTAAATGAAAAATTCCTGGAGACTTCAGAAATTCATCAGTATAATCAAAGATCCTCAAAATGTCAGAACTAGAAGGGGATCTCAGATACTATCTTGTATAATTTCTTCAATTTACATATAAGAAAACAGAGAGCCAGAAAGAATGTGACATGCCCAAAGTCATATAATTAGAGAGAATTAGAAAAAGTTTTGTATTTGGTGAAAGAAGACCTGGATTTAAATCCCAGCTCAGGTAGTTACAAATTGAATGACTCATATGGGTTCTACAGGCTTCTCTTTCCTTTTCCTCTTAAGGGTATTGGACCTCTAACTCACTTCATGTCTAAATCAATGATCATACTACTATTAGTAATTTCTCAGCTTAATACAATACTTATTTCATTTGATCCTCATAACAACCATCTGCAGGAAGACTATCATTATCCCCATTTTGCAATTAAGAAATTTAAATCTGAAGAAAATTAAATAATACAAAAATTGTCTGATTTGGGAAGTGGATTCAAATCTTCCTGAGTTCTAGTCCAGTGCTCTAACCACCATGCCAAGGCAGGAAAAGGTAAAGCAGCTGGAGCCACAGCCCAATGCCAGCCCCCCAAGTTCACTAGCTGAAGTGCTGGCCCCAGCACGGATAGCAGCAATCATATCATTTAGATGGGTACAGAAAGTGAATCTTCTAATGAGCCCTGGACACTGCTGAGTCAAAGATAGAACTGCCCTTGAGAGCAACTGCTGTGAATGAAAGGCACCATTACTACTGAACCATGCCTTGCACTTGATCCAAACTTATAACAAGTTCTTTTCAATGGGACCCTGCCCTTCACTGCACAGCAGTGTGAGGCTGCTACTGCACAATTTCCTCTGAAAGAACAATTCCACCCCACGCTTTCAAAATAATGGGGCTCCCAGAGAGTTGTTACAAGACAACACTTGAAAATTTCCTCTTGTCTAATGAGGTTAATGAAATAATTGCTCAAACTTTGGGTCACTTTTTGCTAGTCTGACCAGAAAGTGAGCCAATTACTTCCTTAATAACTTTCTTAAGTGCAGGAGTTTGGGGTGCTGGTTAGGAATTTTATAGGGACTTTGAAATGAATACTGGCGCTGACTCTCAGCTGCCTGCAGAAGCTAGTCCTGCAGTAGAATGATACCATATTCTATATTCCAAGTTTGCAGTAGGAGGAATTTTTTTAGTTATTTTTCATTAATTAAAAACTCAACTTTTTAAGAGCCCTATATATATATATGCACACATACATATATATGGCTACTGATCCTCTAAACCCCAACCCAGAATGATATTTTTAAAAGCCGGAACCAAAATACATAGAATTACAAAGAAAACAAATTATATTGAAATTCAATTATCAGAATTTGTTTTGAACCAAGTTCACAGGTGCAAGAGGAAGGACCCCAGGTACGGTGGATGAAAGGCCAAATGTAGAGGAAGAAGGGGTTCAAATTTTGGCTCTGACACATTTTAGCTGTGTGACCACAGTCATGTTACTTACTTCTCAGTTTTCTAGGAAATATTAGATACTAAAATACAGGGGAAATATACTTGTTTATTTCTTAGATAAGAAAGATAGCTTTTAGAGCAAAAAGAAAAGAGAAATGGACGGTCTACCCTTCCATGAACAAATAAATAAATAAACAAACAAATCTACCCATCCTTTCCTCTTACTTCCAGAAAATTCCTACAATGGTAAGGTTACAAGTCCCACTCACTCTCCAGTTGTTACTTTCCCTTTTCAGAGGATACCTGCACTATATTACCTTCCTTAGGCCTCTGATGTTTGCTTAGGCTTGGGTTCTCAAGTCATAAGTATGTTTTCATAGACAAGCCCAGATTTGCATATTGGCTTTTGTGCAAAGAACCAAAAGCAAAGAAGATATTTAAAAATGCAATTAAATCCACTGTAATGATATTAACCTTACGGTCAATTAACCAACCACAGGACTGCAAAATACTATGCTAAGAACATTTAATCATCATTTGCTATCTCCTTCCCCTCCCCCTCTCAAAAAAGATGCAGCAAATGAAATAACCAGTCATTCATCTTCAGTGATTGCACCCATTATTTCAACTTGTTAGTTGCTGCTCAGTCTTTCAGATGCATTCTCCTTGTGACTCTTTCCAACAGAGAGCTGACACAGCTTTTTTTCTTTTTAATCTGAACATTGCAAAGGAAGGTTTTGCAGGACTACAGCTGGCAATTACCCTTTTAAACCTCCTACTGGAATTCCCAGAGACAGCAGCACCATCTACTGGTGGGGAAGGCAGAATCTAACACCCACATGCTTCCCAGAGACTGGGAGCCAAAGACTTGGGGAGGGCTGGGACTTACTGCTAGCTTTGTTTCCAATTCCAGACATTGCTAGCATAGCTAGAGCTTAAATCTTCCTTCAGAGAAATACAAGTTACCTCCATAGGGACCTCTCAAGCAATAATAAATGGCTAGTCCTCTAGTGTCATTAACACCTCAGCATTCAAAAGAACCCTAGTGGTCACTGCTGCCCTATGTAGGAACTCCTTCATATAGCTGGAAACTAATGTAAGCACAAGCTAAGCAAAAAGTGATGCAGCTCTTCCTGTAGAAAGCCTTTTCACAAGGTCCAACCAGGAGAAAGTGATAGGTTTGCCATATGCTTAACTTTCCTATAGCACTTTCCCTCACCCATTTTCTCCATCATATTACTCTCCAACCTGTAGCACCTAAGAAGAGGATTCAGAACCATTCTTCACTTGGTTCCCCTGAGCTTTTTTGTGCATGTGGCCACATATCGTCTCCCAAAGAGGAAATGATACTGTAAGATGGGTAGATTCTCATCTCTAGCATTCCATCTCTCCTTTCCTGTCCCCAACCCTGGAGAGTTCAAATAACTACTTAGTGCATAAGTTAACACTCTAAGACAGCCAATTCTTTAGCTTTATGCACTACTGAGTCCCTCCTTTTCAAAATGAAGATGCTGATCTAGAAAGAGATATTCTACAAGATCCTTTCCTTCTCTACCATTCAATGATTCTGAGTCAGTTAAGTTTTTAAAAGAATTTGTCACATCCTTCTATATATCTGGGGCAACAAACTACATTTTGCTTAGTTAGTAACCAATTATTTTTTCACTTCCTTTTTTTTTTCCTAGTTAAGCTTCATAGCAGCTGGTTGTTTTTGTTTTTGTTTTTTTTTTTCAAATTCTTTTTCCCTCCACAAAACAAATCAGAAGTTGTTGCCTATTCCCAATAATTGTACCATCAAACCAAAAGCCATACTAACATCAAGAATTCTACCCTAATTTTTCTCTCATCCTAAATATGTTGGAAACTGTAGACATTTGGAAACTAGGAATATTATCATGGTTCTAATGGAAATAAAATTATTTCTTGTAATAAAAAAGACAATTATAGCAAAGAGCAAAGAAGAGGCAGGAAAATGGGAGAGAGGGGGTTGAAGTAAACAGAAAACTGGCATTAGACTGTCTCAGAAATCTGCCTCCTCTCCCATGCTATGCAGTTTTAACTGTATTATTCTCAAAATTAGGAATGGAATAAAATCCTTATAAAATCAGTAAATGGAAGAGTTTCCTATCCAGCAGGTTGGCAGATGAGCTCAATGCTGCCTTGAATCAACCAGGTGAATCCCCAAAGAACTTTTACATCTTCCTACTGGAGTACCATATGGAATGTTCTTTTTATCGTGAGCTTTGAGAAAAGCGAGAACTGAGGCAAGGTGTCACCGGTACAATCTCAACGTGTTCTTTATACTTCATTTTAGTATCAATTGACATAAGACATCCCCTCAGCTCTTTCTAGGGACCTCTGCTAAGTGACCTCTTACAGAAGCCAAACAGCTTTTTCAAAACATACTATTCAGAAAATGACGAGCTCTGAGGCTGCCTAATTCCGGTGCTGCCTTTTTTTCCCTAAAAAAGCCTGTAAAGGCATTGACTGGCAGCAGTGAACTGTCGGTGTATGTACTGCCAGAAAACCTCAGCTAACAGGCTCTCCCCAAATCCTCTCCAAAAAACCAAATTTCCCTCAATAGTGACATATTCTGCAGTTCACTGCAGGCCTTTTTCTTCCCCAATTTATCTTAAAAAAAAAAAAAAAAAAAAGAATTTCAGCCTTTCCTTTAGCTCAATTGCACCAATATTCAATTATTTTTTGTGGCTTAAAAAAAAAAGAGTGTGCTGTTTCCCTTTCTCCAGCACCGAGATTGAATGTAGGTAAAAGTAGAAGCAGCAGCAGTCCTTGCACTCTATACTCTTTTGCAGGTTCCTAATTCTTTGCCTGTGGTCTCGCCCATTAGAATGGGAGTTCCTTGAAGGCAGGGACCGGGGGTTTGCTTTTCTTTGTATGGCCAGCGCTTGGGCACAGTGCGGCACTGAGGCAGCGCGGAGGGGAAGCTCGCTGACTGACCGAGGGCACTCCACCGAGCTCGGCTAAGTGGCGATGGGCTTGCAGAGCCACGGTAAGCAAACTGTCTTATCTTCCCCTTCCCTCTCTGCACAGTTACACTCCAGCTTCGGCGTTACTCGCCTTCTCTCCATTTGCCACGGTCCTGGATCCCCTGCTTCCCCCAGCCTGTCTCCCTCCCCCGAGCACCGCAGCCCCCGTGCACTTTGCAGCGAACAAGCAAAAAGTGACATCCCATCTCTCCGTGCCCAGCCCCCTCCCCCCGCATTAAAAATCGCCCCTCGAGCTGCCGCCACGGGCGGAGAAATATATATATCTATTTTTTTTCTGGGCACCATCCCCGGCCCATCTTTATCAATTAAGCTACCCAGGAAGATGCAAACCTGACAGGGCTGTTATTTTTAACTCCACTGCAAGCTTGTTGGGAATATTAAAGCCCCCACCCCCGGCTGTCAACAAAGGCAGCCGGTTCCGTTCGAAGCTGAGCTGGGCGGCGGAGTTGGCTTTGCACCTGAAGCCACATTCAATGGGGAGGCGGGGGAGGGGGGATTGCAAAGAAGACGGGGAGCCGCTGCACTGGATTCCACGGTCCGGCCTGATTGCATGTTTGCACTCCATCCAAAGCAAAATCGCACTCTTCCGAGTGAGAGGCTAACAATGCTCGCCCCCCTCCGCCCGTGCTCCCCCCCGTCCATTCATTCATTGCTGGCGGCTAATTTATGAGAATAAAGAACAGCGGTTCTCTCTTACCTCGGGAGAAGTGCAAACGCTCTCGCAGACAGCGGCGACGGCGGAGAAAGCAGGCACTGGCGCTCAGCGCGCAGACAGACGTGGGCGCTCGCGCTCCCTCACACACAGACCCACATTCCCAGACGCGCGCGCGCACACTCCGACTACCCGGCCCTCGGAGCCCGACTGCAGCCCGGGAGGCCGATAGCACGTGTGGCCTCGCGAGCCGCGGTCACGTGCAGGCGCCGGCCAATCGCCGGCCTCACCATCCCCTTCTCCCACCCGCACCCCCCTCCCCACTCCCCACTCCCACCCCCAGCTCCTCTCGTACGCTCCTCGCAGAGCCGCCTCTAGGCTCCTGGAGGGCTCGCGGGCATCCCCGGGGACGTGCTCCCCGCTGCCTGCCCGCTGGGGGCAGACTCCACGGGGAGCCGCGCCATCCCCTGGCGCTGGGCGCTCGGCTCTCGGCCGCTGTCACTGAGCGGTGGCCGGAGACTGCCCGGCCCGGCTCCGGGCTGCAGCCACGGACAAAGGGAGCCCCGGTGCGGGGCGCAGCGCAGGAGCCGTCCCGAGTCGTACGGCCCCTGCATGTCAATGAGGCCCGGCTGGTGCAGCGGAGCAGCCGGGCTATTAACTGAGACTAAAGGCAGCGTTTGCAGAGGCTCTGTCGGATTCGCGTTCGTTGCACCTTTGGCCACTCTGCGAGCAAGAGGAGCGGGGCATCAGCCACCCCCGGGCCGCCGCTTCAGGGCAGTGGTCGTAAAGGCAGTGAAAAGCGCCCGGGCTCCAGACTCCCCTTTGACAGTCCATGACACTCCCTTGGGCAATTTGTAAAAAGGGGTGGGGGGGGTGGATCAGATGCCATCGAGAGCCCTACCAGCTCCAGTCCCAGGACCCTGGCAAAGAAAAGCTATGTAAAATGAGGGCCCTGAATCAGAAAGGTCACTCCCAGTGTGCCAAGCAATAACCCTCTCTGTCGATCACAGGGAACGCAAAGAAAGGCAGAAGACAGTCTGGTACCACTGAGTTCACAGTCTGAAGGGGAAGACAATATGCAAAGAACTGTACAAATAAACTACAAAGAGAATGAATTGGAAATAGTCAACAGAGACTAGGATTAAGAAGCACTGAAAAAAAGGCTTCTCCTAAAAAATGGGACTTGAAGGAAGCCAGGGCTCTAAATCTCTAAGTCTGCCAGTTACTTCACTGCCATCAGAGTGCCTACACAGGGAGGGTGGGCGCTGGGAAGTATTTCAGGAACTTTCTCATCTACATCTAGAACTAAAAAATTCTTCTAAGACTAGTGCTCTTCTTTTATAGATAAAGTAGCTTCCAGGAAAACTAAGTGACTTATTCACTGTTACAGGTAACAGCAAAGTGGGATTTGTATGCATGACCAATGACAGACTGCCTCCCAACCAGCAGGGAATCTGTCAAAAGATGTTGGTTGGTCCTCAAACTTTTAAAATAGGGAGTCAGTTCCCTGTCCCTCGGACTGGGAGGGCCGGACTATAGTAAAAACAAAAGCTCACACTCTGTCTCCGCCCCTCAGCCCATTTGCCACAACCCATCGGCTTCATAAACGTCCTCAGCTTCATATCTGGCCCACAGGAAGTAGTTTGAGAACCCCTGGAACTTTAGGCCTTCTTCATGGTCTACTCTTTTACAGTGTCTCTGTTTTGGAAGTTATCCAAAGTTACTTTTTGGGAAGATAACCTTTTTTTTTTTTTTTTTCCTCTTGCTGATGGAAAGACAATCTAAATAGTTAATGAAGGTCTCCCAAGCCTGGGGAAGCCTGGGGAAACCTGGAGAAGGGGGACAATTCAAGTCAACACATATGGGCTAAGCATCTCTTTTGGGCAAGACACTCTACAGGTGTCAGAAATACAAAAACAAAAACAAAAACATCCACTGCTCTTAAGGAGATTTGTAGACATCAAATGTGACCTTTCAACAAGTTATCCTGGATAACTCAGGATCGTGGAGCTAGCGTGAGGTCGGGAACTGAAAAATCACGCAAGGCTAATTCTTCTCCCCCATTTACAGATGATGAAACAGACTCTGGTAAGTTTAATGACCTGTACAGGTCACAGATTTAATAAGTGTAAAAGCAGGATTTGAATTGAGGTCTTCTTGACCGTAAAAGAATCCAGCCACTGAACAATGCAGGGTAGGAAGCAATGACTTAGGCCAGCATTTTGGTGCTGGGAAATGGAAACTGGAAACAAGAGCAGCCTGGATGCTCTCTCTGAACCATGATGAAGCTGATAATGCCATCAAAAACCATTAAGCCTCCATCTGCACATGATTTGTACTAATCAATGGGCCATTCCCCTCCTACCTAAGTTTGAAGTGTAAATAGTCCTAACACTGTCAAATACAGAAGCAGCACATCATAAATTTAAAACTAGAAGAAACCTTAAAGAGACTCCACTTGTCCCCTTTTCCAAATGGCAAAGAGTTTAAATAATTTATCCAGTCATAGTAAATAGTAGAACCAGAAATTGTACACAAGTGCAATGACTAAAAATCTGTCCACCAAAACAAAGAAAGCTAAGCCCAAAATGGTGGGAGAGGGGAGTTCCTTAGCCAATTCAAACAAACATTTAAAACTATGCAAATAAGCTACAGGAAATTTTGCCTGAAGGATTTAAAATTAGTCAGCAATTGTTTTATTTCTGGAAATACATTCCAGCCTTAAGAAATCACTTTGAGTTTAGTGGTAATCATCTCACCTTCTTGTATTGTATTCCAACTTGAATATTTTCTGCAGTCTTAAATTACCTTAACCTTGTTCTTCAGGGCAGCTCAGGGCTTGCCTATGTCATTCATCACTAATGCATTTCTAGAGGTAAAGTGTTCAATTCTACATATCTCCAGTCCTTCAGACCCTTCAAATCCAAGTGATTCAATGTTCCAACATACTTTGCTTGAAGCAATCATTTCATATTATTCATGAAGGTGATCAAAAGACCACTAAGAGAAATCTTGGTCCTTCTCAGCCACTCTAAGCTCACCTTTTAGATTTCCTGATTACACAGTCCCAGAAATCATTCCTGCTTAACTGGCAATGAGATTGATATTGTCAAGAATACTAGTAGCTTTAATTTTAAAAAATGAAGTCAAGAGTTTCATTGGATACCCTAAACCTAGCCCCGCATTGCTTTCTGACATTTGGTGGAGTAGGAGAATGTCTAAACATGATATGTTTCATGCCTTGAGAAAGTTTTTTTTTCTTTTCATTATTTATCTGTCAGATCAATGGACTTGATCGGGAAGTCTCTGGAAACATGTCTGCCCTTACACAAAGAAACAGAAAATAATTTGCAATATTTAGCTTGCCATCCAATCAAACCAGACTCAGGGCCCTTCTGGATGACAGTGTAAATCACCAATTATAACTAATAAATGCTCCTCTCTCAGAAGCCATTGTTATTAGTGAATTGAAAATCTTCAGGGGCTTGTCCTAACTTGAAGTTCCATCCTAAAAAGAAAAAAAAAATCAGAAAGAGTCCTAATCTTGATTTTTTAAAAAAAATCTTTAAAATAGGTAACTCCCCAGTAAGAATTCTATAGTAACAGAGACTGAATTTGTATTTGATTTCTAATATGTCATTCCTGAGAGTTCCCAATACTCTCAGGTAAAGAAGTTGAGACAACTTCACATAGCAGTGCAGGATAGCGTCTCTGCCATTGGCAATCTTTGGAGATTTGCCTGGGGAACTGAGATCTTAAGGCAGGTCACACTGTCAGTCTGTCCTGCAGGCAGAACTTGAGACCAGGAATTGGAGTCTAGAAGATTTAGATTTCCAATACTTCCCAACTCTATGACCCTAAACAACCAATTCACTTAGCCACTCAAAATCTTAGTTTCTTCATCTGTAAAATGGGGATAGCAATACTTGTATTGTCCCCTCTCAGATTCATTTTGGGAAAGGTACTCTGCACACCTCAATGTACTGGATAGATCACAGACTCAGAGCTGGAATGGATCTTTTAGGTCATCTATTCCAACACAACTCATTTTGCAAATTGGAAACATGAATTATTTTTATTGACCAATTGGAAATTTTCAGGGTTATGTCCCAAATTTAAATGACAACCCACTAAGGGAAGGGATAATAAGAAAAGGAAGGCAAAGGGATGATAAGGGAGAGCAAGGGAAGACAAGGAAGGGCAAGGGAAGATAAGGGAGAGCAAGGGAAGATAAGGGAGAGCAAGGGAAGACAAGGAAGAGAAAGGAAGGAAAGGGAAGGGAAGTCAAGGGAAGTCAAGGGAGAGCAAGAGAAGACAGAGAATGGAAGAAAAGGGAAAGAAAAGGAAGAAGGGAAGAGAAAGATAATGAGTCAGATGCTCATTAGGGACTAGGAGGAGGCTAAAGTATTCTAGATCTAAAGTTGGAAGGGACCTTAGTGGTCATCTAATCTAAACACATCAATTTTCAGATGAAAAGTTTGAAGTTGAGAGAGATAAAGTTACTCACTTACACAGATGGTAAAAGAAAGAGCCAAGATTCATACTCAGATTTTCAACTTCACTTCTTTGCACTGTGACACACTAGCTGTTGCTATGTTTTTATTATTTTTTTTTGTCAAATTGTGCGCCCTGAAACATAACATTAGCTATAATCAAAGTCTCGTGTTTGACACTTAGGATATAATTTGGTACTCCATCCCCACCAGTATTACTCAAAAGGATTTAAGTAGATCACATACTAGTTTCCATTCCAGCAAATTCTAAGGGAGTCTTAATTCTTTAGTTGAAATAGAATTTTACTTTTACCAAGTATATCTTGGAATAAGTGTGTTATTGACTACAACTTCAAAAAAATTTTTTTGGTTACACAGAGGTTTTCATTGGCATATAGTTGTAATGAGATTTGACCCACATTTTAATGGATGGATGTGACTGCCTCTGCACTCCCTGGCATCTTGCTAAAAAGTGTGACATCATTTATGACACCAGAAAATATGGGAACCCAACGTGTGAGCCTGCAAACTAACTTTCTTCCTGCTTTGACACTTCCTTTTAAAAATATATTTCTCGACATTCCAATGAGGGGAGAAATTTTTCTCACCTTGTAAATTTGTGTATCATCATCCAGAGCAGAAGAAAGACAAATTTCCCTGGCATTTAACTAGTATAAGCTACATAAATTTTAAAAAGAAAAATGTCTTTTTTTCCCCTTTCAGTGGAAATATCATTACAATGGAAAGCTATAAATAAACAAACAAATAAATAAAACCTGGGTGAGTTGACTCAGGGCTATGAAGTGAATGAGAGAATTGGGATGCCAACATGAATTATCTTTATAAGAGGGTTGTTGATTTTAATAAACACTTAGGTGTTCAGGTTTCAGATCACAATGTGATTTAATGTGATATGTTTGTAACATGACGTGATGTGTTAGCATTATAATATAAATAAGTGGTAGAGGTTAAGGTAAAAACTTTCCAGAAATCTCCCAAAGACTGATGATGTATCAGCAAACAAAAGACAGAGAATGAGATATAAACCCAGTCTCCATTAGCCAAGTCCTATTTGTCCAGAAACTACCCTGTTGTGCCAGCATAATTAGATTCACTCCATACATCTGCACAATTGCTACTGTTTTTATATTCCCTAGCAAGAAATAGCTTTCCTAAACTTAATTGATTTCATTCATGAAGGCTCACAGATTACTGGAGATTCCATTGGCCATCTGTTGTGTAAACAGAGGCAGAGTAACACTTTATATATCTGTGTCTATGTTTTAATTACTGGTGCTTTTTATTTCCCCCCCCTCTGAATCACTTTGTACAGATTCAATCTTAGTCCCAAAGGATTTCTTGGATAATAACATGATTTTTGAATGGATATTTCATAAGCAGCAAGAAAAATATGAAGGCTAAGGACAGGTGGATGGGAATAGCTTAAGCTTTATCCATGAAGGATCATCTAAGAAGTGTTGTCAAGGATACCAGCTACTCCAATAGACCTGTGATTTCATCAATGTGAGTTCCCTCACAAATAATGCAGATGGAACCCCACCCATACCCATCTATCTTGTCCTTGAATGCCTAAAAATTTTCCAAAAAGGATCCACCCATTGTGTTGGGGATTTCCATTGGCATCGATGGTTACCTTAGACTGTTTACTGAGTATACTTCACTCTTGCCCAAAAGACAAATCCATCTCTTTTTTTTTTCTACATGATTATTCATTTCTTTAACTTAATAAACTTAGGGAGTATTTTGCAAGAAAAAATGCTGTGAAATCTCTATAGTTGGATATTCTAGATTCACATAGCAAAAAGGTAATAAGGGTTTATTTTCAGCCAGCTGAATAGATCAGTATGAAAGGAATTAAAAAGTCAAATGAGATTTTGGAAATTGTAAAATTAAGAGAAGGAATAATAATATGAGATCTTAATTATGCAAACATATGTTGGTGAATGCTGGCAGTAGATATAAGGGAGGTTCCTAAGTAGTAGTAATAACACATTTATATTTGTTTATGAAGAGGTGATGGGACACGTAAAAGCAACAGGGTACAATGAGAAAAAATGCTGTATTTGGAATCAGAGGAAATGGATTCAACTCCTGGTTATTCTATTTACCAATTATGTCATCTTGGAAAAATCTTTCAAACTCTCTGGGCTTCAGTTTTTTTCAGTTGCTAAATAAGGGGGTTGGAATGCAGTGATTCAAGGCAATTCCAATAGACTTTGGATAGAAAATGCCATCTGCATCCAAAGAGAGAACTATGGAGACTGAATGTGAATCAAAGTATAATATTTTTACCTTTTTATGTTTTGGTGTTTATTTGCTTGTATTTTTCTTTCTTTTGACTTTTCCTGTTTTGATCTGATTTTTCTTGCATATGAGAAATATGGAAATATGTTTTTTTTAATTGCACATATTTAAGCTATATGAGTTTGCTTGCTTCTTGAGCACAGAGGTGATAAGGGAGGGAGGAAGAAAAATTTGAAATACAAAATTGTACAAAAATAAATGTTAAAGGGCAACTAAATGGTGCAATGGATAAAGCACCAGCCCTGGAGTCAGGAGAATCTGAGTTCAAATTCAGCCTCAGAATTTTACATTTCCTAACTGTGTAACCCTATGCATCCATTATATGAATATTCCATTTGAGAAATAAGAACTGGGACCAAATTTAGGCAGAAGATGGAAGCCAACTGAATTTTTAAATAAACAGAATTTTTAAAGAAATTTAAAATAGAATTGAAGTATAATTTTAAAATAAAAATAATAATCCATAAGAAGCTGGGAGATTATTTTAAAACACATTATTAGAATTAATCCCAATTGCTTCACCAAAAATGATTGTTGAAAATTATATTTACATGTTTTTGGAAAAATAAAATACTATAAAATATAAAATAAGGGGGTTGGACTAAACAACCTCATAGTTCCCTGCCAGCTCTAAATCCAAAATGTTATGAACACATAATGGATTCAAGGTCAGTCTTGAAGTCAGTATATAGTTCTGTCTATAATACCAACTGCCTGACCATCAGAAGTCACTTAACTTCTCATATCTCTAGGCTCTAAGACTATAGGTTGTTCAGTCAATTAACAGATATTTATTAAATGCTTACTATGTGGTAAGAATAGTTTTAGGTCCTGAGTAGGCAAAGACAAGAGAAACACAGTTGTTAGGATTACAAGGTGAGAACTCAGGTTGTCTGGGCAATTCTCTAGCTCAGAATTCACACCTTTAGTTCCCACCTTTAGGGGGAGTTTACACCTTTGAACTTCTGAAAAGGAGTTTACACAGCCTTTAAAAGCAGCAAGTTCATTGGTTGAAGTAATTTTCCCAAAAGCCCCTGAGTGCTCACATGCTCTTTAAAAGGAGCAAGTTCATTGGTTGTTTTTTCACAAGCCCCATTGAGTTCTCACTACAATCTTTGCTAGGATGAAGGAGGAGGGCAGGAGGGCAAGGATTTAGGGACGGCACTCTGGAAGAAAAAGAGTCTAGTCTGGGATTGAGTCGAGACAGTGGTCTCCAAGGACAACTTAGAGACGACTAGACTTTTACAATTCTGGACCTTTACATTTTGGGTCCACAACATGGGGCAAGGACTTTTGCTTATCCTGACAAGGACTTATTCTGAGCCCTTCAGAGGAGCCTTCACACACAGTCTCTAACCTCAAGGAATTTATAGCCTAGCCAGATATAATTTCAGGGCTAGAGATACTGTGAGTTGGAAGGAACAGGGAAAGTCCCCAGCTGCAAATGGTACTTGAGCACAGCTCTACCAGTATGTATTGATGGAAAGACTTTCCATCTAGGAAATTCCCCAGATTAAAGAAAGAACTATATAATCTCAAAGATTCTTTCCACTCCTAAAATTCTATAATTCCATTGAGAAGTTAATTGGACTTGGCCTTTAGGAATTGGCCCTGGAAGAGTCAATGAGAAATCCATTAACAATCAAATTCAGCAGGTTAGTAGGGGAAAATGTGGAGGTGGGGCAGAATACACAAGGGATCTGTCATATGAACATTCCATTTTAGAAATAGGAACTGGGACTAAATTTAGGTATTAGATGGAAGCTAACTGAATTTTTAAATAAATAGAATTTTAATAGAATTTTAAAATAGAATTTAAGTAGAATTTTAAAATAAATAAATAATAATCCATAAGCTAGAAGACTATTTTAAAACACTTTATTGGAAGCCCTGGAAAAAAGTCATAGAATTGTGCAATTGGAAGTCCAACCTGAAAACAGAGTACAGTAATAAGGAAGTCAATACTTCACAAGGCAACCTATTCCATTTTTAAAATCTTAACTTGTTTAGAAGCTTTCCCTTGGATCAACAAAAGCTCTGCTCTGATCTTGAACAGGGTGAAACTCTCCCAGGAGAAATAATGCTAATAACTCATATATATGAATATATATATATACATATATATATATACACATATATAAACACACACACATATAGCACATTTTAAGTTGCAAAGTACTTTCCTCACTTCTTGGGGAGACAGGAAGTACAAATATTCTTCTCATTTCTGAAGGATTAAATGTTAGAATCAAGAGTCATATCCAAGTTTTCTGAGTCCAAGTGTAGGATAAGTTGCTCTCAGGCTGTGAGGACCAACAAGGATGAGTACAAGGCATTATTCTGTTCAACTGATCCAAAAAGTGGCAGGTGAGGTTTTTATGTTATAGTACCAATAATTCAATTACTAAGAAAGCTATATAAGCTTATACATATTTTGTTTCTAACAAGATGAGAAAACTGATATTATTTCAGGAAACAATTAATTATATATTAACTAAATTTCCCACACAGAGGGAAAATTTACATTAAATGAAACTGTTCTGTTTATAGCTAATTATGTTGTATTTCTAAAATAGACAAGAAATAAAATGAGTGCTTCTTGAGGAGGATGCTTTTAAAATACTCTTCTTGAAATTCAATCATCTTCTACATTCTTTTATAAACTGATAAATAAGAAAGAACTTAGCAAAGCAGTTATATGATGAGTTGAACAAAAAGCCAGAAGGAATCCCTTTTAGTCTTTTAATACCACCTTCCTTTCCCATTCCCACCTCACAAGGGACACTTGAAATTTCAGGTTTTAAATAAACAATAAACAAAAAAAATCCTCAGATCTCCTCACCCTCTCTCTTTTATGCTTTTTTTTCATTCTTTGAGATGAGAAAAGCTCTTTCCTGAATTTGAACAAGTGGAACGTTATCTCTCAGGAGAAATAATATTAATACCCAATATATAGGATACTATAGGATGTACAAAGTGCTTTCCTCACAATTTTGGAAGATAAGCAATGCAAATACTCTTTTTTCCATTTTATAGTTAAGGAAATGAAAGCTCTAAGTGGGGTTAAATGTCAGAATCAAGAGTTATTCCCAGGTTTTCTGAGTCCAAGTACAGGATAAGCTACTTTCAGGAATTGTTCAAGCTACTACCTTCTCCTGTTCATAGAGAAAGTCATCTGAACCCAAGGATCTTCAATAATGACTTATTTATCCTAGTAGGCCTTTATGCCTAATATCCTAGAGAGAATAGTTTGTTTGCTTTGAGAGGATCATTATGTCTACATGCAATAACTAAAACCTCCCCTTGCCAAAGATAAGAAAAATGTTTCCTCTTTGTACATATCTTTGTCCAGTGGTCCTGGTATTTCTGGCCTTTCTAGGGTCTTAGAAACTGGATTGCCAATGGATCTCCTAAACCCTGTCAAATCCCCAAAGTCCATTTTCTTCAAGCACTGTCTTTCTCCTGCTTATTAATATGTGAAAGCATTAATTGATAAGGCAAAAAGAAATGGGCTTGGGGGAAGGAGGAACTATTTGTAGGAAATATGTTAAAATATCTGATAAACCAATACACAATCTATAAAGAATTGATATACATTCACAAAAGTAATTATTGTCCAATATTTGCCCCTGTATCACTCTTGATACTTAAAAAAGTTTTATTTTCTTAAACTTTTTTCTTTCCTTTTAAACATTTCTGTTGACCATCCTCCCAGACACAGAAGTATGCAACCTCAAAGTTATCCTTGACTTTTTCCTTTCTCTCTCCATATCCAATCACTTGCCAAATCTATTCAATTCTACCTATCCATGTCTCACATCCATTCCATTCTCTTGAACCAGGCCATTATTATAATGGCCTCCTATTGGTCTCCCCGATTTTAATTGTCCTTTTCCAATTCATACTTCATACGGATGCCAAAATAATGTTCCTAAAACACAGGTTTAATCACTCCCCAGCTCAAAAACCTTTGGTGCTTCCCTGCTGTTTCTTTAATGAAATGCAAATCCTTCTGCCTGGCATTTAAAACTCATTATAATCTGTCTTCAATTTACCTCTCCAGCCTCATTTCTTATTATTCCTTTACAAGCACTCCATTTGCAGCCAAATTGGTTTATTAGTTAATCTCTGAATTAAGCATTCTATCTCCCAGCTGCTCTGGGGGTCTCTACACTAGCTAGCTCCCATATCTTCAATGCTCTCTTTTCAACTTGATTTCTCCTCATTTCTTGGAGATTCAGCTTACTTTCACTTCAGTAAAAAGGTTCTGCTGTCATCCCTTGTCCCTCCCTCTCCATCCTTTCCATAGAAGTTAGTTCATAGGATCACGAACTGAAAAGTGGAAGGGTCTTTAAAGGTCATCTGGTCCAATTCTCTCATTTTACAGATGAAGCAATTGAGACTCAAACATATGAAGTGAATTGTCTAAGGCAGAATCAGAATTGAAATCCATGCCATCGAATTCCAAATGAAGCACATTTTCTGTTTCACCCTATTTTTTCTCATCCTTGTCAAATTATATTGTACTCATTTCTTTGTTTATATCGTATGTCCCCAGAGAATGCAAGCATGTGGAGGACAGGAAACTTTTACTTATGCCTCTGAATCCCCAGCATCTAGCACAGTGCTTTGCATATAAGATTCAACTGACACATATCTGTTGGACTGAATTGAATATTCATTTTTCAATGAATGATGTAATCAAAAGATATGAATGCTCACTTTTGTAAGGTAGGAAAACACTTTGCTAATGCTTAATTGAAAATAGTTCAAACTCTTTTATAACCAGAGGAAAGCAAATTAAATCCACCTTGAGGTATCATCTTACTTCCATTAGCTTGGTTTTTAAAAATGATGCATTTTGGTAGGGCTATAAGGAAAGAGGCACTCTATTACAATGCTGGGAAAATGTAGATTGGCATAATCTTTTTGAAGAACAACTTAAGAACAAGTTATCAGTGTATAACAGAATTAATTACAAGACTGATCATATCCTTTGACCCTGTGATCCCAGTACCAGAATTATAAATGTTATACTGCAAAGACCCATGACAAGAATAGTGGGTACTTACTCTATATATGCAGACTAATAGACTTCTATGCCTTATTAGATTAACTTTAGGGGATTCCATGACTTGAAAAAGGGAAGTCAAGGCTTTGATACTGGTCCTCTGCAAGCTTTCAATACAAAGGCTTAAAAGTTGGAAGAAGACATAAGAAGTTGGAATACTGCTACCTGACTTATACTAGTGGGTTCCTCTGGTCAGATTCAATCTCTACCAATTGAGAGATGGATAAATAAGTTATGTTGGGTCAATATAATGAAATATTTCTGTAATATTGATATATATATATGCATGTACACATGTATACATGTACATATACATATGTACATATATGTATCCATCCATCCATATATATAAAAATCGATGAATGTGAGAATACAGAGAAATATGGGAAAAATTCATACAAAATAATGAAAAGTTAAAAAAAATATACAAAGCAAGTGTGATTATTAAAAAAAACCATCAGTAATATCTAATGTGAATACAGATGAAAAAGAAGTCCTAAAAGGACATAGAACAAATAAACATCGTTGCTATCATTTCATTATTAAAATGTAAATGTTTTCAATATTGTATTTTTCATTCTGTTTGTCTTATAGATATTATCAAGTTTCTTCCTGGCTTCCCCTTCCTACTCCTACAAATATACTTGAAATGGAAAGCATTTGGGAATGAGATTCCTCAATTGGGTCCAATAGAGATATTACCACATCCCACCTCAGAGGTAAAAATTAGAGGTAGGATCATGGATTTCAAACTAAAAAGATGTTTTGGGGCCATATTCTCAAATTAATCCTATTTCAGTATTATGAGTCTGTTTTGTTACTTTTGCTAGACTAGGGAAAGGTACTAGCCTCATTTTTATTAATATAAGGAACTAGTGAATGAGAAAACTCCCTCCCTATCTTAATGCAACTTGGAAACTTCTCTGTAATTTATAATCTTACAATGTTGTTTCTAACACTAAGAGGCTAAGGAATTTGTCCAGTTTTTGTCATAGGAGTGATATAAAACAAAATCTTGCTAGAGCTGAGAAAAATTTCATTTCCATTTAAATGGTCTATCATGAAATGACTATTTCATTATATGACCATCTCCTTGATTTACATGCATTCCATATGAAACAGTCCTAACTGCTCCTGGGCTTAGGAGATTGGGGCTCCATCTTCTCCTTTGAGAAGGAATTGATCTTGGCTGTAGAAACATGCATGTGAATCAGGTTCAATACCTGACCACCTATAAGAAAGGTCCAAACCCACTCTTCCTTGTACTCTTTTGCTCTTTATACCTCAGTCTCAGAGAAAATTATGTAAATTTTATGTTTGACTCCTATTTAGGATCTTCTATAAATGATAGAACAGAAATGTACATGGTGTATAATGAGGATCAGGAATGGGATAGCTATTTATTTCCTCTACACAAAAGAAATGTGAAGCAAAGACTCACAATTCAAATGCCACCTTTTTTTTGGAGACTTTTCATGATTCTTATAATTGTTAAGGTTCTTTTTCTGTCCTATCCTACTCTGATTTTTATTATGTATTTTATATGTTAACATCCATGTTGTTTTTTTAAAATTAAATATAAGCTCATTGAGAGCAAGGAGTGTTATAGTTTTGTCTTTGAATCCACATTGCCGACTACAGTGCCTGGATTATAATAGGAACTTAAATGATAGCTAAACTGAATTGTATGGAACATAGAAAATTTTGATTGTCACTGAAGAGGTAAAATGAATGAAGAAAGTGATTTGAGGATGGACAGAAGTGATAAAGCCTAAACTGAGGTGATTCATTGCTGTCTTCTATACTAAACGGAGTAGGATTACTGTGCCTTACAATGCCAATTCAGAGAGAAAGACATACCCAACACCTGTCAACTTGCATTTCTAGGAATGTGCTTTAGAAGTGCTTTAATCAAGTCATTAGATTAAATGTCACCTGTACTGTTTTAAGTGATTTCTGCTACATTATTCCAAAATTAAATAATTAAACAAACATTTCTGTGTTCAATTGAATTGAAATAAAATATGGATATTTCCAGTACAATGTGGATTGGCAATACTCGAGTCAACTATGAAAGATTTTCAGTAAAGAAATATTTCAAGAAAGATTCCCAAAACATGCTTTGGATTACCCACAATTCCCTGAATCACATCATCGAGCTTTTCATCCTGTTGTTCAGATAATAAAAACAATAATTTGTTATTTGTAGAAAAAATATATATAAAGTTCATGCAGATATATGAGGGGTATGAACTTAAAACCAACATACAACTTGAGTATGAGGCCATTGGGCTAGAGATTTAAATACAAAAAAAGCCATAGTTTGAATCTCTGTCTCTTCTTATTTCTGAACAGAACCCAAGATATTCCCTCTTCTGACATTGCTGATATTCAGGATAAATAATCGTCAGGGAATTAATAAGATTTAAATTATTTTGTTAAATCCTCAAAGACAAACATGGATGAGACTACAAAATACTTTTCATTTTCACTCTGATGAACTCCTTGTCTGAATAGTCACTTGTATCAAATTTAAAACATATAGAAGAAAGCAATAATCTACTAGTCATAATACAATGTGAACAGGCAAAGGAACTTATTAATCTAGACTCCCTTAGGACTGCATAATGATTTCTCTGCCTTTAGATATACTGAATATTAACATAAATAATGGAGGTGTTGTGAATCAAGTAGATTGATGGTACCAGGCACCAGGCTCTATTTCAGGATTTCTATAATCTCAGGAGATTTGGATTGACTGACACATAAATTTTTTTTTATCCCAAGTTTATTCTGGGGAGTTGTGGGAAGACAGTGGTATGTTAGAACTCCTAGGAATCCAGGTCATACACAGATAGCCCAGGAAAACTCTAAAAATTCACCAGAAAAAAAACAATGATAAAAGAAAACCAAGGAGAACAAACTATAAACCATATACTCCTCCTATAAGCTAAACTCCTCCATCTAGTCCAGAGCTCCACAAAAAGGTTGCCAGAATGCTGCTGAAAACTTGAGCAGATGGTAGGTAAAATGTGAAATTTAAAACAGCTTGGTCCTACAGTAGGAGAAAAAGTCACAGCAGAGTCTCATATGGGCAATACAATGGCCCCATCAATGATAGTAGACAGGGCCAACTCAAGATTACTCAGGGATCCAATTGACTACTGTAGACATATCCAGTGTGGGGGAATCCAAGGGCAATAACCCCACGCAATGCAAGATAAAGGGTCAAAGTAACACCTAGGGCTGGTGTGAAACCCAAGGACCTAATTCCAACAAGATATAGGGCAAGAGCAGTGCCCAGAAAGAGGTGACCTAAGGTTCCCAACCACTGTAGAAAACAGGACTAGACCAGCATCCATGCAGCCCACATTGGACCCAGGATGTAGGCAACTTGCATCCAACTCACAGCGGCAACAATCTCAACAATTCCTACAGATAGTGAGGTTTAGTTTTCCCTCCATTCTCATTCCTCTTTATAAAGAAGATAAAGATGATGAAAGTGGAGTTTGCCTAACAATTGTGATCTATAAATGATGTAATTTGTTTTAGCTCTGTGGCCTCTCTCAGGAATCAAGTAGGACCTAACAATACCATCCAGAAGTACAGGAATGGAGCATAAGATTCTAATTCAAACCTGAGATTGGAAATATGACTAAACAGAAGAAAACACTAAGTACTACAAAGAAATAACTTGAACTGAGAGATACTCGAAGGGTTAACTGTGAAGAAGAGAGTAATCTCACAATAAGCTTCAGGGGAAAATGTCTTGACCACAAGAATTATAAAAGCACCTAAAGGACATGAAATAAGAAATGGATACTGGTAAAGCTTGGGAGGAAAAAGTGGCAAGAAGAATTAATGACAAAACATATGATGACAAACCTAACTTGAAAGAAAACAGTTCCAAGAGACAAGAAATATCACAAAATCAAAAGATTAGAAAACAGAAAAAAAAAATTAAGCTAATATGGAAAATTTGTGAAGGAGAGATAATTGGAATACTGAAAATTATTACCAAAGTGTTTAGAAATTATATTTCAAGAAGTCATACCCTAAAACTATTCAGATCTCTTAGAATCAGAGGTCATATTAAAAATGGGAAGAAGCCACTAGTCATTTCCTGAAAGAGATCCTAAAATGAACTGTCCCAAGAATATCATAACTAAAATCTGGTCCTTCCACATCAAAAAGGATATACTCTATGGAGCCAAAAATAAAATTTTCAAGCATACCAAGCAGAACCAAAACAGAATTACAGAAGACTTAGTAGTTGCCACTATAAAGAACAGGCAAATGGCCTTGGCTTACAATCAAGAATAATTTATCCAGGAAAAAAACGGAAAAAAATTGACCTTAATGAAATAAAAGATCTCAAAACTTTTCTTATAGGAAGATTATACCTAGATAGGCTTTGAAATGAAAATGTAGGAGAAAAGGGAAAAATTTGATCAATTTGAAGGGATTACATGAGGGTGAATTGTTTACATGTAATAGTGGGAGAAAAAGCAAGTACCTTTTCAGATTTCTTTTATGTCCTTTCAGAACTTCAAGGTTCATAGAAGAGAGGCCACAGAGCTAAAACAAATTGCATTATTTATAGATCACAATTGTTAGGCAAACTCCACTTTCATCATCTTTATCTTCTTTATAAAGAGGAATGAGAATGGAGGGAAAAGCACTTATTCATCATGAAATGAGATCAACTCATTCACATAATGAAAAAGGATAGCAAAGGAGTTTAGAAAACTGAGTCTCACAATATATTGTTTACAAAAAAAGTAAAATACTTGAAAGATGAATATTCATGAAGTGAATTGAAGGGATAAAACCAAATGTGTTATACTTTTAGTGAACTCAAAAAAGAAGATTAATAATTAAGATTTCAGGAAATAGTAATAATAGAAATCATAATAGAAAAGATAAAAGGGAATAAATAAGAACAGAATATCATGCTCTGAGGCATCATAGACAAATAATCGATATCAATAATTAAAAACTAAGTACTTAATGAAAAAAGTTCATTGAATTACAGAAAGCAATAAACAACAAAATTATAATGGTAGGGGACCTGAATGTATACCCTTCAGACTGTGACAAATCTAAAAAAGAGTAAACAAGAAGGAAGTTAAAAACAATATTATTAAATGGGAAGAGAAAAACATTAATATGTTTATCAGGCATGAATGTCACCTTTAAAAAAAGACCACATAATAGGACACAAAAACTTTAAAAGTTCAGGAAAGCAGAAATATTAAATATATAATTTACTGACTACAATGCAGAAAAAATTCAGTAAAAGATCTTTGAAGAAAATATTATAAATTATTTGGCAATTAAATGACAATCCTAAAGAATAAGTCAAAGTTGTACTATAAAGCAGTAATCATTAAAATGTTTTGCTACTGGCTCTGGTTGATTAGTGCAAAAGCTTAAGGATATAACATACAGAATTTAAAAAAAAGTAGTAGCATAGTACCTGACCAACCCAAAGAACAGTAACTGGAAGAAAGATTGCATATTTGACAAAAAAAAACTAAGAAAAGTGGACAAAAATCTGGCAGAAATTAGGTTTTAGATCAACACCTCACACCATATACCAAGATAAGCTCCAAATGGATATATGACTTGAGTATTAAAAGTCACGTCATAAACAAATTAGGGGTGAAAAAGAAAAAAAATACTCCTTAGATCTATGAATAGAAGAAGGGCTTATAACTAAACACATGATAGAAAAGATCACAAAAAATAAAATGGAAAATTTTGTCACATACATTTAAAAAGATTTTTGCCTGAAATAATTTAATGTAGTAGAAATTAGAAGGGTAATTAAGAAAAAAATTTCTAATCATTTCTCTGATAAAGATCTCATTCCAAAGAAACTAGAAATGAGTCAAACTTATAAGACTAAGAGCTATTTCCCAACCTATAAATGGCTAGAAACTGTGACTAGTTTTCAAAGGAAGAAATACAAGCATTTTAAGCTGTTAAAATTTGTGGGGTTTAACAATAGAGACACACTGGGCCTGAACTCAGGAAGGCCTAAATTCAAATTCATGATGGTTTATCTAGACATATAGAAATTAAATTCAATTAAAGCAATCCACTTAAGAAAGTTACATATACAACAAACTCAAGTAGATCAGAAGAACCTATGTATTACCAGCAAATTCTTGAAGTTAAAGAAATTATATTCAGAATAAATATAGAATATATAAAACCATCGTAATAACATATGTAATTAGAGGCTTTTCCTTTTTTCCTGACACAATTGGGGTTAAGTGACTTGTCTAGGGTCATACAACTAGGAAGTGCTTAATATCTGAGGTCATATTTGAACTCAAGTCCTCCTAATTTCAGGGCTGGTATCTTATCTACTGTACCATCTAATTGCCCCAAAGTTTTTTCAATAATATCAGAAGCAATACAAGGTTTATCTACCAAGCCACTTCATAGGAATTATACAATTACAAGTTTAAAATAAAGAAATATTCATTTTTCATCTGTATAATAAAATGTTACCTAAATAATTTACTTATTTAATGACATATCAAACTACCAAAGGATTGCATTCTAAAATTAGAAAAAAAAATGGAGTTTACCTAGAGAAAGGAAAAGGTAAAAGATATCAAGGGAAATAATGGAAAAAGTGACAAACAAGGGACCTAGTACCAGATTTTGAGCTAGTGTACAAAGTAATTATTGGTATAATGGTTTGGTACTGGTTAAAAAATTGAGGGGTCAGTCAGTACAAAAGCTTAGGGCTATAGCAAACTATAACAAATGAATATAGTAGCATGGTGTTTTATATACTTATAGTCTTGAAATTTAGATAAAGATTCATTATATGACAAAAACTGCTGAGAAAATAGGGCAGTAATCTTGCAGAAATTAGGCTTTGACCAATATTGCACACCATATGCCAAAATAAACTTCAAATGAGTACATGACTTAAACATAGAAAGTAAAAATAAAAGCAGATTAAAGGAGTGAGAAAGGAACTCCCTTTCAGACGTGTAAGAGGATAATACTCTATGATCAAATAAGGGGTAGAAAGGATCACAGAAGATAAAATGGACAATTTTTATTATGTAAAAGTAAAAAGCTCTCTCAGAAAGAAAAAATAATAATACATATGTATAGGCAACTTGGAAAAAAGCTTTGAGAAAAGTTTTCCTGATAAAAGTCTCATTTCTAAGCTCTATTAGAAGTTTATAATTTATAAGATTAAGAGCCATTTACCAATAGAAAAAAGGTATCTAAAGTATAAGTAGTCAATTCTTTTTCCTCCCTGAGGCAATTTGGGTTAAGTGACTTGCCCAAGGTCACACATTTAGGAAGTGTTAAATATCTGAGTTCTGATTTAAACTCAGGTCTGCCTGACTTCAGGGCTGCTGTTCTATCCATTGTACCACATAGCTACCCCGAGTAGTCTAAGCTATCAATAGAAAAATGAAAAAAAGTCTTCAAATCAATTATAAATAAATGTAAACTAGTACAACTCTGAGTCTCTACTTCTGTTTATCAATTTGGTAAAGATGAAAAAAATGAAAAATACCAATTATTGGAAGAACTATGAATAGGCATATTGATGTTTTATTGGTGGAGCTGTGAATTGGTCTATCCAATCTGGAAGACAGTTTGTAATTCTATCCTAAAAGTCACTAAAATGTAACTGTTCTCTTTGACCTAATTATACCACCTCTAAGGGCGTTTATGTGTGTGTGTGTGTGTGTATGTGTGTGTAGCTGATTTTTTTAATAGTACCAAAGAGCTAGAAACTAAAGAGAATCCATCTACTGGAGAATCACTAATAAATTAAAATATGTGAATAATGTGGATTATTATACATGGGAAATAGTAAAATTGCCTGTTTCTAAGAAACCTGGGAAGATCTGCATGAACTGACTGCAGTGGTAAGGTCAATTTATGTAATGACAACATTATTAAGAAATAAAACTTATACTTGAGACTTCTGATAGATAGAATACCCTTCTACAAAAATATCATGGATTAAAGATGAATTAAAATGTTAATTATTGGACGTAACCATTGTGGAAATTTGTTTTGCTTAATGATGCATATTTGTTATAAGGGCTTTGTTTTTCTTCCATTTAGGATGGGAGAAAAAAATGAGAAAAGATATTGAAAGAATGGGGAAGATGGAGATGGGAGTAGGGGGTGAAATGAGAAAGAAAAAAAAGTTAAAAAGTTGCATTGATTTTTTTTTTCAAATGAAGAAAAGAAAGCAGAAGAAAATTCCAAAAGCACAGACAATCTGGACAACTTTGAAAGCTACATATTGAACTAATTATATATTTAACATGAAATGCAAGCTATATAAAATGAAGATCTTTAGTTTTATATATTGTCCTCTTTATCCATATGTATTTTAAATGTTTGCTTTCATCAGTGTTTATTAAGTTCAAAATAAAAATGAAATGAAGAAGGAAAGAAAATAAAAAGAAAAAAGAAGGAAATATGGCCCTCTTTTTCTGTTATATTGTGGATATGTGGATATGTCTATATTGTTTGGCATTTGTTAAATTCAGAATAAAAATGAAATAGGAAAAAAGAAAGAAATATGGTCCTCTGTTTTTGTTCTACAATATATGTATGGAAATGTCTGTTTTGCTTGTCATTTGTTACATTCATAATAAAAATTAAATGAGAAAGAGAGAAAAAAGAAGAAGGAGGAGAAGGAAAGAAAGAGGGAGAGGAAGGGAAGAGGGAAGGAAGGGAAAAGGAAGAAAAGGAAAGGAAAAGGAAGAAAAAGAAAGGAAGGAAGGAAAAAGGGAAGGAAAGGAAGGGGAGGGAGAAGGGAAGGAAGGAGGAAAACAAGAAGGGAGGAAAATATTTTATTTCATAAAAATAAAGTTTGTCCTTCTCTTTCCATTTCCCAATACTTTCCTTGGATTATTTTTGGGGGGGGGGATTCATGGTCATTTTTATTAGAAGTTCAAGATGTTTCAAACTCCACAATGACTAAGGAGTTTTTCAATAGCAACACACAAATCCATATTTAAAGTTTAAGTCCCTCAAGCTTCAATTGTTTACTTTGTGCCTTGCTGACCAACTTTTATTGGGACTTCATTTATTTTCAGCTCAGCAAGATGCTACTTTTCATTTATTTATGTTTCAATTTAATCAAATCTCTCCAGAATCCAAGTTTCATTACTCTTCCAGTAAAAAACATCAAAGTCCTATCATTCTCAGAAGCTTCAGGAAATGGCTGCTCCTTATTCCAATATTCTTAAATAAAGAAAAAATAACTTATGGTCAATTTCTGTTGGTTGAGTAATATCACTTGGGCAACATTTTCCTTCACCTTACAACTTTAATACTCTTCTTACTTGAGCTCCACCTCTCACTTTTATTCAGATTTCAAACCATCATTCCATGTTATTTAGCAGCTTTGTTTTCAATTTGCCTAATACCTTATGACTAAGGAGCTAGTGAATTTCTATCTCAGGTTCAATGTGTTTGAGTCTTATCACCAATGCTTATACTCAGAAGCACATATGAGCTAAATCTGTTAGCCCTCTTATAATTCAAATATAATTTCTTCTGGGGTAGAGATTGTTTATTGTAGCATTGTAGATCCACAACTGAACACTGCATATTATATAGTAGATATAGGTACCTAATAAATGATTCCTGATGGACTGACAACTTTAACTAAAAAACCTAGAAAACACAGGGGTCCAGACTTCTGGGTCTTGATCACTCACTACAAGAACCTGTCATAAATCATTATTATTTTTTGTTTCTTTTCCTTCCAAAGTTTTCCAAGAAGTCATCAGTCCACTATAATTATAATTCATTCATTTATTAACTATTGTATGAAGAGCACCATAGTATTATATTATTGTCTCCATCTGAGCAGCTAGATGGTTCAGTGGATAGAACACTAGGGCTGGAGTCAGGAAAAACCAAGTTAAATACAACCTCAGATAATTACTATCTGTGTAACCCTGAGCACATCACTTAACCCTATTTTCCTCAGTTTCCTCATCTGTAAAATGATCTGGAAAAGGAAATGGTAAACCACTTCCACATCTTTACCAAAAGAATCTCAAAATGGGGTCACAAAGAATCAGAAACAGCTGAAATGACTGAAAAACAACTCCTGAACATATGGGAAAATATATCAATTTTTATTATCAGGCTATCGAGTTATGATCAATTTAAGGGAATGATTTACTTTTTTATCACAATCTACCATGACCCAGATTAACTATCTACAAAAAAAGGACATTTAAAAATATAACCATTGCTGACTTCAGTGGGGCTGGGATACTGTACCAATTCTTATTTTATTGAAGAAATCATCTGCACTAGACCCATTGATGGGATCTAAATCATGTTGAGTCTTCTGAGAAGTCTGACCTCCAGTGAGAAAAGTTAGACTCCCTTTTCTCATATTGTCCTATTTATTTGTACTTTATTCCCCTCCTCCACCAGATTAGGGAAAATAACTTAGGACATATTTTTGTTCATGTTTTGGTTCAATTTTGGCTTTTCCTTCCTACGCCTCCAACCAGGGAGAAGAAGAAAAGGACTCCATGTACAATCCAACCCAGGTATGGGACAAGTTTTTATTTCCTACAAACAAAAGCAGTGCTAAACATAATATATTTACAAGGGGAAAATTGATAGATTTTTAAAAATTTTAACAATAAACAGTAGCAATACCTACTATTGTACTCTGCTGGGAAGTTTAGATTTAAACATTATTTAAGAATGAAGCAGTTGGCAAGACTACTGGCCAAATAGGTATTGTGTCTTGACTTTATACCCTTCCCTCGGTCTCCATTTACTGGCTATCCAGGCCAGGGTGTGGGTTCCTCCTATTGTTAATGGCCACCTTCTCTGAAGCAAAAATTTCCCCTGATAACAGTAACTTTTACCCAAGGAACCCATAATCTCTTGAACTCACAAGTTTGAACATATCCTTCTCAAGATGGATGTTCTGTCACCTGAAATACAAAGTAGAAAAAGGTAACCATTGGCTTAGTCTCAGAAAGGACTAATTTAGTCTCCCTGCCCTTTTGGGGGTAGAAGCCCCGAGACCAGGTTGTGAAAGGGTATAGTCTCCCCTTACCACTCTAACAAATCACATCTCTATAGGCAGATTGAGAAGAGACACATACAAGAGAATGGCGCCTTTTAAAGAACCTTTTTCCTAGATGTATCAGCTCTTGCTGTTTTTTGACCAGTGAGGAGTCTGTGTCTTCATTGCAAAGTACAAGTTCCCTTCAGCATTAAGTCACACACATGGTCAGACAGAAGCAGCCAGAGAATTGATCCTTCCTGAAGTGCCAGAGCATTGAACTAGCACATATGGTTGGCAGAAATCTAGGAGGGCAGCTCAGGACACTCACTGTGCTCAGTCCCTTGTTATAGAGACATAAAGCTTTCTGGGATTTCTCTATAGTTGAGAAGGGGAGAGTGATAGTAGCAACCTAATTAAAAAATGGCAGTTCTCATGCAAGTCAGGTTTCTGTAAGATGAGGGCAAACATAATCCCTATAAAGGGCAGAGAGGTCAAGAACAGACATCTGGAAGAATAAGTAAATGATGATTGACAAGGTAAAACATGTTGGATGGCAGGGTTGACTGGGAAGTGAATATAGAAGTAATGACAGGGTCAACACTGTCATAGGGTTGTGATAACCAACTGTTCATGTGCTCTGATCTCCACTATCCCCCTTGGAATTTTCCCAAGTCTTCTAGCTTGATAAACACTCCCAATATTGTGTTTCAGATTCTCATGAAACAAGTGTTTAGCAAATACATTTTGTGTTTTGTACTGTACTGACAACTGCCAATGGTCTTTCTGACATGGTGGACTGTTCTGGCCAATCCAGTTATAGCTTGAAAGGAGGTTTCTCCTTTTGAATGGAACACACACTAAAGAGATAGAACAAGAATACCCAAGTCAAAGATCTCCATACTAATTGATTAATCCTTAGCTAGAAAGGAATGATCTGGATAGTCCTCTGAGGATGGTAATCAGTAACCTAAGTAAGTTAGAAAGCTTGGCTCTGGACCAAGGAGAGTAAAAAGAAAACTATACAATCTAAGAGATTAAAATGGAGGATCTTATGTAACAGTAAGCTCCACAGGAACAAGAGAGAAAAAAAAATCAAAAGAAGATACAGAGAAGAAAAACCCAAATAAAGAACACAAGCCAGTGAAGAAATGATTGAATGGATATATGTGGATGAAGGAGAAATCCCTGCTACTAATCATTATTGTTGTAGATTAGTCATTTCATGTCTGTCTGACTCTTTGTGGTCTCATTTGGGGGTTTTCTTGGCAATGATATTGGAGTAGTTTGTCATTTCCTTCTCCAGATGATTTTACAGATGAGGAAACTGGGGCAAACATGATTAAATGACTTGCCCAGGGTCACACAGCTACTAAATGTCTGAGGCCAGATTTGAACTCACAAAGAGGAGTCTTCCTAAGTATGATCTCAGTACTCTACACACAGAGTTACCCAACTGTTAGAAATACATTACATTAAATATAAAAAAAAAAACCTTTTAGCTAGAGAAAGACACTGTTTTAACATGAGACACTGTCTGACTGTTTTAAAGGGTGTTTAGATAAAGGTAAATGTTGGTTCCTCTGTTCTACTCATCTCCACAAACCTTAGGAATAAGTAGGGAAACATGTGAAAGAACCGGGGAAACAATGGTAGATTCAGAACAGGTACCAAATATGGCCCTTCCCAAGATGCTTATTTCACTATTTTTCTTATTTCATTTATGTCTTCTTCACAGATGTGAAGGAGAGGAAAGCCTGAGTTCCTGAGTGCATGGGGAGAATGGGAATAGATGCTTGTTGTGAGAACTCTCTGGAACCTGAAAGTTTATGTGAGGCACTGAATATGTTTGTTGTAATTAAGACAGGTACAGCTTCCCCAGGCAGGATAAGGATCTATTTCTGTTTATATTCTCTGTTTATATGTGTGAGTGTCTCCAGGTGCCAAATCCTGGAAAGTTTGGGCAAACTTTGAAAAATAAAGCAGCCTGTAAGGACAAATATCCTCAGTTGGGTATTTGTGTCCAACTGGTTGTAATATATGTCCAACTGGCAATATGTATTATGAATTGATGTTAGTATATCAGTACTTAGCACAATGCCTGGCACACAATAGGTGCTTAAGAAATGCTTCTTCCCTTCCCTTCCCTTCCCTTCCCTTGTTCCTAGTAAATCGGGGGACAATGAAGATGGGTCCTTCGATGTTTTATCTGAGAAATACAGCTCAGTATTAGTCATTTAGGGTAGTGATGAGTCAAAATGTATATCTGCTACACAGTTTACTTTTAGTCCATAATTAACAAGAGCGCATCCTGTCCAGATGACTCCTTGACATTATTCAAGCTTGCTTGAACCCTCTAAGTTGGCTTTTTCTGGCCAAGTACACTTCCTCTTCTTCATCTCAGCATCTAAAAAGGAAGGACTGGAGTATGACTATGTCCCATTATTATTATTTGGAATTTGTGCTTTACACATGGAAGACCTCTGGGATCATAAGTCTAGAGCTGAAAATCTTTAGAAATCATCTAGCCTAGGGCTTCATAAACTTTTTCTATCCTCAACCCCTTTTTGCCCAAGAAATTTTTATGCCACCCTGGGCATATATAGGTATATAAAATAAGTTTACAAATCAAATATTTACTGATAATAAATCATAAAGAAATTTTTCTTAAAGCAATTCTTTGGAATTGTATAATTTTACCATTTATTAAATATGAAAGCAAATTTGCATACTGAGATGGATGTGCTGGTTTGTTTTTACATAAAGAATTAAATCTTGGCAGAATATTTGATACTGCAGGACGTAGAGCATTCGGAAATCTTTTGTTGCCAAATTTTTCACAATCCCCACATTCAGATACGTGACCCCATATGGAATTGTGACCTATATTTGAAAAAGTTTCCATCTAGCCCAACTCCTTCATTTTATCTTTGTTGAAACTTTAGTTCCCAGGAAAGTTAAGTGTGCTCAAGGTCACATAGGCAGTAAGAGTCACATGCAGAATTTGGACTGGATTTCTCAGACTCCTACTCCTGGGATCTTTCCAGAGAGCCTACAGCCTCACATGGCCTCCTATCAAGGCTATATGAGTGAATAAATTTGGGAGAAAGGGGTCACAGCCTCTGCCAAGGCTCCCTGTCCCTCCTGAAGAGATGAAAAAACTAATGCACTGACCCTGAAAAAGTCAGCCCGGCTCAAGACAACACGAGGAAACTTGCCCTGTTGGTCTGGGGTCTGAGAAAAAGTTGTAAGTGGGTAGAGGTCCTGCTAGTGATCAGCCACTACACTGTGTTGTCTAACTTAAAAGCACATCAACTGGCTCGATGAAAAGTGTCAAAAACTTGCACTGGGTTAGTCTTTTTTCCTATTTTAGCTTGGATTGTATCTATTCATCTCTAATGCCTGGAGGGAAATAAAAAGACATGAAACCAGAGCAGGCTAGAAGCTCAACTCCCATTAGAAGGGAAAAACAGCAGGAACAAAACCAGCAGGCTGCATAGGGAGGAAGATTTTCCTTTATAACCTCAAGGTCACGGTGGGTTTAGAGCAGGATGGGGAACAGGCCTGCCAGCTTTTTCAGGTTCAAAGCCTCAGACTCCCCAGACCACAGTGTTTGCATAAGGAACACATTCAGACACATCAGGGTCAAAGCTTCTCATCTGTAAAATGAGAGATGGGGTGGACAAGAAACTCTATAAGTACCTCTTGTCTCTCAAACCTACAACATTATCATATGCTATTATAGGATAGCTACAACTAACAGTCTTGGGAAGATAGATACATTAGCTCTTAGAAATTCTGAAACATCGAGGCAAGGACTCACTCAAATCAGTGACAAATTTTGGACTTGAACTTAAGTCTTTTGATTTGATTACTTATACTTTCTTCCTTATTACCATATCACCTCAGAGCCCTAACCTCTGCCCTTCTTTCCAGAAAGTTCCTTTTCAAAATCCAGTTACAGAGTCAATTATTACCAAATGGTTCTCCTCTCACAGTGAATACTTAGGATTGTCATCCAAGGCTCATTCTTCCTTTATGCCAGATAGCAGCTTGTCACTTTGGGATCAAACTGCTATTGTTGTTCAGTTGTTATAGTTTGACTCTCTGTGACTCTACTTTCTTGTTTCCTTGTCAAAGATATGACGTGGTTTGCCATTTCCTTCTATAACTCATCTTACAGATGAGGAAACTGAGGCAGACAGGGTCACACCATAAGTATCTGAGGTAGATTCCAACTCAGGAATTTGACTCTTCCTATCTAGGCTCAGTTCTCTATTCACTGTGCCTGCTTCCATTTCCCATCACTGTTAAAATCCTCTGTTCTCTGTTCCTGTTGACTAAGAATCAGGCTTATTATATTAGAGAGGAATTATATAATCAAAGCTTAAATGTATATAAATTTGGCTCTAATTACTTCAGTTAGAACAGCTCACCACAAGTGACAACATAGTAAGGGGTGAGGGGAAGAACCTTGAATTTGAAGACTGAGGAGTTAGGTTTGAATTCTGCTCCATTCTCTTATTATGTGTAAGCTTGGACCACTTGAGAATAGGTTTCTATTTCCTTATGCCAAAAATGAGAGAGTCTAAGATTTCTTCTAGCTTTGAATCTATGCTCTATTGACCCTGATTTGATATATCCTCCATCCCTAAACAAAATTATCACTATCACTTCCACTGCCATTCCCCACATACACAGGCCTACCAAATGTCTTCGTGAAACAAGAGGCTAAATAAGATAAAATAGAAACCTGGCTTACTCCCAGCAAATAAGAACATCAAATATAAATCCCCAAATTGAGGGCAGTTACATAAAAGATCTTTTAAATGGCTGGCCCTCCAAGGCAGCTACAGTATGATAAAAAAAAAACTATCTGATTTTGGAGGAACAAAGTTTAGGTTCTGCCAAGCTCTGTGATCTTAGACAAATCACTTGACCTATTTAAGTCTTCTTCTTCTTCTCTGTAAAATGGGAATACCAACATTCATTCTCCCTGCCTTACGGGGTAGTTTTGAAGATGATATGAGAATGTATGCAAAGCAATTTATCAGCTGCAAAGCAACCTCTGACTATGAGCCATCATTCTGAAGCTATGTGCCAAATATACCATTCATGTAAGATGTAGCCTAAAATAATTTCTACAATAATTAAATGAAGCAAAATTAATCTCTCAAAGAATGGTATTTTTTATGCTTCAAATGGTTACATGGTAGAGAAGAAACAAAGCTGGCTCCAGAGTCAGAGGATCAAACACTAGAAAGCTTCATAGCTAGTGGATCTTGGGCTACTCACTTAACCTCCCTGAAGTTCAATTTCCTCATCTGGAGAATAAATAATTTGTATTAGATGAATTCTGTAAGTCCCTTCAAGCTTTACCTTAAAATCCTAATGTAGCCATGATAGTAAAATGGCAGCCAACTATCTACATCCATGTTTGGAATCACCATTGACCATCTCTCTACTTAGGGGGTGCCGTAGTGCATAGTCAGGAAGACTCATTTTATTGAGTTCAAATCTGACTTCAGATTCTTCCTAGCTGTGGGACCCTGGGCAAGTCACTTAACCCTGTGTACCTCAGTTTCCTCATCTGTAAAACAAGATGGAGAAGGAAATACAAACTACTCCTTTATCTGGCAGTTGCCAAGAAAACCCTAAATGAAATCCTTAAGACAGAAAAATGACTGAACAACCGCTACCTGTGCTATAAAGTGCACCGAGAAGCCTTGTAATTCATTTCAGTGGGAAGTAGCTAAGCCATACGTTAGAAATAAATAATTGAGAGGACCCAAACTGGAGAGTCAACAACAGAAATGATTGGTATCTTTGATATCAAAGGTGAAAAAGACTTTTCCTATTGTTCTGGGACTATAATTGGCCTATCCTCCAGTTCGGGAAAGAAATAGAACATCAGACAACAAGCAAATCACTGACATCTCTTCCTGAAGGGAGACCTTTAAAGTTTCCATCTCAGTCTTCAAGTTACAGGTTCAACTTGACAAGGTTGTTACAGACAGCTCTTCCATGAGCAGCAATAAAAAAGAAAAGGATTTTCTGATGTGCATCAAGAAATAATTAATGAAGGTTTGAGGTGGGAATGTGAGAATTGAGGGAGGGGGTGACAATCAGGTGTTGATCTAATTTTAATTTTCTAAGCTATGAAGAAATGATTAGGTGGAACAACATGCCCCAAATTCCTTATAATATGACTGATTTGGCAAGGACTTCAAGAAACATAAATACATTTGATCTTTAGATTACAAAAGATATCATTGCTGGCAAACTTTTTTTTTATTGCTGTTTTTAGTTCAGTTTGCAGCCACAGTCTGGCTGTGAATCACAGAGCTGCAATTTTCAAATTTCAAAAGCTCAAGATTATAAATGACCCAAAGAGCAAGAAAAAACTATACCATGTCATCAGTATATAATCGCATATATCAAGAGTGGCTTGTACATCCAGCATGCCACTAAAGATGCCAGGAAATGTGTGATCAGAAAAGAAATAGGGCTGGTCATTTATCAAAGACAAGAGGCAACATGTGGCCTTCCCACATGGTATAATGGATCCAGAAAATGCCCCAAGATCTAAAGGAAGTTCCCCCATCTATCGACATTTGGGTTAGATCCTCTATAGAGGATGTATGGAATGGGCAATAGGGAGGGCAAGACCAAGAATCAACCAGGTTTATGTGGGTGGGGCTCTGAACTGGAATGAACACCAGGAAGATGACTGCTCATCCCCACTCAAGCCCTATCATATATGAAGTTTATTGTTCTTGACTTGGGCAATATCCAGATTACTTTGTTTTCAGGATTCATTGATTTGAGAATAAAAGTCTGATAACTCTACCATCACCTTTAAACCTGATGTTTTTATGTTTTCATTAAAAGAGATAAAAGCATTTTACAAAAAAAAAAAATTATAACATCATCAATTCCCATTGAAACCAAGTCTTTATTGCCCCCACTAACAATATTATGTCAGTAACTGTGGGCATCTTCCAACTTCTTGCATAAATTCACTTTCCACTAAGCAGTTTTATTTTTCCTTGGCTTCATCTTTCTAGCACTAAAAACACCCTAACCTTAGTGAATTAATCTTCTTCACTATTTCTGTCCTGTCATTCTCCTACTAAACAACCTGGAATCATTCCCTATTACTCATTGAATGAAGTATAAACTCCTCAGCCCACATGGGCATTCAAGGTACTCCATCAATCAGCTCCATTATACAGATCCAATCATATCCCATTATGCCCTCACATGAACCCAGTCATAGTTTATCCAATCATGGTATTTTCCTTCAACACTTTCTATGGTCACTTAACATTACCAGACCTTTGCCTGGGTCATTCCCTATCCCACCCCAACTGGGAATGTTCTCCCCACTTCTGTCTACTAATTCATTTTCCCTCAAAACTCCTCTAAAGCCCTGATTTCTCCTTATAAGACTTCCATAAATGCTCTGGCTTTTATAAATCTCTCTTTATTTAATGGTCCTTTAAGCTTTGCAAAGCACTTTAAACATGTTACCTCATTTGATCACTCCCAATAATCTTGGGGGGAAGTGCTATTATCACCTCCATTTTACAGAATAAGGCACCGAGGCAGAGAGAGATTAAGAAACTTTCTCAAAATAATTACCTAATAAGTGTCTGAGGTAGGATTTTAATTCAGACCTTGATGACCACAAATCCAGCACCAAATGCCACCTAGCCAGTACAACCACATGTTCTAATACTTCAGTCTATACTAAAATGTATTGTCCTCCAATAGTTTTAAGTTTGGGATTTTTTTTATCTTGTTCATATTTCTTGTCTTCTAAACCAGATTATCAACTTCTCAATCAGTGGAGAGGAGTTTCCTTTTTATTAGTACTCAAAACATTTAGCACAGGGCTGGGTTGATGGTAGATATTTAAGAAATTTGACCACTCAGTGTGGATCATTCATTTTCTGTGAGACTACCCAATTTTCCTCACTTGAAAATAAGGGAATTGAACTAAATGATATAAAAGTCCTTTTTAGCTCTAAACTTATGGTTCTTCCATTTAACTTAAAGTTATCCCCAAATTGATCAAAAGCAAATCCTAGACTAACTAAAATATTTTGTGACCCAGGTTACTTTAGCCCAAATATAACTCCATCCCACAGGCAGGAAGGATGGCAAGAAAGGAAGAGAGAAGGGAGAAAGAAGTAGAAGAGAAAGAAGAGCATCAGAAGATGCTGATGTCAACAATTTGCTCTGGCAAAACTGGATCAAGCTTGGAAGTATAAGGCTATTTTTAAAAGCCCTTCATTTTTGTGCCTGATTTAAAAGACAGATGCTAAAAATATTAATGAGTAGAGATGGTGTTGATCCATGAAGATGATGAGTCTTCAAATTCTGGAGCTCCAAGGTGACAGACTCTCCATGAAGACACATACCACCTCATAATTCCCTTTAGGAATTCTGCATTAAAGAGAAAGCACTGATATTTCAAACTTCAGAATGATATTTAACTGTGTTAGATAATTTCTCTACATTGGCATCTCTTTAAGTGGGCTTAAAAACACACAGATTGCACTATATATATATTTATATATGTATGTATGTATGTATTAAAGAAGCCTTAACACAATATGCTAAGCCTGTGATATCTCTCACCCCTCATATGATTTGGGGAGTTGTAGAAAACTGGTCGTAACTAATTTTAATGGCCAGTTTTGAAATTGATGATCATCTAAAGAACAATGGAGGGTCATATCATTGGGTTTAAGCAAGCAGGAAGCACTTCACAGACAAGGTATTATGAAGGAGCCTTGAAGTAAAGGAGGTGATTAAAGAAATGAATGATCTAAAATTGTTGGTTTACTGATATGGTAAGAGCAAGAAAAATTGATGTATAGCCCCGAGGTCTACTGGTGGACTCATGAAGTCCAAAGAAGGTAAGGGAAACACCTTGGCTGGATTTTTTCCTACTGAGTTTTGTAATGTCTGTGCTAGCTTTCTGGAGGATCTCTGGACTGGCCTTGGTCTTTAGGTGGAGAAGTAATGAAGGCAGGAGGGCCATCGTGAGGCTAGTCAAAGATGGATTCTGGAGTCTGGAGTCCAGAGTCTGGAGTCTGAAGTCTTCTCTGTGTCTGTGGCTGAGACCCCCCCCCAATCCCAGTCTTCTTAGCCCTTAACACGGTATGATTACATCACTACAACAACTGAGCATGTGCCAACTATAGAACCACTACATCACCATATCACACTAAGTATATGCCAACTAGAGTGAGTACATCATTACATCACATTAAGTATATGTTTAACTAGAGAACCATTATCCCATCAATCACACTGAGTAGGTGCTTAATCACCCTGCTTTCCTTGATTCAAGTATACTTTTCCAGAGTTCTGGCCCTCTACAGAGTTTATAGTGAACAAGCGGCTCACTGCATAGAACACTTGGAATATTTGAATGGAAGAGATCACAGTCCTGTTGGAATATACTTACTTGAGAACTTTTATTTTGCCTGTCAGAGTCTTTCTTTGGGACCAACTAATCACAACTAATAAAAAGTTATGTTGAGGCAGATCAGAAGTAGATAAAACTGATTATATATTAAAAGCAAAGACAATGATATGTCAGAAGTAGTATGTTCTTCTGGGCAACTGAATCAGGAAACTCCCAAATGGACCTATCAAGAATACCCCAAACTCACAAAGGATCTGATTGGCACAGTAGGTAGAAAGCTGGACAGAGAATCCAAAAAATTCAAATTCAATTCCAGTTTCAGATACTAAACAGCTGTGTTCATTATCTGGTTCAGTTTCCTCATCTGGAAAAGGGTATAATAAGAGTGACCTCCTAGAGATGTTGTGAGGATAAAATGAGATAATATTTGTAAAGTGCTTTACAACCTTAAATTAATTTATAAACTAGCTGTCATCATCATTATTTTGAGTACAATTGTTAGAAACATAATATTTCAAAAATTAAAATATCCTACTTAGTTTTAAAATATTTTCTTTGAAAATAGTGTATACTGGTCCTTTCTTTTATTGGTTTTTAATGATTTTATATTTTCCACCAACATTTTTCATATGTAAGAACTACAGGGTAGGGGAAGAGGTATGGAAGGGTCTTCAGAAGTAATCACGTAGTCCTTTTTTATCTATATAAAACTGCAAAAGATTTATTAATGTCATGTGATTATGCCAGAAATGAAATTAATTTATAAATTCTAATTCTATGCTTCTTAGATTATTTGTTTTGTGCTCATAGATTTATCTCCTGATATAACCAGTGGACCAGCTAGATCAGGGGTTCTCAAACCACGGCTGGTGGGCTAGATGCAGCCTGCTGAGGATGTTTATGTGGCTCTCCGAGTTGTGGCAAATGGGCTGAGGGGCAGAGACAGAGTGTGAGCTTTTGTTTTTACTATAGTCCGGCCCTCCTACAGTCTGAGGGACAGTGAACTGGCCCCCTATTTAAAAAGTTTGAGGACCACTGAGATGGTATATAAGTATATTAGTTCAGTGGATATAATGCAGATCTATAAAGAGCCAGAATTCTGGAGAAAGGTGTTAACTCAGAGGTATTGATAAGACAATGGTTATCTAGTTTAATATGGTGATTAATAGTTCTCTAATTCAGTAAATGTACTTAGTACTTCATATAGTTCTATAAGATTCACACCTAGGATGATGTAATTAAAATAGAGCATATAAGTTGGGACAAACTCAGTCAGAGACATCCATTCCATCTCCTATGTTTTGGTGACTGGCCTGTTCTTCTGCTTCCCCCCACTGAGACCAAGGCCAGTTTGAAGGGCCTCCAGAAAGCTAGCCCAGGGCCCCAGGCAAGAAGAACAGACTGTGAAGAAGATAATAAAGAATTTGAATTTTATCCCTGGCTATTCTCATGGTGATTATTCTGCTGAAATGAAGGCTGGTCCAAAAACCTCCAGAAAACCAACCAGAACACTACAGACTTGGAATCAGGAGATCTAAGTTTTAATCTTGCCTTACTAGTTATTTTACTAGTTATTTAGTTAATAGTTACTAGTTATTTTACTAGTTATTTAGTTAATAGTTACTATTTATTAGTTATGTGACCTCAGACAAGACACAATCTTTTTCAGATTCAGTGTTCTCATCTATAAAATAGAGATGAGTTGCACCGACCTCACAAGGTCATTCTGAGGATCAACTGAAATAACATATGTGAAACATTTTGCAAATTTTCAAATATCATATAAATGCTGCCCATTATTAGTAACCAGACCGTGAATTATGTGGCCATGACTCTATGACTTTTTTTTTGCTTTCCACCAGTGAGTGTTAGTTTCCAAGGTTATCTCCCTGCCCGTGTGATTTCCCTGTATGAACAGGGGAGTGTGAAAAGTTATTTGGACTTCTAGATTAAACATAGAATCAAGACATTAAAACTGAACTAACAGGAACACTATCTTGTTGGAGACCTTGGAGGAGATGACTGTCTCTATACTTCTGTGTCCACACTATTAAATTCAAAGTCAAACACACTAATCAGCTTTACAAGACTGTCATGTAAATTAGCTATTTCAGGACTGAAAGAACTTTGAAACTAAAATGCCTGTACTTGTGGGTGGACTTCAACAAAAGTTATAATAATGATTGATCTTTAAGCTTCTGGGGGACCTCCTGACATTCAAAAAAAATCCAACTTTTCCAAATAATTCCAACAGATGACATGATGTAGTGTGAAAGATACCCAAGGATCTGAGCTTAAGATTCTGACTCTGACCCTTACTAACTGTATGACCTTAGATAGCTTCCATCTCTTCTATTTCCTTACCTGTAAGATGAAAAGTTTAGGCTAGACAACTTCAAATTTCCTTCCAGCTTTCAATCTGGGATTTATGATATTTCTACCTGGTTTCAAAATTATATTAAAAGAAGAGTTTTTTTTAATAATTCATAGGTATGAGTTTGCAAAGCCCTTCTTATTTCAATCTAATTTGAGCCTCTCCACAATTTTGTTCGGCAGATATTGCTTGTATCATTGGCCCCTTCTCACAGTGGAAGAAACAGAGATTCCAGAAGTTAACAGATATTCATATTCATGGTCGCCCAGTTCATAAGTGTCCAAGAAAGGATTTTAAACTAGGTCTTCCAAATTCCCCATCTAGTGCTCTATCCATTTTACCCAGCTTTCTTGCAAAAAATGAAACAGACAAAGAGTTAATCTTCTTTTGAAAGAAAAGCAGCAATGACAAACAGGACTGGGTGAGCAAGAGTTAAGGTGATTTAGTTATAGAAACTCAGTTTAGAAAAAAAGTCAGGCAATAAGCAGACATTTCAGTGTTAAGGATATTGAGAGGGAGACAAGGGAAGCTTGGGAAAGAATAGGAAAGAAGAGTAGGAGAAGAGAGAGGAGGGGAGGGGAAATGAAAGGGAGGAGAGGAAAAGAAAAGGTGAAAGAAAAACAAAGTAGGGAAGAGGTAGAAGAAAGGGAGAAAGAGAGGAGAGGAGGAAAGAGATAGGGAAGAGGAGTGGAGGGCAAGTAAGAGGACAGGGGAATGCAGAAGAGGAGAAAAGAGTCGAAGGAGATGGGAAAGAGGAGAAGGAGAGTCGAAGAGATGGGAAAAGGAAGAACAGAAAAAGGGAGGAAAGAAGAGCAGGTACAGGAGGACAGTTCACATGTACAGCAGGATTTGTAGGAAGGTGTGTTTTTAACTTGAAAGCCATGATATGAAACAATGTGAAGCTCCCAAAAGATGTTTGTTACTTTATACCTTAAAATGTGTTTTGGCTTGTGGAACATCCTTACAATGTTACATTCTTATCAGCAAGAAGAAAAAGAAACAATGACAAATGGAGGATGAATCCCAGAGCAAAAATCAAGACAAGAGCATGATGGGAGATGTGGGCAAGAGAACTGTAACCAGAAATTCCAATCAAAAGTTGAAGGAAAACTTGACCTAAGGACTGCTGACTGGAAACATCTCAAAGACCCTGAAAAAGGGCATGACTGCCTCATGAGGAGAGGATGCTCCAGAATAATTGAAGAGAGGATGCTCCCCGACCCTTTCCTTTTATGATATGCCTAGAGAAGGGATACAAAAAAAGAGTACACAATTCAGCTTCCCTTCCCAGACCCAGAAAGCCAATGTAATAGTTATCTCTTGTACGCAACTGAGGCAAGAGCGCTTTATTAGGACACCCCCAGCCCTTACCAGCTGTGAGTCCCTGAGCAAGACACTTCATCTCTGTGTGTCTCAAGTAATTTGTTGGGACTTAATAACCATTGAGTTATAGACAGCTGCAATCCTGGCTCTCCACAGACTATCTTGGGAACTTGCAAATTTGAAGCAATTTTAAGAAGAGAGAGTAGAAACTTTGCTATCCTGTGACCCTTGTGACATCTCACAGCAATGAGTCATCTGTAGGCTTAGCAGGGAAATGTGTGAAATGTTTGGAATTTTCTATCTGTGCTTTCAGCCTCTTAGGCAGAGTTACTCAGGGGGCTGGAATGGAAAGGACCCAGGACACCATTAGATACAGAAGTCCTGGCTCAGATAACCTCGACTTCCAGTTCTGTCTGTAAATCATGAAGGTCAAAGGGCATTGGAACTCTAAAGGGGCCTAGAGTCCAATATCCATATTTACTGAATCCTAAAGAATGAACTTCCCACAGTTAATAGCAGAATAAAGTCAAACCCTGGGCCTTTGCCACAAAGCCAAGACTCTTTCTATTATTCTTTGGTTTCAGTTTCTTCATCTAAAAATTGGAAATCATATTCCTTGTGAGGAATAAACTTTATAAACCTTGAAATTCTAAGACAACGTGACCCATTATTATTGTTACCATTGCTAAATTTGTTTCAGAAGAGTAACTAAACAGTATGGGTGAAACTTGGTTGAAATTTTTAAAAGTCTCAACTCCTGTTCCAAAGAATGCTTCTGGTGGTTGGCTTTTTTCATTCATTTTGAATGAATTTTCCATCCATAAAGTAGTGTAACACAGGAAAGCAATCTAGAAATCAAGAATATCTAGCTTCAGTTACTGCCTGTTATACTCCAAGTTACGGAATGAAGGAAGGGCAAAGTCCTCACCTTAGAGAGTGTCCTGGAATGAGGGGAGTTGCATTTGCATCAGTGTAGAGAGTTTCCATAAGAGAAGCTCTTAACATCAATGAAAGAAGGACTCTTCTTCTTATCATCAATCCATTAAGAAGAATGATACCATCTCCAAAATTGATGATTTGTGTTGTCTCTTTTCTCTGGACAAGTATAATGAGTAACATTTATAGAGTGCTTTTAGACTGACCAAGCTTTTTACATACATTATCTCATTTAATCCTTGCGAAAAAAAGCTATTGGTGCCATGGTTCCTCCTCTGGAACATAAGGAAAACAAGACTGAAGGAAGTTAAGTGATGAAAAAAATATCTAGGTGAGGTTCAAACCTAGATCTTCCTGATGACCACTCTAACAATCTACCCACTGTGCCATGTATTTTCTCAGGATAAATGGAGGCACCAAGTAACTAACCTAATTCATAATTACATGGAATTATTCTTCTACTCTATTTTTTTTAGCAAAACTGAAAATTTCCCTTTCATTGTTAATAGTTTACTCTAAATTCTAAGGCCAATAGAGTTGGAAAGAATTTCTAGGGGGACTTGAAAGCTTTGTTGCATCTAAAACATTACTGATGGTTCAGGTCTGTCCTACAATTGAAGAAAAGATGCCCATTTAGCATTCTTAGAACTGTTTCCTCTTGGGGAAGGCAGTGATATCACAAAAGGAGGAAAGTTAGAATGGTTTCCCTTTCCTTTCCTTCTCTCTTTTTCTCTCCCCTGCCCTCATCAAAAATGTCTATAATTTACACAATTCTGCAGTATGTGGTAAAATATTTTATATATGATTATTATCTCATTTGATCTTCACAACAACTTTATCAGGTATTACTTATACTTGTAACCTTATAATGGAGAAGTTAAGTGATTTGCCCATCATTACGTATCTGCTTTCATGTTATTTCTTGCTTTCTTCCTCTTTAGAATATAAGCTCTTTGAGGACAGAGACAGTTTCACTTTGTCATTGAATCCCAAAACCTACCACAGTCCCTAGAGCATAGTAGGTACTTCATAAAGGCTTATTGATTGATTACACAGCTAATAAATATCCAAAGAAAAATTCAAACCTGGTCTTCCATGTTGGCATATAGGAACTACCTGTCAGTGGCTACTGGAGATCCAAACCAGACCAGCAGAATGGATCTCCTCATGTGAGAGGATGATACAAGGAGAATGAGAGGCAGTTACTGTTCTCTAATCTCTCTGACTGAGAGGCCATTGCATTGTCTGACCTCTCTCCTCTTCCCTCCACCTCCAATTTATTTCATTCCTAGTCCACAACACCTGTGTCAGCAATGGCTGCTCTGCAACTCCTTCAGATGTGGAGGGGCTCTTGGAGAATTGATCTGTCCCATAACACTTTCAGATCCTAAGACCAACAGTATATTGACTATATTGACCCAAGAAACTCTTCCATTTGAAAGAAATAAGGAAAGAATTGCCAATTCAGGAATGCTTACATGCTTCAGGGAAGCAGAGAAAGATGAAAGGTGGAAGGCAATTGGAAAGAAGGGAAGGCAGGCAGGGCCTGTGGAGTGTTTTGTTGAAGAAGTGAAAAAAAAAAAAACAACTATTAAAGTCCAGCTGGAGTTCTGCTTTCCCCAGCCTGAAGCATTACCTTAAGATGAATCTGAACTGTTTGTAGAGATAGGAGTATAAGGACCCCACATAATTTACAAGAAAAGAACATAAGCAGATGTTAATGGAAGGGATTCACCTAGAAACTGTAGAGTTCATCCCATAACTAGGAAGAGGAAAGATTATATATACACAGGGGTCAAGCCAGCAAATCAATGATTCACCTACTAGCAGCTTTGGGGATCATTGGTTCTGTTCAAGAATAATGAGGTGAGTGCACACAACCATAACAATGAAGAAGAAGAAAGGATGAGATTAAATGAGAGTTAGTCATGTGGAGGAAGTCATGCCTTCATGAAACACCTATCATGTACAAGGCCATGGGAAAACAAAGACAATCACAGCAGGGCCAGCTCCAGGCAATGCTCTGAATGACGCAGAATTAACCACTGATGCCATTCTACCTCTTCTAAGACCTCTTTCCCAAATATTCAGTGCTTTCAGGTTATATTCAATCAGGATATATGTTGTGCTTTCTTTCACAAGGTCTGCCCAATCTTTCCTTTTCTTAAATTAGAAGTTCACCTGTCTAGTAATCCATTCCCTCTGGATCCTGCATCCTTTGAAAGCAACCTCATGAGCTAATTTATTTAAGCTGAGAATAGAATCATGGATGTGGAGTTTGGAAGGATTAGATGTCATTTAGTCCAACCCCCTCATTTTACATATGAGGAAACTGAGATCAAGATAGGAAAAGTGACATTCTCATTGTCATCAAGATTTGAACCAAGCTCCTCTCTCGTCAGGACTCTTTCCAGCATGATATTGATTTATATTGGGGAAGAGAATATTTTCTCTTTGAAAAAAGAACTATAGGAACAATGATTTAACTCAAAAGAAACAAAATCTACTTACATACTTTTAGATACTGTGGCAGTATTAAAGCTTTCTGTACTTATATTTTCATTTTAATAGTATTTTACTTTTTCCAATTACATGTAAAGATGATTTTCAATATTCACTTTTATGAAATTTTGAATTCCATATTTTCCTTCCTTCTTCCCCAAGATGGCAAGCAATCTGATATAGATTATATGTGTACAATAATATTAGATATATTTCCACATTAGTCATGTTGTGAAAGAAGAATCAGAACAAAATGGAAAACCCAGAAGAATGGGGGAGAAAAGCAAAAGTAGTATGCTTCAATCTGCATTCACACTCCATAGTTCTTTCTTTGCATGTGGATAGCATTTCCCATCTTAAGTCTTAGAATTGCCTCCTATCTTTGCATTGCTGAGGAAAGCCAAGTCCATCAAAGGTGATCATCATACAATGTTGCTATGACTGTGTTCAATATTGTCTTGATTCTGCTCATTTTGCTCAGTATCAGTTCAGGTAAGCCTTTTAGCTCTACTTTTTATGCCCTTAATTTCTCTCCTTTAACTAGATCTACATATTTGCCTCCCAATCTGTAGGCTCTGGTTGGTTGAGGCAAGTTTTGGTTCTGAACAGAACCTGACTTGGTGGACTTTGTACCTTCTTGGGTTTTTCCTAAGTCTAGTTACCTAGTCCTAAATACTACCTTAGCTAGTCTCTTTTGGGCCTGGCCATTGGCCTGCCTGATTTAACTACTAGCCATATTCTTCTCAGTTTTCTCTCAGGTATCGCATTATAGTTTCTCTGTCTTTCCTTTCTCCTCTCCCCCACATCTTTCTCTCTGTATGTATCTATCTTTCTGTTTCTCTTTCCACGGCCTCTTCCCTTCTGCTTTCAAATATACTCATATCTTCTGTATCTTAAGAAAAATTCTGAATTTGACCTTAATCATCCTTCAAGCTATCTTTCTAGCTGGAAGACCTAGCATAATGCAGTGAAGAGAGCAATGAATTTAGAATTAGTGGACCAGGATGTGAAGCCCATTTTTTCTTTTGCCATCTGTATATATGAATGACTCACTTCAGCTAACCCAACATCAAATTCCTCATCCGTAAAATGAATAGATTGAATGAGGTGACTTTGAAAGGCCCTTTCATCTATAAAAATCTATGTTTCTAAGTAATTTATACGTTTGTCTTATAATTTTATTTCCCTCATTCCTTGGTTCTGATTGGTTGAGGCAAATTCCTTGAATGTGTGAACTATCCCCACAGTCTCTGCTTCCTTTCTACCCAATTCACTCAATCCTAAAAACTCTATAATCCACTTTGTTTCACTCTGAAAATACAATGTCAAAATACAATGACTTCCTGATAAATCCAGTACAAGGCACTTCTCATTTCCTATCCTTTTTGACCCCTCTGTAGTATTTGCCATTTTGGCCATTCATGAATTTTTTTCCTTGGATCCCATGATATAACTATTCTGACTTTTCTCTTCTTTCGTTGTTCCTTTTCTGCTGATTTTGCTATTTTTTTTCCTTCATCTTCAAGGTGCTGTTCTCAGTTCCCTGATTTTCTCTCTAAGAACTCTTCCTTGGTGAACATAGCTATTTTCATGACATCATTTATCACACTAGAATTTTTACTCTAAGTTTATTGGTTTAGATTGCAAGGGCTAGCCTGATAAGGGTGACCCATTTCTTCCTAGGTAGTCCTTGGTGGTCTTTTCCAGCAATGTTGTAGCCCTAGGTGAGCAGAAACCCTAAGGAACCATATCCCCTTCTACCTATTTAAAACTTGACAACTCTCTTCAGGTAGGACAGTGCCAGTTTTCATTCATAACATTCTTTTCCCTATACCATCTCTGTCCTCACTAACTCTCAAGGGAGAATTCATCATATTTGTTTTTTAGTGTCTTATATTAAGTGGTAGAGAACTAACTCTGAATTACCTCAATCTTAATGACTATAGGAAAGCCACTTTCCTAGACCTCAGCTTCTTGGGATGAAATGAATTTGTGTTTGTGTATGTGTGTGAGCCATTAAAATGTACTTAAATGTGGGGGAATATTGAAGAGAAGACAATGCTGAATGAATTCCAATCAGTATGGGTAACTCATATTGAGATTAGCCATCTAATCTCATCATTAGCCATAGTACAATTCAATTTAATTAAAAAATTGTTTCTTAGATGCTTATTGTGAAGGTGCTAAAGATACATATTCAAAAACAAGAAGAATAAGTGTTCATCTTTTAGAGAGATAACATTCTTTAGAGGGGTTGAGACTTGGGAGGTTTTATAACATATACACAGATAAATAATTAAATGAATAGAAATTAATCAAGGAAGGTTTCCTGGAAGAGATAATAATTGAGCTAAATTGAGTTCAAATTGTATCTTGTTCTGGTTTCCCTAGCCACTCTGTTCTCCTGATTATTATAGTAGGTTTATAAGTAGCCAGTATAAAGTAATAGTAACTTGCCTTGGACACTTACTTGCTGAATTTACTTGCGAAGTAAATCACTTAATCTTTTTGAACTTCTGTTCCTGATTTATAAAATGAGATTGGACTACATGGTCTCTAAGGTCTCTCAAAGCTTTAAATCTATGATCCTGGGTATATATTCACATATTGGCTTTGGAGAGAGACATAACTCAGTGTTTGGGCAAAGCTCATACCCCTCTGTAGTATTTGATATTTTGGCCATCCATGAATTTCTTTCCTTGGATCCCATGATATAGCTCTATTCTGGGGCACTTCGAGAACCATTCTACCAGTGATTAGGTATCAATTAGAGGAGCCGCCTGCTGGAAATCAACCTTTTCTGTGCTCATGTGGATTGAGCTCTGCTGGGAAAACCTCATTTCCCAAACAGTAAACCCCCTCCCCCCAAGTTGATTCCCAGTTCTTCCCAGCCACTAGCAGAGCTTGTCTCAGGGCTGTGGCAGATCCCTTTTGTGTGAAGCATACATTAAACAGAGAGAGCTCTAGCCATTAAGATAAGCAAATAAGGAGACATCAAGGAGATAGATGCTGTGAGAATTAGGGCAGTGTCTCACTGAGTAACATGATGAAGGAAGAGCTTGTCAGAATGGCTGAGCAGCCACTGTGTTTAAGCTCTGATTTAAACATCCACTCCAACATAGCCAACATACGTGATCCTTCAGGGTGACAAAGGGAAAATGTTGCAGTTGAATTCTATCCATGGAAGTATCATGAAAGATTTCTGTCTGCTGGGGGTGATCTCTCTGGTGGGATGTAGAAAGTTACCTGAGCTCTGAAACTTCACCTGTACTCAGAATATCTCTGTGGGAAATCAAGCTGTCTCCTTCAGAAACTGTAAATCTCGGCACTTATACCAGCCCTCGCAATCAGCTTTTAGGGTTAGTTGCTATTGTCAGTTTGTGGAACCTTCTGTGAAAGGCCCCTCTGCTGGGCTGCATCTGTGAAGTGTCCTCCTCCCACCCCTCCTTCTCCTTCAATGGCCTTTCAGAGTCTTAAAGGACCCTTGACAGATCAAAAAAGCCTCTGAAACTGACTGTTTAACAGCACTTCCCAGGACAGAATGGAAATGACCCTGTGGGTGACTGGAATAGTAAGGAATGAAGTGTTTATTCTTGGGGACTTCTATGAGAAGAGCAGATTTACAAAGTTCAGTCCCACTGCAACAGGCCTAATGGTCTGAGAGGTTCAGATGTGTTGGGAAAAGGAGGACTGGATAAAATGCCTTCACGTTTGAGCACTTCTGTGCCCAAAACATCCATCATTTTGCAATTCAGCATCAGCATTGCTTGGAGGCTAAAAATGCCAAACCTTCTTCCTTTTTCTAAAGAAACTACCAATCTTATATCAGGTTTACCGAGACGACACATTTAGTCTTGTTTCTTATGTTCTAAGTCTTAGTATACAGAGTGAAGACTCTTTGTCACTTAGTTCAGGATTCTGTGATTCTTTGGGAAAATTAAACTGCAGGCCTTCCTCCCCACCCTCTACCCTCCTATCTCTGTCTTCTTCACTCAGTCTTTTAAAATGTAGCATTTCCAAATTCTCATTCCTCAAATTCTTATGTGATACTTCCCATCTACCAAACCTATAATGGATGGACATTTCTATGAACTTTCACCAAATTCTTGAAATATTTCAGAGCAATCCCTGTTTTGGCCAGGGTCTCAAGGATGCCATTCTGCTTAAATAGCTTTAACAAAATCACAGAATCTCTAAATTGGCCATCTGTTTACCTTATACCTCAAACGGGATGCCCAGTACATGAGACTGTGCTCACAGTCCATTGTCATCTGAATGATTCCAATTGTCATGGAGATTCTTCCTATATCAGGCTGAAACTTGTCTCTCGAAAAATTCCAGTCATTACTCTTAATTCTGCTTTCCAGAACCAAGCGCCCCCCCCCAATAAAAGCCCGAGGTCTTCTCCCATATAATAGCCCTTCAAATACTTGGTAATTGTAATATATCTCCTAAACCTGCTTTCCTCTAAGAAATACATCCCTATTTCCTCTTTTAAGGGTTCATCATATGATCTCACAGCCCTTTCCCATTCTGCTTATATGCTTCTTGACATTACCCAGTTTATGAGTGTCCTCATGCTGTCCAGAACTGAATCTGATCTTTCACATCTGATCTGACTAGAGTAGCTCTATCACCGGAATGGTCTTGAAATCACTCCTCACAATACTCTAGTCGTATTCTGCTGACCTATATTGACCTTTCAGTTTGCCAAAATCCAAAGATTTTCTTCAAAATATATATTCCCATCATATACTTAATTTTTGAACCCATGTAAGTCTTCACATGTAACCCTATTAAATATAATCTTATTAGATTTAGTTCAAAGTACTTGCCTGTTGAGGTCTTTCAGTGGGTGGGTTCTGTTTCTGTCTTACAACTTGTTTGCATATGTTCTGACTCTTCGATCTCTCCAAAACTGCTTTCTATAGCTTTATGCAAATCACTGATACAAAATGTTGGACAGTTCAGGGCCAAGCACCACTTTGTGTGACATTTCACTTCCTTCCAAATTGACACCAAATCTTTAATGATGCTCTTTGGATCCAACCATTCATCCAATTCAGAATACAACTATACTTTCCCCTTCCTCTTTATAACATGACTTAATTTTGTAGGTGGATTTTTTTTCCTGGTCAGAGCACATTGTGATTTTTTTTCCTTGCTGAGGAAGTGACTTGCCGAGGGTCACATAGCTAGGAAGTGTTAAATGTCTGAGACCAGATTTGAACTCAGGGCCTCCTGACTTCAGGTTTGGTGCTCTATCCACTATGCCACCTAGCTGCCCCCATAATATGATTTCTATCATTGACCTCATAATATTTGAAAAGATATCCCTTCTCAATAGAAGAAATGCTAGTATTAAATGTAGTTTATTATAATCCTTTCCCTTGCTTGTTAATATTTTTCCTTTGTGTATATTGTAACCACTTAAAACCTCTTAGTTTCTTTGTTAAAAGTTCAGTAGCTTTTTTCCTGTTCAACAGAAGCCTCACTTCTCCCCCACCCCCACACCTTATTCCCAGCCATAACCATTCCACATTTTAAATTGACAGCAGCTTTTTTCAAGGTCTTTCCTGGAATAGTTATAAGAAACTACACAATGCAAGCTTCCCTTGCCATCCACAAATAATAGCCACTTGTGAAGCTTTGCCCAAGGTTGCTGATTAGTACTCGAGGTTAAGCAATCTCAAAAGTGTGGAATTATGAGATCAGAAAGACTAGTCATGAGCGTGGCCACCTGTATTCTGGTATAACAGCAACAGCAACTGACATTTATATGGCTAAGTCCTTTACAATGATTTGATCTTTATAACATCCCTGGGAGGTAAGTACTATCATTTTCATCCTTATTTTACAAATGAGGAAACTGAGACAAATGGAGATTAAAGAACTTGCCCAGAGTCACACAACTAATAAGTGTCTAAGATTGTAGTTGAAATCAATTTGTCCTGATTCAAGGCCCAAGGCTCTATCCACTGTACCACCTAATTGCTCCACTGATACCCAAAACCCTCCAAATTATATATTAAAAGTGAAACTTTCATTGCTTATATGTTGGGAGTGAGGCTTTTTGTTTTATGCTAGAAGAACTGAATCACAAATTGTATACCTGCTGATTTGTCCTCTGATTCTTTTTAAAATTAATTAATTAATTAAAATTTTACAAAAAATTATGCATGGGTAATTTTTCAGCATTGACAATTGCAAAACCTTTTGTTCCAACTTTTCCCCTCCTTCCCTCCACTCTCTCCCCCAGATGGCAGGTTGACCAATACATGTTAACTATGTTAAAGTATAAGTCAAATATATGTATACATGTCCAAATAGTTATTTTGCTGTGCAAAAAGAATCGGACTTTGAAACAGTGTACAATTAGCCTGTGAAGGAAATCCAAAATGTAAGTTGTCCTCTGATTCTTAAATAGTATCTTGTATTACAATGTCAATATGTCCAAGGGTAACATGAACCCAAAATTCTACAAGTCTTGAAGATTGTCTCTTTCTTCTGGAAGCTCTGGAAGCAAGACAGTGTGAGATCAGGGACTACATTCTGCTTTTAGGAACTATGTTGTCATTGTCTATCTTATTTCAATTGGCTATATCATATCCTTCAATAAAACCCACTTTTATACACAAGATGTAAGTTGGACTATGCTTTTACCTTTTTTATTACATAGTTATTTATTTAGGAGGTATTTATTAATGGTCAGGAAAGGCTCATCATCTCTTTAGCCTCTTAAACCAATGATACCTATAGAGTAAGGGAAACCCATCTTAGATTTCTCCATGGGGACTCCTTGGAAAGTGTACTAGAATGTGGAGATATCACCAATAGTAGAAGGGGAAAAAGCCTACATTATCACCCAAAGCAAAACAGCTGATGATAAAACATAGATTCTTCATGGGATGATGCAGGCTGTTTTGCTATTGATAAAGATCAGAACCAAGACATTCCTTTTCATCCTGCTCAATTCTTGAGCCTGTTTTCCCACCAATCCAACCAACCATCCAACCATGCAAATTTAACAAATAAACTGTGATGAGACTGCAGCAGTTATCACAGACAAAAATGTTATTTACAACTACTCAGACATGATCCAAATCCATTAACATGTCAGAATGATCCTTTGATAGCTGACACCATGCCACACATCCCAAATCTCCAAATTATATGGAACAAAAAGCTTTCAAAATACAGAGACCTGCGCAAAAGGAATCAAAACCAATTGGAAACAGGACAAAGCAAATATAATTGGAATCACTGTGTCGGCTTCTGAATATCCATATACTTTTATTCAATTACAAAAAGCAGTCATTTTATTCACCTAGAAAGAGTTGTGTTTACAAAATTGAAACCATTGGAGTTGGCGAAAGGTGTCTGAACAGAAACCTCGTGCATAGCTACAGGTTTTGAAGTAGACCAACAACTGGTAATGAACCCGACTCTGCTGCCTCCTGCTTTACCAATAATAAAACCCCAGCCAGCTACTCAAAAAGCCATGTTGAACAGATGTGCCCTCCAATCTGCCTCTTCCCTTTATTAGCATTAATTACTATCATTTGCTTTCATTGGTTTTATTTTTATTAACATTCCCTAGAATGAAAGAAAAAGAAAAGGGAAAAATGACATCCTATTTGGGTAGGCTTCTACTGTCTCAAGACAAGGAGTAGGAGGGACTTCATCTCTGTATGACCTTGTTTATGTGAAGAACTGGAAGAAATTTGGGATTTAACTCATTCAAGGACTTGGGAGCTCCTCGCCTGCACTTGAAAGATGATATTGTCAAATGGCATGACAGTAGCATAAGTGCTAAGATCAGAATCAGAATCCTAGAAAGATTCCTCATCTCTAAAATGTGGAGAGTTGATAGCATCCACTTTTCAGAGTGATTATGAGGATGAATTGAGATAATATTTGTAAAGGGCACAGATAAATAGATCAATCTTGTATATATATGTGTGTGTTTGTTTGTGTGTGTGTGTGTGTGTGTGTGTATGTTTGTGTGTATAAATGCTCTCATCATCATCATCAACATCCTCATTATCATTCACTAGACGGCCAGAATTGATCCATGATCCAAAAAATTTAAGGACTTCTGCATTCTACTCTGGGGCTCAAAATGAACTTTCCCTTTTCAAGTTTCCCTAAAGATCACAGTATGGATAAATTGAAATGTTCCTCATCTATAAAATGGGCATAATATTAACATCTACTTCCCAAGGTTGTTGTGAAGATCAAATGAGTTAGGATATGTAAAGCACTCAGCAGATCTTAAGAGATGATAGAAATGCTAGCTCCTAATGCTAAGCTAGACCTGGGATGGGACCTCGGAGATATTCTAATTTCACCTTTTCTCCTTTTACAGAAGAGGAAACCAGACTCTAGAAAGGAGAAACAACTTGCACACAAATGATGCACAGTAGCATCTGAACTAGGACCTGGAGCCATAAGGCTTGAAGTTCATTTCCTGACTCCAGAGACCTTAGCTGGATTCATCATCTTTGATGAGCCAGTTTCCCCACATTAGGATGATGGCATGTGGGAGGGGAATAAACTTTTTCACTAATAACAATAGCCCATGTCCACATGGACTAAAGAATCACTCAGTGGGTGGGATAAATATACAATGAGAGTAACTCTTGCTTCATTGTTTTGTTTTTTTTGGGGGGGTGTTGGAAGGGTTGTGTTTTTTTTATCTTGTAGCTTGGCTTTGGTAGAAACTTGTGTCTCTGAGAGAACTCAGAATGTTTATTGTTGTTGAGTCATGTCTAACTCTTTGTGATCCCATTTGGGGCTTTCTGTAGAGATTCTGGAGAAGTTTGCCCATTCCTTCTCTAGCTCATTTTATAGATGAGGAAACTGAGGCAAATAGGTTTGAAGAGGGGAAAACAGACAGCCCAGTATGTAAATGATCAACAAAACCTTATATCCTCTGGAGAAAAATTCCTTTCTTATACAAACTTCAAAGGACTTACAGTCTCTGGAGAAATTTCTTTGATATACAAACTTCTCCATATCCTCTGGAAGCAGAAAAGTCTTTTTCAGATACTAATTCTGTTTTATGATTCTGTTGTGTATAAAATAAAGTTCTCAAGCTATGCTTCTTGCAATATGGCTTCTCTCTGGAAGCAGATATTGCCCGCCAAGACATCTTGGTGTTATTTCCTAATCCATAAAGCCTTTCTTGTCACAGCTCTGAGTAGGTGAATTCTTTTGCCAGGGACCCGTCCTTAGCACTTTGGAGAAGAGAGAGAGAGAAGCCTACAACACCCATCTCTGCCCAGTATCACACCCTCTTCAGGTTGAAGTGACTTGCACAGAGTCAGACAGCTGGTGAGGTCAGGTCAGATTTGAACTCATCTTTCTGACTCCAATTCAGGCACTCTTGCCACTGTGCCATCAAGTGCCAAAATATTTATTGATCTTGCCCAAGTGCCAAAATATTTATTGATCTTGCCCAATTCATAGATTCTAGACCACAGCTGGAAAAGAACTCAGAAGTCATCTAGTTCAACTTCCTCATCTTATAGAGTAAGAAACTGAGGCCCAGGAAAGAGAAAAGATTTCCCTAAGGTCACTCAGGCATCCTAACCCAAGTCCTCTGCCTAGTGCTCTGATCATTGTACCCCTTCTTGTTTACTATCAGCTTTGCACAAGGAACTAGACAGTAGTAAATGAGATAAATCAGTTAAGAATTGTGATACCAAAATTATGTTTAGGTCAAGTGGATTGACTCCACTTGAAGGAAGGGGGAAAGGAACTCCCTGTGTGGTTAAAACAGAGATATCCCACTAGGCCACTGCTACCACAGGGATTGGGACAAGGGTCCTATCAGGAAAGAGCCTGCCATCACACTTCTGATCCAGGCTTTACACAGCCACATCAAGCTCCTCACCAACTTGATGTATTTCCAACTACTTCTGCGAATCATCATCAACATCATAATCACCACCACCACCATCATCATCACATTTATATGGTTTCTTAAGGTTTACAAATATGATTTCATTTTATCCTCATGACAATTCTGGGTACTAAGTGCTATTACTAACCCCAGTTTTTGCTATTGCTTTTCAGTCATGTTCAACTCTTCATCACCCTATGGACTATCATAGCACATCAGACCCTACAATCTTCACTATCACCTAAAGTCCAGCTAAGTTTATGTTTGATGTTTCCTTGATACTATTTATTCACTTTGCACCTACTTTTCTCTTTCCCTTTTATCTTTTTCAGCACCAGGGGCTTTCCCAATGAATCCCATCTTCTCATTATGTGGCCAAAGCTTTTAAGCTTCAACTTCTGTTATTTGACCTTCTGAGGAATGGATTGAATTCATTTCTTTAAGCACTGATTGATTTGATCTACATGCTGTCCAGGGGACTCTCAAAAGTCTTCTTCGGCACCACCATTTGAAAGAATCAATTCTTCAGTGTTCAACTTTCCAATCTCACAGCTATACACTACTATTGCTTTGACTACATGGACCTTTGTCGCCAAGGTGATGTGTCTGCTTCTGATCTGCCAAAGTTTTCCTTCCAAGGAGCAAGCCTGTTTTAATTTCAAGGCTTCAGAAATCAGCTGCAGTAACATTTGAGCGCAAGAGTATAAAATCTGATACTGTTTCCATTTGCTCTCTCTCTATTTGCCAGGAAGCTATAGGAGTAGTTACATGGGTCTTAGTTGGTTTTTGTTTGTTTGTTTTTTGATGTTAAGTTTCAAGTCAGCTTTTACACTTTGCTCCTTCATTTTCATCAGGAGGTTTCCTCTTCACCATTTACTAGAAAATGAGGCACAGAGAGGTTAAGTGATCGAATAAAAGTTACACAGTTTCATTTCTGAGCTAGATTTGAATTTAGGACTTCCTGAATCTAATATCTGTACCCTCTAGCCAGCTGTGACATGGAGAATCTCAACTAGTTCTCAGATTCTAAAAATCATAGGACTTTTCCATGGCATATCCTATAATTTTAGGTGGGAAGGGACCTGAGAGACCTTTTAGCTTTCCTCCCCTTAATCAGTTTTATAGTTAAGAAAACTAAAACTTAGCAATGAAATGACTTATCTAAGGTAATGAAGCTATTTAATGAATTTCATGGGATTAAGTGATTTAGACTAGCCAGGGACTTCAGAAATTATCTAGTACAACCTCTTTATTTTACAAAGAAGGAAACTGAGACTGCATCAAGTGATCTTGGTTAAGATCACATGGATCCTTCTTCTATTCCCTCCTAATAAAGTCTAAGTTCCAGTTAGAAACGACCAACATACTTGAATTGGGCTGCCTGGTGAGGATAATGAACAAGCACTCTGGAGATCCTGACAATTTAACAGAGAAAAGAAGACTTTCGTTGATGGGTATTATACTGTTGAATTAGTGACAACTCCAAAATAAAACCCAAGTAGGTGGCTGCCCCCCACACCCCATGATTGTAGGCCTAGAGATGAGAGCTAAGATATCAGAACCAGAGTGAAGCTGTGTAGTGGAAATATAGAGGTCCAAGTAAAGCCAGTCTGGCTGAAATGCCATCTCTGCTGACAAATGAAGAGATTGTTTGGGGGGGGGGGCAGTGAGAAGAAAGGCTGTGTTTGCTCTGGGCTTTGAACTTTGAAAGGCAGCTCCCTCTCTCTCTCCCAATCTCAAAGGCTTGAACCGACAACAAAGTAGAGAGGTAATAGAGCCCTGGGGACTTGGGCGGAGATGAAAAAAATAAACAGCCCTCAGGTCTGTAAAAGATTGCCTTCCTCCATCCCTGCCAAAGGCGAATCCCCCAGACCTTTGAAACAAAAGAGAGGGAAGCAGAAAGTGTTCTGTCAGCCCCAAAGAGAGAAAGCAATCTTTCACATTCCAGAGGGCTGTGTATTTCACTTAACTCCTCTCCTACTAGCACCATTTTCATTGGCTGTTGTGTTGATCAAAATAAGATGACATAAAGTGCTTTGCAAACCTTTTAATGTAATTAAAAGTGCTGTTGCTGCTGTATTGTTGCAGTTGTGTTATTGTTGTTTTACCTATGAGGAAACAAACTCAAGAGGAGGCTCCAAAGTTAGTTAGTGGTAGGCCCAGGACTAGATGTCAGGCCATTTAATCTTCCATCTTTTTGAATTTCCCTAGTTGTTTGGCTTTTGACTCTTTCCTATATAGTGAGTAGGATGTCATTTCCGTTTCCTTGACTAACAACTCAATTTTCTCACCAATAGCATGCTCACTTCCTTCCTCACCTCGTTCTTTTTGTTCTTCATCTTCCAGACTCTCAGTTATAGCAGAAAACATCTGTGGTCTCTCCTTACAGCTCATCTGTCCCCTCTCCAAGTCATTTTATCACCATCATGCTACCAGTTTGTCCCTATTTCTCAACATGTCAAGTTTGGATTTGAGTTTGGATAAAGGAATTGCACCTCTAGATCTGATCCAGGAGTTCTTGATTTACAGGCACAGAATTCAGCCACCAATTCAATTCCCACATTCTCAAGAGCAATCTAAGATTGCAGAAAATTGTCACTTGTGAATAAGAGGCTTTGGATGAGACAAAGAATGGCAATTGCTTGTCTTTACATAATGAGCTCAGCTACAGAGCAGATGACAGCCTCCTTCTTCATCATAGTCATCATCACCTTTTTATCTCCTACTCTTCCTCTTCCTTTTCCTCTTGCCCTTCTCCTTCCTCTTTCTCATGTTTCTTCTTTTCCTCCACTTCTTCTTTTCCTCCTCCTCCTCCTCCTTTTTTCCAGTTCTGCTGTTTTAACGATCATAGAGGTTCAGTGTTTCGAGGGAAAACCCAACAGAACCTCTTCACCCCATAGAGCCAATCAGGTGCCTATCCTGTCCAATTCCACTTCTCTGTTCTAGTATCCATTCCCTTCTCTCTATTCACACAACTATTACTCTAGGCCAAGCTATCACCTCTCACCAGTTACACTATCACAGTAGCCTTTCCATTGGTCTTTCCACCTTCAGTCTGTCTCTTCTCCAATCTACACTCCACACCACTACCAAAGTATGATTTCTCAAGGCCAGGTCTGAACATGGCACTCTCCTTTCAATAAACTCCAGTGACTCCTTATTGCCTGTAGGACAAAAAATAAACTGCTTGATTTCGTATTTAAAGCTCATCATGACCTAGTTATAAAATTCCTTTCTATTCTCAGCATCCATTACTCCTATTCACATAGTCCCATGCAACCAAATTGACCATCTTGCTTTTCTTTATAAGTGGCATCCCATTTCCATATTTTTGAACATACTTCCTCTTTACCTCTGCCTTTTAGAATCTCTAGTTTCAATGTTCAGTGCAAATGCCACCTTCTACCTGATCTCCACAACTCCTACTTCACAGCTGCTAGAACCTCCTTGAAAAGCTGCCTTGTATTTTTGTACATATATCATATAAAATTATTTTCTATAATGTTGTCTCCCTCTGTAGAACATAAGCTTTTTGAGGGCAGGGGTTGTTATTTTTGTCCTCCATCATCTATTTGTGTCTGGGATGTTTTCTTGGGATTTTCTTGGCAACAAAAATGGATTGATTCGCCTTTTTCTTCCCCAGCTCATTTTATAAATGAGGAAACTGAGCAAATAGGATCACACAGCTATTACTTGTCTGAGCCCAGATTTGAACTCAGGAAGATGAATATTCTGACTCTATGCTCATTTCTCTATCCACTATTCCCCTCACTGCCCCCACAAGAGTCTAGGATATAGTAAGCAATCAAAAAAATGTTTATTGACTGATTAATGTAGTGAGAAAAATATTGGCCAAGGCATCAGAACTCTGGACTTCCAGTTTCAGCTCTGCTACTAATTAGCTATGTGACTTTGGGTAAGTTATTTACATTTCTGAGGAAGTCATTTTCCTAAATCCCCTCCGCCCAGAGCTAATACTCTAAGTCAATTTTTGTTTTCTGTTACAATTGGGAAAACATACTGAGTTGTATTTTTCTGTTAACTGGGAGTATATGTGTTTTGACAGAAAAGAAAGAAAGAAAGAAAGAAAGGTAGAGAGAAAGAGAGAGAAAGAAAGAAAGAAAGAAAGAAAGAAAGAAAGAAAGAAAGAAAGAAAGAAAGAAAGAAAGAAAGAAAGAAAGAAAGAAAGAAAGAAAGAAAGAAAGAAAGAAAGAAAGAAAGAAAGAAAGAAAGAAAGAAAGAAAGAAAGAAAGAAAGAAAGAAAGAAAGAAAGAAAGGAAGGAAGGAAGGAAGAAAGAAAGGAAGGAAGGAAGAAAGAAAGGAAGGAAGGAAGGAAGGAAGGAAGGAAGGAAGGAAGGAAGGAAGGAAGGAAGGAAGGAAGGAAGGAAGGAAGGAAGAAAGAAAGAAAGAAAGAAAGAAAGAAAGAAAGAAAGAAAGAAAGAAAGAAAGAAAGAAAGAAAGAAAGAAAGAAAGAAAGAAAGAAAGAAAGAGAGGAAGAGGGAGAAAGAAAGGGAGAAAGAAAGGGAGAAAGGAAGGGAGGAAAGAAAGGGAGGAAAGAAAGGGGGAGAGGAAAGAAAGAAAAGAAAAAAGAAGGAAAGAAAGAAAAGAGAGAGAAAGAGAAAGGAAAGAAAGAAAAAAGAGAAAGAAAGAGAAAAAAAGAGAGAGAGAGAGAGAAAGAAAAAGAAAGAAAACTGAAACATATAATGTTTCTCCTGAGGAGAAGCCATAGTTTTTTTCTAATAAAATCTTTCCCTTTTTAACAAATTTTCCTGATACTTTTACCCTTCTTGTCTCCCTAATTAATCTTAAGAAGAAATAACAACCATAAAAATATACAAACAGCCCGGGAGCATACAATGAACTACAGATGCTAAATTCTCTTTCCTTCTGTACTTTAATTGGGAAGAAGCTATTTTCTATCTCCCAAAGGAAAACCCTCCTACCTCTATGATGGCCCTAATGGAAAATTCAATTCTCCACAGGCTCAGCCTGCTTCTAACTCCAGGTGGAAGACAATGATACTCCCTGAAATTTGGGGAATTAAGGGTCACAATGGAGAAATGAACTCAACTATTCTTGTAATTTTCTCAGTAAATTCTAGCTAGCTGAAGCTGTGTTCACCTTGGAAACCCAAAAAACCCAAAGAGAGAAGGTTTATTCTGCCATTATATTGGGAATAAACTAGAACCAGACATTGGATACACACTGACATGTGTGGGAAATGGGAAAGCCCAAAGAGCATCCTCCTCTTAATTCTTTTTCATCTACTGAGGTAGAACATTTGCATTGAGTCACGAAGAACTGGATTCAAGTTCTTCTACTAACTTTGTGGTCTTAGGTAAGATAATTTTTTTCTAAGACTCAGTGCCTTCATTTGTAAAATGAGAAGGTAGAATCTGATGATCACTAAAGTTATTTCTCTAAAGGTATAATTCTATGAAATTAGATTGGAGGTCAGCTGTAGGACACTTTATTGTTGTTATTTGTCCATCGTTTTTGAAGAAGACCAATGACATCATAGAATGATGATTGAATTGAAGTGAGGCAGAGTTACACAAAGTCCTGAACTCTCTCTTCTGGATTCATCACAGTCCAGTGACAAGACAAAAGTCAGACAACTGGAGATAGCCCAGGATTCAGGGAATAACCTTGGCATCTTTATCCCTTTGTGGGCCCTGGTTTCCACTTAGGAATTCAGGGAACCCATAATTCCTAAGGAGCATATTCTTCTTCCATGACCTTGTTGGATGATGGTTTTAACAATCAATTCAACAAGATTTATTAAGCTTCCATCATGCTCCTATTAAGCAATCTGTCCATGTCTGTTTTCATTGTACTCTTAATTTTTGAACCCATGGGTCCAAAAGGTATTGGAGATATAAACAAAGCAAAAAATAAAATAAAAACAAGCCAACATGAAAGGGTCCCTAAATTCTATTACAAGGGAGAGAGGAAAGGAGATACAACATTTATAAAATACATACAGAGGTCATATTCACAAGATAGATGGCAGATGAGTTTAATGAGAATAAAGAATACATGACTGGCAATAATGTGAATAAGAATGGAGAAGTAGGTGGGAGTGAACTTGTAGAGGCCTTAAAGCTGAGATACTTCTAGTTTATCCAGAGGCAACAGGGAGCCAGTGAATGTTTTTGACAATATGATCAGCTCTATATTTTAGAAACATGATTTTGGTTGCTTTCTAGAACATGGAATGGAAAGGATGACAAACCAGAAGCATAAAGACCAAGCAAGAGACAGTTTCACCTGTCCAGGCCAAGAAAACTTTAGGTTTGAATTAGATTAGAGCCACGTGAATAGAAAGAAAGGGATTTATACAAATCAAGTTGGAGATAGATGTGAGGGTCTGAACTTTGCCTGCTCTCCTGAGCTGGGATGTCTATATTTTGCCCTCTGGAAGGACTGAGTAGAAGAGAGGTGATATTGTCTAAAGGGCCACTAGGACATAGTGCCATAGTACATAGACCACTGGGCCTGTTGTCAGAAAGACCAGAGTACAAATCCAGCCTCTGATACTTACTAATTATGTGACCCTGGGAAAGTCACTTAACTCTGCTTATCTCACTTTCCTCATCTCCAAAATGATCTAAAATAGGAAATGGCAAACCAGAGTCAAATGTGACAACAAAACCATTAGCCAAAGGAAATTGGGAGGATGGGGTAGGGATGATGAAGTGAAAAGATCACTATCCTGGAGAAGAGAGAGGGAAGGAAGAAGAGAGGGAGGAGGGAGAAAGGAAGAGAATATTTGTTTTGTAGCTTATTGGACACTTATGATCACTGAAGGGTTAAATGACTTGCCCAAAGTCATACAGCCAGGATATATCAGAGGCAAGACTTGAACCCAGGTCTTTCTAGTTTGAGGCCAGCTCTCAATCTACTATACCTCCCTATCCTGTATGTATGTGTGTGTTATAAATATGTACCAAACATATAAAAATATATATACACATGTATGTGTATATATATATATATATATATAATTTCTCCATCATTGCTTTAGGAACTCTCTCTCCATATACAAATCAGCAACAATTGTTCAAATCAGTAGATGAGTCCTAGGAAGTTACCGGACATGAGTCCATCCTTGGAAACTGGCTACTAGAATCTAAGTGTTATAGTAAGGTTTCAGTCTCAGTTCGTCCTGATTCCCAACCCAGTACTCCTCTCAGTCCATCACAATTATATAAGACAGTTTCTAAAAAATTTCAAAAAACTCAAACACATGAAAAAATAGCTCTAAGAGCTACTTGTGGGAAAGAAGGAAAGGTTTTTTGGAATTCAAGGAAAGGAGAAACTTGCTTCTAGGAAGATTTTGGCAGGAGATGGCCCTTCCTATTTTTCTAAACTTATACCAATCCACTCATACTATCTTCCTTGTTGTTCCTCATAGATAACACTTTCTTCTCTTGCTTGTGTCCTTGCAGAGACTATTCCCCTATCCCCTGAATCTTCTACCCTGCTTCTTCCACAATTCAGCCCAAACACCATCTTTGCAGAAGGCCTTCCCCAGTGCTCTCAAGGGCTACAGCTTTTCCATCAAATGGTACCTTCCATCTCCTAGTACCATTTTGCACATCCTTAATTATTGTATGCTGCATCTCCTATTAGAATTCACACTTTGTTGAAAGCAATATTTTTTTGTCTTTCAGTACAGTGCCTGGCATGCAGAAAGCACTCACTAAATTCCTGTTTATTAACTGGTTGAGTTGGAAGGCTGCTATGATGATCTACTGGGAAGGCTCTAGGGTTCTGGGCTAAGATGATAAAGTCAGAATATCTTAAGAAGGATCACAGCATTAGAAAGGGGTCTCTTCTATCATACAATGAGCAGCCCTTTGGTGGGGGCAAATTCAAAGGCTCCCAATGTCACAGCAATGCCAACAATGGAAGACTGGCATATGATCAGCCTTTGGATCAGAGGTGTGACCAATGCCCATTTAGCTTTTTGGAGAAGTACTTCCGAGGTGTCTACCTTTGAGTTGAAGAACTATGCTGTGTTGACCATTCACATTTATTTTCTCTTTTCAGGGAGATGCTGGAAACTCATTGCTTCTTTTTTTTTTTTTCTTACCCAAGTATGGCTACAGACTTGAACATCTGTTCCTGGCCAGGCTGACTGCCTCCTTTTAGAAACCTCTTGCCAATTCCAGAAAAACCTCAGATTATTCAAGAGTCTCTCCAATCTCTCCCAGCTAAGAAAAAAAGAAAGTATCATGAGTCCTTAAGATTGTACCTTCTACCTCCCTATACATTGTTATCATTCAGTTGTTTTTCAGTCACGTTTAACTCTTTGTGACCCCATTTTAGGGTTTCCTTGGCAAAAACCCTGGAGGGATTTGCCCTTTTCTTTTTAGCTCATTTTATAGATTAGGAAATTGAGGCAAAAGGGATAAGTGACTTACCCAGGGTCACACAGCTAGTGCCTGAGACTAGATTTGAACTCTGGAAGATCCATCTTCCTTATTTCAAGCCTGGCACTCTATTTCACCACCTAGCTGTCCCTCCCCACAAAGTCAGTAATGAAAAAAATTGGGTTCAGGGAATGGGAACAGCTTACAGCATACAGTTCAGAGCCCAGTGGTTAAAATAAGAAACAATTTAACTAGGTCACCTTGTCTGGCATTTGGTTGTCTTGAGCTTTAAAAATAATAAACACTAGAATTGTTAGGTTACTGATTAGCTTAAATCACACAGGCTTATCATTTGAATATATGATGGAAAAATAACATATAATCTCCTCGGGAAAGTTGTCCTTAAAGACTTATGTGAAATAATGTACTACAGAAAAAACAGTGCATGTAATGATAACAAGGAGGAGCATGTTTTGTGGAGCAAATGTGTACTGAAACATTTTGACCATAAAATTGGATACAGCAGCATAGGAAAGAGATGGAGAGGAAGGGATTGGAAAACCGTTGTGGACAGGATAGGCTTGTTCTGCTTGGCTCTGGAGGGAAGGAACTAGGAATCTGGCACCTGGCTGTCCTCCAGCCCCAAAAGGCTTGCCCCCCTCTACTCCCCTTCCTGGCTTCCCAGATTCCTTTAACACTCAGCTCAAATCGCACCATTATCTCCCTACTATCCTCCTCTCCCAATGCCAGCTCCTTCTCCATGAGATTATCCTCCACCAAGACATTTTCATGTTGTCTCCCAATTTGGTTGTAAGCCCATCGGGGACATGGGTCAGTCTTTGTATCTCTCAGTACTTAGCACAGTTCTTGGCTTATTGTAAGTTCATAATAAATATTTATTGACTCTACAGAAGTTTCAATAGGGAAAATTTAGGTTGAAATCCCAACATTCAGAGTTATCTCTAAATAAAAATGACTATCTGAAGAGCTAGGGAATTCTCCCTCATGTTGGTCTTCAAGCAATGGTTGATCACTTCAAGGAGAGGTTAAGTGTAAAGGGCTAGAACTGAGCAGATGCAAGGTAATCTAGCATATGAAGCTAAACACCAATTGGACAATTCTCTATTGCCACATGTTTGGAGGATGACTCTCCCCAATTATTCTGTGCTGGCTTGATTGGTGGGTGTGGACAAAGAAGGGGAAGTGACATGAGTGGGTGGAGTAGGAGGAGGAAATTGATTCATTCTCCTGGTGGTGGAGAGAGAAGAAGAAGATGTGGAGATTGCTAGATCTAATCCCCTGACTTTGATTGCAAAAGACCAAGAATAAAGACTTTTAATGATTCTGACTCGCTGATTCTAAGATATCCAGGGTCCCAACATTAAGTAAAGAGTCCCTTTTGTTGGGTCACTAGCCATTCAGACCCCTTGTTGACTTTGGCAATCTATCATTCTCTGATGTTGCAACAAGATGACATTATCACTTAGATGCTTAAGTATACACATTATATATATATATATATATATATATATATATATATATATATATATATATATATATATGTCAGGAGGACCCAAGTTCAAATCTGACCTCAGACACTTAACACTTCCTAGCTGTGTGACACCCTGGGCAAGTCACTTAACCCCAATTGCCTCAGGAAAAAAAAGTATAATATATATTGTAATATATGATATATAATGTAATATGTATAATAATAATATGTAACTTTAAGGTTCACAACAACCTTGGGAAGTAGGTAGTAATAGAATACCCACTTTATAAGTGGAGAAACTGAAGCTGAGTGATATTAAGCAGGTTGCTCAAGGTCACATAACCAGTAAGTGCTTAAGGAAAAATTTGAATTAAAGTCTTTCTGACTTTGAGTCAATGCTCTACTGACTATGCCAGCTAGTTGCCTATTAGTATTCCCAAAGTGCATCTAAAAATGCTTATTTTTAAACATCTTCAGGAACATCTCCATGGAAAGTATCTCTGGGAGTTAAAATGTGGATATTTCTGAAGAACAGAACCTAATTCAGATGAAATAAAGAGAACCTCATATGTCTTTCCTTATCTTAAACATATATGCCTTTTTGTGATGACAGACTTGGAGGTAATAGAATTATTATAGGTTATGATATCTGGTTTGGGGCTAACCTTTTTTGTTGACTACCTTCTTCTCCACTCCAATACTTGGAAAGACCTGCAGTTTTACCAATGTGGATTCCCCTCTATTGAAATAAATAATAAACCCTTGACATTTGGTTTTTATGAGTTTCTGTGGGCAAATATTTCCAAAACTGGTGGTCAACCCTTTTGGTCATGGGACTTATTCTTCCCCTAAACAAAATATTCTGACTAGATGTAATATTCTATTACATTTTCAGAGAGAACTTAAAAGTACTTTTTAGATATTTAGTTGAACACTATGAGGACAGTGAGGCAGACATAATTATGTTCATTTTGTAGTAAGAGGAACCAGAGCCTTAAGGGTCACAGTTACCCACATATTATTTAACCCTTGTGTTAAAATCAGTTTTCAAGATATCTCACTTTTAACCCTCTCACCCATTTGCCACTTAATAACGTTGAATCTGTTAACACCACTGAATCTATGAATAAGAAGAATTAGCTTCTGGCAAAGCATATACTCTGCTACAACTCCACAAACAATGGAAAGATGTTCGTGTAGTGAGATGGTAAAGTATGTCACAGTAGAGATCAGTGTATCCTACATGTTATGCTTCTTAACCACAATTTTTAAGACTTTCATAAGACCCAAAATAGAAAGTAAAAGAAAGACAGAAGATACTTATTTCCAAAGCTTTTTATAATTCCCCCAATAGTTACTGACCTTTAAATTAATTCATCTTCTTTCTTCTTACATTATGATCCTTTACCCATGCATGAGAATGGTTGTCCATTTGACCATGAAAGCTCTTTTTAGGAAAGGTGATTGGACAAATTCCCAGAGCAGCCTGATTCAGTTTATTATAGTTATTATATTATAAAGTTATTATATAATAAAGTTATTATATAATTAAATTATTATATAATATATTATATTAATTATATATTATATCAATATAATTATATATAATATATAACATATAAGATTATATTATATATATATAATTATATATTATATTATATATATAATTATATATCACATATATAATTATATATCATATTATATAAATATATAATTATTATATAATAAAGTTATTATATAATAAAGATTATAATCTCGATAAATGTCTTAGGAACACATGCAGAACAATGGTTCAAAGGATGAATTATCCCCAAACCACTGGATGTTTATGACCCATGGCATTGGATGAGCTGCGACTTTTGATCTACATGACTTCTTGACAACACTTTTTCAGGAGACCACCATACAAGTGCAACTCCTTCCTGGAATATTCTAGGATAAAAGATACTCTGTTTAGGCAAGAGTTTTATTTGAAGGTTGAAACTATTACCTGTTCTTCCCCCAGCAGACCAACTGTGCTTCTCACATAAGAGAGAAAAAAGCAATTTGAAAGATGTACAATGGAGTCAGGAAAGATATGTAAATTCTCTCACTTGAGGACACCCTTCCAAAATAATCTTTCATTCTGTAAAAAAGGGCAAATGAAGCCATAAAAAGTGCATGAGCCGGACATGTTGGGCTAAAGAAAGAGGACACTGAAATTCAATTCTCAGCTCTGGCAATGACTTGCCCTGTGACCTTGAATAATACATTTGACCTCTCTTCTTCCACTTCCCCTATTAGTCAAATGAGGATATTAATGTTCACCTATCCTGCAGTTGTTATAACTTTTCATTACATCCTGAACTACTTGGGCTCTTTTGCAAGAAAAAATCATGGAAAATCCCTCAATTGTCAAGTTAAAAGGGACCTTAAAGGTCATCTAGTGGAATCTAAACCAAGTAGAAATGCCTTCTGCAATATCCCTGACAAGTGGTCACTCAGGCATTTGAAAATCTGAAGTAATGGGGAATTCATTTCCTCCAGAGTTACAAGAGTCGACTTTTGGAAAGCTCTAATTGTTAGGCAATTATTCCTTGGAAGTCGCCTCTTAGCAACTTTCAGCTATTGTTTTTTAGTTCTATCATCTAAGGCTAATGATGATGATAACTAGCATTTACGCTTCATTTTAAGGTTTGCAAAGTGCTTTACAAATATTATCTAATTTTATCCTCATAACAATCCCAATGAAATTGGTGCTATTATTATCTTTATAGACCAAGCACCGATATATATTAATCCCTCTTTTATGTGTCAGTCCCTGGAAATCTTGTTTTCTCTTCTCTGAGGTATTTTTTCTCTTACCAATCCTCACAGAGTTTTTCCAGGCCTCTCTCACACACTAATCAGCCTTCTCTAACTGTATTTATTTGTCAGTGTCCTCCCTAAACTGAGGCACCCAAACCTAATTATGATGCTTGAGATGTGGTATAATGTAATTATCTCCTACATCATTCTGAACACTAAAATTCTACGTACACATTTGAAAGTAGCATTAACATTTCTGAATACCATACTGTTTTCAGTCTCTTAAAATGTCCAGATGCTTTGTGTCCAAATTGTTGTCTAATGGTTTTTCTACCATTTTATACTTGGACAATTGATTTTTTTGAGCTTGGGCATGGAGACTCAAACTAAATCCCAATACATTTGAATACATTCCAACTAAGTATCATATGATTAGTTAATATTCTGGTACATCAAAGTCTTTTTTGTCCTGATTCTGTTGTCCACTGTATTTGCTTTCTTTCAAGTTCATATCATCTGCAAATTTCATATGCATATCATCTGTATTATCATTTAAGTCACTGATAGAAATTGCTGCCTAAGAAAGGGTCAAGGACATATCTGTGAGATATTTCATTAGATATCTCCCTCCAATTTGACATTGACTGTTAAAGCTGAGCTATTCAGGCAGGTCTCAGTTGGGTTAACTAGAAGATATGGCATGATTCCATGTCTCTTTTTTTCATCCTGATCACTCTCCTCTGAATTCTATCCAGATTTTCAAAGTCCTTCTAAAAATGTAGTATCAAGAGCTAAACACAATACTTAAGATGTGGTCTGAGCAGCACTGAATACAGTGAGATCATCACTTGCTTTCTTTGGAAAATTAAGACTATCTTAATACAATGTCGAATCACATTAGCTGATTTTTGGCTGCCAAGTCTTGTTATTGGTTCATATAGAGCTTTCCAGATCTTTTTCACATGAGCTAGATTAATCTAGGATGCCTCCCTCATCTTGTACTTGGAATGATTTTTAAGACTGTATGAAATTTCATTTCTTTCTAACATGTCATTATATGTATTAATTGTCTGTCCCTTATTGGTGTCAGATATAAAATTGTTGAATATACCATCTTTGTCTTAATCCAAATCACTGATGTCTATGCAGGACCATTAACAGATGCCTGAGTCATTCTACTAGAGACTTCTGTCACTTATGAGCTATATGATCTTGGGCAAATCATTTAACTACTCTTTGCTTCAGTTTTCTCATCTGTAAAATGAAACTGGTGTTTTAAATGACTTTCAATTCCCTTCCCTCTCTCATTCTATGATTCTTTGATTATAGACCTCCGTCAATCTGACATGGAATTATCAATGACTATCCATTTTACCAGTTCTGAATTCCCTCAACTATATAGGCATGGAGCCTGCTTCTATCGATTGAACTTGTCCTCGAGAATTTAGAGTGAGAACAGATCTTCAATATACTACCCAATCTAATCCCCTAAGTTTATAGATAATAGTTGGATTAATTCTCTGAGAGTGGATCCTAGCATATTGGATCCTAAAATATAGGAGAGTAACGATAATCTTGAAGTCTTATCTTCAATCAAATGTAAATTTCTCCAATAGAAGAGAAGCCCGAAATAAGACTGATTTTTGTCTTCATATTCCCAGGACCTTACAGCAGAAATCAGCATAAACTAATCCTGTCATCAGTCTAGTTCTCATTACAATTGTTGTTTTACATAAAACAATTTAAAATGTTTCAGAATTACTCCTAAAATATCAATAGGCAACTATTTTTAAAAATAGCATGCCTAATTTTTCTGAAAAATCTGCTTTCCTGTTACTTTCATTTTTAAAATGAGTTCTATGAAAATGTTATAATATAAAAATGTCCTTTTCTCTCATAGCTAAGGTTAATTATATAAGCATGGTGCTAGCTAATGATTGTGGAAGAGCACGAGATATTCCAGGACACTGATGTTGCATAATGACATATATACCACACTTTTAGCAGAAGCTTATTGTACAAGTTGCTTGACAGCTGGATCAGTGACCCTTTAAGTGGTGGATATTTGTAGACCCAAGATAGTGTTCTGATTGATTACAATGCCCTAAACCCTTTGTGTCAGTATCTCTAACTTGAGCATATTTCCAATTCTTATTTTCCAATTTCTTTTTAAGGGAATAAAATATATGAGTCTTGCATTAGATATACCTTTCAGTGAGAAGAGATAAGACAATTTCATTGGTTCTTTAGTTTATAGAATAGACTCATCAACTCTAGCAGCATTCGTTGATTAATGTAGTTTTTATTAAAAATAACTTTTCATTATTCTGAGCACAATTCAGGGCATGGATGTGGTGCACAGGGTGGTTTGAAGGCATAAATTAACACAGTTTGTCAGGAATTAATTTGGAAGGATCTGCAAGAAGCTGAGCAGGAAAAGGGAGTTGCCTGGTCGCACATATTATGAGTAGCCTTCATTGTTGGCCCTCTATCAAGAGTTTGATCACGCATATTTGCTGTGTTCTCAACCAAGGAGCAACAGAATGTTTCACTTGCCAGCAGTGATGAACATAATTGTCCTGTTAGGGTAGGCATATATTTGGCAAATCTTTCTAAAGGAACAGTGAAGCTGGCCCTCCACACTTCCCTTTCTCTCCTTTTCCCAAATTAAATGCAGCAAATGTCCTGAGTAACATAGGGCCACAAAATCAATAGATTCTTACTTGCGTGAGATCTCATACTTAATGTATACACAGTTTTGTTTAAGGAGAGGATTTGGAAAGAAGGAAATCATTGACACGTTTATTATCATAATTACAACAATCAACTTCACTTAGGGTGGGATTCAGTGCTACATTTGACTATGTAGAATCCATCAGGTTAACATTAAAGAAATTATTCCCTTTGGAAAAGACTCTTAGTCCAGTGTGATCAATACAGATTTTTTTTTGAAAAAGTCTCTCTTGGATTTCATGCCCAGGAAGGATATATAATATACCTACATATCCCTCTTGGGATTCATGTTGCAGGAAAAGTTTATATGCTCTTAGAAATATCACAGAATGGCAAAATGTTAGAGTAAGAAGGTAGCATGTGGAAGTGCAGTGGAAGGAAGACTGTGTTTAGAATCAGATGTGGATTTAAACCGTTGACCTGTATGTATAACCTGGGAAAATTCCTAGAGCCTTTCCAGGTGGGAATTTCTTCATCTATAAAATGAGGGAGTTGAACTGAATGGCCTTTCAGATCCCTTAAATCTTTTGAAGGAACATAAAGATCATCTGGTCAGTCTCCATTCACTTTACCTATATAGCTTCCCTAAGTCCAAGGAAAGTGAAATACTTTGCCTAACACCCCACCCCCCTTTTCCCAAGAAACCCAGGGCTGGGCTTGAGAGTCAGTGTCCTCATTCTTGGTCATTTCTTTTTCTGCTCAAGGAAGATAAGTAATGAAGGGAATTCACTGGAATAGCCTGGTCTTCAGAGCTGTCTACAATCTGACTCACTTACTTTTCCAATTTTATTTAATATTACTTCCTTTCTTGCTCTCTGCCTTCTAGTTCAGGGAATGGCAAATTGGAGCCAGAAAAACAAATCCAGTCTATACAGCATGTTTTTGCATAGCTCTTGAACTAAGAATGCCTCTTATATATTAAGATACAAAAATAACCTTTTATTTTAAAATGTAGGATCTGTTCCAAGTGACCTGAGAATTATTTGCTAAACTCACCTCTGACCTCTATAGCGTTGCATTAGTGGTCTGCTGAGGTACACTCACTCCTCTTCAATTTTGCTTGATTCAAACAGAATCCCTAGTTGCCTTCTCAAATGCCTTTTTTTAACTACTCTTCAGTTAAAAGCTCACATTCTGCCTTTTCCAGCCCTCCTCAATCTCAGTACCTTGGTTCTGAGAATACTACCAATCAATTTATCCTGCATATAGCTTGTCCGGACATAATTGTTTGTATGTTCTCTCCCATTTTAGGCTGCGAGCTCGCTGCAAACAGACTATTTTTGGCCTCTCTTTGAATCTCCAGTGAGTAGTACAGACCTAATCAGTGCTAGTTAACTAAATCTCCCATTCAGTTGTTGGTACTCTCTCCCTCATAAAATAACCCTGCCTTATTTATGTAAGCATGCGCTATATCCCCCAAATTGAATTTATGCTATTTTGTTTGCGTTGTATCCTCACCACTTAGCATCCTGCCTGACACACAGTGGGCCTTCAATAAATGCTTGTTGAATTTAATTGAAAATGCCATTTTATCCATGATCACAGTGACTCATTGCTTGTAGGACAAACTGGTTTTAGCATTTAATCATGACTTAGTTTCATCCGTCCTTTCTATTCTTGGTACACATTATGCCCATTCACATATTCTAATGCAGCCAAATTGACCATCTTGCTTTTCCTTGTAAATGCCAGCCCATCTCAATGCCTTTGCACAAGCTGTTTCTCATATTTGAACACATTTCCTCTTTATTCCACCTGATCTTCACAATCACCATCTTCTACAATGTTGTACTGACTAGAAATTATATGTTATTTTACTGGAAGTCTTAGTATTCCATGATCTCAAATCCAAAGGAAAAAAGAGAGAAGTATGGTGGATATAAGCAGATGATATCAGGTTATCAACAATAGCTTGTAAATAAGAATTAGATTAAAAGTTATTATGCAGTAAGCCTTTGATTGAATATGTAAAAGTCAATTTAACAAAAATTTATTAAGTGCCTACTATGTATGAGACACTAGGCTAAGCACTGGAGAAACAAATGGTCCTTTCTCTCAAGGCACTCACAATCTAATATAGAAAATATGCAAATAAGTATGTACAAACAAGATGCTTACAAGATAAATTTGAGATAATTTAAGAAAGATGGCATTAAGTTCTGAATTGTGCTGTTTTCTGAGAGGAAGGGGGGGGAAGAAGAAACAGAGACAGAGAAACAAAGAAGAACAGAGAGAGACACACACACAAAGAGATAGAGACACATATACACAGAGGCCATTATGGGATATAAAATGGATAATTTTGATTATATAAAATTTTTATTATAGCTTTTTATTTACAAGATATATGCATGGGTAATTTTTCAACATTGACAATTGCAAAACCTTTAGTTCCAACTTTTTCCCTTCTTTCCCCTACCCCTTCCTGTAGATGGCAGGTTGACCAATACAATTATATCAAATTAAAAATGTTTTACACAAAGAAAACCAAGCCAACCAAGATTAGAAGGGGAGGAAGAAACTGAGAAAAAATTTCACAGCAAGTTTCTTTGATAAAAGTCTCATTTTTCAAATATACAGAGAACTGAGTCACATTATAAGAATGAATCATTCTCTAATTGGTAAATGACCAAAGAATATAAATAGGCAGTTTTCAGAAGAATATACACAAGCTATCTATAGGCATCTATCTGAGGTGCCACTTCATATTATCAGATTGTCACTGTGACAGAAAAGGAAAATGACAAATGTTAGAAAGGTTGTGGAAAAATTGGGATACGAAGGCATTCTTGGTGCAGTTGTGAACTGATCAACTATTCAGGAAAGCAATTTGGAAGTATACCCAAAAGGCCATAAAACCATAAATACCTTTTGACCCCAGACAATATCATTACTAAGTCTACCCTACAAAGATATAAAAGAAAAAGAAAAATGATCCATATTTACAACAATTTTGGCATTAGCTTTTTTTGTGATGGCAAAGAATTGGAAATTGAAGGCATGCCCATCAATTGGAGAATTACTGAATAAGTTGTGATGAAATATGATGTGTTATAAGAAATGATAAGCAGTATGCTTTCAGAAAAACCTAACATAAATTGATGCAAAGTGAAGTGAGCAGAACCAGAACATTGTACATAGTAATAGCAATATTGTATGAAGATCAACTGTGATGACTTAATTATTCTCTGCAAAACAATGATGTAAGACAATTCCACTGGATTTATGATGAAAATTCTATTTGACCCCAGAAAAAGAATTGATGGATTCTGAATGCAGATTGAAGCACACTTTTAAAAACTTTATTATTCTTGATTTTTTTGGTCTGCATTTTCTTTTGCAACATGAAAATATTTTGCATGACTGCAAATGGATTATCTATAACAAACTGTCTATAGAAAGAGGGGGAGGAGAAAAATTTGAAACTCAAAATTTTTAAAAACAAATGTTAAAAATTTTTGTTTACATGTAATTGAGAAAAACTAAAAATGTAAAAAAAAAAATCCCTTTGTAAAGATTGATTGATGTAACTGGTTAAATGCAACTAGGATGCTATTAACATATATGTGGGCAGGGTAGAATGCAATTAGTGGGAGGGTGAGCCCATAGTAATTTTTTTTAAAAGACCCTTCTAAATCCCTCAGAGGACCTCTCCAAGAACTCTAAGGAGGCAGATCTAGCAACCTGGTTATGGGATAGTGGGTCAGAACATTGAATGATAAAACACTGGGGTCTAGCCTAGAAAAATTAAGGCTGGGGAATTGATGGGGATATGATAGCTTTCTTTAAGCATTTAAGATGTCTGATTAGACTTGATCTGTTTCATCTCTGTAGGCAGACCTTGAAGCAATGGATGCAAATTGCAAAACAGCAAATTTAGGCTTCATGGAAAGAAAATCTTCCTAACAATGAGAACTGTTCAAAAGTGCAATGAGAAGTATGGGTTCTCTCTCAATTAGATAGAGCTGCCTTTTTGACAATGAACTGGACTAAATGAGAGTCCATCCAACTCTGAAATTCTTTTATTCTTTTCCAGGGTTCTAGGATTCTCTTCAGCAAGTTCTTCTAAATGTCTCTCCTAGCCTAACATCTTTACTCAAGAAAAATACTAATCTAACATTAGTCGTCAGTCCTCCAAATGGTTAAAACCATTCTAAGCTTTCAAAGGCTCAAACACTGAATAGAAAAACCAAATAACTCCTCCTTAGCGTAAAATATGCATCTACTGATTAGCAGATCGGCTTTTTTGATGGCCCAGACAGCTAACCACTCAGTCGCTCCTTTCCCCATGTGCCTATAAATATTCCAAGCCTGATTTCTAGTAGAGAGATTAAAAAAAAATAGAAGATGTGTGTGGGAAATCTGGAGGCATGCCATTCACAGTTAGCAGAGCTTTCTCAGGCTTCCAAAGCAGAAGTCCTGCATAATGCTTAATCACTAGGAGATGAATGAATGGTGGAGTTGAGGACATCATGGGACTACATGCTCTGGCTTTCCTGGGGTTTGATAAGCAGACAACAGAAGGGGATGGAGGGAAAATGTTAAACTCCCAAGGATATTGCCAGCAAAATGGTATACAACTAAAAGGAAGAGGGTAAATGAAGCAGTCGTGATGAGTTCACTCAGTCCCTTCTGTGTAGCCACCAAACACAAAGGCCCAGATGCACATTTTCCAAAGTTGTTTCTTTCTGCCAAGAACAGCTCTGGTTTGCCTTCTTTGCACAAGCACTGTTGAAACATATGCCATGGTGTGTATTAGATCATTCTTAGTGATTTTATGTTACAGACATATTTTACCTTTGTAAATTCCTCTTGGTCCACTAGAATGTAGGCTCCTTCAGGACACAAATTGTATCATTTTAAATATTTCTATTTTCAGTGCTTGGAACTTAATAAATAGTGCTGGGGATAGAGATTAAAAAAAGAGAGATGGCCTATGCCCTGAAGAATCTTACATTCTGCTGAGAAAAAGATCAGATGTATGCATATAAAAGAATATAAATGTGTAAAAAGTTAATGTAAAGAAATTTCACAAGGGGAAGAGAGAGCCCTAATCATTAGGGGATTCAGGAAAGGCTTCCTCTAAGAGGAAGAATCATAAAGAGATCTAGCGAGTTCACTAGATAGATATCACCAGGGTCTTAATTTGAAGGCTGGGGAAGGGGGAAAAGACACAACGTGAAGGCCAGAGATAAAATTCTACTTGACGGGGAATAGGAAGAAGGCTGATTTGACTGGTAAGTAGAGTGGATGAGTAAGAGGAACTCAATCTGAAAATGCAAATGGTGTGAGTCTAGCCAAAGAGGACATCAGTTTTACTTTTTCTTTTCTTTTTTTTTTTTTTTTTTTATGGTAATGGAAATGGCAGCTACCCGTTCAGGGGAGCTTTTGGTATTTTAATGTAGCTATAAGGATGCTGACACTGGGGAATTCAGAATAGCTACCTGTACTCTTATGAAATTGACCTTTTCAGCTGCACTTTGCAATCCATTTGCCAAGAAAGGAAGGCTTATGACAATAAGAAAAAATTTAGGTATTTAGATTGAAAATTCAGTTCCAACAAGGAAAATAATTATTAGTGATGGTATATAAAACATCCAGATGAAGATTCTAGAGGAAAATCCACAAGATCCTTGGAGACTAAATTAGTGATTTAAAGAATTATAAAATGTGGTTCCCCATCAAATGTCTACACTTTTACTCATTCAGAGTGAGATCATGCTCATTCTAATGCCTTTTCCTTATGTATTCAAGACAATTAATACTTTAATTCATTGTGCTCCTTGACAAGGGCAGTTCCCATCATCCACAATTTCAGGCCTTGGTCATCTCTTCTCACCTTTGTCACAGAACTGACATGGATTCTTGTATTTCATGCGTATTCAATAAAGGAAGGAAATCCTTCCATCACTTCTTAGGAGAGGACATTAGCAGAGTGTCACATCACATTTTAACTCTTGTATCAGATCATGTGAGGAACAATTCACAAGGAAGGAAACATTTGTAAGAGTGCTTCCTTCTCTCCTTTGGCCTCTGTCAGATGGACCACTGACATTTGTGCAAAGACAACAGCATCCCTCCCATATATTGTCAGTGGATCACCATGATTGCCAAAAAATAAGTGATATGAGTGTTACCATCTCCATTTTTCACGATGGGCACGAACAACTTTAATATGAGAACAGATGCCATTGTTTAAGACTAGCATTAAAATGCACAATATAAAGGTGACTTTGTTCACTAGTTTGTGGATGAGGAAAAGGCCAGAGAAGTTATAGGGCATGCTTGTACAAGGTGAGTGTCAGAGACAGGATGTGAATTCAGACTTTCACAACATCAAGTTTACTATTCTACCTACTATGCCAAGGTCGGGATGGTGAGGGGAAGAGGATTTGATCTTAGGTCTTCCTGATTTCACTGCTCTACTCACTGCATCAGCAGCTGCTTTCTGTCTCCAGACCTCTCAGTCCAGTGCTTCCGTCCCTACAACCACACTGCCTCTTTCCTCCCTGGGAGTTGACCTGGAGTCATGAATTAGGCTCACAATAAACAAGCTTCTTTGTGGTGATTTCCTTGTTTTCTTCTTCAATTTCAGTGTTGTACTTTTAAAAACAAACAAGTGATTTTTTTCTCATGCTCTTGGTATAGACTCTTCAGGAGCCTGGACGGTGAGTTTACTTAAGTCAATTTTATTTATATACTGTTTGCCAGCTGCTGGAAGTGCCTTTTGTTCAATTCATTCATGGGGCTCTTAGAATTGTGTCTTATATGACTTTTCTCAGTTCCATGTCCTCTTCTAATATTTATGGCTGCTTCAGGGGCCCAAATCTGTGCCATAATGACCTCTGGCTCCAGGAGCCTCATCTCCAGCTGTCGCTTTTGTTCTAAATCATGGCTAGCCAGGAGAAAATCCTCAAATGGAAACTGAACAGGCTCCTTCAGTGTGATCTGGACATTATATCCTCCCTTCTCACTGCCTTTCACAGCATGGCTTAGCAGAGCCGCCACCTCCTTTGCACTAGCCCATCAACCAAGCACAAGGTCCACTGGGAATGCTGTATCACTCAACTACTTCTATGGAGCTCCTCCATGTCTCAAAAGACAGAATATTGTGGATTCTGTGGGGCAGCTAGGTGATAGAGCATGGGTCCTGGAGTCAGGAAGGCCCGAGTACAAATACATCCTCAAACACTTACTAGCCATGTGACCCTGAGCAACTCACTTAATCCTATTTACCTCAGTTTTTAAAATGAGCTGAAGAAGAAAATGGTAAACCACTCCCACATCTTTGCCAAGAAAACCATAAATGGGGTCATGAAGAGTTGAATAGTCAAATAACAAGAGTTGAATAACTGAATAACAACGAGAACATACATATATGTACATACACAGAGGCAGTGTTTTATATAGATATAGATATAGATATCTGGAGGCAGTATGTCATATATGTGTATGTACGGATAGGTAGATAGTTTGTCCTTTATGTGTCAGGGTGGGTGGGCTCAGTATCCAATCTGGAACCAAGCTGAGTTCAAATTGTGCTTCCAATCTCATATATACTAGCTGTGTGACTCTGAGGAAGTCATTCTATATGCCTCATGAAACTTCCTGAGGACAAATATACTAAGTCTTATATATCTACCTACATCTATATGTGTATGTGTGAGTATACACACACACACACACACACACACACACACACACACACACACACACACACACACACACACATATATATGTACTTTATATGCTAAGCCATTTGCTGATCTATGTTGATAGATTTCTCACATTGGAATTTCCCCCATGTTGACAATATTGTATATAATTTGCCTGTGTAAAATACATACACATGTATATTTACATGGAAATACATATGTGTATGTATATGTGCATATACATATATATCCAGTTATACTTTCTGAAAAAAAAAACAACAGGAAAAATACATTATATTCATTTTAAACTGCACATTTACTATACTCAAAGTATATTATGGGTCCTTTACTGAGTTGAGGAATTCTAATAGACTTTTTTTTTCTAGGAAAAATTTCAGGTGAATTTTATGTGTATAAGCTTAGAAGCCAGGAAAGCACTATTAACTGTCAATATGAAAAGGAATGGGGACATGGATAATCAAAAAAGGCAACTAATTAAATAATTGAAGTTTGTCTTTGGCAGTAAACTCAACAAATATTATGTACTATATATATATATGTATATATATATACATGTAAATATATATATATGTATATATATACACATGTAAATATATATATATACACATATATATGTATCTATATATCTATGTAGATCTATATAGATATATACTACCAACTTGAAGGTGTGGGGGAGCAGATGACTCTGCTACCTAATTTGCCTATCTATTGTGATCATCAAGGTAGGAAACATCTTAGAGGAAAACTATATTTATCTGAGATCTTTATTAAGCACACTCAGTTTAGTACTATGCTTAAAAGATAAGAGAATATGTTTGCTGCATATGCAAAATCCAGCCTCCCCTGTGGATAAAGCATGGAATATTGAACCACATTCTCCTTCCCCTTTTTTGACACTCTTTTCACTCTCATCATCTGCCATTAGTTACTTATGATCTTTCTCCAGATGATTCCAAAATTGATAGTCTTTCTTTTAAACTCCAGATCAGCATCATAGCTTATTGGGACAATTTGAGCTGGATAGCTCCTCAATATGTCCACAGCAGAAACTCTTTCCTACCAACTCACCATCTTCCAAATTTCCCTATTTCTGTTGAGGAAACTACCCTTCTTTCAAGCAATCACATGGACTTTCAACCTTGATGTCCTCAATTACTCACTCTTTCTCCTTTCTCTATAATCAATCACTTAATAACTTTCCTCATTATCTTTTGAAGGGACATGGGGCTCTAAGAAACAGGTAGAAGGAGGGCTTTCCAAGCACATGTGCTTGGCAAAGGCATGGAGATGCGAGATGAAATGTCACATACAGAGGAATAGTAAGTATGCCAATTTAACTAGAATGGTGAATGCAGAGTTTAAAGGGGAATATTGTATAACCAACCTAAAAAGACAGCTAGTCAGACTATGAAGCTCAAAAGACTCAATAGAAGTGCCAGACTTTATGCTAAAGATGATCAGGATCCACTGGAACTTCTTGAGCAGAAAAATGAGATGCCCCAAACTGTCTTTTAGTAATACCAATATGGTGATTGTGAGGAAGATGAACTAGAGAAGTGGGAGATCAGTCAAAAGGAGACTAAGCTGGAGGCCAGTGCCACAATCTAGGCAAGAGTTGAGTGGTATTTGGATGATGTGGTTCTGGTGTAAGCAGATAGGGTAGGAGAGGATGCAAGAGATGTTAAAGAAGGAAATTAACAAGCTGTACCAGATTAAATATGGGAATTGGGTAAAAGTATTGAGTATAAGCTCTAGCTTACAAAACTGAGTGACAGAAAGGATGATGAGAAAAATTATGAATTCTAGTTTTGGACATAATGGATTTGAAATACCCATACTTATTGCTTATTGAATACACAAAAACATTTGATTGTGAAGCAAAATATCTCTTTGGTGATCTTCTCAAAGAGTTTCCCCTGAATATCTTACAACAGTCCAGGAAGGTCTAACTCCAAAGATGTGGCCTTTAAATACATACAGGAAAAACTGAGTGGATGGATGAATGGGTATTGCTCAAATTAGAACTTTCAATTAAATAGGCAGTCAACCTTTTTAGTACATATTAGTTCATTTTTTGTGGAAAAACATTAAAAACTGAATATTTAGCTACAGCTAGAGTTGACTGGGAAAAGGAAAATTTGCTAGATTGAATTTAAGAAACTTCAAAGGCTATTCAGTGATCCTCAACTTGGACTGCTCCCAGATCCCCCTCAAAAGCTTATATTTAAGCAACGTTAGAAAGCTCCAAATCATAATTCAGTCCATGATCTCAGAAGCATCCCCAAAGAAGGACGGGCAGATGCATTATACATATAAACAGACTGTGGCATATTGCCAAAGGTTACGGGTATCCAAGAAATAGTATTATACATTCATATATGTATCTATAATAAGGATAATATAGAAATGTATGCATATGTAAAGACGTGTACTATATTTATAATACATTTATGTGTATATTTATATTGTATATATGCACACATACATGTATATATGTATGTGCAAGAACACCCAAACACACACATAGGTCTAAGTATTCCACTGTACTGATGTCCAGGAAATCACAGCACAATAGATTTAAGGTTAAATGGGCATAACTAGCCTAGGCTTCTCATTTTACAGATAAACTGAGTCTCATGAAAGCAGAAGGTCACATAAGTAGTAAGTGTAAGAGTAACCATTCCAATCTGAATCTTCTGCCCCCAGACTCATTCTTCCCTCTCTCCCATCCTGTGTCACACCATCTACCCAGAGATGATCCTTGAAGGTTTGAAAAGTACTTTACATGATTTAGTTCTCATACCAAGTCTGTGAGAAAAGGTAGATTCAATAATTTCAGTAATGAGGAAACTAAAATTGAGAGAGGTTTTGTGATTTTCTCATGGCCACATAGGTGGTAAGTATGGGAGACAAATTTGAACACAGCTTTCTTGTGACTTTGGGATTAGCTCTCTTTCCAGCATGCCACTATTAAATATTAATTATCACTATTAAAAGAACTTGCAAGATGCTGGTGTATCGTATAGATGTTCTATGAAGGACTTATGGAAAGCTTTGGACTGGAATGGACCTTACGAAGAACAGGATAGCTTTTGACATAGAGGTATACCCCATATATAGAGGTAGAAGGTATACCCCATAATGATTAGTTCACAAATCCATTGAAGGAGAATGAAATTTGGAAAGAGGACTAAAAATGTAGCAATGATTAACATTCATTAACTGCTTAGCCTTCTCTTTGTTCTCCTCCTGTAGCATCTGCCTTCATAGACGGGTACTTTGCAATGTTAGAAACTTCTTTCCACGTTACCTCTAACTGAGATTAATTATGAAAAAAATGAATATTTTATCATCTTTCTTATGATAACCTCAGGCTATTGAATTGGGGAACAGAGGCCATTATTTCATCCCAGCATTAAAATACACTATCTAAAAATTACTTTGTTCACCTTTTAAAAATTTATCGGTATAGCTGACAAAATTCTGTGATATTTAAAATATGAAGTATGATTTTTCCATGGAGTCCCCATCAAAACAGAACAAAAAACCCCAAAAGACTGTGAGCCCTCACAATTACTTTGGCTATGATCTGTTCATCTTTCATAGAGGCTGCTTTAAAAAATTAATTTATGCTAAAAATCCCACCTTGCCCCAGAAGCCTCTCTTCCCTCCATATCAAGCAAAAAAAAAAAAAAAATCCCTGGCCTCCACTCCTGTCGCATCTCTTGGTAATCCGCTACCAGAGTTATCTTGCTGCCAAATGTCCAATCACTACAGCATCACTGAGCATCATGTCTTAGGGTGATGATCAGTACCCTCCATAGGTGGGTTGAAACTTCACATATGAAAGCTGCTGATCTTCTTTAAGCCTTAAATAAGCCCTCAGGTCCTTATGAGCTACAATGATGTGAAAATAAATAGCATACACCATCAGGAGGCTCAGAAATAAGGGCCCAAAGCAACTCACTAAGCCAGAAGATGGTTTTCCCCCTGAGCATGACAAAGCAGAAGAGCTTGGGGGCACTCATTGGTCATGAAGCTGCCATGTTTCCCAGCCTCATCTGTTATGTGATGGGAAAATAAATTGTTTAGGTAAGGCAACTGTACACTATGATGGTCTCGGGGGTTCCATTCCATTAAACATAATTGCCACTCGACAGGAATTGGCTTTTCATGCTCTCTCCCCTCATCTCCTCCTTTCTTGCCAGCTCGTTTCTTCATGATATTGATAGAGACTATGTTAAAAAAGGGTCAGTCCCATATCTATAGTTTGAATCTACAGATTATTCTTCAAAGACGCCCCTCCATGAAAATCATCCAACCCCTCCCTTTAAGTGCATCAGGATGGAGATTAATTATTACCTTTCCAAATGACACATAGGAGTTCATTATTCCCAGGCAGGAAGCTGTATTATTATAGGGAGTTGCTAGCTTCTATGGCCTGGTTCCCTTCCCACTCCCCATCCCCCAAATGGCTATTGGCCTTTTGTAATAGGATGCTCTAACAAATGGCTCCTTGGTGGAGTCTCTCCTTGTAAAGAATTCACTTTGTCAGTTAACTGTTTTTTTCTTGAGAAAGTGGTAAGGGGAAGAAACTGAAAAAGGTGATATCATTTCTGTCTTGCTATAAGGCTCCTTTCTCTTCTCCCAGAGAGAGAGACAAAGAAAGAGAGGTGGGGAGCACAAGTGTTACCACATAGGACTGGATAGAGTGTTACCACATAGGACTGGATAGACTTCTTTTATAGCTTTTTATTGACAGAAGAATATTCCATGAGTAATTTTTTTACATTATCCCTTGCACTCACTTCTGTTCCGAATTTTCCCCTCCTTCCCTCCATTCTTCCCCTAGATGGCAGACAGTCCCATACATGTTAAATGTGTTATAGTATATCCTAGATACAATATATGTGTGCAGGACTGAATTTCTTGTTGCACAGGAAGAAGTGGATTCAGAAGGTAAAAATAACCTGGGAAGAAAAACAAAAATGCAAATACATTTACACTCATTTCCCAGTGTTCCTTCTCTGGGTGTGGCTGATTCTGTCCAACATTGATCAATTGGAACTGGATTAGATCTTCTCTATGTTGATCAATAGTGATTTGGAACACTCTTTCAAATGAGTGGAAATAGTTTCAATTTCATCTTCTGAAAATTGTCTGTTCATCTGAATATACTTTTAAAATGAGGCTATAGAACCTGGGAAGCCCAGGTTACCTTCTGGGAGCCCTCTTCCACTGTCCTTGCTTGGCTGCTTCAGATCACCTACATAATATTTAATTTACTATACTTTGAGAGGTCCTTGATCGTCATCAACTAAGATATTGGACATGGAATTAGGAAGCTCTAAATTCAAATCTTGCCTTATATGCTTATTAGTTGTATGGCCATGGATGAATTATCCAATCTTTGTCACCTGCAAAACGGGGATAATGATAGCAACTACCTCAAAAATGAAGTTGTAAGGATATATGAGATTTAACATGTAAAATACCTCACCAATCTTAAAAGACCATATGCATGTGAATTTGGATTAGGATTATTCAGTGTGGGCCTTCTACTCCTTATAAATCACAATCTTCTTTACTTACCTTCTCCTCCTATTTGATTCAATTCAATAAGCACTGATTGTTCCTCTCATGGACTAGGCACAAACACAGAAATGAAACAGGACCTGTTGTAAGTGAGCAAAGAAAGGTATACAACATAGGCAACCTTAACCTCTCCAGGTCTCAGTTTCCTCGTTTATAAGATAAAGGAGTCAGACTATACTGCCATAAAGTTTTTTCTAGCTCTAAATCTATATTCCTGAGATTTTCTAGTGTTCTTCATTCATTTAAAAGCCCAGAGTCTTTTTGGAAAACACCTGAATTTCTAGTCAGTTCCCTTCTGCCATTGCTCTGGCCCTTCCTGCCTCTAGAAACATGTTAACGCCAATCATTTTGCATGTTCCACTCCATTTGGTCAGTATTGGATCTTGATGTAAAGCCCATTAGTAATTTGCTTTTAAAATGATCTTCTAAGCCTGATAATACTTTGTTCTCCCATTGGCATATTGCCTCTACTAACCCAGAACCGTGAACATTCAATTCTCCATCGTTAATGGCTGCCCCAAAGGGCCAAGACACATTACTGCAATGCCTATGGTTGGGAAAATTCAGCTGCTTGAACAAGCTGGTTTAGAGCTTGGCTTCTTCCAGCAAGCTTTCTAAAGTATCCATGACTCACAGTTTCCTTCATGCCTTAGGGAAAGAGAGTCTGAATCTCTGAGGGAACAAATGTCATAGAGACCATTTGGAACGCAGAGAGCAAATGTCAGAACACACAGCTTCCAACAAATAAAGAAGGCTGAGCTCAGTTCCCCAAGAAATAACCAAGATGTCAGGCAGATCAAAAGGAAAACGAGAGTCTCTTCCTAGCCAATGTTTGAGCTGACAGGAGTCCTGATGTGTGTGGCCAGGCTTTCAGAAATTTCAGAAAGAACGCTTGTGATGGGAACAGGGGAAGTTTAATCAGAATGGGGAAGCCATCTTACTTGCTACCTTCCACTGACCAGAGGCTAAGCCATGAAGACTTGGAGGTTTACATATTTGAACCCCAAACCTGAGATTCACATGTTAGGTGAGAGCTTTCCAAGGAAGGACTACCACACTGGGCTTGTCTCAATCATGCTGCCCTTAAGTTCCAGTCATCTTCCCAGTAGGGCAAAGACTTTTGTCTTAGGATCCTCAGCACTAGATTAGTGATTGGCACACAGCAAGTATTTTTTTATTAATGCCCTCTCCCTTCATTAGTATCCACTGATCGCTTTTCTATCATTCTTAGAGCCAATTTATAATAGTCCCCATATTCATGATTGCTAGATACGCTTTAGTCTTCCTGGTCAGAATCAAGTCTAAACCCTGACCATTTCTAGGTGTCTTAGGTTTAAGATTAACATGGACTCCTGTCCCATCTGTCTGCTTCCACGCCACCCCAAACTGTGCCCTCCATTGGAGTACCTATTATTGCTTTAGTTAAGACTTTTGTTCATGTGATTGAGAATGTTAATTTGTAAAAAAGAAAGAGAAAAAGGAAAAAAGAAAGAAAGACAAGAAGGAAGGGAGGAAGAGAGGGAGGGAGGGAAGGAGGGAAGGAGGGAGGAAGGAAAGAAAAAGAAAAGAAATAAATGTTTTTATATTCATCTAAAAGGGACTCTTCTTCTCCATTCAGCAGAGGGCTCTCTGAGGCAAGGGACTCTCTGGGTCACATACTACACCTCTTCCCCTTCCTCCATTTCTGCTTTAATTTTCTCTGTGGTCATCAGAGGTTGGTGTCCAAAAGGGGTAGATGTCACCTGGAACAAGAGACATTGTCCATAGAATGAGATACCACAAAGGCCTCCTACTTCCTTAGTTCTCATTTCCTTCACCATAGGGTGAAACTAGAAACAAACAGAATTTCAGAGAATCAAAATCAAAACTGGAATAAGGAAAACTTTCCATTTCAATAATGAGAGCTATCTAAAAGAAGAATGAGTTTGTTAGATAGTGAGTGTCCTATCTTTGGAGGTCTTCAAACAGAGATTGAGTGACTATTTGTCAGAAATTAAGAGACTAGAATTCTTGTTCAGGTATGGGTTGGATTGTATGATTTTGGTAAATCATTCAGAGCTGGCAAAGGGTTTAGAATTCTTTCAGTCTAACCTTATCATTTTAATATTGAAGGATATAAACTAGCTTGTCAAAGGTCACAAAATTCATTAATGAATGAGCATTTAATAAGTACCAAGTAGATGCAGGCCTTGGGCTAAGAGCTAAGGATGCAAAGGAAAGCAAAAATAGCACTTTCCCTCAAGGAGCTCACATTTCAATTAGAGAGACATATGCAAATAGCTATATACATAAAGAAAAAAATACATACACATTTATACGTATATAATATGTGTATATATAAATGTATACATATAGTATATAGAATGTACATATTTATCACACATGGCATGTATATATCTAATATTGAACACATATATATGTATATATAATATACACAATGATGATATGTATATCCATATGTAATCTTGTATGCATATACTATACACACATGTGTGCATACATAATACACATATGGTATTGTATACATGTGTGATATGGATGTACAAATAATGTATTTTCTATACCTAGAAAGTAAAGACAAAAGCAAAATAATTGACTTCAAAAAGCTTGTATGCGATGAGGAGCATAGGAGGTTGTTGAAGAAGTAGATTCAAGGCAACATTACAGGTGAGACCCTAAAAGCAGAGAGACTTGGAGAGATAATAAGTAACAAAGTCAGATTTTTAACTCAGGCCTATCTCCTTATTCCAAAGTAGTCTTTTCATTATACCACACCATCCATTGTGAATAAAATTTGGTGGTTCTCTCATGTTCCTATCACATACATGTTCATCCTACTCTCATATTTATGCCTATAATATTGGCCCTGTTTAATAAACATTTTTTTAACCTGCAGACCTTGTCCCCTTCTTACTACAAAGCAGCTCATATCTTATCCGACAGAGCTTTGAATTTATGGATTTTATTAAAAATATTTTAATCCCTAAAGTGCTCTATGACCAATTTATATAGCAAAATGAAGGCCAGCTCCCTCTTAATTGGGGTTTCCCAATGAATCATAGGCACATGGCCTTGACGGTCTTGGGAGAAGGAGAAAAGCCAACATATTGCCTGTCACTCTTTAGTTTTACATGTGGTTCTTAATATAAATGAGTAAATGAAACAATGACCAGTAAAACCCAAATAAATAACAGCTCATAATTCCAAAACCTCTACAATTAACAATTTTTTTTAAAAAAGTCAGTTCATATACAAAGAATAAATAAATGAATTCTCTTGGGTGGTATAGGTACTCTTACCATCAACACAAAACTCTACAACTTAGCAAAAGGTCTTCAAAGGTTGTGGTGGTCAAAATATTTATTAAAAGTTCAATCTGATCTTGAGCATTTCTGGACAGTGATCCTTGGACAAGAGACTCCTCTATTCTTTTTTTGCACAAAATAAAATTTGAAGTCAATTATTTTAATCTATAGCTATTAAAATACTTTAAAAAAAAGTTCATGGGTCCCAGTTTAAAAACCCTGGACTCTGTTGTCATAGCCTTGAGAACCCAAAGTCCTTTCTATGTCTTGTTGAAGTATCTGAGATGACTTGTATTTCACCAGAGGGAATGTGTGAGTAAAGCAAATATTTGTTATTAACATTGCCCAAGTCACAAGGAAGGTTCCCTGATCTCATCAAATCTTCTAGATAATGATCTATATTTTTCCATATGTGACCCTGTTCTACATATTAAGGCCACAACTATATTTTGGTTAAATACTAAAATTAGACTATAAGCAGGAAAGAGCTGTTAGTAAATTAATTGATGAGAGTCACAAATTATGCTGCTATTCTGAACTCTAAGTAGCTCTCAACTTCAGTCTATTACAGTCATTACTGTCTATCAGTAAAATAGAAAAGGCTATAATTTCATAAGTATTCAAAAATGAACTATACACCTTAAATTACTTAGTAGGTGCCCACCTTCACTCATTTTGTCTGTGACTGGCAGTCCTCAATTGAGTCATAGAATATTACTTCAGCTAATAAATGCTTTTTCTGCTCAAGAGAACCACAAACAACAAGAAGCTAATTTATCAATAGTAATGATTCTTTATGCTCCACTGAAATCTCATTTGGCTGCCTCTTCTTAGCATGCAAGGGAAAGCAAGACAACAAGCATTTGTTGTTTCCTATGTGCTAGGCCCTCTGTTATGCTCAAAGAAAGATATGTCCTTTCCTATCCTTACCAAGCTCACGCTTTAATGGGAAGAGCATTTATAAACAACTATGTACATCCAAAATGATGCAGAATAAACTGGAGATGGCCACAGGAGTTCAAGTCTAGCAGGTCGAACCAATGTGGGAAGGTGCCATGGATTCTGGCAATGGTCTCCTTGTCTGCCCTTAGAGGACCAGAGCACATAAAGTCAGAGGCTTGCTCCAAGAGAAGACCCCATTCATCACAATCTCTATCCCAATATATTCAGATCTAGCATCACTGAAGTAATTCATCATGACTAACACATACAATGCTATTGTGAGTATGCGTGCCTTTGGGCCCCCACTTTGCACATTTTCTCCCACAAATTGATTGGTGGGAAAAAAAAACATATTATCTCTGATAAGTAACTTCCCACAAGCCAAAATCACATCTGAGTCATGGGGGCATCCATCTCTTGGGGTACATAAATTATTTGCCCCATATCTCCCCCATAATCATAAAAACCAGGAGTGCTTCCAGATCTCCAGTCCTACAGAGAGAGTTCCATCAACCCCAGTTTCACTGCAATTCATTTTTAGTAAGTTCCATTTTGTTATGTACTCTCCAGCAAATGTCAACTTAGCCACTGAACAGATCCATCACCCTGACAGTCCCTTCTACAGATCATAAACTTTGTGACCACTCAACCCCAACCAGATCGAGGAGATTTAATTTGTGAGCAGCACATCTGGTTTCCTATATTTAGACCTAGTTATGCAGTCTCCTGGCAAGCATGTTAAAGGTTCCAGGTGGGCTCCTGTGGTATTGTGTTGGGAACCCAAGAACCTGAGTTCAAATTCTATGTCTGCTACTCATGCCCTTAAGCCCTCTGGTTTCAGTTCCCTCTTTTGTGTAATGACAGGGTTGGATTAAATTGAGATTCTCAAATCCCTCCCAGCATAAAATCCTATGGTTCTTTTGTTCATTCCTACACATCTCACCTTGTAAGACTTCATGACTGGGTGTAGGGAGGAGTAGTTGGATCTTCCATTTAAGAGAGTGCTAAACTTGGAGCAAGAAAGACAAGTTTCAATCTGACCTCAGACATTTATTCTCTTTGTGAATCTGGCCAAAGGGAAGGGGAGAAATAAAAATGTATTAAGTGCCTACCATGTAGCAGATTGGACAGTTAGGTGATTGGATAGAGCACTGGGCTTGGAGTCAGAAGGACCCGAGTTCAAATCCAGCCTCAGACACTAATTATCTGTGTGACCCTGGGTAAATTTGCCTCAGTTTTCTCATCTGTAAAATCAACTGGAGAAGGAAATGTCAAACCCCTCTAGTAGCTTTACCAGGAAAACTCCAAATAGGGTCATGAAGAGTCAAACATGACTGAAATGATTGAATAATCACAAAATCGCCAACCATGGTGCTAAATGCTTTATAAATATTATCTCATTCGGTCCTCATAATAGCCCTTGGAAGTAGGTGCTCTTATCTAGCAGACAGAGGTTAAGTGACAACCATATACCAACAACGGGCAAAAGATAGTCCCCCATCTCAAGGACATCAGAATCCAGTGGACTATTGAGGTACTAGAACTATTTTCTGTGTATTGGGCATTAGCCAAAGGTTGGTTTTGAGTGGCGATATGTTCCTGATTGAGCAGATCAACAGAAGTTATTTGTTTTGCCCCCTAGGAAAAGTTAACTACCACCTGGAAATCTTCCTTATTATAATACCTTGGAGATGCAATCGAGGCAGGCAAGATGATGACCAGATGCAAAGGTCAGGTTAGCAGGGAAGTCCAGTCACTGCTGGGGAGGAAGCACATGGAGTATGAGGAGAATGGGATAAAGAACAGAGAGTAAGGATTAAGCAATATAGATTGGACTAGAATAGTAATATATCTGAAACACAGTTGTTCAGTTCTTCATGTGACAGACCAAGAAATCTCTGTTTAATGGGTTGGTTGGCCCCAGCCCTTTCCCAAGGGCTGAACGGTCAGCTGTGTGTATGGTCACATCATCAGGCGAACATCTGCCTTTTTGGCTAACATAACCAGGGAAGTCAGCAGAAGCAACTGGGTTGATCTATGAGGGTAGATAGAGAGTCTAAGAGTGTCTAGGACATAATTTTAGTAAAGACTAAATCTATGAGGAGTGACTAGAGTGTAATGAAACTGATTCCAAAAGTCACACACGAGTATCAGTCTCCTGTAGCAGAAACAGGGATTATGGTTATTTTAATAATATAGAAATTGGGTCTCTAGAAGCTGTGAGAGCTTGCCCAGCGTCACATAACCAAGAGATCATGGAACCAGGAGTGGAACCCACTGATTCCCCAACCAGCATCTTTTCCAGAGTCCCAAATTAAATAACAATAATTTGGCCAGAAGAAGCATTGAAAATAGAAAAGCAGATTTTATTGCGATTCTGGAAACATCCTCCCTCCCTCAATTGCATCAGCACCCAGCTGTTCATCCTTAACCACAGATTAGACCTCTCCAACAGTCTCTGAATTCAGAAGTGCTTATTAACCAAGTAGGGTTTGGCATTTAAGTCAACAAACATTTATTAAGTGCTTACTATGTGCCAGGCAGTGTATGAAGCCATGGGGAGCAAAATACAACCAGCAACAAGGATAGTCCCCGCTCTCAAGGAGTTTCCATTCTAATGGGGAACATAAGACACAAAGGGAAAAAAATGGAAAAGATTGATCGTCCCCACCATTGTATAGAAGATCTCCCCCCCCCCCCAGGCTGGAGTTAAGTGACTTGCCCAGGGTCACACAGCTAGGACGTGTTAAGTGTGTGAGATCAAATTTGAACTCAGGTCCTCCTGACTTCAGGGCTGGTGCTCTATCCACTGTGCCACCTAGCTGCCCCCTGCATAGAAGATCTTCTGGAGAAGAATGGATTAACGGAGCTTAAAGAGGAAGGAAGAGCCTCCTTCTTATAGAAGAGGTGCTGAGAGGAACCAGCCAATCAGAGGGTAGGGCATAATTCCAGTTCTGAGAAGAAATCCAAGGAGTCCAGTGAGCTTCCAGGTTAAAAACAACCCTGTGGCACGGTAAAGAAGGTCCTGTAGATATATGTTGGCAGTAGGAAATAAATGCATCTTGCCTACCGGGATACTGCTTTTGTGATCATCTTCCAAGTTTATTTAATTTTTTTTCTAGTATGTCTTATCTCCTGTCTCTGATTGAAAGTCACTTAAAGTTATCACATAACTCTAACATCTTTTTATCTGTCATAGCACTTTAGCACAGCCCTCACATGTATAAAGTACTCAATGAATATTGTTGTTCATTTTTTTCATCATACCTGACTCTTCATGACCCCATTTGGGGTTTCCATGGCTAAGATATTGGAGTGACTTGTCATTTCCTTCTCCAACTCATTTTACAGAAGAGGAAACTGAAGCAAATGGGATTAAGTGACTTGCCCAGGGTCACCCAGTTAGTAAGTGTGTGAGGACAGATTTGTACTGGCTCCAGCCCCACTGCCATCTCAAATGACCCAGATGAGTCTCAGACCCTCTCTCCTTGCTTACTGTGACATCAGGATGGTTGATCAAAGGCCACACCCTCCATCTCTTTTCTGGGATATTCCATCTCACTTGGGCTATCTGAAGATGTGGTTAGGAGCTACAGCACTTTAGTAGGGGTTTGATTAGGCAATCAATAGTCTTAACATTCTGAGCTAAAGAGATCACGGAGTCATAGACTTAGAGCTGAAAAGGACCTTAGAGGACTCTAAATATAAGATCCCACTTTTATAGATAAAGCTAGATTAAGTAACTTCCACATAGGTAGTAAGTGATAGAGAATGTGAACCAAAGCTTTCTGATTTCAAATCTATCTGTCCACTGAACCACACTGCCAAGTAATCTAGTAGGCAGGGGAAGCCAGAAGCAAGTAAAAACATTTGAAGTGTATTTTCTGCAACACAAAAAAAAGAAAAGGAAAAAAAAGGAAGGAAAGAAGAAGGGAGGAAGGGAGGGAGGAAGAGAGGAAGAAAGAAAGGAAGGAAGGAAGGAAGGAAGGAAGGAAGGAAGGAAGGAAGGAAGGAAGGAAGGAAGGAAGGAAGGAAGGAAGGAAGGAAGGAAGGAAGGAAGGAAGGAAGGAAGGAAGGAAAGAGAGAAAGAGAAAGAAGACAGAAAGAAAGAAAAGCAGAACAAATCTGGATTAAGAGCAGCAAAAGATAAAAACAGGCACAAGAAGAAATGTCAGTAAAGAAGAAGTATGATCTTTTCAGTTCTTCTTTCCTTGCAGCATTTTTTTGTGAAGGGAAGTTGCATTAATGAAGTTTTTCCTCCCCTTACCTGATGCAGAATATCTTGGCGCCACATGTACCCTCAGAAATTCTTTTCATTTCTAAGTATTTTATTATATTTCATTGTCTCTGTGTGTTATCTCTCCCAGTCCTAAGCTCCTTGAAGACATTATTTTCTTGTATTTCTTATTTCACATTCACATTTGCCTTTGTATTCCCCACACCTATTACATAGTTGGTTTCTAATAAATATTCGCTGCTGCTGTTGTCCATGTCAGACTCTTGTGACTTCTCTTGGGTGTTTCTTGGCAAAGATCCTGAGGTGGTTCATCATTTGCTTCTCCAGCTTATTTGATGAGTGAGGAAACCGAGGGAAACAGAGTTAAGTGACTTTCCCAGAGTCACACAGCTGAGGCCTGGCTTTCTATTCACTGACCACCAAATACTTGCGGGATAAAGAAAGGGATTTGGATATCCATCAATGGTTCTATTCCAATAATAAGTGTGGATCATTGGGAATAGACTTCCTAAAGATTTACTGAGCACCTTTGTCTCTATTTGACATATAATTCCAGTTTCCACTTGATGAAATTTGTTCAAAAAGCTATCAGAAACAAATAAAGCAGTAAATTGTTGAGCCAAGAGTTAGGTTTGGTATTGTTTTTTAAGTCAGAGAGGATATTCTTTAAAGTTCCTCCCATCATTCTTTGAGCTCATCCATCAGGCCAGCTCTTTTCCCCAGGAGGAACCTTGAAGCTCTATCCTTTGGTGTCAGGACTTTTTATCACAGATCCTTTTAAATCATTCCCAGAACTATCTGCTGGTGTTTATTTTAAAAGATTGGAATTTACCCCTAAGGCTATTGTACCACTGCCCTAGGCTCCAGTCAGAAAGTTACTGAATATTCTTGGAGAAGGAAAAGAGTTTACATTCTGTTGATGTCAGGAAGATAAAAGAATGACAAAGGCATTTTTTTAATACTTCCAAGGACTGATTTCAAAGACCTATCCAGCCATATTTACCATTGAATCTGGAACATTTTGCAGATGGTTAACTAAGAGGTATGATGGGATTGTGGGCAGTTATTGTGGATACAATACCAGATTGGAGTCGGGAACACTCATCTCCCTGTGTTCAAATTTGGCCTTAAACCTTTTCTAGCTGTGTGACTCTGGATTTCACTTAACTCAGTTTCCCCATCTGTCAAATGAGCTTGAGAACAAAAGGCAAATCACTCTAGTATCTTTGCCAGGAAAATCCCAGATGGGGTCATGAACAGTCAGTATGACTGAACAGCAACAATGAAAATATTACACTGTAGTGTTTTATCTAAATTATGCTATGCCAAGGACAAAAATATGAAGACGTGGGCTACTGAGCACATAAATGCTAAATCTGCCTTTCAGAAGAGCCAGCAGTGAATAGCTCAATCTTCCATTCCTCAGTTTTTTGTTTGTTTGTTTGTTTTGTTTTTTTATGTTTGTGGGGTTTTTTTTTGTTTGTTTGTTTTGTTTTTTGTTTTTGTCTTAGCTGAGGCTATTGGGGTTAAGTGACACAGCCAGGAAGTGTTAAATGTCTGAGACAAAATTTGAACTCAGGTCCTCCTGACTTCAGGGCTGGTGCTCTATCCACTAGCTGCCCCCCATTCATCAATTTTTCTTCTGCCCTATATATAATACTATGCATTAACCCAATGGGAAAATTATGTCAAGAAACTATTTTACCGTGAGCAAAAGTTTGGCTCACATTCTATGCTATGAGGATGGCAACCATCATTTCCCTTTATTTTCTCATGACCTCTAGGATCAAATAACTGCTCTTCCAAACACCAGAAATTCTAGCTTTGATTGTGCATTTTCACCGTGTCCCCTATACCTGAAATTCTCTCTCTTCAGCTCCATCTCCTGGATTTCTTGAATCAGCTGCAAAAAGTCTTTCCCAGTCTTCCTGAATTATTAGTTGCTTACCTTTGAGATTATCTCCAGTGAATTCTGTCTGTAACTTATCTGCATAGGAACTTGCACGCTGTTTTCCCCATTCTATAATAAGCTCCTTGAGAACAAGGACTGTTGGATTTTGTTTCATTTTGTTTTGTTTCTTTTTTTTTTTCTCTCCTTTGTATTTTCAGTAGCTGGCACAATGCTAGCACATAGTAGGTGCTTAAAAATGCTTGTTGACTTGACATGATTATAAACGCTTCTGTTTGCTTTTTACAACCCTCTTTCCAGTTTTCTCTCTGATATAACTCTACATTCTAACCATCTAGCCTTACCTGTAGTTTCACATATAAGACCTACCATCTGTATTCTTTTTAATTTGATACTATAAATTCCCCACCTGGGATTGCTCTCCTTTCTTACATCCAGCCCCTCTCCCTTTGCTCCTGCCTTTTCCTCTAAGGTCGCTTTCTATTTATTCTGAGAATTGCAGAATTTTGTACTTTTTCTCTCCTGTCTTCAAATCTAAGTTAATTTAAGGACAACAACTATTTATGTTTTTACTTGACACACCCAGGGGGGTTAGCACAATACTAAGTATTTAGTAAGTACTTAATAAATATTTCTTGATTGATTGATAAGGCATTGAAAGATGGAAGGATCCTAGATCTGGAAATGGAAAGGATCTCAGAGACATTTTAGAGGATACAGAGGTCTCAGAAGGTTAATGACTTAATAGGGTCCAAGGTCTCCTTTAGCTCTTGGTCTATGACCTGTAGAATACTGAATTTGGAAAACAGGTATTGAAATCTGACCTCAGTCACCAACTGCATGACACCCGGCAGTCACTTACCCTCTATTTGCTCCAGTTTTCTCATTTATAAAAATGATGATAATGGGAATACCCAGCTCCAGGATTGTCATGAGAATAAAACAAGATATTTATCTGCAAAATTTAAAGTGCTATATAAATGCTAGCTTTCATCATTATCATAAAACCTTAGGAGGTTCAAGGGCCACACCTACTACTTGAATCATGTATCATCCTCATATATCACATGATCTCTATGGTTCTAAAATTCTGTGATCTACAAATGAATGGTTGCTATGGGAATGCTATTCAAATATCTATACTGAATCATATATCACCCATCCTCTACTACTTATTCGGCAAGTAGTCATCCAACCTACGCTGCTCCTTTCATGGTGGGAAACTCGATACCTCAGCAGAGAACAAGAAGATTCCTTTGATCCTAAGTCCAGGAAGTCATCAAGTCAGCAGGATGACCTATGTGTTGACCTATTTCTTCTAAAGGGCTAATACTCATGGGGCTTTCATACTTCAGCCTTTTTCTAGTTAGGCAGCATTCTGCTGGGTGCCAAACATTTCCTACCGTCATGTAATCTTCCTAAGATGTTCCATGGCACTCCACATCCCACCTTCAAGCAACCCACCAGAGGACAGCCTCCTGTGAGTTCTTCAATCTGGGATTCCCAGAAGCTAACCATATTTAATTGGGAATAATGGCCATTGTAAGAAAAGGAGAATTCTGTATTAGTCTTAGTTTCTCTTCATGGAATAGTATTAATGGTACTCATGATGGGGTTCTGTAAACAGTCGATAATTTCAAACTATGAAAGCAGATAGAGAAGTGAGACCCTGGACTACTTAAGGATCACTTTTTTCCCTTTTGTTTTCATGGCAGACCAAAGGCAACACTTGGCATATTATCCACTGAGGTGAATGTTGTGTACAGTCGAGTCTCTCTCATTAAAAGCAGGGTCACCGCCAGAGAGGCGATTGTGGCTCTTTCTTTCAGTTATCAAATGATCGATGCCATTTTCCACTCCTTTTCCTACCCTTACTCTAAAACAAGAATAGGGTTACCATAGCAACCATTCATTTATAGATCACAGAATTTTAGAGCTGGGAAGGACCTTAGAGATTGGGTGGTCCAGGCTCTTTATTTTACAGATGACTTCTGCTCATGGTCTTAGAACTCTTCAGCCAGGTTCTTTTTCTGTGTCACACACACACACACACACACACACACACACACACACACACACACACTACCACCCTGTACCTTCTCCAATTCACCAACTGTCCAGGCTACAGGAGAGCTTATGTGGCATAGATTCATTGAAAACTACCGACAAGTGCATGGGGAAAAGTCAGATGCCATAGAAGTCTTGGGGCCTGTGTCAGATTCAGGCAAAAATGCCAGAGTACTCAATTCTCAGCACCTGTCTCCACGTGCCTACAAAAGTGACCTTAGCTTAGCCCAGAGGGCTGGTCTGAAATAGCATTTTCTCATCAGCCAGCTTCAAGGCCAGACGGTGTCCCCTTCTCCAATCTGGAATTGAAAAGGAATAGAGACTCAGAAATCCACCATTGTATGAAGTGAAAAAAGGAACACTGGGTTTACTGAACATATGGTCACTGGCTCCTGAAAATTCTATTAAGTGAATGATTTGGGTATTAAATCAATATCATCCCTACCTCTCCCACCCAATCCTTCTCTCTACTCGTCCAGGTAACTACCAACTTAGCTCAGGCCCTCTGACCAAGATGACTGTAACGGCATCCAAATTGATCTCCCTGCCTCAAATTTCTCACTGTGCAAGCCATTCTGCACATTAATTGATTCTGTGAAATGAGTTGTTTAATGGTGAATTTTCAAATAATGAATTTTTGTATAAGAATCTAGACTGTGCCAAGATCAGGTTTTCTAAAAAGAAGAAAAAAACTGTCTGCTTATATGTCTTAAACTATTTCCAAATGAATGATAACAAATTAAGGACTCAGAGTCTGGTTTGATTCTCTCATCATATAGATCAGGAAGCTAAGGCACCCCTAGAGAAGGGAAATAATTCACTCCAAGGTCACACAAGGAATCTTCAATCCCAAGCCCTTTATTTTATAGATGAGGGCCCTAAAGTCGCCAAAGTGAAGTTATTTACCTGAGGTAGCAGTCTCCTGATAGATCTGTACTTTGTAGAGGCCAAAGTTAGCATAAAAATAAATTACGGTTATTGTCAAATGTCAGTACATTAAAATTGAAGAAACACTTATTAAGCTTCTATCATGAGTAAAAGATAGTATGAGGGCACACAGCCCCTATTCTCACAGAAGTCTTAGTCTAGTAGAGGTATTATGTCAAGGTCAGATTCAAAAACACTAGACAGATCAAAATTAGGGGGTTCTCAAAAGCCAGGAGGCATTTCTCATTTTCCTGAGAGTGAGAAGGACAGAAACAGAGCAAAGTTCAAGTATATGAATTAAAGACAACAACTTGGGGAAGTGGGAACTTTATAGACAAGCTGAATCAAAGTTTCAAAGATATTTAGCAAAAGAAAAGCCTCTTTCCTTGCTTATGCTCTTTGGGGAAGAAAGACTGACTCACTGGCCCATAGAGGAACCTCAGAAATGTCAGCTGCACACAGTCCAGCATTTAGGATTTAACAGACCATAGCAGATCCTTTTGTTCCTGGAATAGACCAAGCCAAATGCTTCTCTCAGTTGAGCTCACAGAACTCCCACTGAGGATTAGCCATCAGAATTGTGTGGCATGTGGGCCCAGAAAGGAGAAAGGGAAAGAACGTTTGGCCCTAAATAGAGAAAATGACCCAGATTTGAAAAGGACCCCATCAGCTTTTTTTAAAAAAACAAATAGAATGAGCTAGAATAGGATAGAACAAAATAGAATGATCCTTGACCAGGCCAACATCGAAGTCAAAAAAAATTTCATTCAGGATTTGTTTACAAGGCAGTAAGTTTGATAAGAGGAATGAAAGGAAGAAAAAAATCTGGTCTTCAAGAGATAAGGAATCTTACTGGTGAATCAAGAATCATACCTTGGGAAAACAAGATATAATTATGTCTCTGAAAAATTAACCAAAGTGTGCTTCAAAAGTCTTACTGCAGTTTTAAGCCTTTAAAGTTATTGCATTAATGTTAAATGAGCTCATTTGATTCTTTCCATCAAGTCAAAATGGAATATAAAGATTCCCCATGCCCACCAATAAAAAAGTGAGTGAAAAAAGATAAGGTACCTTTTTTCTATTGTAATTGGCCATAGGCACAAATGAACATGAAAATTCATGAGCTTAGCAATTTAAAAAAAAATTACGTAGCTGTTATATGTGCTAAGATGCCAAAGGGACAATATTGTAATCAAATATATGTTTTGGAACATCTGCTCAAAATTGTTTCTAAAAGAAGGTATGATTTTCTGGAATGGACACTGGAAGATTAACAAATCTGAGCTTTATGGTGAGACTCTCTCTCTCTCTTGGTCTATGAAAATACAAAGGAAATGTGTATTGGAGATCACAGAAAATAATCACATTCACTTCATTTTTAGGTGCTGAATTGGATTTCTCAAATACACCTAATAACTTAATAATGCAGCCAATATTGAACAGGGTTACTATCCTATGATGAGACTCTGTTATAAGAAGTATAGCAATAAAATTCACCCCCAAGAGATTTTTGAAAAGTGGTTGACAATTCCCAAGAGGGCAACACTGCAGAGTTTGTACCTGGGTTCCCTCAATCCAAGTATTTCCAGCCACAAATTGTTGCAACAGCAGCTGAGGGACCCACCTGTCCCAGAAATCTTTGAAAAGACTTTCATGAACATGCATATTACCCTGATGAAAGTCATGAGAGATAAAATGGATGAGGCAATTTTCTTCTAGACTGAGAACCCTGGGATTCTGAAGTCAATAAGTACAAAATGTCTAGCAAAGGGATGAGATGCTCACTCCAGGTCTAAAACCCAACCTTAAGAAGAATAAATCATCTAAGAAAATGATCTTTAACCTGACAATATAATAAGAAATGTCGACCCAACCCACAAGAATAAAAGTGATAATATTTTCATTTATGAAAATACAGTCAAAGATAATGTTAATCACAGTCAAGGAAATAACTAGAGGCATCTTTTCCTTCACCATAAAATCTGCCATAAAAGTCCAAGTTAAAGTTGACACATCATTATTTGGTAAAGTTATTCACAAACATGGCAGGTGTGATTTACCACCCATGTTAGTCATGTATTGTAATGTGAGATAAAAGGATTCTTATTTCCATCTAAAATCAAATTATGATCCATACATATATGCCACAAGTAAAGTATATACCACATAAGGCTTAATATTGAATTAATTTGTTCTTTTTTTCCTCAATTCAATCTTTCTGAAAATGTCTTCTCCGAAAAATATGGCTAGTATAGTTATTAGTTGTAGTAATGGCCTGAGGCTATGACTGCCATTACTTATGGATGTACTTAAATAATATCCAACCCCCTTTTCCCAAAAGAGTAACATATTAGGGGCCAGAAAACTGGGGTTCTCATGCAGTTCAGCCACTGAAGCAGCTGTATAATAGCTAGCATTTTAAAAGTGCCTTTAGACTCGTGAAACACAAAATATATTATCTCATTTGATCTGCACGACAACTCTGTGATGTAGATGCTATTATTATTCCAGTTTTACAAATGAGGAAACTGAGGCTGGAAGAGGTTAAATGACTTGTCCAGGATTATTCAGCCCAGGACTATACAAATCCCTTAAACTCTATATGCCTCTGTTTCTTCATCTGTAAGACTGAGCAAGATGAATTCTAAGGTACCTTCTAGAGCTAACATTCTAAGATGCCAATAACATCCTTCCTCTCTCAGGATCCCTTTTCTTTCCCAAGTTTCCTTCCTCTTACCAACAAAATGCTGCTCCTAATAGTTCTGTCCTAGGGCTTTCATAAGCAAAACATTCTACATGGGGAAGCAACTTCTCTTCTGCTGGAAAAGAGATTGGGACCAGTACAGGAGCCCTCCAAACATGCGACCAAGAAGAAAAGATAAGGAAGGGCAAAGTCAAGACACAAAGTAAATGTTTAATTATTTAATCCAATTTAATGGGAAAAATATCCTAAGAAACAAAAACACATGAATATTTTATTTCTATATACATAAATATGTGCATGTATCTGCAGTCCATAGAAATCTATGGGCTTTGAAAGATATTTAAATAATAGATCTAAAAATATATTTTATATACATATAGAAGGAATATAGATATATACAATTTGTGAGGGAAGAATATAAATAGAAAGAGATCTCCATCTCTCTCTCACTTTCTTTATCTCTGTTTCTCTCTCTCCCCCTTTCATATATATATGTGTGTATGTATGTATATTGTGTGTTTCTACATATACATGTGTGTATGCATGTATGCATATATATACACACATGTGTGTGTATATATATATATGTATATATATATATATATACATATATATATATATATTTGCCCCCCACTAAGTTGTTCCAAGGGATTGAGAAGAATTAAGTAGAAGAGAATGTTGCTGAGTGAATGCAACTCTGTCATGTGGGTTGCTAGATCCTTCACGTTCGGCCAGAACAGAGCCTGGCTCTTATTCAGCTGGCCTACCAAAGCAGAATAATAGAGAAAAATTGGTTTGAGCATTTGGGTCTTCCTTTTGCCACTTGCCATTTCATGCAATCGTAAGTTGAAACTGCTGCCATAGATGTGCTCCCTACATTGATGAATTTTTCTTCTATACAAAGTGATGATCTTTCCCTTTCATTTTTACTTCCTTTTCTCCACTGGCCTGTGTAATGCTTTCTTTCTAAAATGGCCAAAATATAGACTTGGATATTGTCAATAAACCAAGGAAACTAATCGTTTTTCAGCACCCTGAAAAACAATTGTTTTTGAGGGGACAGATAAAAAACCCCTGACAAGCTTTGGGCTGAGATAAGGTAAGCGTTTCCCCAGCACCCCTCAGGCTGTGATTCCGAATGTATTTGTGTCCCCTCCATATGATTGTTCATTTGTGTTATTATTTTGTTCCAGCTACAGGCATTGGAGGTTGGTGCTTTGGGGTGCCAGGCAGATCTAGATTTGGCACTTCCAAAAAGAACCCCACTGAATTCACTTTCAGGGTTTTTGAAAATGCAAGGCCCTTAAATAATTTAATTCATATGAAAAGCCAGACACATGATCCTGAATATTAATCTTATTTGACTATGTTTCTTGTTAATTTCTATTTACCATTAAGGCATTTCCACCTGTCAGGGCTCCAAAGCACTAAATTTTGGCGTGCTCTCTCTTTTTGTTCCACACACTAAGTCTATTGCCAAGTCATTTTAATCTTTCTCCACATTGTTAAGTCAGCAAGCATTCATTCCTTACTGTGTGTTAGGCACTATGTTAAGCACTAGGGACAGAGAGAAAGGATAGAAAGAACCCTGATCCCAAGGAGCTACTAGATTAATTAGGAAGACAATATACAAAGACTGATGTGTACATAAGATGGGGATTAAGGGAAATGAAGAAAGATTTCTTTTTGGAGGCAAGATGTTAACTGAAACTTGAAAGAAAGCAGAGATTAAGAGATGAGGAGAAAGAGAGAGTTCCCAGCATGGAACAAAGTCAGAAAAACTACCTATAGATGAGAGGAGTCCCATGGGCAAAGGACTTGTTCTCTTGGATTCATCCATTACTTTCTTAAAAAAAAAAAGTTTGGCGGGGGTTTGGGTTTTTTAACTATTATTTCCACATCTCAATAATGCCCCGGTTCATATAATCCTCCCTTCTAACAATGAGAAAGCAAATCAAGATATTAATCACATCTGACAACATATGCCCCATTATCTGTAGTCTACTTTCCCTTCAATGATTTCTATATGAGTAGGGCAAGTGTGAGCTGTCCAAATGGGAATTCTCTATCATTCATTTGAGGGGGACCACTAGTGTTTGTCTACAGTTACAGTTTTAGTTGAAATCAGAACTGGGAAGAGAATAATTTCTCTTTGAATGAAACAGAATCTTGACAAATAACGTTGAAACTAAATTAAACTGAAGTTCAAATTTTTCTCCTTCCTTTGAGATATGATTGAGCCTAAGAGTCAGAGTCATATCACAAATCAGCTCTGGCCACCTATTTCTTTTGATGTGAGAATATAAATTAGAAAACATGTGGCCAGATTGGAAATAGGCCTAATCCCTTTTTAATGAAATTAAGCCCTGGGACTTCTAAACACCATTGAACAGACTTTGACTTTATCGCTGCTTTGTTAATTTCCACAGAACTATTTTGCTTCACTCTTCATCAGATTGTTTATTTGCATGCCATGATTTTACCACTTCTCCTCTCCCTATCATTCACACAGCCCAGAATTCCAGCCTACACTTAGGGGATGAAGCACCAGGGTGATATAACCGTAGCAGGGGTGGGCAGGGTGGTGGCAAGGAAGAAAAGGACACGTACCAGGTGCTGGAAATTGGATCAGAGGGTATCATGGGGTAGTTGTGAAGAAGCACACAATTTCATTTCATTAATTGACAACAATGTTCATTTCTTCCCTCATATAAAATTTCCTGTGTTCCTTCACAGATGATTATAGAGTCAAGAAATAACAGAGAATGGCAGGCAGCTGGTACATCTGAGAGACCTGGAAAACTGGGTTGGACACACTAATTTCTAATTTTTAGCAATAACCTTATTTTCAACCTATGATATTATGAATATGGTAAGTCTTTTGGCCTTATTGTGCTTTTGCTTAGAGGCAAATTACTTTCACCAGCATCATCTAAGAGATGCATTTGGGCACTGTTTTTATTGTTATTAGCTATTGGATGCCCATCATTTGCTAAATGCAGCATTGAATACATTATATACACATACTCCCTTAAGGGGCTCCCATAAGTGATCCACACAGTCTCTCTATCTATCTTTCCATCCATCAATCCAGAGAAAGAGGGAGAAAGACAGGGAGAGAGGGGGAGAGAGAGGGAAGAAAAAGAGAGAAACTAAAAGTTTCATTTAAAAAATTTATGGAGTGTACTGATAGCTAAGAAGCAACTATGCAGCCACTTTTCCCCCCATGCATCATATTTTGAAGTTAGAGGACATTTTACTTTTTTAGTGAATTTAAATTGTAAGATGCTTGAAAGTTATGATTTGCTTTCTGCATGTCAATTTGATTTTGCAAATTTCATCAACTTTTTGATCCTTTTATGCCCCAAATGAACAGATTGAAGGCTTCTTGGAACCCAAGCTGTAAAATTTCTGTTCCAACACATTTGTTTATTTGTAGTTGGGACAAAGTTGACTTATTTATAGTCATATGGCATCTGCCCTTCAGAGAAATCTGCAGGGTTTTTTAATTATAAACACAATCTTATCTCTCAGTTAGCAAATATCATTTAGCCCTGTTCTGGTAGAGTTCTCTGTATCTTTAGGAAAATAGCCCAAAAAGCCAAGTTGTATTTATACAGTTCATTTAATTTTGGGCCAGTGTGTACCCACTACCAAATACTGTCATTATGTTATTATATTTCAGTCAACAATATGTGTTGAGTATCCAGTCATTCAGTTTAGTTGAAAAAAAATATTAAACACTCATTACAGGGCAAGGATTATACAAAATCCTGGGAATACAAAAAAAAGAGAAAAATATTCTTTGCCTTCAAGGACTTCCCATTCTAATTGTGAATGTAAGTGGGTACATACAACACATATACAGTAGCCTATATTACTTTTGGAAATGAGGAGTGACAGAGAAAATAGCAAATAAAGTCCCTACCCTCAAGAAACTTACAATCTGGTAGCTAAATGAAAAATTAAAAAGAACATGTTCATTACATCATATATTAAGAAGAGATTGTTGTTGCTGTTCACTTTGTTTCAGCCACATCCAACTCTTTGTGACCCCATTTAGGGTTTTCTTGGCAAAGATATACAAGTGGTTTGCCATGCCATGTCCTTCTCCAGCTCATTTTACAGATAAGGAAATTGAGGCAAATAGGATTAAGTGACTTGCCCAAGGCCATATAGCTACTAAGTGTCTGAGGTAAGATTTAAACTCAGGAAGATGAGGCTCCCTGACTCCAGGTCCATCACTCTATTATCTATTTGCCATTAGGAAGAGATACAAGAATCTAATAACAATTAATAATAGCTAACATTCTTAAAAGCACTTTGAGGTTTGCAAAATGCTATCTATCTATCTATCTATCTATCTATCTATCTATCTATCTATCTATGTAAATTCATTTAATTCTCACATCAACCCTATGAGGGAAGTGTTCTTATTATCTCTATTTACAGATGAGGAAAGTGACTCTGAGAAGGTTTAAATGATGTGCTCAGTCACACAGCTAATAAACATAAGATGCAATTTGAACTTCTCTCTTCCCAACCATAATATTCTCTGTAGAATATTGTCTTTCTATAATATCTTGTTATATATGGAACTGATGAGGGCAATCAGCTGGAGGGCAGCTAATACCAGCTGCCAGGGAGCACGCACAGCCATTTAGCACTATGTATTTGATTATAATATCTTGACCATACGTCTAGAGAATTATATTCAGTTCTAGAATTGTATCCTAGTTCTATTCTAGAATATTAGTTCTAACTAGTATTCTCTTTACAACATTCTACCATACTGTAAGAAAGATGAGAATATCAAGAGGAAGATATAGATGATAGACAGATACATTGAGTGATAGAACATGCATTAAGTACTTACTGCATGGCAAGCCCGTATTAAGTGCTGGAAATTCAAATACAAGCAAGAAGAAACACAATCCCTGCCCTCTCATAGTTTATTTTCTAATGGGAAGAAGGGAACAAAGCATAAAATGGTGAAGGATGGAAGGTATCCATGGGGAAGGCTGTGGTGGAGAAAGGAGTCTGGAGAGTACAGAGATCAGAGAGGAATGACGAGATAAATAATGAATATAGAAGTTATAAGAGGAAGTGACCAATCAGAGGAAAGGGCCACAGAAGTCTGTTAGGATGAAAAGGCTGCTGTGATATGGTAGAAAAAAGTCTAGAGAAACAGAAGAGGAGCTCAAAAGGAATTAAGGAATGGATGTTAGCCATCATCACCATCACTATTATTAGCAATAATAATATTGATGCTAGAAGAGAGAAGACTTGGAAGGGCAGATCATCCTTACTGTCTTCAGGTAAAGTACTGGCCCGTGGAAGAGCTGCTTATTCTTCTTAAATATGGCAGGCATCTTGAGGAACAATGAATAGAAAACGCAGAGAGGCAGATTATGGTTCAATATAAGCAAAAATGTTAACAGCTAGAGTGGCCTTGGAAGGTAGTGGGTGTCCCTCATTACTAGAGGCTGAATGACCCTTTATTAGGGATGTTGTAGAGAGGGTTCTACAGATAAGCTACAAGTTGGCTCCAATGGTTGCGGAGATTCTTTTAAAGTATGAGATGTGATTTTATAGAAGGGAGCTTCAGCTGTCTATTATCCTACCTAGAACATTTCCACTCCCCATGTGTTTACTGAGGCTATTCCTAAAGTAATGACCTGTTATGTGTTTTCCTGTATACTAAACTTTCAGTGGCTCGCTATTGCTCTGACAAACAAATGCAAACTTCTCTTTGGGGCATTTAATACCCTGCTTCCAATTTGCCTTTCCAGCCTCTGCCTTCCCTTCACAGCTTTATAATTCATCCAAGTAGATGCTCTGGCTGTTCCTCACACAGGATACTCTATGTCCATCTCCACGTGTTGGCTTTACCTGCCCTCCTACCCAGAATATCTTGCCTCCTCATCTTTGTCTCTTACAATCCCTTGTTCCTGTCAGAACTCTGTTCAATAATGCCTTCTACATGATCCATCTGGCTTCTTTTTCCTCTGCCACTCCACAGCCCCACCTCCTGCACATGTGCTCTCATCCAACAGAGTATAAGTCCCTTAAAGGCAGAGACTGTTTAGTTTTTTCTCTATATCCCCTTAACTCAGCATTTTTAGCCCAGCAGCTGCTTAATAAATGTTTAGAGATTGATTACTTAGTCCTTCCCCTAAAGTCCTACTTGGATGACTTGTGCGTTAAGGTGCTCTCCAGGTTCTCGAAGGTTATGGCTATGAAACACAAGTTCTAGTAGATCTTTTAAAATTATCTAAACCTGTAATTTCATCCATTAGAAGAACTCCTAGTGTGGCATTTATCAGTGTTATTTGTTTCTAAAAGATCACTTGAATATAACTCTCCTCCTTTGTGAAATTTGATTATTTAATGATTTATGTCTGCATGAGGGACATAATTGTCAAGATCTTGAGAGAAGAGACATATCTGTCTTCTTTGAGAGAAAAAATATATAGCTCCAGATTCTTTTCACTTCCCTAAATGGAGAGAAGAACTCTTAGAAAAACCTAGGTAGAGGTGCTGATCATGTCCTTCAATCATGTCCTTATCTCCAGCTTACTACATTAGAGACCTAGGAATTTCTCCTTGGATCACTCAGTGGATCCCAATAGCAGAATTCATTCACTTGGTATTTTCTGGTATAGTCCCATCTGCATACATCCTCTGATTTCTGTTTGCTATCTTCTTGGATAAATAGATTTATTTGCTATCTCTACATGAGTTCATTATGTAATTGGAATTTGATGAGATCTATAAACTTTTAGGCCACTCCTTTCCTTTTAAGGAACAGTGATCAGGGTACCCCTTGAACCTAAAAATTATAGCCCCTAGATTAGCAATATCTGGAAGACAGGGAGACATAAATCTAGTTCAGTGTTCTATATCTGAGGACAACACAATATCCAGCCTCTGATCCCAATCTGTTGCTTCCCTTTCTGGAAGGAAGGAGAAGAGTAGATGAAGGAGAGCCTAGAGGTATATTTTCTTGTCTCCCTTTGTGCCATATCTAGACAGAACTCTTTGGAGCCACATATAACCAACATGAGCAAAGCATGGCACACACTCCTGATACTTCCACCAGTGCAGTCCCACAATTCACTGATAACATATAATCTTAATTAAGAGTCTTCCCCATGTTTGTGAAATAGGAAGGATGTCTACTGGCACTTGAAGCATCTCAAGCTTAATTTCCTCATCTTTACAACTATTTCTACTGACAGCCCCATCAATCTCCTAGTTGTCTAGGCTTAGAACTCTGGTATCAAGTATGACATCCTTGACTCTTCCCTCTTTTCCTACATACCGAAGCTAGTTCCCAACCTTGGTGTTTCAACCAGCACAATATTTCTTGCAAATGTCTCCTTTTCATCATATTGACCACTTTTATTCAGTCTCTCATCATCTCTTATCTAAACTATCATTGCAATAGCTTTCTTAATGGTCCCTTGCCATGTCTCTTCCCCCACACCGACGCATTCTCCACTCAGCTCCCAAAGTGATTTTTCTAAAGTTAAGTTCTGAAAAATTATCCCCCCCCAATCAACAGTGTTCCAACATAAACTTCTGCTTAGCACTTCACAACCTATCTCCTCCCTTTCCAGTATTATACTTTATTTCCCTCCATATACTCAGATCCAGCTAAACTGACATCCTTGATACTTTTCATATACAGGACTCTCTACATCCTATCTTGGTGCCTTTGAAATCAATATTCTCCACACCTAAAATGTTCTCTCTCCTGATGTCCACCTTCTTTGTTCTCTCTCAAAACTCAGTTTAAATCCTCCTTTCTACAGGGAGATTTCTGCTAATAAATTCCCTTTGGAATGACATTAGATGTATTCTATACATATTTTGTTTGTTCCTAGTTATTTACTTGTTGTCTTGTCCATTAGAATGTAAGCTCCTTGAGGACAGGGACTGCCTTTACCTTTCTTTTTATTCCCAGGCTTAGCACAATACCCGACACACAGTAAGAATTTAATATCTAAGGTTAAATTATTGGCTGAGGGTCTCTTGGCAGTTAATTGGAGTGATGAACTGTCTGGGTAGAGGAATTACCCATCTAGATGAAATGATGGCTCTTTTGAAAGACTGAGGTACTCAAATAATTTGCTCATTTTCCACTGCACTGTCTGGGATGATAATTATTCCAAATTCTTTAGAACAATTTCTTTCTCCCAAACTAAATTTGACATCTTGGCATTAGAGGTAATAGGATAATAAAGCAGAGTAAGGGAAAGCTGTCTTGAAAAGAGAGGAAATCTTGTTTCCCTTTCTAAATTTGCCACCAACTCATACAATTGTAAAATGAAAATGAAGCTCAGTACAGGTTGCTTGCCTTAGTGAAAATATTGTGAACTTGGAAAGATGAGACCTGAGTTCGTCTTAATTTCTGCCATTATTTCTTTCATTATTTCATTATTTATTATTGCCCATTTCTGCTTGTTATTCATGTCCCTAACCCTCAGTTTTCCCATCTGTAAACAAAAGAGTGGATTGTAGGATACCAAAGACCCCTTCTAGTGCCACCATTCTTAATCAGATAACAACTACAGAGTTAAGCCAAGTCTAAAAGATTTGATTTAGATTGTTGCTTAAAATGCTGTCTAGCTATATCTTCTTAGGAAAATCACTTAATCTCTTTCCACCTCACTTTCCTCATCTGTGAAATGGACTTTCCCATTTCCCAAGATTATTGGGAAGACCACAAGAGATAATGTACGTAATACACTCTGTAAATTTTAAAGTGTTCCATAAATATTAGTTATACATTTAATAAGACAGCTATATGGTATCAGGAAGATTTTCAAGTGTTATATAACTACATTGTGATTTTTGAAATCCCCTTGAAAGAAGTCACCTTGAAGGCAAATTCTCCTACCATGGGGCCTTTGCTTAAAATAGTTTTTAACTCATCCCTTGGAATTACCTTCTGTGTCTGCATCACCGAATTAGGAATATACTCAGTGGGAGCAAAGTTGCATCCTCTGAGGATCAATTTGCCTTTGGAAACTGCCAGAAGTCATTTGGAGCCAAGTCTGCTGACTAATGTAGGTGATAAATTTGGGGTCAAAAGAAAAGCAAATTTTCTTGAGCAACTTCTAAATTTGATCTGCAGACATTTCTCCAAAAAGAGTTTCCAAATGGTTTTCAGCAAAGCTGATGCTTTCTTCCTTCTCTTCTTGCTTTCTTCCTCAGTATCATTAGGATAACCTCAGAAGGGGATAGCTTTGAAGGATGACACTCATTTAGATGTAAAGTCTCTGTTGTGTTTTCCTTTTTTAAGCACTCTTTATTCATAGGATTTTTACATATATATATCTGTATATTAGGCAGATAGATGGCACAGTGGATGGAACACAGAATCTGGAATCAGAAAAAGCTATATTCAAATCCTACCTTGGACACTTAATAGCTATGAGTCTGTGAGCAAGTCACCTAGTCCCTCACAATCTCATTTCTTCAGTGTCTAAATAAGGATACTAATAACACTCACCTCAAGGATTATTGAGATGATCAGGGAAGTGCATATGGAAAACACTTGGCAAATTTTAAGTGATAGATAAATGCGCTCTATTGTTATTATTAGCTTCTTTTGGTGTGGAAGTCCCTCCCTCTGGGACATTGAAAATTTCATTTAATTTTTCCTGGGTCATACAATTAGTATTCTTTAGAGGCAGCATTTGAATCCAGGACTTCCTAACTTGGAAGTGAGCTTTTTGTTCACTCTACCCTTCTGCTTCTCTTATATTCTTCTTCTTTTATACTTAATGTTTCATTTAGTGGAAAAAGGAGTCTTATGAGTAATAGTGATAATAATTCCCATCATCATCACCTTCATCATCATCATCACTGCTTATAAGTAATCTATGATTAATACTTCTTTGACTTTTCTCCCCCATCCCCTTTACTTCTAGCTCCAACTTTCCAAACATCTTTGTCCACTATGTTCCACCAGCTTTCCACCCTGTAGCCCCTTCCTCTCATTGATGAGAGCAACTAAGGCCCCCATAAGAGCCATCTGAAACAAGAGCCCAGCCATCCATGATCATTCCCTCATTCCTCCTACATGTGATCTGTCTTTCTTTCCCTTGTATTTACATTCTCTGAATTTACCAGTGTCTATCTCATACTAACTTTTTAATGACTGCTTGTTGAGTTACAGTTGGCTTCTTGGCTCCATGCTATGTCTGCTTACCTCCTTTTCCTCCAGCAGGGGAAGGGAGGGAGAGAATCAATCACTAGAAGCCCAGTGGGCCACATAGGACTGGCCCAGTGAAATTGCTAATGGATATCCAGCCTGATGAGGGTTTTACAAAGCTCTTTATGTATGTTTTCTCATTTAAATGTCTCATTACATGCAGAGGTGAATTTAAGATATAAAACTGTTTACCCATCCCTTATAAAATATCTACCTACTGAAGTAAAACACAATTAGTATTCTTCAGTATTCCTATAATAGCTTACACTTTAAGGGCTGAAAAATGCTTTACATAATACTGGCTTTGAATTCACAACAATCTTGGGTGATAAATGCTATTATCATCCCCATTATACAGATGAGGACAATGAGGGTCAGAGAGATTAGGGTTTGATCAAGGTCACCAAGCTAAGTGCAGCATCATAGGTACTATAGCACTTGGTTTCACCCATAATGCCTAAAGTTTCTTTCTCTGACAAATAGAAAAGCAGATACTTCAAAGGCTAAATGACACACAAACTTAGCCAAATTGAGAGAGGGTTATCTCCAAGTTGGTCACAAGAGGATGGATTCATTTTGGTTTGGTTTTTGGTCACAGCAACTCTCTAACACAATCTACTGACCATATCTACCTACTGAAGGCCTGTGCTCTGTTCTAGAATTCATTCTCTTGAACAACAAAGCCAGAAATCTCCCAAATATTCATATTTAAACTGTCCTTATCACAATAACTACCTCCTCTGGATATTAAAAGATGGCTCTACTGAAGCCTGGATGACCAGTGGGGAAACAGAAATTGTGTGGGCCCCTACAGCAACAACCATTAATTTTCGTGGATAACAGTTCAACATAGACATTAACAACATATTGATCATATCTTTGCACTCATGTACAAAACACACACTTTTACAAAGCTCTACAAAGGAAGGAACACCATCTCATCCAGTTTGGTTTCTCAGGGATTCCCAAGTTCATACCTGATCCCCTTCAAAAAAAAAAAACTGAACTCTTGATTAGTCAGATATGGAGACATCACCCTTTGTATTTTATTTGAAAACATGACACCTTTTTTTCCATCCAAGGCATCTTTAGGTGAAAACTTTTGTCAGCAATTGGCACCCTTAAATGGACCACTGCCAGTTTTCCATAACTTTTTTTAAAATTATATTTTGGGTGATCCTATGAAAAATGACTTTTTCCAGATCAGCGAGTTCTCTAGCTGACAAATGTTCTAAAACCCAGATGGCTGCTGATGGAGAGAACCCAGATCCCTTACTACACAGAAAGTGGCCCATCTGATGCAGGAAAAATTGGGCTTTATTGCAGTGGTGTCCTTGGACTTGGGCAACTAATGTCATTTCTACATCAAAGGTAAGATGCTACATTTTGTATTTTTCTCTCCTCTCCTCTTCTTTCCTTTTCTCTCCTCCTCTCTTCTGCCCCTTTCCTCTCCTCTCTCTTTGTTTCTCTTTATCTCTCTGTCTCCCTGTGTCTCTCTCTCTCCATCTCTCTCTCTCTCTCTCTCTCTCTCTCTCTCTCTCTCTCTCTCTCTCTCTCTCTCTCTCTCTCTCTCTCTCTCTCTCTCTTTCTCTCTCTCTTTCATTGCTCTTCCATCACCTTGACCTTGAAGACCTTCATTGAATTATTATATTAAGGCAATACCAAGGTGATAACCAGTGACTGATGACTGAAAAGTATCCTACTCAGCTCTCCTGTCCTCAAAGAGGTAGGTACAAGGAAAGAAAACCAATAGGTGAAAAGGGCCTAGTATAAATCCCCTGGACAAATACTGGAGACTTGTGGCCCACCTCTCAGTCAAAGCTAGTATTTACAAATAAACAGTTGCCTACATGGCATATCCTGAAGGCTCTAGGAAGGAGCCCCTGCTAAAACCATTTCCCCAACCCTGATCAAATGGGTTGGAGTCTGCATGATAGCAAAGACTCTACATGAAATGAGTTCTCTTTATTTTAAAATAGCTTTGCCACTCCCATCATAGTTTCCCAAATTCTCCCAGGAAGTACTTATTAGTTTGGGTTTTTGGATGAAGAGAGGGGAAAATCTGGACATCATAAGTGTGTTCCCCATTGATATGTTAGTCTGTGTCTTAATCTGGAGTCAATCCCTTGGTGTATAGGGTTTCCTGATAGGGCATTTGTCATTCAGCCAAATATTAGATGCACAGATTTCTCCCAAGTCACTCAATCCATTTTCTACTTTTAACTTCACTTTCTTACCTGAACTTCTTTCTCTCCAGCTCTCCCTGAGTCCCAGAGTAGCCATCATCTTACAGACTAGACCCAAATAAGCATCTCAGGCATGTAAGTTAGCTATGAGTTTGAATCAGCAGCACCAAACAAAGGATCCATCTGAGAGACAATGGAGGCTCACTCATCACTGAATTTGAAGTCAGGAATCATAGTTCTAGTCATTTACTAGCTACATGACCTTGGGCAATAAGTTTTTAGGTCTCAGACTCTTCTTGTGGCCTCCGATTCCCTTCCCTTATACAGATTCTACATCTGTAAAAGATAGAAGTGGAGTTCTAGATAAATTCTATGGCATTTCATCTCTAAACCTACGATCCTATGATTAAGCACTTCTAAGGTTTTTCATGCTAAGGAAAAGTCACACTTTGCCTAGAAAATTCAGATCTTGTCAAGATAATCCAAGAGGGACAGTAGTTTAGAAAGCTGACCCTCCTGTGGGTATGCTGACACCTCTAAGAGAAAAAGAGAGAGATGAAGGAAAGGAGAGGGAGAGGGAGAGAGACAGACAGACAGACAGAGACAGAGACAGAGACAGACAGAGAGATAGATAGACATATGTATTACATAATATGTGTTCACATCAAGTAAAGACACTTACATTTCTTTGTTATTGCTTTCCCTATCTCTACCCTTACTCACACATACTTCTGGATCTCTCTTCCCTTAGAACAGAAATACTGTTAATCTGGAACAGAAACCAGCCACCAAAAACTTGCTCAATGAACTCAAAAAGAGGAAGGCCAAGAAATCAGGACAATAATCTCGGAAGAAGCCAGCCTTTCTTTGTCTAGCACAGATACCTGCATGTGGCAAATAATGGAGTTTGGCCGAACTGACATTGACAAAGCACCTGTAGGGCAAAACCTTTCCATGCACTATTTTCATTTCCAAAAGGGTATCATATACCATTGAGGCTATGTTTGGGGTTATTATCATATTCAAAGATAATCAATTCTCTCATACTTTATCTTTATTCAGCAAATGAGTCTAAATAAAGCCATCTTTTATTTTTTCACATAGCCAAAAAGTCTTCAAGGGGGAAAAACAAAAATACTACAGGGAGTCCTCACATGACTTTTTTCATATCTTTGGTCTCTCAAATCTTCTTTTGGATCCTTATATTTTCCTGGATTCAGTCCACATTCATATGTTCCATTCCCTTCTAAATCCTGATCAGATAAGTTATTTTAGCTAACTGGGTCTCAGTTGATTTAGAATAAGGGTTCTTAACCTCTAGTCTAGATATCAAGGGTTCTGTGAACTCATTTGGGAAAGGGGGAATAAGATCATTGTTTTCTGTGACCTCTAAATGAAACTTAGCATTTCCTTCAGTTTTGAATTTTTTAAAAAAATATTAAGTTGAAAAGAGTACGTAGGATTCAGTATATTATCAAAGGACTCCATGATGGGAAAAAGGTATGAATCCCTGGTCTGGATAATTTCTAAGTCCTCTTTCAGAACCAAGATTCTACTATTCCTAGATATCTTTACTTACTTCCTTTTGGTGGTAGGAACTTGAGATACAAAAAAATCTAATTGTATGAAACAAAGCAGCAAATTAGGATTTTAATTAGTTCCTGTTGTTTCATAACAGCTCTGGATTTGGCAAAGGGGAGATCTGAACCAGGACTCCTGGATTGATTTCTTTGAGTTGGGCCCTGCCTAAAGATAAACAGGTTCTATAGAGCTAGCCGGCCTGGAAATTAGCTCCAGATCCCCAGCTCTTCAGGGATGCTTTAATGTATTTGATTAGTGCTTTGGCTATTATTATGGCTGCAAATTTAGCATATTGTATGAATATTATAAGATATACAAAGCAAGATGTAAATATACTACCCTTTACATCTTAACAAAATAAACACAAGTAAATACTAAAAAATATATGTATTTAAGGCAGATAAGGGGCACCATAGATGGAGTACCAGATTTGAAATCAAGAAGACTAATAGACCTAACTTCAAATCTGGCCTCAGACACATTAGCTATGTGACTGTGAGCAAGTCATATAACCCTATTTGCCTCAGGTTCCTCATCTATAAAATGAACCAAAAAAGAAAATAACAAACCATTCTAATATCTTTACCAAGAAAACCCCAGAAGAGTCTCACGTGACTGAAATAACTCGACAACAATAATAAAAAAATCTACTTAAAATCAAGAGTCTAAAGAAAACTCAAAATTATCAACAATGATAACAACTGACACTAGCAGAATTCTCAGAGTTATTCATAGTAGCTACTACATGTTTGAGATAGATGCTACAGCTGTAATGAGACTTAGAGACTTTTCCATGTTCACCTGATTTGGAGATAGCATCCAAACCTGTCTTGACTCTAGATCTCAGATATTCCACTATGCTTTATTGTCTCTAAAAGGAATACATGTTTACTTCTCCTTGTCTTCCCCCTTCCTTTTGCCCTTTCTTGTATGCCTCCTCTTCTTCCTCCTCCTCTTCCTTCTCCTTCTCTTCCTCTTCCTCACTCTTTCAATTCTATAAAGCAACAGGAGGAGGAAGTTAAGGTCACCAACCTTTTGGAAGCTTAATGGATCAACTGGCTTTGGGCAAGTTATGATGGAAACCACCTAGGTTCCTAAATTAGTAAGAGGAAAACTCAGGGTACCCATTCCTGTGCATCTTTCCCATGTAATGGCTTATTCTGGGACTTTCAAAGGATGTTCTAGGGAGACAGCGCAACCCCATGGCACTTCCTGGTGTGGACAACCATAGAGGAATCAGGAATCAAAAGATTACCTGAGTTGATCTTCAAAAGGAGAAAAAGACCAATTAAGGTTGTTTCCCAAATTGCTAGATCATCTCAACACGTGGAGACTGACTTTCTTGTTGGTCAGTGGAACACCCCTTGAATGGATCCTACAATTTCCTTGTGAGAGAGTTCTGAGTTTTACATCAGCCTTGCTTTGTTAGGTTAAAAAACGATTTCAATTGGTTTCTAGGCTATATTTTTTGAGTTCTCAAGTTTCAGCTTACCTAAAGACAAAAAGTTTGGATCTGCCTGTTCTGGGAAGTAGCTAGAGGCTCTTGGTTCTATTCAGGATGCTTTAATGTGTCCCATTAGTCTTGTTCCTATTGACATAATTTTTAAAAACTCTATATGCTCATGCTATATTTATATGACTAAATTTCATTAAAAAGTATCTGAAATGGTAAGAAGGGAGGAGTTTTCTAAATGGGCTAAGCCAAGCGCATATTTGGATATAGCTCCATGCCCTTAGAATAACAAGATGACTGCTCTCACCCACAAAAAGAAAACCGCAAGTTGAGATAGAAAGTCAGCTGTCTGAAACCCATGACAGACTTGGGTGCTCCCCGAGAAAACCCTCATTTGGGCAGGGCACAGAGCTGCTAAAAATGAGCATGTGACTGGCAGCACTTGGCCCTCCTTACTTAATAGGGTCAGGCATTTGGTCAGCAGCACACCCTGATGATTAAATAGAAAAGGAGTAACTTATTTTAAGCATATGGCCTAATTTACTTTTTGTGCCTGCCCTGAGACAATACTTATTGCCTTAGCAATGTGACTTTTTAAAAGACAGAATCCCTCCCAATTTTCCTGAACTATTTATTTCTGATAGGTTCTGATTAAGAAATGGTACAGCTCTTTTAATAATCCTAATTTGCTCTACTGAACAAAAACCCAACTTTTAAAAACAGATGTTGGCCCAGTGATTTTGTATGATTACAGATCTTGTTCCACCATGACATTCAAAGAATCATGATTGGCCATAATACAAAAAGCAATGGGGATATGAATATTAGGTAGATACAGGAAGCACTGTAGAGTGTTTTTGTGGTCATCTCTGGGCAAAAAGCATTGCATGAGATTCTACCCATGAAGTATATCATCAGGTGATAAGCTGGGCCAATCACTTATTGATAGTAGGGAGGATGTGGAAGGAATAAGAAAATATCCCAAGTAGTTGCACTAGTATTCACTTTTTGAAAGGCCTGAAGAAAGGTTCTCAGAACTTTGGATAGCTCCTCTATGGAGTAGCTCTTCATTCTCCAAGAGGACTATGACATTGAGATATGACATGCAAGTGAATTGGATTTAAGTGAGGGATTTGGGGGGGGCGGTGCTGTACAAGGTCACCCACCTAACTTTCCCTTCAGGAGCCATCAAGTTCCAGTGCAAGATCTAGATAAAGATGACTGGAAATGGCCCTGGATGAAATGAGAGACCTTGGCTTTTTTGAGCTAAGGTTTTCAACAAGTCTCAATATCTATGTAAGAACATAGATAGACACAATCACACAGGAAGGTGATTTGTAATTTGTGTCAATAAAGTGAATACCCACATGAGTGAGATCCCAGAATTATTAAAATATCTACATATAAGTATTTATTTCTCAATAATCGTGTTAGTATTAAAAATCAGAGCTTCTTTGATTGACTAGTAAGCTCAAAACATATTTGAGATTAAGAATGCTGGACTTAGTTCAGAATTTATGATTGAAAAGGGGGGATGATTATTTCCTTCCTTCCATCTCCCAATTATAACTCCAAGAATCACAGGTGATTGATCTGGCCTACACAGGGAAAAGAACCTACATCAGTATTAATATCTGATTACATTATAGCCAAATAGTTTAGATGACAAATGTTTAGGTTGTGGTCATCACCAAGAAAGATAAAGCTGAGAAGTCAGAAATCGTACCACTGACAATTCCCATGACTTTGAGCAAATCACTTCCCTCTCTCCTTTTCAGGAGAGGACACAAAGAGAATGATATTAGATGGCCTGTGAGAATCCTTCTGGCACTATGTCTAGGTTTCTGTGATCTTTTTGCTGCCATCTTTTTCAAGATTTAGCAGGACAAAGCTGAATTCAATCATTGGGTCAGATCCACGGTTTGCTCAGCCCTGCTTCCTGTCTCTGGGAGAGCCACCAAAGGGCAAAACAAAAGTCGAGCATCTGCTTTCTTTATCCTCTGCAGTCAAGCTTGTCTCCTGAATGTCCCTAACCTGTTGGACTGACCACCCATGAATTTGCAGAGACTCTCCTTGAACCTGTTTCCATTTCTGGCTTGTGCAGCTTCCTGAGATAATGAGTTCCATATGTTTATTAAATGCTGTCTAAAGTAAGAAGTCCTCCTTTAGTGGACATTTCATCCTGATGTGGAGGTGACCCTGAATTTTTTAAATGTATGCCAGTGGAAAATAAGCCCTGCAAAAACTTTAGGTATAGACCTATGCCCACATGCCAAGGGGTGATGTGCTCATCATCTAAGGACCAGTCAGATTCAAAATCTGGACATGAAAGGCTTATCACTAAGATGTTTTCAGCTATAGCAACTCACAAAAATACTGATATGTATAGAATATTAGTATAGTATGTAGAGGTATATAGTAGTAAGGAGCTGGCTTTTACAGGCAAGGAAGACCTGGAAATCCAACACGATAAACAATATAGCTCTGTTACCTTGAATAAGACATTTAACTGCTGAGTGCTGCAGGAATTTTTCTTCTAAGTTTGGAAGAGATATCTGACTTAGTAGTCCTATTCTATTTGAATGAAGTAGTCCTATTCTACTTGAATGAAATCATGGGAAGGAAGAAAGGATAGAAATAAATAGTCGGCATGGGAGGAAGAGAAAAAAGAGGAATGGAGTCAAGATGGCAGATAATAGACAGGACTTTGAGTTCTTCCTGGCTTCCCTCAGAATCAACACCAGATCGAGTCTCTGATTTTGGAGTGACAAAACTCACAAATATTCAGAGTGTAATGATTTTCCAGCATAAGATATCTTGAAGGATTTCAGGAAAGGTCTGTCTTATTTGGCAGAGGGGAATGTGGCCCAGCACAGGCACAGTGTGGAGAGGCCCAGGACAGAGAAGCCCATTGCAGGGAATCCAATGGGAGGCTCTTAGCCAAAATACAGCAGGGTTGGCTACTCTGTCCTGGTTCAAAAGGCTAGTAGATTAGCAGACTAGCTGTGAGACCTCCAACACAAATGCAGAAGGCAAAAAAAGTGAGCCTGTGCACCCCAACATAATAGGTGGGGTTTGGCCAGGTAAATCCAATACAGTGAGGAAGCCTGTAGCACCACCAGGCCCAGTGCAGGCAGCTTAAAGTCCTTGTAACCCTGTAGAGGAAGCTTGAGACAATCTTCCTTGTACCCTAAGAGCAGACTTGAACCTTTAATAATGAACAAAAAAACCAAAAAGAGCTCTGACAGTAGAGAGCTACTATGGAGTCAGAAAAGAATAATACAGAAACTTAGAAGAGGACACTAAAACAAAATGCCTTCAGATAAAACATCAAAGGGGGATAGGAAATGATCTTAAGCTCAAAAGGCTTTCTTTGAAGAGTTCAAAAAGGATCTTAAAAGAGAGAAGAAAATGAGAAAAAGAAATGAGAGCTTTGCCGGAGAGCTGGGGAAAAGAAACACAGAAATTGACTAAAGAAAACAACTTTTTGCAAAGTAGAATTGGTAAAATGGGGGGTAAATCCAATGAATAAAACAATTCCTCTAAAAGCACAATTAGCTAAATTCAAAAGGTAAATAAAGCTAAGTGAAGAAAATAATTCACTAAAAATTAGAATTGGACAAAGGAAAGTAAATGACTCAATGAGACATCAAGAATTAGCCAAACAATTTTTAATTTAAAAATGAAGAAAATGTAAGATACTTTATTGGAAAAACAATTTACCTAGAAAATAGATTGCAGGAGAGACAATTTAAGAATTATTGGACTACTTGAAAGCCATGATGAAAAAAGAGCCTGGATAACAGCTTAGAAATCATCAAGGAAAACTGCCCTGATATCCTAGAATCAAAGGGTAAAATAATCATTGAAAGAATCTATCAATCATCTGCTGAAAGAGATCCCAAAATAAAAACTCCAAGGGATATTGTAACTAAATTTTAGAATTATAAGATCAAGGAGAAAATACTGCAAGAAGCCTGAAAGAAACGATTCAAATATCAAGGACTACAATAAGGACTCAGGACTCAGCAACTTCTCCTTTGAAGGATCAAAGTGACTGGAATATGATATTCCAACTAAAGAAGGGAAAGAGACCTGTATGTGCCAAAATGTAAGTTGACTTTAATGTTTTGATAAAAAACAAGAAACTAGAGGTAGAAAAGGGATTGTATTGGAAGAAAAGAAAAGAGAAGGTAAAATGGGATAAATTATATCATATGAAGAGGTACAAAATACCTATTCCAGTTGAGGAAAAGAAGAGAGGGAAATGAGTATTGTTTGAACCTTAATCTCATTGGATTTGGCTCAGAGAGAGAATATTATACATACTTAGTTTGGTATAGAAACTTGTCTCACCCTCAGGGAAGTAGGAGGGGGAAAGAAAAAAGGAAAGAGAGAGAATAATAGAAGGAAGGGCAGAAAAAAAAAAGAAAGGAGGAGGGACTGAAAAAAAGAGGGCAGATTGAGAGAGGTAGTTGTCAGAAGCAAAACACTTGTGAGGAAGGAAAGGGAAAAAAGAGAGAGACAAGTATAACTTGAGAAAAATAGGGGATGGCAGGAAATACAGAGTTAATAATTTTAACTGTGAATGTGAATGGGATGAACTCTTCCATAAAACAAAAGTGGATAACAGAGTGAATTAAAAATAAGTATCCTACAATATGTTATTTTTAAGAAACACATTTGAAGCAGAGAGATAAATACAGAGTAAAGGTAAAAGATTGGAGAAGAATCTTATATGCTTCAGCTGAAATAGGAAAAAAAAAAAAAACAGGCATCATAATCCTGATCTCAAATCAAGCAAAAACAAAAATAGGTCTAATTAAAGGAGATAAGGAAGGAAACTATTTCTTGCTAAAAGGTACCATAAATAATTAAGCAATATATGCACCAAGTGGTATAGTATCCAAATTTCTACAAGAGAAATTATGTGAGGTGCAAGAAGAAATAAACAGCAAAACTGTACTAGTGAAACATCTCTCTATCAAAACTAAACAAATATAACCACAAAATAAACCAAAAAGAAAAAAAAAAGAAGAAGAGAAAGAGATCAATGAAATAGGCAGGCAACTGAAAAAGCTAGGGGAAAATTAAAAACTCTCAACTAAATACAAAATTTGATATTCTAAAAGTAAAAGGAAAGATTAATAAAGTTGAAAGTAAGAAAATTATTGAACTAATAAACAAAATTAAGAGTTGGTTTTATGAAAAGATCCAAAAAATAGATAAACCTTACCACCAATGAAGAGAAAATTAAAATAATTAGGAACAATTTTGACCAATTATATGCTAATAAATCCAATAACTTAAGTGAAATTGATGAATATTTACAAAAATATAGATTGTTCAAGTTAAGAGAAGAGGAAATAAATTATTTAAATAGTTCTGTTTTAGAAAAAGAAGTTGAAAAAGGTATTAATGAATTCCCTAAGAAAAATATCCCTAGGGCCAGATGGATTTACAATTGAATTCTACCAAGCATTTAAAAAACAATTCCAATATGACATAAACTATTTGCAAAAATAAGGGAAGAAGGATTCCTACCAGATTCCTATGACACACAGATATGTTGATGATACTAAACCAAGAAGGGCCAAAACAGAGAAAGAAAATTATAGACCAATTTCTCTAATGAATATTAATGTGAAAATCTTAAATAAAATATTAGCAAAGAGATTACAGCAATTTACATCAGGCTAATGCACTATAACCAAGTACAATTTATATCAGGAATGCAGGATGGTTTAATATTATCAAAACTATTAGCATAATTGACTATATCAATAGCCACCTCACAGAAATCATGATTACATAAATTGGTGCAGACAAAGCTTGTCATGAAATACAATACCCATTCCTATTAAAAACACTAGAGAGCACAGGAATAAATGGAATTTTTCTTAAACTTATAAATAGCCTATGTCTTAAACTATCAGCAAGCATTTCATGTAATGGGAATAAACTAGAAGCATTCTCAATAAGATCAGGTGTGAAATAAGGTTACCCATTATATGCATTACTATCCAATATTGTACTAAAAATGTTAGTTCTAGCAATAAGAGAAGAAAAATTCCATGGATTTCACACTATAGTAGTGAAATCTGTTCTCTGGAAAAAATACATGATGGTAAAAAAGTTACTATGAATCCCAGTGATGTTTTTAAATGAATTTACATTTTCTCAACCACAGGAGCATGTATATAGATTTGAAAAATAGTGCAGTCAGTATGTATAAGATTCTTTTTTAGCCTGTAGAAGGTTATTATTGCTTATTTATTATGTTACATCATATTGCATATTTTAGTGGTATAACATGACAATGAAAATGGCAATGTTTTGACATATACACATTTGAAAACCTCTTAACTGAATGTTCATGCTTTCCAAGAATTTTCAGTCCATAAGGTAAGAACCACTGGGCTATTGTATTTAATCACTGATAAATTGTAACTAGAATGAGATGAACAAGGTATTGCCCTGGGATGCTGAAATTTTTAATACACTGGATCAATTGTATTCCTTCAGCAGAAGTAAACTATTGAATTTAATGGCTGATTCTTGGAGTTTTTTCATCTATTTTTTGTCTTTATTTTGATTAGACCTGTAATTTAATCAATTTAGGGACTTTCCAGTATTGAACTTCCTCTATTATTGCATGTTGGAACTTTTTGGTAAATTTTTCATCTTGGAGAGTAATTTTGGGCACTGTGTTAGGGGTGGGAGTTGAACTCAGAAGTTCCAGACTCTGCACATAGCTTTTTAGATACTATATCACCTTGTTCCCTCCAATGTAAGACTTCAAAAAATAATTAAACAGGAAGTTACCACATATCAAGTACCATTCCTCCCCTGGGTTACTGTGCTGATAAAGTGAGCTGCACCCCATCCATCCCCAACACCTTCTTTTTTCCAGGTCTCCTTCCTTCTGCCATTTCCCTCCATTTAACTGAATTTATCTGGAAAAATCTTGGGCAATAATGGAAAAACACTGGGCTTAGCATCAGGAGGACTTGGATTTAAATCCTGCCTCCAATGCTTACTAGCTATGTGACACTAAGCAAATCATTTAATAACTCTGAGCCTCAGTTTATTTATCTGTAAAACTAGGAGGTTAGAATTAGTGACCATCAAGGTTTTTTTTCCCAGCTTTGAACATAGGACCTTATGTTGAGAAGACCCTTTCCTGTGCTTTTCCAAGATCCAGAATAACTTAGTACAGCTCTGATCAAAGTCTCTCTCCCTGAGGCTTTCTCAACCTCCTGCCAGCATCATTTATCCACCCTACAAACATGCCTTCATATGGAAATGAAATAGAATCCATCCCATGGAGGCTTACCAACAGCAGCTGAGATAAGATGAAAACCCATCTTCTAAGCATGAAATGCAGCCAACCTAAGAATTAAACACTGATTCTTTACGAACTGTGATAAAGTCTGTTTTCCCAGTCAGCAATGGTGCTTGTCAGAGCCTCTCAGCAAAATCTCAAGACCCAGATTCTTCCAGGCAGAATGTCTCTACAAGATAAAGAGGAGGGGAGGGCAAATAGTAATTTAAGAAAAGCCATAAGTACTGGTTGTGTTTCTAGGTTGTATTTCCAAAGAACTTTGCTGGAAGAAAGTCCTATTATTCTAGATCTGTCTCTGCTAGTTAAACTGCCCAGTGCAGGACTCCATCACAACCTGTCTCCTATTGCTAGTTCATTGTCTGGTGTGAGTATATCTTTTGCCATTAGGAAATACTAACATCTTACACTTCTCCTGTACCCCCCATGACACACAGCCTTGGGCCCAGCATGTAGAAACTTCCACTTCTATGAATCCTCCTTTGACTATGTCAGTCCTCCTTACACTCCCTCTCCTTTGAACTCATAACATGAATAATTGTGGTTTGTAAAAGCACTTAAGGTATGTTATCTTGGTCTTCACAGCAATCTTTGTATTATATATGTGTATATTTATATATAATACTATATATACATATATGTATATATTATATTATAATACAATATATTATACATATATACCACCTTATATAATATTATGATCACAAATACAACTTTCATTGCCCCCATTTTACAGACAATAAACATGATCCTAAGATGACATGTTTAAGTAAGTGTTACATCAAGACACCAAATTTTTATTACATTGACTACTGTTTGTATGTCAGAGGCAGGATCCATACCCCTGACCTAGAGATCTAAGTACTACAATGAATGTAGTGAGTGAGCATATGACTGTACCAATGGATGGGCGGATGAATGAATGAATAAAAAGCATTTATAGAGCGGTTGCTATAAACCAGATAGAGCTAAGCACTGTAGAAGGAAAAACAATTGAGGAAAATGGTCATTATCTTATTTGAGGTTACAGTCTGATGAGAGAAAACATTTCATATAGAGAAGCTAATGTTGAAAAGAATATGGGACATGTGAAAGCATGGGATGGTGGACTGTGTAAGACCAAGTAAAAGTTCAATAAGGTAAGAGTCCAGAGTTCCAAGGGGCCCAGAAGTTTGAACTCTAGTGAGAAGAGAAACCTGGAGCACGAGTGACCTGACTCATAGATGGCCAGGAAGTGTGGCAATGGGCCTGGGCAAACTAAGAGAAAATGCTAACCAATCAGAATCCAGAATCCAAAGGGCCACATGAGTTAGCACTGAATTTTCCAGGACTGCCTCTATTAACAGAGACATTCTAATTACGTATGTTAGGCAGAATAACAGAATTCCAAACCTTGTTAGTCGGAAGACTAGCTTCAAATCCTTTTATCTTCCTTTGCATCTCCCAAACTTAGCATAGGACCTGGCATGTAGTATTGATTAATGAACGCTTGTTGACTGACTTAGAATAGGAAGAGTTCACATGTGTTCTAGTACAATAGAAAAGAGAAGGGGGGAATTATACACAAAAAAAATCATTAAATATAAATTGAAATCATGTCCAATGCTATTTAAAACAAAACATAGCTTCTGATCAAGGTTGCACATTGAATGAGATCAAGCAAGAATCCTCTTACATTGATCCATGCTATAAATACCAGGATCTTGATATCTGCACTGACCGGTTAGGCCTCTGGCAGTCAGGCTGGACAGAGCAGCTAAGGGGCTTGCCTGGGGTCATGAATAGACATGTCTTTCTCCACTTATAGAGGAGAAACTTAATGTTTGATCCACTTGTCATTTTCAGCTCCCTCACCTTTGAAGCTACACAATGTATAAATATTCATCTGTGGATAATTGATGGATAGTTACTATTACCGTACTATAGCAGTTTTTATAATCTCTCTTCAAAGGATACAAACAGAAGAATATAATCTATTTGTACATTTTTCATTCCTTCCACTGGTACATGCTGAATGGGAACCATGGACAAGGAAATGTGTTAATTGTCATGGTAGATACAGAGAAATATGAGAAATAACCCCCATCTTCATGAAGCTTACAATCTAGAAGGAATAAGACACTATGAAACACACATTTACCTGGCTAGATTTACGGGAATGGATCTACCTGATGTATTTCCATTTCTAGGTTACTAATTTCTTCTTAAAACAAAGTCAGACATCATCTTTGGCCCTCTTTCTCTTTTTTATTATCTCTAAAACTCCCTGATGATCAAACTTCTTTCAAGCTTCCTAATCTTGTGTTTCTTTGGTCAAGTTACTTCTTCATTGGTCTAGGTTTGAGCTTCCTTATCTATAAAATGAAATGTTTCTTCCAAGCCCAAATTTCTCAGTGCATGATTTCTACTTTCCAACCCTACCTTCCTTTACAACATCTGGACTATTCTGGGTTTTAGAAATAATATTTATTTAGATGGGAAAAGAAAATATAAGTTCAAAATGTTCTCTGGTAAGATAATTATAAAAGTCTGAGTTGCTTCCAAATTATGAATCAAATATGTTTCTATAAAGTTTTTCTGACCTAGTCCATGAGCAGCATGGTTCCCTCCCAGGCCAGCATTATATCCCTCTATTGTCTTTCTCCATTGGGATCCCAAAATATGGACTATACCTCTCATCCAAAAACATTATATCATAAGTTTAGATATATCCAATTAGACTTTTTGTTTCTAGTTTATTCATTGATTTTTAATCCTGAACTCACTCAAGGAAGCTGCTTATTATTGGTAGCTTTTGGGTCATCTACCCACATTACTACATAATCGCATAATTAATAATATATTTCTCCTTCCTCAGTCTAAATCAGAGAGAGAATTTTAAATATATATATATATACATATATATACACATATATATGTATATATATGTGTGTGTGTGTGTGTGTGTGTGTGTGTGTGTGTATAAAACCTACCATTCCCCCAGAACTTCAGAGAAGCTGATGTGACAGAAGGCAATTTTTGTTTGAGACATGTGACATTTAAACTAATGGGACATTCAACTAACCAACAGGCAAGAATATAGTTCAGTAAAGATTTGAAGGCTTGAAATATAGATTTGGGAATTATTCACACCTAAGCCATCATAATAAATGAGACTAATAGCAAAGAAAGTCCAGAGAGCGAAGAGAAAAAGACCATAAACACAATCTTAAAGAATACCCATGAGAAGAAGATAGATCCAGAAAAGGAAACAAAAGAGGATGAGATCAAAGAAGTGGAAGGAGAATCAGGCAATTAAAGTGTTAAGGAAGCTAAGGAAGGAAAGAATTTCAAGATGGGACAGGGTCTCAAGAGTCAAATGCTATAGAAAGGTCAAGGAAAATGAAAGCTGAGAAAAGGCCATTGAATTGGGTGATTAGGAGGTGATTGGTGACATTTAAGAGAGGCTTTTCAGTAGATTAGAGGGCAGAAGTCAGATAACAAGGAAATAATAAATGGGAGAGCAAATAAGAGGCAAGCAATGGGTGGTAAGGAGATGGAGCCAAGGAGGATACACTACTCTTTTGACACTTTCAGGAATATAAAACGCCATGGAGCTAAAATAGTTAATGAGAATAATAGGATTGATGAAGGGTTTTTTTTTTTTCATCTAATCATGTCTGTGGGTAATAATAATAATCTTAATAATAACAATAAGAGCTAACAGCCAAATAGTGCCCAAGCAAAACCCTTTACCTCTATAATATCAATTGATCTTCTCAATAATTTTGGGAGGTAGCAGCAGCTACTTTTATCCTTATTTTGTGAGGAAAAAAATCAAAGTCAGAGAAATTAGTGGCTTGCCCTAAGTGTCTGAGGGTCTCTAAATTCATGTTTTCCTGACTCCAGGTCCAAAACTCTATCCATTATGTGACCTAAGTATCAATAGAAAGGGAGAGAAGCAGAGGCAGATAAATGACGGCACAAGGTCCCAAAAGACACAAGGAAATAGGAGGATCAGAAACCTTTGTGAAATTGTTAACCTAGGCAGGAAAGAACACCTCTGCCATCATCACTCAGCAAACTCTTCCACTTTGACATCCTATGGCTAAGTCCAAATATTTATTGTGGTCATAAGAGAGGGCTTCCCAAACTTTTCCACTAGCTATCCCTTTGCATCCAAGAAATTTTAATGTGACCCCGGGTATACAGGTATATAAAATAGGTATATAGATCAAACATTTACTGATAATAAATCATGATTTTAAGACCCCTGTATTCGCAATTTAAGAAATTTTATCCAAGAGATTCTTCAAGTCACTATATCCTCTTTCTCCATAAGTATTTTTCTTTCTTTAAAAAAAAAGATTTTTATTTACAAATCCACATTTTATCACTATTCACTCTATCCCCAACTAGATGGTAAGCAATCAGATATAGATTATACATGTGCAGTTTACCTCAACCCTTGCTTTCATTCTGGGTAATTTCAATATTCTCAATGATTGCCTAATCTCCTATTTCATTAACCTTCTCAATTGCTAAGACCTCAATTTCTACCCTTACACACTTACAGGAGTAATCACATCTTGGACCCTAACTGCTCTTCCTCTCTTGTCTTGAAATCTAATGTTTTTCTCTCTGATTGTAGTCTCTTATCCTTTCATCTTATCCACCCATCTTACCCAAGGGACACTGGTCCCTTGACTCCCCCATCTTCTCCTAGAACATTCCCCCTGTTTTGGTCTTATTTTTTTCTCCCTTCACAGTCACAACCATATCAGCAAGAAACCATCTTTTTTGTCTTTATTCTATCATTCCTTCTGCTAGTCAAACTTTGCCCAATGTCATCCTCACAATTTGCCTTCTCTCTTCCTAGAAATGTTCTGAAATTTTATTGTGGTCCATTATTTAGTCATGTTCTATAACTAAGTGTGATAATGATAGGTTTTTAAAACCTATGATTGATTCTACCAACCAGGCTTTCATGTTATCATTGCTGTTGCTGAACCCTATGACATGGATCTATAGAGACCATGCCTTAAAAGAGTTAAACTCATCTTGGGTTCTCCCAACCTGAAGCCTCTGATGTGTGGATCAGTGAGAGATCCCTCATTAACCCAGTTTCAAAACTCCAACTATACTTTAGCTCAGCCATGTCATGCTGCCTTTCACATATCTTTCCTTCCCATACTTTCATCTTTTGTTTTGATGAATAAAATAAATCTGAACTGATACCATGTATTTTACAAACTCAGGTTCTGTTTTCTGGCACTTAAAGATATTCTTGATTTTTAGAAATGAATATCATGTTGTGTAATGGAGGAAAAGAGAGAAAAAAATCAAACAGATCCAACAAGATCAAAGTCACCAGGAAAGGAACAACTGGGATCAGATATATACACAGAGGGAAAGAACTAGGACCTGAAAAATCTTGTAAATAATCAAGCTACCATTCAACATATTTGAGGCAGCTGGGTATAATGTATTTTTGGATTTGGATTCAGGAAACATATTAGAAACCCAACATAATTTATTTAAGAATAGGTATTCTAATAGATTTGTTAGAGAGAAAGATTTATCCATATCCAGAAAAAGAGCTATGGAGACTGAATGTGGATCAAAGCATAATATTTTCACCTTTAGTCGTTGTGGTGGTTTGTTTGTTTGCTTGTTTTTTTTTCCTGTATCATGTTTTTTTTTTCCATTTTGATCTGATATTTTATGCAGAATGATGAAATATGTTTAGAAAGTTGCACATGTTTAACCTATATTGGATTGCTTGCTGTCTTAGAGAAGGGGGGGAAGGGAGAAGAGGGAGAAAAATCTGGAACACAAGTTTTACAAAGGTGAATGTTGAAAACTATCTTTTCATGTATTTGTATTTTAATAGTCTTTGTAAATATTATTAACATTTTTAAAAAGAAAAAAGTAGTTGTACCAGACTAAACACATCTCCATGTGGATAGCACAATTAGATCAGGAAGGTATCATATATGTAATATATTTAGATTTCAGTGGAACATTTAGCAAAATATTTCATGCTATCCTTATGAAGACAAAAAAAATTGTACTAGAATAAACAAAATAACCTACTATGTGCCAATCATTACACAAAGTGCTGGGGATACCAATACAAAAGCAAAAACAGTCCCTGACTTAAAATGAATTTTCATCCTAATAGGACAATACAACATACACAGGGAGTTGGGAAGGGAGTGGCTCTCTAATGGAAAGTTATAGGAATGATCATTTGAGCTATAGAGGAATAGATTGGCCTGCCCTTTGCAAGAGCAATAAAAAAGCTGAATTGATTATGATTCTAGAACTCAAGGAGGGTAGAACATATATACATACATACATATGTATGTATATATAATAACAAGAAAACAGATAGGAAAATGAAGCATGTCTTGAGCCTGATTGAAATAGTGGGACAGTGTTTGTTATTCAGTTGATTATTCTTGTGTAACTCTATATGATGCCATTTGGGGTTTCCTCGACAGAGATACTAAAATGGTCTGCCATTTCCTTCTCCAGGCTATTTTGCAAATAAGTGTAATGTGCCCTCCTGGCAGTTACAATTACTAGTCTGTCCTAGACCCACCAGAGTACCTTTGACCACTAACCTTTGCAGTGTGAACTCTACCCGGCTCGCCTCCTCTGAGGCCTTCAAAGGTCTCTGGCCACAATCTCTTGAATCTATAGCTTAATAACCGGTAGTGCACTCAAGAACAGCCACGTGTAATCTTAAAAGCCTTTATTATACCCACTCACATAATACTCTGACCTGTTGCCATGACTTATCAGCTCCCTAGTGAACACCTGGTCAGAAGACCCATGTGTTCACTACCAAACTCCTTACTTCTTGGCTATCCACCAGCTTGGCTCAGCTACCCCAGGCTAGGGAGCCAGGTTAAAGAGAGCGACTGCTGTCTGCAGTGGGCTTATAAAAGGCCTGTGAGGTCACACACATAGCCAACCAGCGAGAGAGTCATCATGCATTATGAAGCTATCTCAATATGGCCAGGATCCCATCCATAGGGCAGTCCTATATCCACAGAGATTACTTCTGGACCTCAATCTCCTGTTGCACTGTGGTCACCCATTTAAAGGGCCCTTACAATTCCCTTCTCTTGTTTTGCGGGAACCGCACATCTCATTAAGCTAAACTTTTAGCACCAGCTATAGTTCACTTGATCCATGAGATGACAGAGTGTTATGCCCAAGGAGGTACAAAGCAGCAGATCAGTAAACAGAAGTATGACAATGAGAACCAGGCTCAACAGCGGCCCAAATGTTCAACCCATTCATTAAAGTCATACTCAAGGAGATAATAAGCCAAAGAGGTTGAATGCCAATGAGGTAGGATGTCAACACTGAGGCAGGAAGTCAACAAGGTAAAACATCACAATTCTAGTTAACAATTAAATATCAGTGAGGTAGGTTGTCACAATTCTAGTTACATTTATCACAATTCTAGACCAATTCTAGTTTCTCACAATTCTCTATTGCATTTTTCACAATCCTAGAGCAATTCTAGTTTCTCAGGTGCACATAAGCAAAGTCATGTCCAGTAACATTGTCTCAATAACAACGGCAGGTGGGTGTGTTGGTTTTTCACCCACTAATTTAAAAGCATAGTCCTTCAATAGAAAGCATAGGGCAAAGCCTCTCCCCAGGCCACCATATGGCAAGAAGCCACAGGAGAAGCAAGCAGGCCATTGTCCATTTACAGTCTTTACATTGCATATCACCCAAAACAGTCCATTTCAGCTGCAACACTGGAACTGTCTGCTGTCTCTGGTGTCACGGTCAGGAGGGACATGGCTGCCATTAGCGTCTAAAGGGCTGCGGACATCTGGCTGGTCCCTCTGGGCGGTTGTCTAGTCCTTCTCTTGGATCCCCAGGTTACAAATGTCTCTGGTGGGGATGAACTCTACTGCTGGATCTGCACCTAGGAAAGAATGTCTCCGGGGCCCAACTTGGGCCTTTCCAAATGCCATCCAGGCCTTTCCACATCACAGTGGAAACAAAGTTGTTGTCAAAAAGATGAACAAAAGTCAGACAAAAGTTAGTCAGTCTGTCACTTACCTGCACTTTCTGTGTATGCCCGAAGTGCATTGCTAAAGTAAAAGGCAAAGAATTTAAAAATGTAAAACCAAAATAATTTAAAAATATAAAATCAAAATAACTTAGTAATGTAAAATCAAAATACTTTAAAGATGTAAAATCAAAAGTATTTAAAAATGTAAAATCAAAATTTAAAAATTGCAAACAATCACATATATGTATTGCCACATCTTGTGCATATCCCAAAATTCCCTTCTCTTGTTTAGAAGAGAAGATCTTGGGGATATGGTCTGTGCAGTAATGACTTTACTAGTAGGATTATAAGAAATACCAATGGAATGGGCAAAGTCAAATTCAATGCAAAAACACCTAAAGGAAAAATATTTATAAGCCAATCCATAAACTGTCTTAAATGCATGTGAAATTTCTACACTGGAAAAATGGTTGATCACATGTCTAGCTGCTTCTCCAGATTGGAATGAAGCTGTAATGTCCATTGGTCTTAAAACATTAAATTTCAAACCATAAGAGTTTTGTCCTATAGGGAGCATAGGAGAGTAAAAAGAAAGATAAGCTGTGTAGCCTTCTGCTATGCTCTTAGCTTCCTCTTTAGTTATCACAATTTGCAAATATAAGACTCTAACAGCCTGATTGTAAATGATTTGAAGGTCCACTCTGAAAATGGGCGTGCAGGGTATATTTATCTGAGAGCTTTCTCACTCGCTCTCGAAGTTCTTAAAAGAGCTGATACCTTTTCAGTGGCCTGCCACTCATACAGTTAATGAAAAAAGAACTCTCGGTAATATCCCTGAATTCTTTTGCCTAAAAATCAAAGTTTGAGTTTCTGATACTGAATTGTACTCCAGGAGTGTGAATCAATAAATCTGATATTACTTTTCCTCCTGGGTCAAAGATCACACACTGTCTATTTATTCTAGTGATTAAAACAGCAATTTTCCAAACCATTCTAAACATAAACACTGTTTTATAAGTACTCGTAGGGGGTTGGGAAATCAAGCCCACCTGTGGAAGTAGAAAATCCCAAGGTAAGAAAAGAGGAGTTTCAACTCTTTAAAGACTATCCTGGCAGTTTTATAATTATAAAACTCCACTCTCTCTAACTGCAAGGTCTTATCCTTGTAAGGTTTCTTAGAAATTAACTGTATTTTTAAAATTTTTCTGATTATAGTCAATACACCACAATTCCTTTTTGCTTTGGGCCATAAAGCCCACTCCTGTCTTTTGAAATGAAGACACAGGAGTTTTGAATGGATTAATGGGCAGTACTGATGATATTATCGCCCTTCCTTTTCCTCCTCCCTTGGCACACAAAAGTGAGGCTGAGGGAAGAGGAATTGGAAAATTCCCCAAAGGCTGATTTAAAATCCAACCTGAGCTTTGCACATAAAAAGAACTAAACTTCTTCTCAATGGAATAGTAATCAATAGATTCCTTAAAACAATAATGCACCAGGTAAACCAACCAAACGCTAAGAAGAATTTCTCCAACTGAAGTCCATGTGGTTCCTTTATTTCCCTCTTTAGCTTTAGCCACTGATTTGTATAGTAACCTAGCTTTTTCTTCTTTCTCTATCTCAACCTGTAATTTAACCTGCAATTCCAGCAACTCTTTTTTAATTGTTTGCCATTCTATTTTTAACTCAATTTCTAGTTGTTGCATTTTATACTCTATACTGTCATACAAACACATTAGCTCTAGGTTGCTCCCTCTCCGAGTTATATTTAATGGGTGTGGGGATAGCCTTCTCGGAGCTTGATTACAAGCTTCCTGCTGTTCTTCAGTGGTGATCTTTGTTAAAAGATCTTCCATCTGGCTCTTTAACCTTTATATAAGCATTATGTTCAGCTGTATCCTTGAACCTGATCCCAGAGTTACCTGAGTTCATATTGCCTCTCTGCCTTCCCTCCTAAGTGGAGTTTCTACCGGATCTTTCAGAATCCTAATTCTGAATATTAAATACTTTCAAAACCTGACAATTCCTGATGCGTCTACGTTCAGGTGCCATTTGTAATCTGCCCTCCTGGCAGTTACAATTACTAGTCTGTCCTAGACCCAACAGAGTACCTTTGACCACTGACCTTTGCAGTGTCAACTCTACCCAGCTCGCCTCCTCTGAGGCCTTCAAAGGTCTCTGGCCACAATCTCTTGAATCTATAGCTTAATAACCAGTAGTGCGCTCAAGAACAGCCATGTGTAATATTAAAAGTGTTTATTATACCTACTCACATAATGCCCTGACTTGTCAGCTTCCTAGTGAACATCTAGTCTGAAGACCCACGTGTTCACTACCAAACTCCTTACCTCTCAGCTATCCATCAGCTTGGCTCGGCTACCCCAGGCTAGGGAACCAGGTTAAAGAGAGTGACTGCTGTCTGAAGTGGGCTTATAAGGGCCTGTGAGGTCACACACACAGCCAACCAGTGAGAGAGTTGTCACCCATTACAAAGCTATCTCAATATGGCCAGGATCCTACCCACAGGGCAGTCCTATATCCACAGAGAATACTTCTAGGCATCAATCTTCTGTTGCACTATGCCCGCCCATTTAAAGGGCCCTTACAGATAAGGAAAAGGAGGCAAACAGGGTGAAGTGATGTGCTCAGAGTCACACAGCTATTAAGTGTCTGAGGGCAGATTTGAACTAAGATCCTCCTAACTTCAAGACTGCCACTCTATTCACTATTACTTAGCTGCCAGATGAGACACTTACTAATCAGGACAATGGAAGTCCTAGGACAGAAGTTTTGGTGATGAAAGGGACACATTTCCCTTCAGGGAAGCATCTCTGATCTCTTTGTCAAAGGGTCAGGCCAGAAAATGGCTTATAACTAAAGGGACATAGTGAACATGCTTTTTGATTCTTATAATCATTGGATCAGTCCTATATAGCCATCCCTCAAGTTGGCAGGGGAAAGCAGAGGAAAGGTTGAAATTTTGACACTGTAGAGTCTTACCTAAAAGATAGTTCTGAATTGAAAACTCATAATTGATTCCAAGAGTTAACTTCTATACACTCTAAACACTATCTTCACAACAGTAATATCATTTTAGGATTGATAGACATTCTTAGACTACATTATAGAGAAATTTTTAAAAATCTACAGAAATACTTTTGGGGAAAAAGACATCATTTTGCTGAGAAATAGTAAAGGTTGAAAGCAAGTATATACTACAGGATTTATCCACGATAACCAGTAGTGTGCTGATAAATGTTTAACAACCAGTTCTCTCCCTTTTCCTTTCCCACCTCAAATAGACCTACATATTCTTTTAAAGTTTAATCTGAATTCTTAACATTTTCCCATCACTTTCTTAAGTTGGGAGAATCAACAAACAATAAATTGAGGTTTGATTTGTAGCATTTGCAATTTCCAGAATATTAATATCAACACTAAAAATTTAACAATTGGCTTTCATGAACCAGTATCAGCTGACTGTAACTGCAAATCCTTTACCTCCAAAACAGAGTCCATTGCCAAGATCCAGGGATGAAATGAAAAGGCCTTTGTAGGGTTACATCCGAATGAACTCAGAGAAAATGCTGTCAAAGAAACATCAAACAAACGTCTGAGATATGGGAATTAGTGAGGAGAGATAGACAGCTCTATGGTGACAATTCAGGATAGGGTCATTAGTCCCTCCAAAAGAGGGACTCCAAAAAGTCCCTTCAAAAGAATTATTCTTCATGAGCCTGAATGTCATGATAAGTGTAGATTATGCCAGGAAATAGTAGAAACTAATTACTGCAGGCTGTAAAAATTTGTTATTTAACAAAAACCTCTTAAAACCAGGTAGCCAGAATTGTACACCACAATCTATCTTTCCTGAATATACAGGTAACAAACCCCAGTATAAGAAAAACTGACCAAATATCCTAGAGAACTCAACTAATAAACTATATGGACCACTAACACAGAAAAAAGTCTAGCCCACCATTTCCCAAGAATAATAAACATTGATCCAGAACAATATTTTTTAATAAATGTCACCATAGCACTATACACGATCTTCAAACTGAAAGGAATAAAACCTTTTCCAAGTAAACCTGGACAAGGACATAAAAATCATGTGGATACAAGGGGAGGTACATATCATTCCTGCTATCTTGTCTGCTCCTGGAATTGTACAGAGAATGCTTTTTGTGAGCCTCCACTGGATGAGATTAAATCCCAATACGTTAGTGCAATAGACTAGAATTTTACATTAGATAATAATAGCAGGAAAGAGACTTGTCCTATGATTATTTATATCTAAATTCCATCAGAAGATGCCATAATATAACAGCTCCCTTCACTACCAAAAAAAGCTGACATTTATATAGTACTGGAATAGTTTGTAAAAATGATTTATATAAATAATTCCACTTAAACCTCATAAACAACGTGTGAATTAAGTATGATTGTCCCCATTTTACAGATTACTAAAGTGAAATAAACCATCTGAGATCATAGAGCTAGAGAGTATCAGAGGTAAATCCTGATCTTCCTACCTCAAAGACCAACACCCGATTGGGAAATGTAGAGAAGAACCTCTCCAAGACCTTGAAAGATAGAAGAGATTTGAACTTTGATTCTTGAACTGACAGACTCATCAGTTTTCTTTGTTCATGATATCCCTACTGAGCCATAATAAGACATGGGAACAGACTGACAAAAGTGTTATTCATTCAAGGCTATAAGTTTAAAGAGTAAGTGCCTGTAAGACTTCACATAATAAAATGTTAATTGAACTTAGCTGAAAAAATGCCATTTGGATAATGTGTTTTGTCTTCAGCAAATCTGTAACAGTAATAGAGTCAAAACTGAATGAGGAGCTACAAAGAAATGAGAGCTGAGATTTTTGGAAACTTCACTATTCTCATTAAAATAAACCCCGTTAGAAAATAGCAATTCAGTCTTTAATCTCATCAGATTTTTGAATTCTTATGTGATCTTATGGGAGAGGAATAAGATGCCCTAGACTCAGTTTTAGCATTTTGTCTCAAAAGTCTATACCATGAAATTTCTATTCATCTGAGAAGGAAAACCATACACACTTGTGTTTAATTGCCTTGTCCCATTGCATAGGATTTATTTCTTCAGTTGATTAGACTTGGATGAGTGGAAGTTCATTCAGCTTCTAGTAATCATCTGCCAGTATTCCCAGGATTTCACTGCTTCTATATCTTAGTATCCAGAACTCTTTTGGCTCAGAGTCCCAAGAGCTAAGTAGTGAATGAGCCTTAATACTACTTTGGAGAAGTAGGGACAGACAAATCAGAGGGGAGAGCATAACAATGCAAACCTCTCTCATCCAGCCAGCCATCTTTAGGTCTGCTAGAGCTTTGATGAGTAGATAAAGTGGAGAGCTGTGATGATGTGGGGGACCCGAGCAAAGCTTGCTGTATGTGCCTTATGAAGGCTCCTTGAAGACAGGAACTATTTTTATTTTTGCCTTTGTATTGAATGTACATAATACAGGACCTGACTGGGTATTCAATAAATGGGTATAATTATGAAGCAAATTTTGGGAGACCTATCTAAGCATGGTGGTGTTGTGCCATAGTTTCCTTTTATTGTCCTGCCTCAGTTTCCCTAATTGTCCTGCCTCAGTTTCTCTAAATTGTTCTGCCTCAGTACTTTGAATTCTTCTGCCTCATTACCCCTGGTTGCAAATCCCCCCCCCAATGATCCCATTAGGACTGATATAACTTAGGGCTGGTTACTCTAAGGTTATAAATTGTAAATGTGTAAACTCAAGATAAGGGGGAGTTCAGACTTTCTGGCTCCTAAGTCCTCCTGGTTTATCTGAATTTATGGTCCTAACCCCTAACCTTTCAGAATTGGATTTATGTTCCATTTCTTGGAAATTCCCACTCTCAGTGTTCTGACTCTGCCCCTGCCCTGCCTTGGTCAACCCTGGTCGCTTAGAGCCACGTGTATGTATTTCATGGGAAACTCACATTCACGGCTGAATTCTTTGAGACAAAAGTCTGATTTAGTCCTGAGATCAAAAATATGATTCTTTTGGTCCTATAAAATCTCTCCCTCTCAGAAATACAAATAAAATATTAAAAACTCTCTAATCTTTATCTTGCCTCAGTTTCTCTGGGATTACATTGGTATGCTGGGAAATATTAACAACTAGCTCTCCTGCCATCCCCAAAAATGTCTGCACAGCACTCTTAAGTTTACTTTGAAGTATTAAAATTTCCTCTATCACTTTTGCAATCAACCAAACAATAAATCAAGCATTGATTTATAGTATTTGCTAATCACTGAGGTATAAATTACCCACAGCATGATTTTACTTCATCACAATCATAAGCCACAAGTTGTTTGTTCATTCCCCAATTGATGAGTATCCCTTCAATTTCTAACTTTTTGCTACTTCAAAAAGAGCTGCCATAAATATTGTTCTACATAGAAGTCCTTTTCCTTTGATCTCTTTGGGATACAATCTAGAGGGGTCCTTTGTGACTCAAAGGTTCAAAGTGATGTTGCTGGTTCTCAGTTTTATAGCTCTTTGGACATTGTTCCAAATTATTCTCCAAAATGGTTGGACCAGTTAACAACAGTGCATTAATGCACCTATTTCCCCCTATTTCCTCCAGCATCTGTCATATCTGATAAGACTACAGATAACTTTGATTTCTTCATTTGAAAACTGTTGGAAAATGGTTCTTATTTTTATAAATTTGACTCAATGATCTAAATATTTTTTAAAATATGGCTTTAATCAAAGATAGCTACTTTAAGAAATTTGTATTACTTCATTGTCTATTGTACCATTAAGCAAAATGTAATTTCCTTGATAATCCCTTTTAATTAAGTCTATTTTTGCTTTTGCTTTGTCTGAGATCATATAGGAAAATGAACAATAACTTAATTGAGTTCTTTATGATTTCTCTTTCACATTTAGATTTTTATTCTTGAATGTAAACTTTTCTATTCAGCTCTGTTTTTTTTTTCATCAGGAATCTTTGAAAGTCTTCTACAGCATTAAAAATCTATTTTCTCCAATGTACGGTAATGCTCAGTTTTATTGCATAGGTAGTTCTTGATTGTAGTCCTAGCTCCTTTGTTTTCAAGAATATCATATGCCAAGCTTTCTTAACATGGAAGCTGCTAAAACCTTGTGTAATTCTGACTGAGACTCCACAATTCATTCTGACTACTTGAAGTATTTTCTCTTTGACCTGGGGGCTCTGGAATATGGCTCTAATATTCCTAAATTTTCATTTGGGGATCTCTTTCAGTAGGTGATCAGTGAATTCTATTTATTTCTATTTATTTCTATTTATGTCTAAGATATCAGCATAGTTTTCTTTTATAATTTCTTGAAATAAGATGTTGAGATTTTTTTTTCAATGGCTTTCTAGTAGTAGGATAATTCTTAAATTATCTATTTTCTACCTCAATTATTTTTCCAATAAATATTTCATTTGTTTTCTATTTTTTGGACATAGTTTTAGTGTTTCTTGATGTCTCATAGAGTCATTAGCTTACAGATGCCCAATTTGAATTTTAAGGAAGAATTTTCTTCAGTGAGGTTTTGTATCTTTTTTCCAATTTTTCCCAAGTCTGTCTTTTTAAGGTTTGTTTGTTTGTTTGTTTGTTTTTTCCAGTGAATTTTTGTACTTTTTTGTGGCTGTTATTTTTTCAGTTGTTTTACTCTCCACAACCAGTTTTGGGATTTTCTCAGAAAAAATGCTGTAGTGGTTTGCCATTGCCTTCTCCAGCTCATTTTCAAATGAGGAACTGAGGCAAACAGGATGAAGTGACTTTCCAAGAGTCACACAGCAAGTGTCTGAGATCGATTTGAACTCAGAAAACTGAATCTTCCCGATTTTAAGTCCAGTGCTTTAATCCCTTGTGCCAAGGACAATTCTGCTTTTTTTTTTAAGGTATCCATAGTCTTCTTTCTTTCTTTCTTTCTTTCTTTCTTTCTTTCTTTCTTTCTTTCTTTCTTTCTTTCTTTCTTTCTTTCTTTCTTTCTTTCTTTCTTTCTTTCTTTCTTTCTTTCTTTCTTTCTTTCTTTCTTTCTTTTTCTTTCTTTCTTTCTTTCCCTGAGACTGGGGTTAAGTGACTTGCCCAGGGTCACACAGCTAGGAAGTGTTAAGTATCTGAGACCACATTTGAACTCCGGTCCTCCTGAATTCAAGGCTGGTGCTCTATCCACTGCGCCACCTAGCTGCCCCTGACAATTCTGCTTTTTAAGATATTATTTTCTTCACTGTTTTTGTGCCTCTTTACTAAGCTGTTAATTCTTTTTTCATCATTTTCTTACATCACTCTCATTTCTTCCTATATGACTCATCTCTTCCTTTAACTCTTACAAGAATTCCTGCTGGTCTTGGATGCAATTAGAAATTTTTCTTTGAGGTTTTAATTAAAATTATTCTGAATTTGTGTCTTGGACTTCCCTACCCCTATAGTAGCTTTTTATGGTCAAATTTTTTGTTCATTTTCAAACCTATTTCTTGAATTTGAACTTTATGTTAAAGTAGGGCTCATCCCTCCTGGGGTAGAGAAGGCCTGCCTCAAGTTTCAGGCTTTTCTATGCTGCTTTTTTCAAAGCTAGCTTTTGGTATCTGCATGTTCTCAGAGCTTCCAGGTAGTGATATGAGGACAAAGTTGAAGTACATAAAATCCCCAGCAATGTCATTGGGAAGCCTGAGTAGGAATTTGGGGAAATTTTCCAGACAAGTAAAAATATAAATATGCTTTTGAGATTGTGTACCTATCTGCAAAGGCAGGCAGTAGAGATAAGGATTCCACAACATCAAATGAATCATGAGGAGACCACCCAGAGAGACATCATGGTATCTAAGAAGCTGACCTTGGAGTCAGTAAAAGTCAAGTTCAAAATTATGGACAAATCTGCACCCAGAGAGAGGACAGTAGAAATAGCACAACATAGAATTTTTACTTTTTGTTGTTGTTTGTTTGCATTTGGTTTTCTTTCTGATTTTTTTTCCCTTTTGGATCTGATTTTTCTTGTGCAGCATGATATTTGTGAAAATATGTATAGAGGAATTGCAGATGTTTAACATATATTGGATCACTTGCTGTGGGTTGGGAAAGGGAGGGAAAAATAGACCACAGGGTTTTGTAGGGATGAATGACAAAAATTATCCGTGTATATATTTTTAAAATAAAAAGCCATAATTTAAAAAAAAAATGTATCATTTCTACCACAGAATTCCTCTGTCATAGATCTGATCCAGATCCTGTCTTTTGTGTTTGTTTTATTTTGACTTTTTTTTTTTTTGCTGAGGCAGTTGGGGTTAAGTGACTTGCTCAATGTCACACAGCTAGGAAGTGTCAAATGTCTGAGACGAGATTTGAACTCAGATCTTCCTGACTTCAGTGCTGCACCACCTAGCTGGCCCTCTTTTTGTTTTTTAATGTAATTTCTACTTCCTCATGCAACAGAAATCAAGTTATTAGATTCCAAATGTTATGACTCCCCATTAATGGAAAAAAATAATTTGTTGTAAAAGTTTTTCTCAAATGTTGTCTATTTGTTGTACTTCCAGTTTGTCCCTTAAAAGATTTCTGTATGATCTGGCTTAATTACATTTCTTACCAAGTCTTCCACAAACATATTTTCTTTCATAATTATTTATATTTCTCATAACATTCTACCATTATCTTGTATAATATTTTACAAAAATAGTTTATATACTAAACAAGTGTTGCCCTTGGCTGTCATATCTTGCTATTTGACTAAAAGATTAAATATTTGCTATCTGAGGAAAAGAAGTATGGGCAAGTTATCTTAAGCTCTCAGAGTTCCAGATAATCCCCTAAACTGTAAGTGATAAAGAGTTGCTGACTTGCATTGGTGGAAAGAATTCACCATTACCACCAACACTTAAAAAAATTATAGGTCTAGGCAAAAAAAAAAAAAAAAACCAAAACAGCATCTATCCTACACCAAGAGAGACTGTCAAGAATCCAATCATATATGTGGATAAGCAAGAACACCAGTGGAGAAGACCAATACACAGGTCCATCCATCCCAGCTCTTCTGTCATTAAGAATCATAAAAGAAGAGCTGACGGGGATCTTGTAGATCATATGATCCTTCTCATTTCCCTGTCCCCTTGTCATCTTAAAGCTGAGAAAGCTGGAATACAGAGAAGACTTTCCCACCATCACAAAGCTGGTTACTTGTGACATCAAGACTAAAATTTAGGTTTCTTGACTCTAGTGCTCTTCATACTATACCATGATGTGATTGTCTTTATCATCAGCTGTTGCCACACAGAAGCTACCTTCCAGTGGCTGCTAGAGGTCTAACTCAGACATGTAGAATGGATCTCTTCATGTGAGTGGATGATGATGATGATGATGATGATGACGACGACGATAACGATGACGACAACACAAGGAGACTGAGAGGTAGTTGCTGTTCTCTGACCTCATTCCTCGTCCATCTTGCCTCCAATTGATTTCATTCCCAATCCACAGGGAACATCTGTTAAGACTCCTTTGCAATTCCTTCAAGTGTTTTGATTCACAGCTGTGGAAGCTCTTGGAGAATTGACCTGCCCCTTCACTTAGGCATGGTCCTTAATAACCCCCAGTCTTTCTCTTTAACACTCTTTCCCCCATCCTTAGAGCATCTCCTTCAGATACAACTGCCTCTGTTTTGTTCCTTCCTTCTCCCAGAAGCCTTGCTCTTAGAAAAAGATTGAGAAGTAGAAAGTTAAAGATTATTTAAGTCTATGATCATAGTTGGGATGAGATGCCAACTTCTCCTTTTATGTGTAAGGCAAACTGACGCCCAGAAAGATCAAGTGACTTGTCCAAAGCTACTTGGGCAGTAAAATTGATAGTGACAGGATTTGAATAAATCTTCTAATTACAAATTCAGCGTTCTTTCTACATCATCATACTACCACATGGCATGCCCAGCATTATACAGATAATATAGATAGTAATGAACAGAGAAGAGATATAAGCCTCAATCTTCCAGTTCCAATTCTAGCACTCTAAACAGCATCAATCATTTACATCTCAGTATGAATTTGAGCAAATGTGTCCTGTCTCCTAAATTATGCTGGTTATGCAGTTTAAACCATGTTTCTGTGTGTGTGTGTGTGTGTGTGTGTGTGTGTGTGTGTGTGTGTGCATAAAATGTGTTCTCTATTAAAGGAATTTGAGTAAAAAGAATCTTAGTTTTGAAAAAAGGAAAGGAAGAGACCCTTTGTAAAGAAAACAGATTTAACAGTGGTTTTGAAATTTCAATATGTAGAAAGATACCAATTATTTGATGAAAACTAAAGGCTTTCCTGGACTTTTCTAGGGGGTCTACATTCCTGGGTTTCTGACTTTTCCTTACTACCACCATGTCCCCTTCTAGGGCAACATGAATGATATTGCATTGTGCAATACTGTGAATTCTTGCAGATATTATAAAAAATCACAAAATGGGAAGAATCTAATATTTGATTTGGTGAAGCAGGGCTGAGCACAATTTGGGATGTTTTGTCATACTTAAGACTAAGATGATGCTATTGAAAATGTTATCTCAAGTTGCAATACACTAGGAAAAATCTGAGAAGCTTAGTATAGTCAGTTCCTAAAGAAACATTTATTCTACCTACAGAAGAGAATCCCAGAATGGTGTCTACTATGATTAAAACCTTTTCATCTCAGAAGAGCAGAAGAGTGAAATTTATAATATAGATAAACATTTCCTGCACTGAAATTTGACTCCAATACCTCATTATGGCCCAGAGATGGCTCTGAAGTTCTCGAAGACTATGACAGCAGAATGACCTCTCTAGTAGAGCCTGAAAATATGAGATGGCTTTTGTTATACACCTGGTGATGGACTTGTATGTCTTTCAACTGAATATCAGCTTAAGTATAGAAAGACTTAGTTTTAGGAGCCCAGCCACGAGATGATGGATATTTGGCCACAATACCTCATGAAAACCATCTGCTCAGGTATATGGGGACAGTTATCTCCATTAGTTGAGAAAGAATTCACATCAATAAAATTATGAGTCTTTAAGATTGAAGAGGAAAGCAGTATAGTAAAAGAGAAAAAAGTCTCTGGAGCTAAAGGTTCATATTCTCCCTTTGACAATTACTCCATCTGTGATCTCAAGCTAGTCTCTTAATAATCCCATGATTCAGCTTCTTCATCTATAAAATAAGAAGATTGGACTGAATGGCCATTTAAGTCCTTTCTAGCTCTATAGATCTATGAACCTCTGATTCTTTCCAATGAAAGGCTGTAAATCAAAGAAAAATGATAGGAATGAGTTGGGCATCTTTCCAGACTGAGTTTCCCTACAACCTATTCCTTAAAAAATTAAACACCAATTTTAGGAATGAAATCTCAGTCTGCTGCTCCAACTGGAGAAAATAAATTAACTCATTGATCTTGTAGCCAAAATGATAACTCATCATTAGTCTTTTCCAGGAGAGTGTGTTTTCCTGAAATGTCTTAGATAATTCTTAATGAAATTATGCAGAACAACTAAATTTGCTATCATCACAAATAACCAAAAAAAATCATTTATGGTGACTGGTTAAAGAAATTTGTTCATTGATTTTGTATCTTACGGGAAGAAGTCATGGAAAAAAATAAAGGTTTTTTTTTAAATTACCACAAATTAGTATTTTGTTTCATTATTAGGAAATGGATCAAGAGAAAAGGATATATAGATTGGGATAGGAATGGAAACTGCAAGTGTAGCTGTTAAAGGAGCAGGAAGAAGATGGAAAAGATGCAGACTGAGTGGGGGAGAGAATGAACAGAATGGGAAGAATTGATGAGTGGAAAGTAGGTTACAACACTCAGTTATGGTCCTCTAAAATAAACTATTTACACCCACCTCCCCTCAACAATCCTGTTTCTCTAGATAGGCATATGCTGGAGCTAGCTCATAATAATTTGCTAGAGCTGAACATCAAATTTTTGGTGTGAACATTTACATCTCAAAAATCAGCAAACATTACAAATTGGTGATTAATTTACTGTTTTGTGGATTGTTTAAAGTTTAAAACACGATGGGAAAGGTTAATAATTTAGATTCAAATTAAGATTAAATCATGGGGTTTCCTACAGAGAGCCAGTTGTTAAACATTTATAAGTCTCTCTGTGTCCTTGAATCCTTTCCATCTAGAATCAGCAGTCCTCCAATTTCCCTTGACAAAGAACATCTTGGTATACAATCTTTAAAAGTTTACAATGTATTGTTTAAAAATGTATTTAAGATCAACATTTTAAGGAAGAGATGTAGATGCTTAACCTGGAAAGAACACATTAATAGACTTGAGAATAACAGTCTTCAAATCATTCAATATGGGTCTCTTGAGGTAGACAAGGTTAGACTTATTCTGCCTATAGAATTATGACCCAAGGAAAGCATTTGCTCATATGTGGATTTCCATGGAACATAAGGAGAAATATTCCTAACCATTAAGGCTAAAATCTACCTCTAACTAAATTTGGTTTTATTAGAATATTTTGGTAAGAAATATTGTCTTGATACACAATTATAAATCCTCTCTCCCAAATAACCAGAAAATACAGCAGTGAAATACTATTCTACCAATTTATCGTTTCATGGAACAGCTGTGCTGAAAAAAAAAGATTGTCTGAAACAATTAGTGAAACAATTAGATTTATGAAAAATCAATGAGATTTGTTTTGTAAGAAACCAAACAAGTTATGATAATGAAAAAGGTGGACAGTTGAGAGTTGCTGAAATAGTAAAGTCATTTTACCTTCAACTAAGCCATGGGTTAATATTCCATGTTCCCCAGAAGTTCATTATATGATAAATATGTATAAAACTTCCAATTTCATTAGAATATTTTCTCTCTTGCTGGCAGAGAGCTGCGTCTAACTAATATCAGTTTATATGTCCTTAAAAAGAACTGAAACAGTAGCCAAATATTAGATTTCTACTGACTTGGAGTTACTTTGCAATGCAAGCTGATTCTATCAAACTTCTTCCTTCAAAGGAAGAAGGAATAGACATTCCAGTCTATAATCTTTAAAAATTTTCAGTGTAATATTCTGAGAAATGCTTAAGTATTCCTGAAGGAAAAGTGGGAAAGTTAAGCCTCAAAAAGAGAAAATACCTCAATTGGTTCATGATTATCCACAATTAAAGCCTCCGGTTCCAAAAGAATCCTACCAACTTTTGCATTTATCCTGATCTGGTTTGTTCATGATTGGTCCATTCAGAGATATCCTAAAAATGGTTCTCCAGCTCTCTTTGTCTATATCATTATAAAACCCACATTGCCCCTAAAATCTGGAAACCAACTAGAACAATAGTTGTCTCAACTGAGTATGGGTTTCAATTACACTCCTGTATCATTCCACTTTTCCAAAGCAGACCAAAACAGGGACCCGAGATGGCTATGAAGTATGGTTCACATCCTGTATCCTTCTTGTATGAGTGAATATATCTACTAAGTTACCACATCCATTTTCACATATCAAAAAAACTAGTGCTTAGAAAATTCAGTGCATCACTTTGTTGATGTTCCTTGAAATTCTGAACCCAATTAGCACCTAGCATGTCTCACTTCCCTGGCTCTCTATTTTTCCTTTGACACTGGCCAATTTCTAACGTCCACGGCAGGTTCAATTCAATTAAGTTCAACAAATGTCTATTACATTGATTTACTATTAACTCTATGCAAGGCATAAAACTAGGTACTGAACATTGAAAGCCTGAGATGAAATCAGCAGCTTACTGAAAATCAACAACACAACACATACTCAGACTAGTTATTTTTTTAAAGCTTAAAAAGAGAAAGAGTACACAAAACTGGGCTGTTCAGTCATGTCTGACTCTTTATGTCCCTACAGACCATAGCATATCAGTATCATCCACAGGTCCTTTTGGCAAAGAGACTGAAATCTTTTGCCATTCCTTTCTTTAGCTGCTTTTACAGATGAGGAAACTGAGATAAGTGAGGATGAGTAGACTTATCTACTATCACACAACTAGTAAATGTCTTGCTAACTCCAGACTTAGTGCTCTATCTACTGAGCCACTTAAGCTGCCACTTAAATAATTGGGGCAGGATAGAGGGAATAGCTAGATTTTCAATGAGGAGATGGTGCTGGAACTTTTATTAGAAATTAGAAATTCTGTGAGGTGCTAGAAGATTAGCCTTGTTTAACACATGGGATAGGAAAAGGAATGACGCATAAAGAAGAGCTAGCAAGCCAAAATTCAAAACAACTATCACAGGAAATTGTTATTGTATTGGAAAGCTGAGAAGTGACCAGACCAAGGTTCTGATGCTGTGCTTCAAAATAAAAATCAATCAAGCTCTTTGAAGCTTTGATGGCTAAGAAGAAGTTGCTGGAGGGGAAAACAAGAAGTTTCTTTTAAGGAAGGAAAACAGGGTGATGAATTGAACTGCCCAAATGGCTATCTTCCTTAATTTATTACAACAATAACTAGATGTGGGTGGATTGGCAGGGAAGGCAGTTATCTCACAGTGCCCCGAAGAGGATTTTAAATTAAAGAGTGTGAAATAACCAACAAAAAAGTAAACACTGGCCACTGAGTAATTAATTCTAATTTTGTTTGTTGCAGAAAGTGTGATTATGCATATTTTCTGATTCACTCACTCTTCCCTCTGCTCTATGTAGCTCAGCTCTGTATATAGACCTGCCAGGTCACCAAAAAGGCATCATGGCTCAGAACTGTGAATGAAGAGCCTTGAGTCTTGGTGGTGGTTGTTACTCCATGACTGTGAACAGATGGAAGCCAGGAGAAAAGGGAGGCATTTGGGTATTTTGTGAAAGTTACCTTCCTTCTCAAGGTATCAAAGGATCATAGCTTTTAATTTGGGAGAAATCTTAGAGGTCATCTAGTATATGTATGTATATTGTGTATGTTGTAGACATATATGTGTGTATGTAGATTGTATATATATATATATATATATGCATGTATGTGTTTATGAGTTTATATAGGTATACATATGTGTATATATGTATATTTATGGCAGGATTTGAATCCAAGTTTTTCTGATTTTAGAGTCAAAGCTCTTCTTGTTGTACCATCCTGCTTCAATAGCAAAATGAGAAGCTTGCAAAAGGATAAAATGGGAAGATGGAGAGATTGATCTTGATTTTTTTTCCAGTTCTAACATTTTATGATTCAACTTCATTCTGTCTCTTTCTGTCTCACTGAACTACAGAGAAGACTAAATGGATAAAGCATAGAAAGTGAAGTTGCTTTGGAAAATGAGACATGCTGTACAAATTTAAGAAATTGTTTTGAATTTTAAAACTGAATCCAAAGTAGAATAGATAGGGCAAGAGGTTGAAGAAGAAGAATGGCAATTGCCTTCTTGCTACTCTTTACAGTAATTTGTGAGCTACTCATAAACCCTAATTAGGCACAGAATAAGAGATCACGTTCTGGAGAATTCTTGAGGAAAATAGCAATAATAATTTTTCCACCAATAGTGAGTTTCTTACCTTTCATTTACAAAGGAGGTTAGTATACTTTGTAAGCAATTAAAATATAATCATGGCAATGAAGAAATCTCATTAATTAAAATATGACACATGAAGAACTAGCATTAATTAAAACATTGCATGTGAGAACCATCCCAGAGGGACGGTCATCAGGGAGCAGCTGTCAGCTTACCTGTGATTTTATACATCTGTCAACTAGCTCTAGGAGCAAAACACCAGATTCTGTCCTTTGGGACAGGATTGGAGATGTGATGCTCCTTAAGGAACCAGCTAGTGCAATGTGCCCTTCTGATGCCAGCTTCTTGTTCTGGCATCTTCTGTCTTCTGTCTTCAGCTAGGAAATTCAAATAATCCAAATGACTTTCACCTTTTATTGCTTCTGAGTAGTATAATAAAGAGAACATAATTCAGTGGAAATGTTAGCAAAAGGAGAGATTTTAAAATTCAAAATCCCCTGATTTGTATAGAATGCTTTGAAATCCTTTTACATCCATCACTACTGGGATATGGAATACTCTAACTGGATTTTTGTGTGGCATGGGGAGGGGAATCTGGATCTCTGACTACATCAGAAGTAGAGAACTCCTGGTATGGGAGCTCTCTTTACCCCTGACATATCCCATCTTGCTGACGAATCCCAAGAACCATTAGGCCTTTCTGCCAATACTTCTGTATAACCTTTCTAAATGTGTTGCTTCCCTCAATTACATTGTGAGCTCTTTGAGAGAATAGAGGGGCTCACTTTTCTCTTTATATTACCAGCACTTAACAACGTCCTAGTATACAGTAAGTTCTTAATAAATAAAGTTTTCCATTTATTCCATCAAGGTGGATTAGCAATTGGACCACTAATTTAACCATCTGACAGAGTAGTCTCAGGAATTGAAAGGTTAAATGACTTGCTGGTGGTCACATAGCTAGCGTGTCCAAAACAGAACTGGAATCTAGATCTTTTTGGTCCTCTATCTGCTAGGTCATGCTGCCTCCTCTGTTTGCTTAATTGATTATTTTAGTTAAATCAATTGCCCATCCATATATCAATTATTCCTGAAGTCAATAAAATGTTCTTAATACTTAAACAAATGTTGATGTCCCTACTGTGCTGACAAGTACTCTGCTGGGTGCAAGATGGAATTTAATCTTTCTTTGATTATTCAGAAATAAAGTATTTTGCAAAAGTTAAAACGTGCTTTAGAAATGTAAAGTAAGATTATTATCACCTTAAACACAAATTCTCATCTGGGAGGTACTTGTTTTCAGCAAATGTGGGATACTGGGTTGAATCTGTGTTCCCTATGACCTGGCAGTCACTTTTAAAAATTAAATCCCAGGTATAATTAAATAATTAAACCAGGAAAACAACCTACATGGTGCTTTCACTAATGCACAGGAAGGCAACTGAAAAACTTCAGAATTTTAGTCGATCCACTAACAAATTATAGTCTCAGAGGCCCAATGGTAAGGCATACCTCCACTTCTTAGCAGAGATATGGTAGTGGGTAGGTGCAGGATGGGGTATACATTTTGATACATAGACACTGCATTAATTTGTTTTGCTGAATTGCTTTTCTTAGTCCTTCATTCTACCTTAGCTATACACACATGTCACACCCTTAATTTTGCCATTATCCACATATTTGTTCCACTTGTACAATCAAGAACCCTGAAATTTCTGTGTCTCATTATAACTTTCTCTCATTCTCTCTCTCTATGCTTCACTTCTTAAACTATTCTTTGTTCTCTCTATGACCTCCAAAACCTTCAACATTTGGTACTTTGCCATTTTTCTCCTCTCTGGTTTCATTTCTTTCCCTTCCAATCTCAATTTTTTAACTAATCTATTCAACATTACACTGTTCTCTACTCTTGGATACCCGACTTTTATTCTATTTCAATTCATACTTTGGCAAACCCTAACCCTGGGTTAGTTTCTCCATCTTCCTTTTCCAGACCTACTCTGATGCCATTGTGGGATACCTGTGATATCCTTGGTATGATAAATTATGTGACCTTATAACTGGGTTCATTATAAATCTGTGGTTACCTTATTTCAACTGAGCCCTTGATAGAGTAAAGCAATCTTTTCACTCATTCCTAATGAGTTCTCTGTCCCATTCTGCATATAAACTGTTCCAGTCTCTTCTGCTCTGTCTATAGTTTTCATATACCACCCCTCACCAGCCTCACCCAATATATCTCTTAGTTTACAGGCCATGAGCTATAAGCTTCCTCTTTTTTGTTCTCTATATCTCATATTTCTTGCCATTAGGATTCCCCATTCTTTTATCCTTTATTTCAATTTTTGATTTTTTTATTATTTTAATAGTTTTTATTTACCAGATATATGCATGGGCAATTCCACAACATTGACAACTGCCAAACTCTTCGCTCCAATTTTTCCCCTCCCCCCCAAGATAGCAGGTTGACCAATACATGCCTAATATGTTAGAGTATAAATTAAATACAATATATGTATACATGTCCAAACAGTTGTTTATTTCAATTTTTGATGATTAGATGACCCTTCTCACTAAGACCAATCCTCTTAAAATATTCTTGATATGCTCCCCAATTGATTTACCTCTCAAATATTCTCTTTTCTTTCTAATCTTCATTATCTTCTTATCCCCTTGGTCTTTTCCTAGTGTTTACAGACATGACCAAGAATCCATCATCCCTGAAAACTCTTTCAAAAACCTATCTCTTTTCCTAGATCACTGCCTTATCATGGCTGAGGGACTTGAGTAACTCAATGAAACTATACCATACAGAGTTTCCCAAGACAGAGAGGTCATAGTGAAGAGTTTTCAAAAAGGGTGTTCCACTGGAAAAGGAAATAGCCAACAACGCCAGAAAAAACTCCATTTTGCCAAGAAAACCCATGGACAGTATTAAAATGATAATAGATATTAGCCTGCAAGATGGGCCCCTCAGGTCAGAAGGTATCTAACTGGGAAGAACAGAGAAAAACTATAAGTATCTCCAAAAAGAATGAGGCAACTGGGTCAAAGCTGAAAAGAAGTTCATTTGTGGATATGTCTGATGATGAAAAGAAAGTCTGATGCTACAAAGATAATATTGTGGAGGAACCTAGAATGTAAGATCTATGAACCAAGGTAAATTGGATATGGCTGACCAGGAAATGGAAAATTTAAACATCAATATATTGAGTGTCAATAAACTTAAATGTATGGAAATGGGTGAGTTTAATTCAAGGAATCATTATATACACAACTATGGGCAAGAATCCTTTAAAAGAAGTGGAGTAGTCCTTGTGGTCAATAAAAAGATGAGAAAAGTAGTACTAGGATATAATCTCAGAAATGACAGAATGATATCTTTTTTAGTTCAAAGAAAACCATTCGACATCACAGTAATACAAGTCTATGCTTCAACCACTGATAATGAAGAGTTCAAAGTTGATCAGTTCTATGAAGACCCATAACATCTTCTATAACAAATAACAAAACAAAATAACAAACAAATATAAGATGCCATTCAGCATAGAGAATTGCAATGATAATGTAAGAAATCAAAAGATGATTGAAATACAAAACAAGTTTGTCTTTGGAGTATAAAATGAAACAGAGCAGAGACTGATAGAGTTTTGTCAAGATAATTCACAAAGACAGCTCTATACACGAACATCACAAAATGGATAGTATAGAAATCAAATTGATTATATACTTTGCAACCAAAGGTAGAGAAACTCTGTAAAAGTAGTAAAAAAAAAAAAAAAAAAAAAAAAAAAAAAAAAACAAGACCTGGAGCTCATTGTGGCTCAAATCATGAATGTCTTACTGAAAAATTTGGACTTAAATTGAAGAATGTAGGAGAAATCACCAGCCCATATTAGTATGACTTAAATAACATCCCTTATGAAGTATGAGTAGAGAAGTATGAGTCTGAACAGATTTAAAGTATAAGATCTGGTAGATAGAATGTATGAAAAACTATGGACAGATGTTTGCAATATTGTACAGGAGATAAATTTCCACAAAATATTCAAAAAATATTCCACCGAAGAGCAAGAAAGAAAAAGGAATGTCTTATATGGCTTTACAAATAGTTCTGGAAAGAAAGAAGAAAGTAAAAGGGAAAGGAGAAAGGAAAAGACATACCCAATTTAATTCAAAATTCCAAAGAGCAGCAGTGAGAGATATAAACGTCTTCTTAAATAAGCACTGCAAAGAAATAAATGAAAACAATAGAATGGGGGAAAGATCTCTTCAAGAAAGTTAAAGCTATCACAGGCATATTTCATGCAAAAATGGGCATGTTAAAACATAAAAATTGTAGGAACTTACCAGAAGTAGAATATATTAATATGTAAGAAGAGGAACTATGATAAGAAATATCTTAAAACCACCAATAACTACAATGGTATGGTTATTGATATAGAGCCAGATATACTGGAGAGTGGAGTCAAGTGAGTCTTAGGAAGCATTGCTAACAATAAGGCTAGTGGAGGTGATGGAATTGTAACTGAACTATTTAAAATCCTAAAAGATGATGCTGTTAAAGTTCTGCACTCAATATGTGGAAACCTCAACAATGACCTTTGGATTGGAAAAGATCAACTTACATCCCAATCCTAAATAAGGGCAATGCTAAAGAATATACAAATTATTGAATAATTATACTCATTTCTTACTCTAGCAAAGTTATGCTTAATATTCTGCAAGCAAGACTTCAGAAATATATGAACAGACAATTACCAGAAATGGAGTCTGGTTTTCAAAGAGGCCAAATTGTCAATTTCCTTATACTATTGAGGAAGCAAGGAAGTCCTAGAAAAACCATCTATTTCTGCTTTATTGACTACACTAAAGTCTTTGGGGGAATCACAGAGATATGTAGAAGCATTGTCAGATTTTATATTCTTGGGCTCAAACATCACTGAAGAGAGTAATTGCAGTTGTGAAATTAAAAGATGCTTGGACCTTGGAAGAAAAGTTTGACAAATTTGGGCAGCATATTAAGAAGCAGAAATATCATCTCGCTGACAAAGATACGTATAGTCAAAGCTATGGTTTCTCCAGTAGTAATGTACAGCTGCAAGAGTTGGACTATAAGGAAAGCTTAGTGTTATGGAAGACTTGTGAAGTCCCTTGGACTGCAAGGAGATCAAATCAGTCAACACTTAGAGAAATTAATTCAGATTCTTCATTAAAAGGAGAAATACTGAAGCTAAAATATATATATTTTGACCACAGAAGATAGAACTCATTAAAAAAGAGCCTGATGTGGAATATTAAAGGCAAATGGAGGAAGGAATAGCACAGGATGAGCAATTAAATAAGCTTGGACAGACTTCAGAAGATAGTGGAGGATAGAAAGGGTTGGGGTGCCATGTTTCATGGAGTCTCAAAGAGTTAGACATGACTAAGCAACTGCACAAGAACAAAAACCTAACTCAAGCTGTCATCTGATATGTTTTATTCATTCTCCTGACTTTATTCCTCCTATATCACTCCTCTTTCCCCCAAACTATAAAAAATTAATTACAGTTGATGCTTCTACTTCTTCTTCTCACACACTTCAAATCTTTGCAGTCTACTTTTTTCATTATCATTCGTAAAACTCTTCCCTTCAAAGTTACTAATGAGCTCTTCATTGCCAAGTCAGCTGGGCTTTTCTCAATATTTATTCTTCTTAATCCTTAAAGCATTCAAAACTGCTGGTCACTGTCTCCTCATATTTTTTCTTCTTTGGATTTTCATGATAATGCTCTCTCTTGTTTCTCCTCTTATGAGTCTGCTTCTTCTCCTTTTGTTTTTTTTTTTTTTTGTTTGTTTGTTTTTGTTTTTGTTGTTTTTTTTTTTTTTTTTGCTATATCAAGATCCAAATCATTCTACTTAACTGTGGTTGTATGCTAGGGTTTTGTTCCAGACTCTTGCCCTTCTCTTTCTATATTCTCTCATTTGGTGACCCTATACCATTATAACATCATCACTATGGAGATCATTCCCAAATCCATATAACTATTTCTAGTGTCTTCTCTAAGCCCCCTTCCTGTATCACTAACTTCATATTGAACATATATTTACATGGACATCCCAAACACAATATGTCTAAAACTGGACTTATTATCTTTCTTCCCAAACTCACTCCTCTTCTAAACTTCCCTGCTTCTGCTTGAGAACATCACCAACCAGTCAATCATCCAGATTTGTAACTTGATGTTATTCTTGACGCCTCACTCTCACTCACTCCACATATACAGTCTGTGACCAAAACTTGTTATTTCCACCTCTACAATATCTCTCACTCTTTTCCCTTTTCTACACCCACACAATCATCACCTTAGCTCAGACTCTCATTACTTCTTGACTGTTCTGTTGTAATGGTTTTCTGACTGGGCTCCCTGTTTCAAGCCTCTTTCTAGTCCAATCCCTCCTTCACTCATATGCCAAAATGATTTTCTTAAAGTATAGGCCTATCTCATTCTCCTCTTCTATAAACTCTAATGGATCTCTATAACCTCTGAAAGCAAATATAAATTGCTCTGTCATTTAAAGCCTTAACAAACTGGCTACCAGATTTATTCCCTAGTTATTACTGGTAACTAGTTATTTCCATCCTCAGACTTTTTTTTCTGAGGAATTTGGGTTAAGTGACTTGCCCAGGGTCCCATAGCTAGGAAGTGTTAAGTGTCTGAGGCCATATTTGAACTCAGATCACCCTGATTTCAGGGCTGGTGCTTTGCTGCAGTCCATCTGGCCATCCTTCAATTTGAAGTGCTCACTTACCCATATGCTGTCTCAGTGCCTTTGGACTGCTCATTCTTCCTCCCTCTCTTCACTTTCACCTCCTTTTAACTTCTGCTTTCTTTCTAAACTCAGCTAAAATGCCAGTTTCTATGTGAATTTTTTCTAAATCTTCCCAAATATTAGTAGTCTTCCTCCCCCACCTTACTCCGTTAAAGCTGTTTTATATACCATCAATGGATACTCTTTGTCTTTCTTGAGAAACTGTAATCTTCTCAGGGGTATGCATCATTTTACTTTGTCTTTGTATCTCCAGGATCTAGCATAATACCAGTGCTGATTTTTTTTTACTAGTAAGAGTTTTTCTTGGAGTCATTGGGAAGTTAACTAATATAAAAGATAGAAAATTAAATAAAACATCTCAAAAATTGTTAATTATCCCTGATAATAGCTTGTTTACATTCCATGAGTCTCTTATATACATAGTGGTTTTAGAACTAATTTTTAACCATATGTAAGTGATATAAGTGTTTAATAGGTTAATGTCAATCTGGAGGCAGATCTTCGATGGTAAATCAATCTTGCCATTCTTCATTTCAGTTGAACACAAGCTCCCTCTCAAAGGGATTGTTTCACCTTTGTTTTGTTTTGTTTTTTATTCCTAGTGGCTCATGCAGTGGTTTGCACACAGTAAGCACTTAATAAATATGTGTTAATTGGATTGAATTATGGGATTCTGTCCTTGATCCTGTCCTACTCAACATTTTTTATAAATGGCACAGATAGTATGATTGCCAGATGATGTTCAGGTGAGAAGGAAAGCAAATTAAAAACTCATTCACCAGACACTGGAAAATACAATGCACCCAGAACTCTAAGCTCTAAAGTGACGGTCAGTAAATCAAATTCAGGCTAGTTTAGGAAATCAGAAATGATCAAATCACCTCCTGGTCAATAAGATTTATCCCCTTAACTCAGCAATTCTCAGAAGCAATAGCTTTTTAGCTATGATAGCACTTTAGTCAGTGGTAAGCTATGCCAGGAGGGTGAGAAGTGTCAGGACCATGGCCAGCAATATTACTAGAAGGGTAGCTATGGCCAAGACTTCAACTAGCCAGATGTCTGTGAGTGAAACATTCCCCTTTCTGTTTTTTTATTTACTTTTTAGTCCTATCATACTCACCAAAACCAACATTATGATTTGTAACACCACTCTTTACCAATTACATGCCAGGGCCATGAATTATGAAGGCTCCTTGGCCTATTTCCTACATTATTTTGCTTGAGGTAAAATTTTTAAATCTCTCTCCCGATGGACCTTCTTTGTCCTAAACTTGTATTTTTGCCCTGCCATCCTGTTCCTTCCAAAGTGTCCAAGGAGATTGCTAACTACCATGCACTGATATGCTAGAATTCTCCCTCCTCTACTAGTGTGTATTTTTAAAATACACATTAACTGGAAGAAAGGAGGAATTTTAACATTCAAAATTTGCTTGGTTGTAGGGGGAGAAGAGAAATATCATGACAGACTAGTAAAAAGCATATTTTAGATATGTGGGGTCTTGCAGGGCTTCTCAAATCACACCTCATCTTGGAAGAGTCTAACAAATATGGGGTATACCAAAAATTCTAGTGTGTTTTTACAGCTTAAGACTTCAGGGACCTATGTATATATGTCCCAAACATATCAAGTATATATCAGTATTACTAATGTAGCTATACTATCTTTAGTCCTTTACAGAAATATTTCAGTACTTGAAAAAGGAAGATTGACAAAATTTGTGAGTCAATTCATGCTGATGGTATCTTAAATCCAATAAAACTTCTAACTAATTAGTTATATTAGTAAGTCCTCACTAACACTTTAGTTTTGGCAAACCACATGCCTCAAGTTCTTTAATTCTTTTGAATAAAGCTATATAATCATCATTGCTGTTACTTGTAACTGAAGCTATACAATCGAGGAGAAATGTTCTGGAAAAGTAAAATACATGTGCTTGTTTGTGTGTATGTGTATTGTGGTAAATGGGAATGGAGGATGATGAGATATATCATATAACATAACCTGAAAATAAATACCACTCTTCTCCTAAATTGTGATATTTCTCCTTCCTTATAGAAACCTTTGGGTATTTCTCCTTCATTCACACACTCACACACACATACACACACACACACACACACACACACACACACACACACTCACACAAGCATGCTATTTCCTGTCATTACTTGCCTTCCTCTGTAATTAAACTAAATCTTAACTATGTAGATTATACTAAATAAGAAATTTCACTAACAGTTAAAAAGATATTTTCAGTTTTTAAAATTTTTATTAATTTTATAATCATAACATTTTTTTGACAGTACATATGTATAGGTAATTTTTTGCAATATCCCTAGCACTCCCTTCTGTTCTGAATTTTCCCCTCCTTCCCTCCACCCCTTCCCCTCGATGACAGGCAGTCCCATACATGTTAAATATGTTATAGTATATCCTAGATACAATATATGTGTGTAGAACCAAATTTCTTGTTGCAAAGGAAGAATTGGATTAGGAAGGTAAAAATAACCTAGGAAGAAAAAGAAAAATGCAAACAATTTACACTCAATTCCCAGTGTTCCTTCTCTGGGTGTGGCTGATTCTGTCCAACATTGATCAATTGGAACTGGATTAGATCTTCTCTATGTTGAAGAAATCCACTTCCATCAGAATTGATCATCATATAGTATTGTTGTTGAAGTGTATAATGATCTCCTGATCCTGTTCATTTCACTCAGTATCAGTTGATATAAGTCTCTCCAAACCTCTCTGTATTCCTCCTGCTGGTCATTTCTTACAGAGCAATAATATTCCATAACCTTCATATATCATAATTTACCCAACCATTCTCCAATTGATGGGCATCCATTCATCTTCCAGTTTCTAGCCACTACAAAAAAAGCCGCCACAAACATTCTGGCACATACAGGTCCCTTTCCCTTCTTTAGTATTTCCTTGGGATATATAGTTTAAAAGATTTAACTAACTCAACAGCAATGGAAATTTTTCCTAGGGCACATCAGAATTTTATTTTGATTTGTCCTTAAAAGAATTATATAGGGAAAGGGAAAGAGCAAGGTCTAGATTTGACAGTCGCTCTGTCACTAAATAACTTGCAACCTTGAGGAAAGAATCTATTAGATTTCAGTTTCTTTATCTATAAAATGATGGGATTAAATTAGATGATCTTCAAAGATCTTTCTAGCTCCTTTAATCTTTTTTATTAGATATAACATATCACAAAGTACAAGTGACCACATTTAAAAAAAATCTTCCCTGAAAACTGTCAAGCAGACCAGAACTGGTCTCTAACCCGTGGGTGGCCAGAGCTGGAAAAATAAGCTAGACATTCTCCAATTGATAAATGGGCAAAAGATATGAACAGAAAATTAAAGCCATTTCTAGTCATATTAAAAAATATTCTAAATCACTATTGATTAGAGAAATGCAAATTAAGACAACTCTGAGGTACCACCTGTCAGATTGGCTAAAATGACAGGAAAAGATAATGAAGAATGTCGGAGGGGGTGTGGAAAAACTGGGGCAGTAATGCATTGGTGGTGGAATTGTGAACTGATCCAATCTTTCTGGAGAGCAATTTGGAACTATGCCCAATGGGTTATCAAACTCAAACAATACATGCCCCTTGATCCAGCAATGTCTCTACTAGGTCTATATCCCAAAGAGATCATAAAAAGGTAAAGGACTCATATGTGCAAAAATGTTTGTAATAGCCCTTTTTGTAGTGGCAAGAAACTGGAAACTGAGTGTATGCCCATTAGTAGGGGAATGGCTGAATAAGTCATGCAATATGAATATTATTGAGTAATATTGTTCTGTAAGAAATGACCAGCAGGATGATTTCAGAGAGGTCTGGAGAGACTTACATGAACTGATGCTGAGTGAAGTGAGCAGAACCAAAAGAACATTGTACATGGCAACAGCAAGAATATATGACGATCAATTCTGATGAACTTGGCTCTTTTCAACAATGAGATGATTCAGGCAAGTACTGATGGTCTTATGATGGAGAGCCATTTGCATCCAGAGAGAGGACAGTGGGAGTTGAATATGGATCACAACATAGTATTTTCACCTTTTTTGTTGTTTGCTTGTTTTTTTTCCCTTTTTTTCCTTTTTGATCAGATTTTTCTTGTGCAGTATGATAAATGTGGAAATATGTTTAGAATTGTACTTTAACATATACTGGATTGCTTACTGTCGGAGGAGAGAAGTGGGGGGAAATTTGGAACGCATGGTTTTTCAAGGGTGAATTTAGAAAACTATCTCTGCATGTATTTTGAAAATAAAAAGCTATTATAATAGCAAAAAAAGATATGAAACTAGACAATAGTGATGACTAATGTAAGCTTATAATACCTTCTCCATTCTGAAATCTCAGAATAATAAACATTGGCATCTTTCCCCCCAAAAAAACCAGGCTAGATACAGGAGAATCAGGAATCAAACAGAAGGTTAATTTTAAAGTGAGAAAAACAAGCAAGGACACATGTGGCAGAGCCTGGCCCCTGGGGAGGGGGGATGTGGAGAGATCCCAATATTTATACCTATGGCTATGCAGTGAGTTGTGGCTCTGACAATAAAGCGTGACAGCAACAATGTGACAATTTTGATTCATTGCAAGGTTTCATGACAAAGAACAATTCTAGGATTTTTCCAGAGGCTGAGACCGTCCAGATGGTAAGCATATAAGGTTGTTGTTATGCCAAACTCAGGGCACAGTCTGCTTGCCGGGTCTTAATTCTGGAAAATAGGATGTCTCCTAATATTTGGACATTTCCCCATTTTGGCTAAAGGAAGAGAGTCTGAAAGAATCCCTATTCTTAGGGCCAATAAAGGAGAGGCCAATTGGGCCAGGATGCTCAGGGGATGGCTTCCTTGAAGGGACGTATCAGAGAAATGTGTCCCAGGTATCACTGTCAACCATTGTTTGTTTGCAAGCAGAAAAAGGGGACCAGAATTTAGAGAGGTAAAATGCTAACCCACACTTGAATCGGGGCCTTGGTGGGTTAAATATATAACAAAAGTGAAAAAGAAAAAAAAAACTAAATTGGCTCAGCTCTCCTCTGGAATCTTGGGGTAGCTATGTGGACTTTGGCTGCTTCTGGATCCATACTAGACAGACCTTGAGTTCCCTGGAGGGTTTTGCTGTCCACTCAGGAGTAGGGTTTTCTTCAGATGCTCTAAGAATATATACCAATAAGTTTGGCGATGGGGGAGAAGTCAGAAAGACCTGGTAGGGACCTTTAGAAAAAAAAATGAAGGATTGAATATTGTGAGAAAACTCCTTGTATCAATCTTTGGAACTGAGTTTTTAGTCTGCATAACATGGGTCCATTAAGACTCTCTAAACAACACATACAGATGGTCCAGTTTCTCAGCCATGCAAGGCTAGATTGAAATAATACAATAAAAACTTTCTCCCAGTTCCCATAATGATATAATTAAATCATCAGGCACAAATCAAACTACTTAGAAGGTTCATGATGGACTAAAAGGGAAATTTATGTCACCAAGATAACCAAGAAAACATAAACATAAATATCTCGAAACAAAAGACCAAAGCAATACAATAGTTATCACCGATGTTAACCGACATCAAGTCTCATATCTTAGTAACCCATACTCAAAATTCATTTAATCAGCATATTTTGAGTCCTAGATGTCTCATGTAGTTATCTGGTCCTTAGATATAATTTCTTGGACAATAGGATTATTCTTGGGAAAACTCTGAAAGGAGTTCTTCTCTGGTTCCAAATCTAAAGGTTTCTAGATAATTTTACTACAAGACTTAATATAATTTAATATAATCACTTTTAATATAATTTAGTACAATCACTTAAATTTGGTTCTCCAATCTTGAAACTTCAGAGAACTTCATTTTATATGTCATTTACTGTTTCTCTCCTTACCCAAATTCTATACATGATATAAGAATCTTTTTAAAATTTATGAGGCTCCAACTGCAAAGTAAATATTACTGCATTTTTAAATTATCAGACTAATACTATAATAATGGGGAAATAATTTTACTCTTTCTACTAAAATCCATACAATTTATGTGTAGCTTCCTTAATTATAAATCTTTAATCCAATTTTGAGGACTTATTTCTAAAACATGCTCAAAGCCTGAATTTCTATGATAAATTTGGAAGCTAATCATATGTATATGTATGCAACTCTTAAAGAAAGTTGCTTTCTCAAAATTTTCTGTTTCATTTATTTAGAAAACTTTTACATTACATCTTTGTCTTATTTTTTGTTTAATCATTTCTCCCTTAGTAGGGCATGATCCCTATATTATAATTTAACCACAAATATAGGTTAAAATTGTAAGATGTTCATACTTGCATCCTATTATAGTTACTCAGAGAAGTTCTAACATCAACCTATCATTTAATAAATTTAGTATTGTACTTATAAAACTTCTCTTTTTTCCAAAACTTCTTGATTATAGAAATTTGCTATAACAGGGGAAAAGTATATATTTATAGCTCTGTTTGATTCCAGGCATGAGTCATATCTGATGGGCAATCCTATAGTCACAAGGTGTTGAAAACAAGGCTCAGGATTAATTTCAGGTGGGAAAATTTCCTTTGCAGCAAGAAAACAGCACGATGGAGAAATAGTCAGGAGGATCCCATTCAGGCCAGGCCTAAATCATCTTCAAAACTTTTCCCAAGTACCAAGAGTAATTGTTAGCAGTTTCCAGAATGCAGCACATGCCGTTTTCTACTATTGGCTTCATTACAATTCAGACAACCATCCCCGTAATTAAAGCTCCAAACAATAGTAAATTATAGTCCCAGGAATTTTTACCTTAAATAGCAAAATATTACTAACCACAATTTAGGGCTTGAAAATCTTCCCTAATGTTTCCGTAGCAGTTAACATTTCATTTATCCTTTACTCATAAATTAAACTACATATTCAGAGCTTCATATATATAGCAAATAATTGATAATTGGTTCATCATTAATTTGATGAAAGTACTTCTTTAAATCACCCTATATATACTTTCATACTAGCCAAGATTTTCAAATGAAAATTTGCTATTATATATTATTATCTGCTTTATGATAAAACTATACTTTATTAAATATTTAATAGTTTCAAATATCTATTTCTTATCACATCCTCTTAAAAGCTAAACTCATGTGTAACAGCATCCCAAATAAAAAGTTGTTTTGTCTAACAGTATTTCAGTTACAGTGGTCTCTCAAATTTCACAATAATAGAAAATTTAGAAATAGAACACAAACAATATTGTGTATTAAAAACTGAAACAAAACTTCAGACAGCATCAATTGCATTTCCAAATTATCCCATATAAAAATAATTGATCTTATTATCTTTGGCACTTTAAATCCACTTTAGAATAATCAAGTATAGAACAATTACATTCAATTAAAGAAATAATGCAGTGTTTAGCATATGCCAGTCCCTCTATTAAGCATTTTGTGATCATTATATCATCTAGATCTTACATCTAGTCTAGGAAGTGAGTACCATTATTATTTTTCTCTTTACAGATCCAGACACTGGGACAAACAGAGATAAGATAACTTTTATCTAATAAATTTCTGCAACCAAAATAGAGAAGAGTATGCTCACCAAAGGCAAAAGCTGGCGGCTCCCCACCTCATATTGCCACAACGGGCACTGCCAGAGCATCAGGACTTTACCAAACAACAGCTGGGAAAGGCCTGCCGAGGGCTGGCTTTGGAGATACTGACTACACTTTGGACAGCAGGGTACAGCAGACGGCCACTGACTACAGAATGGGAACCCAGAGGCTGGAGGTGCTAGTGACAAGATTTCCCCCTTAGATCTAGTTGTTGATTGTTAGAGCCTGACCAAAGCAGCAGCTTGGGCCCAGGTGCTTCTAGGGCTAGGACCACTTAAAGCTCCTAGGACAAGGTGGGTAGTTTGTACTGACCTAGGAATTACCTCCAGGCTTGCCTAGAGGGTCAAGCTGCAAGATAGTCAGGAGCATAGGGCCTGTGGGATCATTGCCAGTGGGGGACCCCGTTATAGCTACTGCTCCTCCTCCACGGGGGGGGGGGGGGGTCCTGGATCCTGGATAATTTTCTTTCAAAATTCATATTTTAGAATCTGATACGGTGTGAGAGGAGTTAACAGGAAGAGGATCTCTTGACCTGGTGATGTCACATCTCTGATTTAAACAATCTTTTCTCTTTTCATGATCAGAAATGTCAAGGAAGGGTTAACAAGAGGTTGCTAAAAGATGCAAATAATTTACCTATTTTTTTTTGTTTATTCTGGAATTACTTTCAAATTAGCTGCCTTCCTTCATTGCCCTAAAACAATGAAGCTATTGATCTTGCCATTTAATTTTAACATTTATTAAATTTAATCCTTATCTTCCCTTAAAACAAATTCTACAGAATGATACCCCAAAACTTACTGAGATATTTCAGAAGGGAGTAAATTCCTAAAGTTACTCACAGTTTCAGGAGTTTTCTGCATTCTTAAAATGATCAATCTTTAAATTCCTTCATGATTAATCTCCAAACTTCCAAAATCTACTGAGACATTTTTAAAACTTTAATTATCTGACTTTATTTCTGTAATTCCAACATAACCCAAGGCTGAAAAGACAGGCAAAAAAAGTTATCTTGCAGGGTTTTGGGGTTTTTTTTGCTTTTTCCTCTTTTTTATAGCCTGATTTCCTGTGGAAAGCCTAATGTGGAAGTTAGTCCTACATACTGGGACAATTGTTTCAGTTATGAAAGTTCATTATCTTTCCTAGCATTCTAAACTCTCTGGCTATAATCCTTAGAAGATTTTCAGTAATAGAATCTAGCTTACACAAAATGACATGGACATTTAACATTTTACAAGGACACAAAAAGACAAAATGAAAAGATACAAACAGAGCCAAGTTGGGCTGAGACAAACAGTTACTGAGATGTACAGTTAGGCACATGGTTGTATTTTACAAAGTTGTGCAGAAAGGCTAATTAACAGAAGTGGACAGTTAAGAAAAGATATCCTTACCAGAGTGATCTTAAATGAATCTGGTTACAGAAGGGGCCTGGCGTTTTTCTCACAAGCAACACTGAACTCAACAAAGTTGGAAACTCAGAGGATTGGAGCAGAGACAAGGACAGGGGACTTCCCAGATTAAGGGGGCTTGGACTACAAAAAAACAAATGTCCAGTGGCACCTAGTCCATTCTCACAAGTACTGGAGAGGCCAATGGCCTGGTTCTGTGTCCACTCCCACTTCTGACACCAATTAATTTCAATCGGACCAGAACAGGTCTCTAACTTGTGGGTGACCAGAGATGAACACTAAAGTCAGTAATCAAATAGAAATTTGATTTCCAAATGAGGGAAGAGCTTGCAAGCAGGACGCCTGTGCTGGAGTCCCACCAGAGGAGGTGTGGGAAGATCCCAATACTTATACCAGTGAGTTGTAGCCCTGAGAGTGAGGGGTAACAGGAACAATGTGACAAGTTTGATTCATAGTGAGACTTCATGAACAGAAACAATTGGGATTTACTGTAACTGAGATCATCCAGAGGGTGAGCACAAGGGATTGTTGTAATGCCAGGCTCTGGATATACTCTTTCTGTTGGACCTTAACTGTGGAAAACACGGTGTCTCCTACAATCTTAACAAAATTAATGGTATGGTAGTTTGAATTATTGTTTACCTGCCCCCACTCAGTATATTTCATGGTATTATGGAAAGAGTCTTGAATTTGGAGCTAGAGGACCTGGAATTAAATTCTTGCTCTGTTACTTAGTATTTCTGTCTCCCTAGGTAAGTCACTAAACCTCCAGGAGTTTCAGTTTCTCAACTATTAGATGAAAGAGTTGGACTAGATCAGTGTTTTTTAATCTTTTAATGCCAAGAAAATACTATAGATCCCTTCTCAGAATAGTATTTTTGAATATTCTTCAGTATGGACCATCTTACTAAGATTTCTCTTTGAAATAGCATAATGAAATGATAAATTTCAACTAGAGGTTAGTAAAAATATAATAATAATATAATTTTCATCCAAGTTCACAGAACTCTTGAGATCTATCCAGAAACATCTTGGCAGTTCATGATTCTGAGGTTAAGAACTTTCGGACTAGATGCATCTTCAGTGCCTTTAAAGCTCTAAAATTATGATTCTATGATCTTTCTGGGGCTTAAAGCAGAAGCTTCAAGAGATTTATCAGTCTTTGAAAATAAATTTTATATGTTTTAAATTGGTCAGAAAAAAGTGTGTGTATTTTCCCAAGCCCTGCTAAAAATCCACATATATTGTCACTTTTATCCCAGGTAACCTTACATATGTTAATTCACATAAAAGAACTTTTGACATTTACTGAATTCTTGGTCTCAGGACATTATTGAGCTGGAAGATCCATAATGTGCAGTCCCTAGTCGTTTCAATAAATCAGGTTTACCCGATGTTAAGGAGAGGTGAAGTTGGAGTCTTTCTTTATTCCCGCATGAAAGCTGATTTAACAATCAACAATTGCCCTTGTCTCACTTCATTAATATTTCTGTTCCATGTTCAATGAGAATCTTGATGAAGAAAAATCCTGGTTTCTAGTGTGATTCCCTTCAGGGAATCTTAAAGCTCTGGACAAGATAGAAATAAATAGTTGCTGAAAAATAGGATGAATCATATGCTGCTATCTCCAAATTATTTAAAAGATAACTCTTCAATCCTCAAAATTCCTGTAGTAAGCATTTTACATATGAGCAAATTACTGATTGAGAAAACAAAAGGAATAGTTCTTTACCATACAGTTCCATTTGTTTCCATGAGTTGTACCGATGTACTCAAGACAATTAAAAGAAAAAATTCTACTAATTGCCTTGAGCCCATTTACATTCCTTCTGGGCCACACAATAACTGCTTTCTTTATTATCAGAAATCTATCTCTTCTATTCATCCATTTCTTATTCTTCTAGCAACTGCCAAATTCATATATGACAGCTTTGCCCATCATGAACATATGATATCTCATTGGCCATCACCGATTTCATCAGAATATCACATGCCATCAGGTCAACATTGAATCTGACAGTTTTAATGACTCCATCTTCACCACATGAATCAGTATGAACCACTTTACTATTATTCTTCTTTGAAATGATATTGATGGTATGTGCTAATGCACACATAAGCTTCTTTCTCTAGACATCCCTTGTTTGGTCCTTCATATCCATGGTCAAGACTTGACAGCTGAGAAAGTGATGATCACATCAATCTTCCTTTCTTTTTCTGTTTACCAAAAATGCTATGTATTTAATAAATACCTATTATGCCAGGTGCTATTTAAATATTTTACAAATATTATTTCATTTTATTCTCACAACACCTTGAGAGGTAGGTTCTATTATATTTCTATTTTTCAATTGAGGAAACTGAAGTGGAAAGGGTTAAATGACTTGCTCAGAGTAAGTAAGTCTGAAGCCAGATTTGAACACAGGTCTTCCTGACTCAAGGATCTATGTTCTAATTGTGCCACTTAGCTATCTCTATGTGCAAAACATTGTTCTAGGCACTGAAAGCACAAAAACAAGAAAGCCACTTGGTTCCTGCCCTCACAGAACTACATTCTCACAGAGAAAGAGATCACATAAAAAGAAGCTTGAAACAGAAACTTCCAGGAGGAAGAAGATGAGTATATCCTCATAAAGGCATAGTTTAGAAAAAGCTGGCAAGGGACAAGGTAATCTGGTTCTGAGAACAATAAAATAAAAGCTCATCTATTTGAGCCCTGGGTTCCAGGGGTAGAGGTGGAGGAGGCAGATGACCAGAGTACAGCTGGTGTGATTTGGGAATGGCCAACTAATCTTCATTTATAGAATTGAGTGATACTATTTGTTCAGAAGTCACTAACTAATGATAATAAATGGGATCTATTTAATTCAAGGTGTGTCTGCCCATGGTTGCAATGGAATAAGAGGTGTATAACTCAACTACATGAAAATCAAGGGGAAATGAAAGGCAGAGCCTAAATTTACATGGATAGATCCTTTAACTTCCAAAGAAGGCTGAAAAGAAAGAAAGATGAGATGAGATGAGATGGAAAAATTGAGATTTCCCTGCCAAATCTCAGCTGTTATTGAAGTCTTGGCAATGAGATCATGGTTTTTTGGTCTGGTTCATGAATGGCATGTTCATATTTGTCCTCCTGTTTGTCCCCATAGAATCTTCTTCAGACGTCTCTTCTTCCCTAAGCCCATTCTAGTCAATCTGAGTCAAGTCAAAATGTATTTATTAACCATTAGCTATGTGGAGAACATGGTGCTAAGTTCCAGGAACGCCCTCAAGAAGCACACAAAGAGGAGAGATGTAAGTAGACCATGTTATATTCCCAACAATGAATTAAAGAAGGTCTTCTGAAAAATAGTGATTTTGTTGATATAGCTGCAAACAATAAAACAATTATGTGTAAATAAGATAAACAGGATAAACTGGAGATAATTCCAAAGGGAAGGCAGTAGCAGCATTAAAGAGGAATTAGGAAAGGCTTCTTACAGAAACTAAGACTTAAAGAAAGTCAGGAAAGTAAAAAGATAAAAACAATAAGAAGTGTCCTTTGTATTCAGAGAATCAAAATGATTTCATTACATTGCGGTCAATGTATAGTGTGTCTGAGTGGCTGTCAAGATCAATAAGAGCTTGGAAGGTTCTACCACAGGCTGGCACAAATAGTCCAATGAAGATTTGGATTGGAAATGTTTCTAAATTTGTCTCTAGATATCTCCAAACATTTCTTTTCAGCTAGTGAAATTCAGTTTTATTCTCAGAACATAGATGCAGATATGCCATGCCAAGCATTCTGTGTCAGTGTCTCCCTTGTCTCAATAACTCCAAAGTTCTTCAAGGAGACCTTGGGAGTGTCCTTGTGTTAATATCTGTGTGAGTCCTTACCTTGTGCAAGACACCTCTGTGATTGTCACAGAACATCCTATTTCCACAGACAATTCAGGCAAACTTGAACTCTAAGGGTATATGATAACCTTCTCTTTGTCCCTTTCCCTAGAAGATTCCTGTCACATTTTTTGTAAACAGTGGTCTCCCTACTTATAAATCTCAGTTGGAATAGAACCAGGATCTTTGCCACATAATAGGAGCCTAATGACACTGAAAATATTTTGTTCACTTGGAAGTTCAGCTAGAAAGATCAATCTGAGGTATACAGTCAATCACTTCAACATTGGTTCATAACAGTTCATTAAGAACACTAGAGAAGAGCTCAGTCCATCTCTCCAGGATCATGTCTTTATCACTAACCACTAATAAACAATATTGAGTTGTTGATTTGCACTATAGTCTTCAGTGAATTACTATTGCATAAAACTGAATTTCATCTGACTTTTTACTGAACCAAGAATCTTGCATTCCTCTAAGCTTTAATTGTACTTTACTTTTGATAGAGTTGAATTCTATTGTTAAACCCTGTTGGAGGTCTCATTTTTCACTTGGTAACTTCTGAATTTCTCAATCACTTTCATCAACCCAATACTGATGTTTGGGGGTATTTTAGGCCAAGTGAGTAAATGTGCTGCTGTGCAAATCTTTCAAAGTTGCCCACTCTTTTTCTGCTCCACTGTTGCTAACCATGTGCTGGCTCAGCTTTCCCTCCAAGTTAGCAACAAACTATTCACATCCTGAGAAACATTCTAATTGATGTTGTATTCTCATGAATAAAAATGTTTAACTTGGAGAAGATGAGTCTATGATCAGTCCAGCATTCTGTGCCACATATCAGTTTAGTCACAATCATAGCATGTCTGTCTCTTCGCCTTACAATAACAATCTGTTGAATGCCAGTGTTTGCTGTGAGGGTACATCTATGAAGTGTTGTGTGTAGGTAAAAAGAAGATAGTGTTGATGATAAGAGCATGAGATACACATATTCAGTAGTTGGTGACCATGGCTATTGCTATTTCTGACCCATTCCTTCCAAAGACTTATTTCATGTGTGTTAGACTTGCTTCCGCTGTCATTAAAATCACCCAGTCCTTTCTTAAAACTTTGGTGACAGAGTCTCCAAGTCTTCATAAAATTCTTCTTTGACTTTAGCAGGTTTTACCATGGTAAGAATATACACATGAATGATGGTGGTATGACACTTTCTGGCAAGTGATAATTGCTTTGTCATAAAGCCTCTTGAATCGTCCTTTTAAGAAACCTACCAGCCTGACTAGATTAGATTTGATTGTGAAAACTCCACAAGCTTCACAGTGCTCCTCATCACCATGACCATTCCAGAGAAATGTGTATCTAGCTCTGAGTTCAATAAACTGCCCTTCATTTGTTAGTTTTGTTTCACTCAGGGCTTCTATTTGAATGTAATACTTGCTAAGAGCCCTCTCAAGAAATACTTGTCTTTCAGATCAACTGGATTTGAGGTCTAGCCCTTCTGCTGAAAGGGTTTTACCAGGGTATGGCTGCAGTATATGCTAGATCTTCTTTGAACCGCAGGTGAGTGTTGAGTGGCAAGTGAACACCAAAGATAAAAAGCAGACCTGAAAAGGGGACTCAGCAGACTTTACACCAGAGATCCCTTAACATCCCATATACCTGAGAGACAATGAGCAACAACTAGCTTGCATGTGCCAAAAAGAGTCAGGAAGCCAGTTTTGCTGGACCATAAAATGGTCATAAGATATGAAAAGATTGGCAAGGTAGGAAAAGTTCAGGATAAAAAGAGTGCTCAGAACTCCTGACTTCCAATTTTGTCTCCTATTTCAGATAACATTTCTTTATACTCTGTTTGCTTGCGTAATAATATTGTCCCCATCTTGCATAGAAAGTCTGGGCTAAGCTTTTCCCGTACTCTACATGTTTCCTCACATCGTAATTTAATTTGCTTCCAATAGCACCATGGCATAACCACAACTCCTGTGAGATCCCAACCCCAATCCTACTTGGAAGTGAAGTAGAAGGAAACAAAGTCCAAGTTCTCTGCATACATTAATTATTATCATGGATTCAACATAGAGCACTCTAATAGAGATTGTGAGTGAGATGTATCCGGATACTCTAACCTAAGATGGAAGATTCCTTTGGCATTTAGAGAAAGAGATTGAGCAATATTTTCCAACATTATTCATCAGCAGCTTAGTTTGGACTCCAGGGAACATGATACCTTTTGATCCTCTCTACCTTGCCTTCAGCTTCCTTTTGTGTGTTATTTTCCTTCATTCTCTTTTAAGATCCTTCACTGTCTTTCTTTTTTCTTGTTTCTCTGTAAAACAAATAAAAAGCTTATAGTTCTTCCTAATTTACTTTCTGGGTAAATCAGCATGATTCATCTTGGAAGCTGTGCCACTCAATGTCCAAATGGGACTCTACCTTATGGATGCTGAAGTCCTCCGTTTTAAGATGACATGGACATCTTTAAGATGGCAAAATTGCATTAAGAATTCCCAATAGATTAGATTCTACTAAGACTCATAGGTTCTGAGAAGAGATTCACTTAGCAATTCATGCAGAAAAAATCAAGTGCATGAAGAATATTTATCATACAAATGGGTAAGCAGCTCTCTAAGTTAATCTATGGAAACACATATTTTGGAGATGAACAAGGAATGGACAAAAAATTGGACTCAATTAAAAAGGAGGAAGAAAATGAGCTAGATTGCACATGGGAACCACTTTTTTTCAGTACAAAGATGTTTCCTGTCATGAAAACCAATCTTTTGATATTTTACTAATTATACTAAATATCTTCAAAACACATAAAACCATAATCTCAGAAAACTAATAATTTAATATATAGTACATCAATCAACAAATATTTATTAAGGCCTGACTATGTGCCAGGTACTGGCTAAGTACTAGGAATGTAAGAAAATAAAAAATTAAAAAATAAAAAGATGGTACTTAATCTCAAGGAGCTCACATTCTAATGGAAGGGACAAAACTCAAACAGCTATGGACAAAAAAAGTATAAGTAAATGGTATAATATTCTCAACGTGAATTGATGGCAAAAAGTTACACAAAAAAATACTTCTGGGAACTCATCTTGTTCATATAGAGAGACCCCTCCACAAATGGAGATTTCTATTCCATGACTCAATAAAGCATCTTTGAAAGTCATGACCAAAACATTATTCTGCTGCAACCTGTTCAGTGAAGAGCCTCTCCAAACTAAAGCTGGTCTTAAATGACAGATAGCAGACCTGTACTCAAAATTTTTCTATCTTGTGAGAAGCTTACCCTTCATTGACATGGTCTGAAAACCACCACTCCATGAAAATGACACAGCAGAATAGCGCTTAAGTGAAGATCATATCAAGGAAATGTATAATTGAAGCAAATAAAATGGTTGAACAGTCATGGAATGCATGCAAGGAATAACAAATGGATGGTCTGAATGCTAAGTACCCATGAAAAGTTCAAATAAATGAATGAACAAAGAAAACATGTATTAAGTGTTTACCATGAACTCAGCATTGGGGATACAAATAGAAAAATAGAGATAGTCTTTGCTCTCAGGCAGCTCATATTCTAATGGGGGAGAAAACACATGTGGAAGATTTCAGCTGCAAATCAGATTAAAGGACTTCCAAAAAAATATGTGCTTACCTCTAAAGGATTTTTAACTTTTGGACCCCCAGGACATGATGGATGAAGTTGTAGGAAAATTACATCAAATTGTATCAAATAACTATAAGTTTATGTTTTATTTAAAAACAAATACACATGTGTTTGCTACACAAGCCACAAAATGGAAGCAAGATATTTGGCTATCATTTGAAATAATGATTATATGTAATTAAGTCAGAGGAGAACAGTGAGCTGCTCTCTTGTTTCAACTCTTCCACATGGCAAGTAGTTCTCCCTCACTAGATTGCTGTGAAGGAGTGTAAGAGAGGCAGTGCCCTCCCTCCCCTCCCCAACTCTGCTGGGACATGAATTGCTCTCATGTGGCAGTTGGAGCTGGCCTTCAGCTAGACAAGCTTTCTCTTTTGCTTTGAATTGCTTTGCTTGATCGTACATGACTGAGCAGCCAATCCTGAGATGGACATATCCAGCTTTGGAAGGCACTTTATACATCTGAAAGTTTGAAAGACTGTGTATCCTCAGAAGATGCTAGCTGAACTTCAAGGGGTACTCCCTCTACATCCCCTGCTGGGATTCTTGAAAGAAAAGATGACCACTGACAGGAGGATGAATCCAAATCTTGTTCTGATTTACCAGAGAACTTGGACCTGGAGGGAATTATTTAGACAGTACAGAACTGAGGTGACTTGCGAGTTGCATATTCAGTGGTCTTACAAACTGCTTATGCCTTGATACTTAAATATAAATTTTCTGAAAGAGTATAATAGTGGTTACATATTAATACTCTTGTTGAAGTTGTTCTATGAGTATGTGCTTTGGGGTCTTGTATATGCTAAACATTTCTTTTGGGTAGAGACTGTTATGCATTGGTAACTTTCTATCTCCTTCTCTCTTTGAAAGATCCAAAGCAACAATTAGGTAATACAGTAGATAGAGTATCGGGCCAGGAATCAGGAAGATCTGAGTTCAAATTCAACCCCAGACACTTAGTAGCTGTGTAATCCTGGGCAAATCACTTCACCCGCTTTGCTTCAGTTTCTTCATCTATAAAATGAACTGGAGAAGGAAATGACAAACTATTCCAGTATTTTTGTGAAGGAAACCTCAAATGGGATCACAAAAAGTTGGATACGATTGAGCAACAACAAACAAAAGCCAAAACTTTAACTTTAATTAATTTTCCCCTGAGCATAAAGAGCCAGAAACAAACAAAATCACCTAATCCTTTTGGTGGTGGTCAAGTTTCTCCAGAACCAAAATCAATCCATGTTCATGGGTCTACACCAAAAGTCCCTGAAGTAGAAAGGGACCACAATAACTGTTATTGTCACACCTGTCATGATTAAAAACTAGATAAAATATTGGTCTCCAAGGAAACCAGTAAAAAAAATCTACTGTGCAATATTATTAAAAATATCTGAGGATAGGAATCTCCCATCTTTAAAACTAATAACCCAAATTTTCCTGGGAGTTAGTAATGCCAAACTACAAATCAGAGACAAGTGAACATGGGGTATTTCTGAAAGGCTTGTTTCTCCCCAACTAGATCTCCACTGATACATCATGCACACTCAAATTTCTTTACATAAGAGATAAATATTCCTATATTTTTGTTTGTTTCATGGATCACTATAGGCAAAAATCTCATCCACTGGCAGCTAACTGATCTGTCAGCATTTTCTCAATGATTTATTCTCATCAACAACAGAACTGCCACATCTGGATTTTACCACCTTCACCAGGCAATTATTATGTGAAATAATGGAAACAGATGAAGGAGGGAAAAGTGGCTAGATCTGACAAACAGAAGGAATCCATGCTGTAGATGGCACTGATTAAAAAATCTATTCTCAAAATACCTCATAGTGTAGAAAAGAATGAAAAATGATCAAAGATATTTTTACCTGCCTAAAGAAGGTACTACTATTACTAATGCATATTCTTGTTTTGTCATCACTACAGAATTTTTACAGGATTTACAACCTATGCATATGTTGAGGAAATCTGCAGTATAAGTCAGGAAATGACAGATTTTCACAGAGAAGCCACAGCTATGTGCCATCATCAATCTTAACATCTTTTCCCAAGTTTGCTCCTCAGCCCCCAAAAGTTCTCATTCCCTCTTCAACACAAGACAGAGCAAACTCCACCATCTCTTGCCTACATCTCACAGTTTCAACATTTCTGTTATCTATTCCCTATCCCACAGAGAATTCTGAGTCTCTTTGAATGTCCCACTCTTAGATTCACATTTTAATAAATTCAGGCAACTTCATTTAAGTTAAATGCCTAGAGACCTTCTCTATCATGTGTTTCTTGTTCTTTCTGATACCTAAAAGACTCAAAAAACTATATAAGAAAAACAATAGCAGTCAGCTGAAACAAAAGTTGCTCCAGACAGAAATCTCAGAGGGGCCAATGCATTCATCTTCTATGGGACTTAGCTGTTTCATCTACCGAACAAGAGAATCAGACTCAGGTTCCTTTATCACTTTAAAATTCCATGATGCCATGGATTTGTGTCTCTCTGCATATTCTAGTTCATTCCAAAGCCAAATATTCATGGTTTGGAGATCATCTGTGCCTCTACTCTTTCATTAGTGTAAATAATAAAAACTTTTTCAAATGCAATCAGTCAGTCAGTCAAACTCAGAAACATCTTCACTCATCCTTTTTGCTTATCTCAATCACATCCTAGCTTGGTCTTGATACTAAAAGGTTGAAATTTGGAAAGTAAGAGAAGAAAAAGAAAGAATATTTCCAATTATATAATAAAAAGTAATTGGGAAAATGAATGTTGAGATATAGACATGCTTTTTTCTGGGCAACTTTTCAAGAATGCATCTCATCTACAAAGTGATGTGCATCCAATCCATCCATTTGATTCCTCAAATTTAATTCAATGCAATATTTATCCAGTGCCTACTGTGTGCCAAGTAATGAGGTAGGTACTAGGGTTGTTAATCCAAAAGAAAACACAACCTGACTTCTAGGAACTGACACCCTCTTGATAAGAAAGAAAGAATTAAAGGGACAATAGCTCAAGTTCCACACTCCATCAATTAATTTATTTTTAGTTGTTCTCATGTAGCATAAACTTTTAATGTTTTCAGAGCAAGAAAGGCAAGTGTGGTATTAACCAAACACAATTTGATTCTCTGAAAGAAAAAAAAAGAGAGAAAAGTTTTTTTGAATTAAAAAAAAAACAGATTAGCTAAAAATATTCAGGAACAAACTACAAGGAGAGAGGGAAGCTCTTGGATATTAGTATTCTTCCATGAAGAAACTCTAAGAGCTCTCCAAATCAAACCATTGTCAAGATTTAGGAACAGCATCCCTGATCATTACTGAGAAATGCAAATTAAAATGGCTCTGGATACCACCTCACATATATCAGATTGACTAACATGACAGAGAAGGAAAATGACAAATGCTAGAGGGAATTTGGAAAAATTGAGAAACTAATATTGGTAGAGTTATGAACTAGTCCGATCATTCTGGAAAAATAATTTGGAATTATGCTCAAAGGACTATGAAATTGTGCCTTTTTTATATACCCTCTGATCTAGAAATACCACTTTTAGGTTTATATTCTGAAGAGATCAGAGACAAGGGGAAATGATCAATTTTCACAGAAACATTTATAGCAGTTATTTTTTTTTGTTGTGAAAAGAATTGGAAATCAAGAGGATATTCATCAATTGGAGAATGACAGAACATGGGAGGTGGAGGCAATATGATGGAAAGTAGACATGTCTCTACCTGACCTCCTCTAAGCTCTCCTAAAATCAACATTAGATTAAGCCTCTGTACTGGTTTTGAGTGACAGAACCCACAAATATCTGTAGTACAATAAATTTCCAGATGATACTATGGATGAACTTCAGCAAAGATCTGTTTAAATCAGGCAGGAGGAGAGGCTGCCAAGCCCAGACTGTAGCACAAGGAGCCTGGGGCAAGGAGGTGGGATTGGGATCCAGGGCCTTGTGGCAACCATGCACAGGGAAATCTACTGTAATGTTCTTAGGCTACTCTGTCCTGGTTACAAGGCAGTGGATCAGCAGATTAGCTGTAAGATATTCAAAGCAAATATAAAAGGCAAATAGAGAGCCCCTGAACCCTAGAAAAATGTGGGACCTGGCCATACCTACCCAGCACCAGAAGTTGACAGCACTGGCCCCAGGGCAAACTGAAGCAGCTGTCATCTCTTTGCCTTAAAAGCAGACCTCAACCTTTAAAAAATTGAGCAAAAAAAGCAAAAAAGAATTCTAATCATGGACAATTTTTATGGACAAAGAGAACAGATCTCGTACCCTGAGGATCCTAAAGGCAAATCAGCTTCAGATGAAGCCCCAAAGGCTTATATAAGTTGGTCCCCAATTCACAAGGCTCTCTTGGAAGAATTCAAAAGAAATCTTAAAAGAAAATTAATAGAAAATGGGGGAAGGAAATGAGAACTTTGCAAGAGGGTATGGAAGAGGAAAAATAGAAATTATCTGAAGAAAGCTCCTTAAAATAGATTTGATGAAATGGAAAAGGCAAATAATTCCTTACAAAATAGATTTGGTAAATAGAAACAGCATATATCTCCTTAGAAAATAGATATGAAAAAGAAGCCAATTCACTGAAAAACAGAATTTGTGAAATGGGGAAAAAATGCAATAAACAAAACACCTCAATTGGCCAAATGCAAAAGGAGATTAAAAAAAAAAAAGCTAACTGAAGAAAATCATTCACTAAAAATTAGAATTGAACAAATGAAAGTGAATGAGACTTTCAAGAATCGGTCAAACAAAAAAAAAATGAAAAAATAGAAGAAAATATAAAATACCTCACTGAAAAAACAACTGACCTGGAAAATAGCTCTAGGAGAGACAATCTAAGAATTATTGGACTCCTGAAAACCATGATGAAAAAAAGAGCCTAGACATCATCTTTCAGGAAATCATCAAGGAAAATGGACTGCATGTCCTAGAACCAGAAAGTAAAATAGCCGTTGAAAGAATTTACCAATCACCTCCTGAAAGGGATCCCCAAATGAAAACTCCAAGGTACATTGTAGCTAAATTTCAGAATTAGCCAATCAAGGAGAAAATATTGAAAGCAACCAGAAGGAAACAATTCAGATAACAAGGAGCCACATCAGGATTACCCAGGACCTAGCAGTTTTCACTTTAAAGATCAAAAGGCATGGAATCTCATATTCTGAAAGGCAAAGGAACTTTGATTGCAACCAAGAATCAACTATCCAGTAAAATTGAGCACCATCTTTCAGGGAAAAAGATGGACATTCAATGAAACAGGTGAATTTCATCTATTTCTGATGAAAAGACCAGAGCCGAATAGAAAATTTGATCTTCAAATACAGAACTCAAGAGAAGCATAAAAAGATAAAAAGGAAAGAAAAAATAACTCTCTTTTAAAGTTAAAAAGCTTATATCCCTATATGGGAAGATCATATGTTTAACTCTTGAGATCTGTATCTCTGTTATGGGTATACTTAGAGGGTGCAGTTATCACTTGATTTTATTGTGATGATTTAAAAAAGAAACTAGAAGAGGAAAGGTGACTATACAGGAAGAAGAGGAAAATGGAATTAAAATAGGTAAATTACATCTTATGAGGAGGCAAAAAACACCTCATCAGAATTGGTTCAAAGAGAGAATATCAGACACATTTTGCTTCATAGAGAAGCTTTTTTCACCGTATAGGAAAGTAGAAGGGAAAGGGAGAGAGGAGGCTAATAGAAGGGAGAACAGAAGTAGAAGGGGAAAGGTATGAGAATGACAGGAAATGTTAGAGCTTATAATCATAATGAAATACTATTGTACTGTAAATATATATATATATATATATATATATATATATATATATATATATATATATATATATATATATTTATATATATATACACATATATAAAATGTGCAGGATGGTTTCAAAAAAACACCTGGGAAGACTTATATGAATCCATACAAAGCAAAGTGAAAGAACTAGGAAAACATTCTACACAGTAACAGGAGCATTTTAATGATGATTTACTGTAAAAAAATTAAAATAAAATAAAAACCAACTATTCTGGTCAAGACAATGATCCAAGCCAATTCCAAAGGACCCATGATAAAAAAAAAATGCTATCTATCTCCACAGACAGACAATTGATGAGTTCTGAATAAAGATTGAAGCATACTTTTTAAAATTTGCCATTTTTGTTTTGTTTATTTTTATTTTATTTTATTTTTGCAATGTTAATAGTGTGGAAATATATTTTGCATGATACTTCTCAAGGCAGGAGGAGGTACAGGGAAAGGAAGAGAATTTGGAATTTAAAATTTTTAAAGTGATTGTTAAAAATGTTTTATATGCAATTTAAACATTTTTAAAAATAAATAAAAATAATTTTTAAAAAAGAAAAAAAAAGTCCAATATCTCTGAAAAGAGAGCATTTAGAGAAGGAAGTCCCATAAGAGAAAAATAAAATGAGCTATTGTAGCACCAACTCCAGCAAGAAATCTGAAATTCAAGTAAGGGAGCTCAAAACCATGTTTAAAACATAAGATTTTGTCTTTTCTATATTTTTCATGGGAATCTTTAGGACAACTCTGGCTAAATTTATGGCGTTTTGATATTTGTAGTCTTAGCATCACAGTGAGTAGAAGGAACAATCCTATATTAATGCACTTTTCAGGAATGGTAATCTGAATAAGACATCTCTACAGGGAATGTCCACTTGAGAAGAGCCCTGGTACAAAACTCCCAGAAGGCTCTTCTCCAAATTCTACAGGACACAATGTGAAAAATAGTGATCAAATTAATAGTACTCTTCCTGAAGAGGCATGTCAATCACTTGCTCTATGGCTCCATTCAACATTCCTCAAAGTTCCAATCCAAATAACCTTTCTGTGATCCCCTTAACAATGATAATAATAGTAGTGATGATGATGATGATGATGATAACATAGTATGAAGTTTGCAAAGCACTTTATATATATATATATATATATATATATATATATATATATATATATATATATATATATATATAAAATTTAATATGTTCCTCACAATAACCCCTTAAAGAATGATTATCTTTATTTTTGTAAGATAGAAATAGAAATAGAAAATGGGTTAAAAAATTGTACAGGCTTATATAATTATTCAAGTGTCTGGGGCGAGATTAAACTCAATTCTTTTTACATTGTAAGTTTAACACCTCATTCATTGTCCCACCCAACTGCCTAGATGAGGTACTTTTCCTTCTTTAGGGAAGGGACCATCTTGTTTTTATCTTTGTATCTGTAGCATATAATAAAATTCTTTGCACACAGTAATTGTTTAATAAATGATTTTTCATCCATTTATTCACAAAGCCAGAGCAGTAATCAAGATTTTTTAAATGCTGCTATAAATTACTGAATTCCTGATTTAGAAGAGACCTTAGCAGTCATCTCATCCAAATCTTATCTGAATATGTATTCCCTAAACCGTAATTCTGGAAAATAGCAATATGATCTTCATCTGGAGATCTCTAAAAAAGAAAATAAAAAACATTATGTTCCCAAATAGTCCACGCCACTTTGAATTTGAACTCAGGCATTCTAAACTTGAAGTTCACAGGGTTCATAGATAGATTCCACAGGGTCTATGAACTTCAATGGGGGAAAATCGATCTCTCTTTTCACTAATCTCTGAAACTGAACATTTCCTTCAACTATTTAAAATTATGGATTCTGGGAAGTGGTCCAAAGATTTCATGAGGCTGTCTAAGGGGTCTATATATACACAAAAAAGTTGAAACTCCCTCCCTTAATTGTTATAGAGTGGTTGTTTGGGGATTTTTTTCCCATTAAGCTTAAATTTGTTTCTTCATAATTTTCCCCCATTCAATAATTAATTTGAACCCAACACACGGAAAGCACCTACATGTACAAAGACACTGTGTCAATTGCTAGGGATACAAAGACAACAAGAAGATAATCCCCCACCTAGCTCCATTCTCTAGGGCCAAAGTGAGTTAGTCTTATTCTTATGTGGTAGCCCTTACCTTCCTGTATCTAATAAATACCCCCAAAAGAATTGACTCAGTAGATGCTAGCTATTTTATCATTTCACATATAATATTAATGGGTTGCAACTACCAATTTTTTACCATGGCTCTCTCTACCAAAGATTTGTAATGAAATGAGTCCTGGACAATCAAAATTATAAGGTTTGAATGGAAAAAAGAAAAATGAAAGGGAACACTTTTACTTTATTTACTTTATTCTTTCCAAAATTTCTGAATCTTATTTTTGCTCAAACTAAGCTAATTCATGGAGTAAGGGATTCCATAAATTTCTTTCTTCTCTGAACTCCATGATATTTTATCAGAAGTTTAAAAAAAAACTCTTTAAAAATCATAAAAAGTCTGAGCACAAAAGAAATTTGGTTGAAAGTGATTTGGAGTCAGATTGACTTAATTCAAATACCAGTTCTGTTATTTTCTACATATATGACTTCATGGCCTGGTATTCACTTGTCTGAGGCTTAGTTTCCCCATCTGTAAAATTAGAATGTTTGAGGAGGTTTCTCAATTCTAGTCTGTGAAACTAATGATATCAAAGAGAAAGGAATTAAGGCAATTAGAAAAGAAAAGTTAAATATATTAGAAAGTTCTGGGCATTATAGTGATCGATCCAAAAGCCCTGGTCTCACCATCACCCCCATTCCTTTTCACCTCTCCTCTTTTGAAAACTGTTGCTCCAGAACACTATGGCATGGGGCAGACCCCACTCTAACTTAAGACTTGGGAAAAAATGCTTGTCTGACCTCACAAGTCTGAATCTTGAAAATATTTTCTCATAGAAACTCCCTCCCCTAACCCAAACACTTCTCCAGCTATTTTCTGTCCTCTAGGCCTTTGAGAAGTCACTGTTTTCCAGTCTAGGAAGTCAACAGATAGGAGTACATAAATATCATTCAAAAGATATGGCACACATGGTCTTATAAAATGTAATCAAGGCTGGAGCAGGCTGGCCAGACAACCTTGCCACCATTTATACTGTTGTGTTGATGGGAAAATACGTTCCATGTTCCAAAACAACTGACTTAGTAGGTAACTTTTGGAACATAACCTATTCTCATTTGGAAACTGCCTGTACAAAGGAGGAAATGGTCTAATTATTTTGAATGTTGTTCTTTTTCCAACCCTCATCCTTCAAGACCAAGCACAAATTGTTCCTCCTATATAATTTCTCCCTAGACCACACCAGTCCAACATGATGTCTTCTTCCTTCTGAACTCTTATAATATTATTGTTTTGTGCAACACATTTGGCAAGTAATCCTGTCCTGACCTGGGCCAGGACTTTCCTGGATTGTTATCTATCTGTATCATTACTTGGCTTTTGACACATTTATGTCTTGGTTCCAAAACCACATTGTCAACTGCTCAAAGATCAGGACTGCAACTTTATCTTTCCTTTTAATGCCTATAGTCATTAATTCTATATCTTCTCCACAACACATACTCAAGGAAAATTGACTGAGTGAGTTTTTGGGGTAGACACAAAATATTTGAAGATCTACAATCCATTATAACTGTCAATATATGATCAAAATATGAATTTAATTAATTCAAATCTTATTCCAGCATCAATTTAGTTAGTGCAAGATAGATGGTAACACTGCCCAAAAAGCATACAAGCAGAACCCTATTTTAATTAATCCAACTAATTAATTTAATTAATGGGAGTTTGGCTTAAGTGAAGCTTAGAGAGTCAGATGCAGTGCATTTTGTAAGAATCAGCATGTGTCATCTTTGGAATCACATTGATTGTTTCCTGTTTCGCCTTTGCATGCTCAGACTGGATAAAGATCTACTGCCCTAAGATATGGAGACATAAAATTTCCCTCCTTAAACATCATATTTGCCTAGTTCTACACATACATCTCATCATTCTCAAAGGAACTTAAACTTTCATAAGAAGTAAACAAACAATGGTGATAATACTGGACTGGTATTACATGTACTATAATAGGATTATACATAGCATAAGAATTCTCACACTGGGCCAGACCCAAGACCCTTTATTTAGCTTAGAAATCTTCACCTGGGGGGCACTTAGAGAAATCTACACCATTCTCCTCTATCACTTCTATTAAGGGATAAAGTATACAGCCTCAAATATTCTAGGTCTCACTGTTAATTTACTTTAAATCATTAAACTTCTCATTTTTTTTCAGAGTGATCCAACTCAGAGTAGGGAGATCTATAAATTTGCCTCCTCTCCACTCCCCTGTGTCAATTGGTACTTTATTTCAAAATTTGCCATAAACAAACAAAAATTATTTTCCTGTTCAATGGGTCATAGTACACAAAGCAATAAGGGGAATAGATTTGAAGTTCATGCCCTTGGGATGTTTAAAATCTAGTTTCAAATAATTTTCAGGGGATAGAGCATTAACTTTGGAATTAGAAAAAAACAATTTTGAATCCTACTTTATACACTTACTACCTATGTAATCACAGGCAAGTCAAATTAAAAAGCTTCAGTTTCCTCATCTGCATGATAGGAATAATAGTATCTAACTCACAGGGTAGTTATAAGTTAACATAAATCCCTTACTAAAACTTGAAAACATTCTATAAATGATCATTATTATTATTATTATTATTATTATTATTATTTGTTTTGAACTTGAATCTCTTTATGATATTGTGCTAGTGAAGTTTATTCATTTAACAAGGATTGATTTAATCTAGCTAAATGCATTGATGACTTTAAAAACTTCACTAATATGTAGATTTAAATTATGGGATTCCTTTCTAGTTTATACTTTTCAGGACTGAATAGACCTAACCTTTCTAGTCTGCCTTTTTACCTCGCACATAGCTACCAGACACTTCCAAAGTTAGATCTATGATACTGACCCCATGTGCAGGGAATGGGGTAACATTGTCCCAGTGAGGATAAATCCATGCAAGTAGAAAAGATGGTATGTTCAGCCTGATTCTTCATCCTGCAGCCTAAGGGTTGTAATCCTCTGGAGGGAAATTTAGTCAAATCTTTTAGATGAAATAGGGAAAATGCTAGGTCAACGTTTTTCTCTCTTGTATAGAAATGGAGTCCTAAATGAGGTTTGGAGGCACTAGGAGATTAACTGGCTCATCCAGAGTAATTAAACCAATGTGGGTCAAGGGTATCCCTCAAACCAGCTCTTCCTGACCCCAAAGAAAGTGCTCTATGCATTATTGTTGCTTTGCAAATGCCAATCTGCATTGATAGAGGGACCTTCCCATACTAATAAAATGAAAGGTCTGGTGCTATAGAAAACATCTGTCCATTGGAGACACCTCCTCCAGATTTCCACCAGGGACACCACTAAGCTCCTCTGAGAGACAGATACTGAAGAATCAGAGATGTACACGAGATGCACAATTCATGATCAGCAATATTCTCAATTTGGAGAAAATTGTGCAGAAAATCTGGGAAATGGACAAAGCAAAATCTGAAAAGTCAAAGAATTCCCAAAAATAGGAGCTCAAGATACCCCTCTTAGGCAAGGATATGCAACTTTTCAGCTACAGAATTGAAGCTTCTGTTTACTTCTCTTCATTGAACCGTACTTAATAATTTTCCAAGGATTTCTCTCCTATTTTTTCCTTTTCATTGAATTTACAGTGTCTTTTTGCATCAACCAGGATGATGACCAGGACCCAGGTTGGATGGGTGGAAGAAGGACTTCCATTTTCCCCATTTGTAAGAAATCTGCTATCAAAATTACAGATTAAAACAAACAAACTAGTTGAAACTTTTTTATCAGTCTCCTTCTTGTAAAAGAGCTGAGTTTCTTTGAACCTGGAAGCTAGTTCTTGTGTAGATAAGCCTCAAGAGTCTGCAGAAAATCTATTTGTTTTTATGCCTTCTTGGCTTCCTTTCAACTTCAAACAAATAGAAAAGTGCTGAGAACAGTAATGAAAGTTGAACAATAATAGCTTTTGTACTTATTAATCCGAGGGGATCCAAAGCAAGCAGCCTGAGGGGCTACTTTTCATCCTAAATGAAAACAAGGAAGAATGTTCTTCTGAAAGAAAAAACGTAGGAGGGAATGGACATTGGCTAAGTCATGAAAAATAAAAACAAAACATAATAGTGCCAATAGCCCCCATATAATTAAGAAAGAGCTTTCATTTTAAAGCACATCATCAAGAACCTTAAAAAAAAAAGATCCATAACTGTGGCCCCCATTTCATTGCCATCTAGTTCCATTGAAACAAAACTCTAATATCCTAGAGAACAGGACACTGACTAAACAAACATTGGTAGATTCTTTATGTACAGAGAGCATGGTAGAAGGAGTTGGGGACTGGAAGATGGAAAGGAGAGAGAGAATGCTATCTTTCCTGCCTTCATGTAAGTTACAGTCTAGTGTTGTGATGGACTAGAGACATATCAAATCAAAACGATCTTATTCAGAGAGCCATCGTAACAATGGCTACCAATTGCTCTAATCATTTTAGCTAAATGATGCACCATCACCTACGGAGATGGTCAAAATAACTGGATTGACAGTGATGGGTACACACTGGTTCCAAAGAGAGCTCCCTGTTTCTCTTCTACATCACCCTTCTTTCTCAGCAAATTTCAGTAATCTTCTATTTTACCTGAAATCAAATACAAATTCTGTTTGACATTGAAACGTCTTCAAAACCTGGTTCCAACCCACCCATTTCACCTTATTACATGTTACTCCCCTTTTTGTACTTTTTTCCTAAATTCAATTTTATTTTCAATTAATAAAAATCTATTTTCTCACCCTCCTACCTCACCTCATTGAAAAGAATAAGAAAAGGAAAATTCTTGTAATAAATACACATAGTTAAGCAAAACAAATTCGTACTTTGTCCTTGTTCCAAAGCTATGTATCTCATCCTCCACCTCTCTGTCACAAGGTGGAGGGCATACTTCATCATCTAGTCTCTGGAATTGTGATTGGTCATTATATCAACAAGGACCGATGCCTTCATTCATTCTGGCCTACCAAACTGCCACTCTTGCAAGTATTCACAAATGACAATTCATCCATCATCTTGGAACTTTTGCACAAACTATCATCATGCTTTTCTCTTCACCCCTGCTCTTAGAATCATATTTCTTTAAAACTCAGTAACATAGCTTGTTCAACTTGAAACTTTTTCTGATTCCCCAGGACTGCTAATGACTTCCACCTCAACTCCCAATTGCCTTGAATATCCATGTACACATTGATGTCTAAGCCAGTGACTTAGATAATTGTGACTAAGTCACAGTCTAGATATGTACATGTGCATGTATATATATGCTTCCCTTAATAGGATGTATAACAGAAATTATTGGGGGATTTGCAGGTTTGCTGTACTAATGTGCTTCCCACAGTGCTCTGGCTGGTTAGTCTGGTCTCTTGCTGAGAGATTAGTCCTTGCTGGGATGACACAACTACTTTTCATCGGTCCCTAATTATTAGAAGCTATTTCAAATATGATGGGTGATTGATGAACTCTTCTCACAAAACTATATGTAAGAAGCTTTCTATAATCCTCCTTATTCTTAGTCCCTCCCCTCTGCCTCAGGATCAGTTGCTGCATTGATGGTAGATTATTTAACTTGAAAACACTATAAGCCAAGAGTAAAGTAGAAGAAAAGTGGTATGCCTGTGTGTGTGTGTGTGTGTGTGTGTTGTGTGTGTGTGTGTGTGTGTGTGTGTGTGTGTGTACACACTCAGTACAAGGTCTGGGGATGAAATGCAGCAAAGTATGGGACTTTTCTCTGCTACTACTGCTAATTTTGAACTAACAATACCAAGAAAATAAAGGTTCTCCACCAGCCAGCACCAGACATCAATACATGGAACCATTACTTATAGATAATGGAGAAGTGTTGATATTGGACAGGTGCTGTGCTCTGTGAACAAAGCAGAAGTTACAGTATCTCCAAAGAAATATGAACTGCAAATTTAGAGCCATCTCTGACCCAAATGTCCATAAGGAGTTTTTGGGGCCAACATGTGGTAGGGCATATATTGGTCCAGTCAATCACAGTCAGACACATTGTACCTTAACCCCAACATAGCGAAGTCATCTTGGTCCTCTTCAAAAATAAAGGATGGTAAACAACATCCAATTTATCATCTATATCTTGTATTTGGTTGTTTGTATTTTGTCTCCTCCATTAGACTATGAGCTCCTTGAGAGCAGGGACTAGTTTTTTTTCCTTTTTTGTATCTCAGTGCTTAAAGCAGTGCCTGAAACACAGTAGGTGCTTAATAAATGTCTTTTGACCCTAATACAAGTTGATGATTTATTCAATTGGGTTTTGAATCTTTCCTATTCTCCTCAGCTGCTAGCATTTTTTTCATCTGAGTTATCTTTCATCTAATCTACATGTATCTTAATATATCTAATTACTTTCATGTTGCCTTTTCTGTTAGAATATGAATTTCTCAGGGACAAGAATTATTTTTCCTTTTTTTCTTTTGCTTTCTTTTTCTATATCTTCAGTTTTTAACACAGTGCCCTAAACATAATAAGTGTTTAACAAATGCTGGTTGATGGACTGTTTCTTCTTCTGCATATGTTTGGTCTCCCTTGGGTTTCTAGCAAAGAGAGGAAAAGGGATTCCTTCCCTATACACCAGCCCCACCCGGGACTTGGCTTGGTTATTGATTCTTTTGTTAGTTTGAGAGTTTCTGAGTTAAGGTCTGCTACCAAGTGAGGGAAAATTTCTTTAACCTGCTTAAAATGTTTCTTTGATGAAAATCTGTAGCCAATGGATTACAGAAAAATATGGGCCAACTGGCCAGGAGACCTATACTTTGGGAGTTGCTCTGATAATGCTCTCCAACAGTTGTCCTTACTTTCGGGGGAAGTACAATGGACCATTTGAGATGTTTTGAATTTCCTGGGTTTTGCTCATGCATGCTTTTTGCTTCTTATGCCGTTTCTAAGTTGGAGATAATAAACACTTCTGCTCAACACATGCTCTTATTCTATGTTAAACCCCTTTCTGGAAGAGTCCTTATTACTGGAATCCAGGAATACCCTATGCATATCTCTAACTTTCCTTATAGTTATAGTAGGGCCAGGACAGAGCCAAAGAAAGAAATCTGCAATTCCCCAGGGTCTCAAGGCCCTCAGGATGAGTCTGCACCCAGGTGAGCCCAGGCTCCTTTGAAACTTCCATAGATTGCAATTGCAAATTCCTTATGGGCAGAGATGTTACAATTCTTTATATTATTTCCCAAAGCTTAGCACAAAATTTGGCACACAGCAGGTGAATAAAAAGTACTTGTTGATTGAGAGGACATTCCATCCTCCACTGTCAAATTAATGACCTTTACAAACATTTTTATGAGACTTACTCGTTCTAAGGGTCAAATTCAATCAACATTTAAGCCTTTGAAGTTTCCTTAAATAACAGTTCTTCTAGTATTAAGAAGGCATTCTGCACATTCTGCACAGGATCAAAGGGATACAAAAATAGTAACAACAGAGGTCCTTCTCTCAAGCATATCCCACGCTAGTAGCACAGGAGACAAACTATGTTCATATAACCATAATACTTGTTTTTGCTTTTAAAAAATTATTCTATGAATTTAGCAAACATTAATAAATGAACATTTCCATATACAGTGAAGAGAAAAAGAAGGTTGTTTCTGAATCCATAAGTGTCTAACACAAAGTATTTTTTAAATTTATATTAAGTTTGGGATGGTAGTACCCATACTCCCCTATTTGCCAATATACCCTTCTGAACTTCCTTCTGCTTTCTTCTATGTGTTTTAAAATGTTTCATTGATATCCTTTTCTCTTTTAATCTCTATAATTCCTCCCATTAATCTCTCCAGCCAAAAAATTAAAACCAACTCTTCCTTTCTAATCAATTGGTGCAGTCCAGAAAATCAAATTTTAGCCACAGTGGTTAATGTCTGAAAATGTATGTCTTAGTCTATACCAACTGTCTCCCACCATCTGTCAAGAGATGGTCAAGAGATGGGAAGCTTTAATAAATTGTCTGGACGAAACAAGAATTAGTGAGCTATAATGGAAGAGGTATCCAGAAAAGCTCGGTTTGAATCTGGCTTCTTAGATTAGCCATGGGACCATAGGCAAGTCAGTAAAGTAATTCAACTTCTTGAGCCTTGGTTTTCTAGCTTGAAAGTGGAGTAATCTATAAAGAGTCTGCCATACATGCCTCACAGAATTATTGGGAAGACTGAATGAGATGGCGCATACAAAGTGGTTTCACAATAATTGAAATGCAATATAAAATATAAAATATATTGACTATTATAGCCTTGTCAAAAATTGTGGTGACTGCATTAGCTCCCTGGATACCTTAGAATTAGCCAGAGTCAGGATAAGCAAAAGTTTTATTCTTGGTCCTTAGGATCTCTGAGACCTTACCTCCTCCACTCTCCTGACTAGTGACCCTGGCTAATCTCCCTGCACCTCCTAGTCCCTCCCACAATTCTCTGTATACACCAAATGATTGGGCCAGCACAGGATAATGGGAAGGGTATTTTCCAAATACTCTTATAGAGTATTGTCCAATCAGTAATTAGCCTCAAGTGCTTGATTGTCCCACCTCAGTGAATTGACTCAAAAGCCTCAGCCCCTTACAAAAAAATTTTCTTCACCTAATGGTGAACCTTCTGGTAGTGAGCTTTCTTATATTTAGATTGGTTCTGGACCAGCAGACTTCATGGTGTGGTGGAAAGATCACTGAGTCTAGATTCAAATCCTAGCTCAGTGATTTACTACTTGACTCTGGACAAATCATACAACCTCCATAGTCCTCATTTTCCCCTTCTGCAAAATGAGGACATTGGACAAAATGGACTCTGAGGTCATTTACATGTCTACATCTATGATTGGTCCTATGAACTTACATCCTCTTCCAATGCGGCAACTCTTATGACCTTCAAATAACATGAGTGATAGGATATTGTGTGGTAGGTTGAATTCCACTACATGATGATCTTGGATGGAGAAAAAGTCACATTTTGATTTTCATTCATTTTCCACTGAAATTTAGCTTTTTATCAATTATGAATTTTTCTTAAATTACTCAAAGAAAGGTACTAGAGACTTTATATATTAACAAAGTATTCTGTGATATAGAAAAGGTTGAAAATTCCTCCTTTGCAGCACTCTTCTTATCTCTTTTCCTCTTTTTTAAAGAGAAAACCTTTTATATTCCAAGTTCTTTGTTAGACTAGAGGGTCAGGGAGGATCTTTCTCTTTTTTAAGGCACAAGTCAGTTTGGAACCGTTAGCAACAAAACTAGTGCTGGTCCCTTTTTCAGTTACTTACTACTCTGGTGGGAGCTGGGTGAGAGGAAGGAGGATTATTATTTTCTCCATTCCAAATAATGGCAAGGTGTCAAGTGATAATTATGATATTGCTGAGGATCGCAAAATAGGCAGGCTCTTAGCAAATGATGGACACACAGGACATTGGCAGCCTATACTCAAAACCTTTTCAACTCAAATGAGATAATGCATGAAGAGTGCTTTGCAAACCTTAAAACACCATATAAATGTCAACCATTATTCTTGGTAGAATCTGTCAGATCTAGTGAAAATTGAAGAATCGTCATCTCTGGGCCTCAGTGGCTCCATTTGTCAAATGATAGTACTGGACTGAATGATCCCCTGATTTTTAACTAGCTCTGAATTCTGTGTCTCCAAGAATAAAAGCCATCTGGGGAAGAAGAGATTACACATTAAAGAATTAGAACCCAGCTGAAGGATGGCTGCCAAAATGAAGACAAAGATGAAAGGGGAAATGGAGAATTGTGAAACTCCTGGATTACTTACTGTGAATGATGAAAATTAAGTGAATACTTAGGCTTCAAGATTATACCTAGTTTAAAGAGGTTTCCTGGTGGGGAAACTGAAAAAGGATTGTTCACCTTTAAAACTGTAGGAGGGAAATAAACAGCAAAAAAATAGTTTCTTTCTCAAATGTTTTATTGAATTTTGTTCTTATTTGTTTACTGTAGTTCATCTAGTTTAAATGAAATGAAATGTTTAATCCTTCCTCCAGAAGAAGAAACAAAATAAAACTATTTCAAAGAAATAACAATGAAAAGGGGAGGAATGATTTTTAAACTAAGTAGCACACACTAAACCAGGGATTCTTTGCTTTTTTTGTGTCAAAGAACCTAATGTAAAACTATGTATCCCTTCTAAGAATAATGCCATAATCTATAAAGTACTGTATTTGAAGTCAGGGAGACCCTAATTCAAATCCTGCCTCTGAAATTACTGCTGTTACCCTGTAGAAGTCCATTAACCTTTTTGAGGCTCAGTTTCCCTATCTGTAAAATGATTGTAATAAGAGCATCATCTCAAAAAAACTATTTGTGTAAAGCCCTTATAAACTTTACAATATTATATAAGTTCATTCTATTATTATTAAATGCATAAAATAAAGCACATATGATTACAGAGGAAATCAATTATATGGAAATAGTTATCAATTTTTTAAGTTCACAGATACCCGATTAAGATCCCTTGTTTGAGGCTAATGTTTCTGGTGAACTCTGTTCACAAGGCTTTGACCTGGAAAGGACCTCAGTGATGATCAAGTACATCTCTTTTGCTTTAAAAATGGGGAAATGAAGGTCCAGAGAAATAAAAACAAGTGATTTGCCTAAAATCATAAAGCTAGTAACACAGAGAGAATTTGAATCCAGACCTTGTGACTTTAAATCCAGCACCCTTTCCTCTCACACTAGCTTGTAAACTTTAGCCACAGACTAATAAATATCTTTTATGTTTAATGAGCCATTCTGTATACAATCATTCTGATTTATCATGGAAGAAGGACCAGGAATAAAAATATCACTTGAATACCCAAAAGCCTTGAAAAAAAACCACAAGCCTGAGATAAGAACATTAACAATGGTGCATTATTTCCCAACAGTCCTTTCATTTATGATGGAATTCTCTACTTCTACTTTATAGCAACTAAGCACACTTTTAAAATACTGTCTAATTTAAATTCAAGTGTCTGCACATGGCCAAACACAGATTTCATATGCAGAAGCGTTGCCGGAGGGAATTCACATAGATCAAGATCGATATCAACTACCTTAAAAAAACAACAGAAGATAAATAACATCATTCCAAAAAAAAAAAAAAAACATTTCTCTTAACTCCCAAGGAAAGAAAGGTATTTTCAAATGAGATGTTAAAAACAAAACCTAGGAGGAGAATATGATTTAGTCAGGTGAGAGACACATAAATTAAAGAGATAAAAAGTATAATTAAAGGTGAGAGCAGATATTATAACTTATAAATGCAGGCTGCAACATTCCTATTGCCTACCTGGCAAGGATTTTGTGGGGCAAACATTGTGGAAGCCTTAAAAGTACCACATCCTAGAAAATAAACTTGCTTGAGCATCTGCTCCATCTAGAGCACCCTTTTAGAATCTAAGGATATGAAGACAAAATGAAAAACCTCTCTTGACCTCAAAAAGTTTACATTCTATTGAGAGAATAGAACATCGAAATAATCAAGTTTATACATGATAATGTGATGCACAAATTGGATCGATTATAATAATAGTATGCATTTGTATAGCAACTTAAGGTTTTCAAAGTGTTTTATATCTCATATCGCCATTGATATGTAAATGTGAGTCAGATCAAGTCAATGAGCATGTATTAAGGCTTTCTATGCAACAGGCACTCTAACTATGGTTGATATGTGAGCTGCAATTATTAATTTGTTTTCTTAATTAAAACAAGGCATTTGGAGGCATTGTGGATAAAGAATTGGTCTCAAAGTCCGGAAGATGTGTTCAAGTCCTGACTTAACACACACTGGCTGTATGACTGTGGGCAAGTCACTTAATATCTCAATACCTCAAGCAAAACTCTTAAATTGTGGAGCAGGCATTCAACTGTATTAATAGGGAAAACTTCCTCATTCAGAGTTCCCTAAGCTAAAGAAATCATGAATCTATTTCAAAATAAATAATAGTAATATTATTCCCAAATCCCTTAAATAATAGTGTAGAAAACCTCCATATTTAGATGAAAAGTCTTAAGGTACTTTAAAAAAAGAACAAATTCAATCAATGATCTCAATATTCATAGAAGACTCTACTAATATTCCAAGCCAGCTGCCATCCCTTAGTAGTACTCATGCAGAAACAGCATGAAATATCCAATATTGAGTAGACTCATGCTGTTCCCAGTGGAACAACTTACCATAACTTAGCATTTACACAAAGAGTGCCAGCCCACAATCCAAAGGGATGATGACATTTTGACAGATTCTTGATCTTCTCTCCCACTCAAGACACTCAGGGGTCATGATATTAGGAACACTTGCTGTAAACCAACATTGGATTCCTAGAATCTGAGCTACTAACATAACAAGGTCTCCTGGAAGGCTACTTAAGAGGAAGATAAAAGTCAGAGTGACAGGCTGGCCATCCATATGGTGAGAGCCTGCTGATGTCACCAGCAGTTTTTCACTTTGTATTAAGGCTTCTGGGAATGTCATGGCATCCTCAGCCTCATTGACCCTTTCACAGCTATCTTTGGCTTCCATAGTTCCCTGCTAGCTCCTCTACTCAGTTGGGAGATACTGGCTGACTGCAAATGTATCCCAGAAGACAAAGCTGCAGATAAAACTAGATAGTATCAATTAGTGGTGTGTCATGTCTGCAGTTACAAATTCATGCACTCCCAAAAGTCACCTTGTTTCTTGTATAAAGTGACAATTGCAAAAAACTGAGAAATGCCACTAAAGGTATCTCTTAGCAGGCACATAATATGATGTCAACAGCAACAGTAACAGCAATTCAGATTCTTTTAGCCCTTTAAAGTTTAGAAGAGGTCTGTCCTCTTCACAACAATCCTGAGAAGTAGCTATTATAGGGGATGCTGTTTTTATGATGCAGATGAGGAAACTGAGTCTCAGAAATGTAGTGTTTTGCTCAAGGATAGATAATCAGGAATCTTCAGGAGTGAAAGGCAGTTTTGACAAATTTATGATTAATTGAATTCATGCACAATTAAGATGTTCCAGTATAGCTTGCTGTATTTACCTTTCTTTCTTTTAACTGCCAATTATCTGATTTGTCGATGGACTAGAGGTCTTATAGTACTGCAATAATCATCTCAAACCCAACAGATCCAACACAAAACCCATGTCTTTCCAACTTTCCCAAACTCAGTGCTCTTTTATATCTATTGAGGGTAATGCTCAGCTCCAGATTTGCATCTACAGAATCATCTTTGACTCATCACCATCTCTTCCCAAGCCCCTTCACAACCAATCAGCTGTCAAATCTTATCCGTTCCATTTCCACAACATTCTGGTGTCTCCTTTTCATCTAATGGCTGGTTCAGGATATCAATGGCACTTATTTGGCTAATTCAATATCTTCCTAATTTTTCCTTGTCTCAGGTCTCTTCATTCCTATCCATCCCTCCTATAGCTGCAGGAATGATATTTCCTATCTGGGTCACTCCTGCTCAAAAACATTCAGTGACTCCCTGATGCCTATAGCACCATATGTAAACTACTCTGTTTGGCATTTAACCAGGCTCCAACCTATTTTCCAACTTTATTGTCCATTGCATGTAACTGATAATTCAATCAAATTGTCTATTGGCTCTCATATATGGCATTTCCACCTCCCATCTCCATTCTTCTATGGCACCGGCCTTCATGTATGTTTCTTAGAATCCTTAGCTGCAAGGTAAAGATACAAATATGCATACATATATTAGATTTGACATATATTAATGTATTTAATATGTACTGGACTACCTGCCTTTTAGGGGAGGGGGTGGGAAGAACAAGGAGAAAATTTGGAACAAAAAGTTTTGCAAGGGTCATTGTTGAAAAATTACCCATGAATATGCTTTGTAAATAAAAAAGCTTTAATAAAAAAGAATCCTTAGCTTCCTTTTCCCTGAGACTTTTTGATCCCCTAGCTGCTAGTGCCTCCCCTTCAGAATCACCTCACATTTGTTTTTCTAATTCACATATATGTAGACATGTTGTTTTCCCTTAGGAGCAGAGATCCTTGTATTACCAATGCTCTCAGAAAATCAATGTAATAAAGTACATAGAAAGCTGGGTCTCAAAGTCAAGAAAATATGGGTTTGAGGTCTCTGACATATATTTGCTGTATAACTCTAGGCAGCCCACTTAATCTCACAGGCTCCCACTGCAAAGAAGATGTCAAGACTATAACCGTAAAAGGAGTTTCCTTAACATGGCATTTCCCATTATCAAGGAAACCATAAGTGCAGTACTTATCCCTAGCCTCAGTGTCTGCCACATAGGAAGCACTTAATTAATACACAAACATTTTTAAACAATCATGATGGCAGAAAACTATTGGCTTCTCTCAGCTTCAGATGGTGCTGTGTTTGAATTACTTGCAGTTGATCAAGCCAGCTAACAAAACAAGTGTAGACCAACAGCATAATAACGTTCTGACAAAAGTACTTTCCATGCCACCAAAAAAAAAATATTCTATAAACCAAAGGGGATTGTTTTCAGAGAATGCTAAAGGAAGCAAAAACTGCTGGGAAAATTGGAAAGCAGTCTGGTAGGAATTAGGGTTAGATAGACATTTTATACACAAGATTAGCCACCAAGTGTACATATGGCTTTACAATAAAAGGTCACATCATAAACAAATTAGAGTTCACTGGAACAAATTTTTTTTCAGATCTATGAACAAAAGAATTTGTAATCACACAAGGGACCAAGAGGATTCCAGAAAATAGATGAATAATTATGATTATACGAAATTTAAAACTTTTTGCCCAAACAAAACAAATGCAGCTATAATTAGAAAGGAAAAATCATTACACTAAATTTCTCTGTGTTCATTTCCAAGACACGTACAGAATTATCTTAAATTTATAAAAAAAATATAAGTCATTCACCAATTGATAAATGTCAATTTGGCAAATGGCAGTTTTCAAGGAAAAAGTCCAAGCCATCAATAGTCAATATGGGGAAAAATGATTCCAAATAACTAATAAATAAATTCAAAATGAAGGCAACTCTAAGGTGCCACCTCACATCCACCAGATGGCAAGGCTGACAAAAAAAATAAAATGACAGATGCTAATGGGAAAATAAATGCATTAGCACATTACTGGTGAAACTGTAGATGAGTACCCCGTTCTGGTGGCAATTTAAAACTATGTCCCTCCAGCCCTCTTTGTAGTGGCCAGAAACTGGAAACTGAGTGGATGCCCATCAATTGGACAATGGCTGAATAAATTGTGGCATATGAATATTATGGAATATTATTGTTCTATAAGAAATGACCAGCAAGATGATTTCAGAAAGTCCTGGAGAGACTTAAATGAACTGATGCTGAGTAAAATGAGCAGGACCAGAAGATCATTATATACTTCAACAATAATACTATATGATGATCAATTTTGATGAATATGGCCCTCTTCAACAATGAGATGAACCAAATCAGTTCAAATAGAGCAGTAATGAATTGAACCAGCTGCACCCAGTGAAAGAACTCTGGGACATGACTATGAACCACTACATAGAATTCCCAATCTCTGTATTTTTGTCCATTTCTGATTTCCTTCACAGGTTAATTGTACACTGTTTCAAAGTCCGATTCTTTTTGTACAGAAAAATAACTGTTTGGACATGTAGACATATATTGTATTTAACTTATAGTTTAACATATTTAACATGTATTGGTCAACCTGCCATTTGGGGGAAGGGGTGGGGGAAAAGAGGGGAAAAGTTGGAATAAAAGGTTTTGCAATTGTCAATGCTGAAAAACTACCCATGCATATATCTTGTAAATAAAAAGCTATAATTAAAAAAAAGTTGGACACAACTGAATAAACAACAGCAAAATTTAAAAAAAAGAAACTATGTCCCTTAAATCAATTAACTGTGCATACCCTTTGACCTACTGATAAATTTTGGGCCCTTTATCCTAAGAATCAAAGCAATATTAAGAAAGACAGATGGGACACTGATGCATTGTTGTGGAGTTGTGAAAGAATCCAAGCATTCTGGAGAGCAATCTGGAATTATGCCCAAAAAGTTATCAAAATGTGCATACCCTTTGACCCAGCCATACTACTACTGGGCTTATATCCCAAGGAAATACTAAAGAAGGGAAAGGGACTTGTATGTGCCAAAATGTTTGTGGCAGCCCTTTTAGTGGCTAGAAGCTGGAAGATGAATGGATGTCCAGCAATTGGAGAATGGTTGGGTAAATTATGGTATATGAAGGTTATGGAATATTATTGTTCTGTAAGAAATGACCAACAGGAGGAATACAGAGAGGCTTGGAGAGACTTACATCAACTGATGCTGAGTGAAAGGAGCAGAACCAGAAGATCACTGTACACTTCAACAATGATACTGTACGAGGATGTATTCTGATGGAAGTGGATATCTTCAACATAGAGAAGAGCTAATCCAATTCCAATTGATTAATGATGGACAGAATCAGCTACATCCAGAAAAGGAACACTGGGAAATGAGTGTAAACTGTTATTTTTACCTTCTGAATCCAATTCTTCCTGTGCAACAAGAAATTTGGTTCTACACACATATATTGTATCTAGAATATACTGTAATATATTTAACATGTATAAGACTGCTGCCATCTGGGGGAGGGGGTTGGGGGAGTGTTAGGATTACTAAGTGAGAACTCGGGTTGTCTGGATAGTGACGAGGTGAGAATTCAGGTTGGACAATTACAAGGTGAGAACTCAGGTTGACTTGATGGAAGGAGCAGGCTCATTGGCTGAGGTGGTTCTTCCCAGAAGCCCTTGCATTATCCCACACCCATTCTCTGGGAGGATAAAAGAGACAGCACTGGGCGCAGAGAGCAGATCGGCCTGGAGAAGGATAAGAGCTGGAGGAGATTCAAGAAGAAGACTTTGCATTACATCTGGCTTGACGGGGCTCTCTACAGGAAGGGAAGTCACTTCTAAGGACAAGAGTTAACAGCAACTGCCTGGAGACAACGGTTCACTACAGGAAGAAGAATCTGTCGGAAAGATTTGAGTAGACACAGCAGATCTCTTCCCAGAGAGTGATCCGGCAGCTTCTGGAGACGACAGCTCGTTACAGGGGAGGAAGGGAAAAAATCTGAACAGAAGTAAGTGCAAGGGATAATGTTGTAAAAAATTACCCATGCATATGTACCGTCAAAAAAAAGTTATAATTATAAAATTAAATAAAAAAAAGAAAGACAGAGACAGAGGCAGAGACAAAGAGAGACAGAGATAGAGACAGAAAAATGACCTATATTACAATATGTGATTATTACTGTTTTTATAGCAACAGAGAGCTAAAAACTAAATGGGCCAATGAAAAACAGCTGAACAAATTATGAAGCATGAATAGAATGGAATACTATTGTGCTATAAGAAATGACAAAAGGGAATTTCAGAAAAATCTGGAGAGATTTGTGTGGTGATCAAAACACTTTATATATTCAAACCACATATTAAAGATAAATAACTTTAAAAGACTTTAGAATGCTGATTAATGTTATGACCAACCATGACTCCAGAGGATACACTCAAGATGCAGAATAACAAATTGAAACTAGTACAGAGTTCACATTGTTTTAAAACAACGGGATAAGGGGAAAAATTTTTCAAACATAAGACATTTTTTGCATCTAGAACAAGGGAACCAAAACACCACAAAGAGTTTAATGTAATACACAATATTTCAGATTAACAAACTTGAGCCTTTTACTATAAAAGCATAGTCTTTGGCACTGAGGCCATAAATATCAAAATGGCAAAAGTACAGGGGTTCTTAACCTAGGATGCACAGACCATATTAAGAGGGGTTTAGGAATTTGGATTGGAAAAAAAAGTGATATTTTCATTTTCACTAGCATCTAACTGAAATTTATTTCCTTCCATTATGAAAAACATCCTAAGAAGAGGTCCTATAGATTTCACTAGATGCAAAAGCATCCATGACCCCACAGAGATAAACAACCCCTGACATAATCTTTGACTTCAAGTGTTTTACAATCTAGCTAGTAGAAAATGGCTACTACAGAATAGCAGTCAACATAGCTGAATCATAAGAGTAATTTAAAAAATAACATTTAGTTATTTGAATTGAGGATAAGATGTTCAAGATACTAGATTATAACCTCCATGAGAATAGGGATCATTTCTTTTTTATTCTACTGTATCTTCCTACTGCCTAAAACACTGCATTATATATAATAGATGCTTAATAAGGCTCTTCTAATGAAAGAATTAATGACAGAATGAATCAAATTTCTTGTCATACAAATGGCCCATGTAGTCCATCAAATTCTTTCTAGATTTTGCTACTATTCACCTCCAATTGAACAAGTCTTCTATAAGGAAACATTTCTTTTATTTGCCTTACAATTAAAAAAAATTAAAGTCCCTCTCAATATTCTAGCTTCCAGAGAAAGTGTTTAAAATTTGGAGCTTTGTTTATTTTAGATTCAAGGAAGCCCATTTCCATCAGTGCATACCTTCACTTTATGACACTATATATGACTAATAAGACATCTAATATCAACAGGAAAAAAATTAAGCAATTGCCACCTGCCCCAGTGAATATTCTGTCTACAATAGAATGTCTCAAATGCAAGTCATGACTTCTAAGGGCCAAGGGCAATATTTTTCATCATCTGAATGTAGCTCCTAAATAAGCAGAGAACCAAATTAATCCCTCTATTTGTGAATTCTTGTGCTCATGAATCCTTTTTAGAGATGGGAGGATAAGACGTGACCATTCATACAAAACTATAGGTGGAAACATACAGATAAAGAGCTGCATAGAGTCTTAATCAAGGCAGATCAGTGTGCCAGTATGGCTCTCTGGCTATGTAGCCTTTTTAAAGACTATTCATCCATAGGTTTTCAAAGACTATCTGTTGTAGAGTAATGTTCTATCAACATACTGGCAGGATGAACCCAACATTAAGTGTGATTACTATTGGCAATCTGCCTACATGAAAATCTGGGCTCTCAGAAAGGGAATTCCTCAGGGGAGATTTTTTTTTATCTAAAAACAAGCTGCTCCAATTTGCATTCACCCTGATGATGACCCTTCACTGCATCTTCTCCAGCAATTCCAGGAATGAGGATCATCCCAGGAAATCCATTCCTTAGATAAGCTTTCTGGATATAGAGGGAAAAGACCAAGAAGCCATTTAACAAGTGGCCTGTATTCCATCTTAGAAACCTGTCAAATTGTACTTTCCCAAATAGCATCTCTCCACCCCCACTTTACAGGATATGTCTTCTTTACCTGCCTTCAGTAACTAGGTTGGGTCAGGATGATTAGGAGACAAATAGAAGTTAAAAATTAGGCAGAAAATGAAATGTTCTGAAAAGATATCCATGAATAAAACATCCAGGAAAGAAGCCAAGAGTGAAACAAACAGCAACAATACTCTCCCCTCCCCCCACAGCAATTTATTAGAACATTACCCAATGGAGTTCCTTCACAGAGTGACAACTAAAGAGATTTCAAGATTTTGTATAAAGCCTCTTGACTATCTGAGAGCAGTAGCTAACCTCTTAAATAAGATTATTGATGTGGGGAAACAATAGTATGAATTATCTAAAACACTTAATAATATGAAAATAATTTGCATTTCATTTTACAAATTCTAATATTCTTAGGCTAAATTACCTTAAATCTATAGCTGGGATGTTTCAAGATGCATTCTGGACTGCACTAAGGAGATAGGGAATTTCTGGCTCAACACTGAAACACTGACCATAGAAAAATCCTCAAAATAGAAATAACAAGGGTGAGATGACATCTGCATGGTGAGAATCAAAGCAATATTAAGAAAAACAGACAGAAAGACAGACAGAGACAGAGGCAGAGATAAAGAGAGACAGAGATAGAGACGGAAAGAAAAAGAGAGACAAAGACAGAGAAAAAAATATAGAGATGTACACACACTACTTTTGGACCTGAATTGCCCTAGCTAGATGTGGTATTTCCCAGTTCCTCTCCACTGCTGCTACTGAAAGCTATGGCAGAAAATAAACTTGCTCATATGTCATTTAAATTGCTTCACTATTTAATTAAATGTCTTTTTCTTGGGATTTATGTGTCCTCTGGTTGGCTGTAAAAGAAACACTTTGGTGGGGAACACATGAACTCTGGTTTTGAGTGGATGTTGACCCATAGCATGCCTTAGAATAGGCTGACTTTCATATAACCCACACATGAGGGGCATCCTGGATGTTGCATTTATATCTTCCTTAATTCCCAGTGTAAAAACATGCAAATTGCTATTTAGTCATTTTTCAGATGTGTCTGACTTTCCATGACCCCATTTGAGCTTTTCTTGGCAAAGATGCAAAAGTGGCTTGCCATTTCCTTCTCTGACCCATTTTACAGATGAAGAATTGAGCTAAACAGGGTTAAGTGACTTGCCCAGGGTTACATAATTAATAAATGCCTAAGGCTAGATTTAAACTCACAAAAAGAGACTCCCTGATTCCTGGTCTGGCACACTATCCACTGTGCCACCTAGAATAAGAAAATCAGAACTGCGATATAATGTCAAAAGTGACCAGATGAAATGTGTTCGAATTCAAGGCAAACCATTCAACATCACGCTAATACAAGTCTGTGCTCCAACCACGGATGCCAAAGAGGCCAAAGTTGATTAGTTCTGTGAAGACCTATATTTTCTAGAAATAGCACCAAAAAAAAAGATGCTCCATTCATCTTAAGAGATTGGAGCACTAAATGAGGCACTTAACAGAAACTCAAAGAATTCGAATTTAAACAACTTTCTCGATCCCCACACTAGGACAAGAATTAGACACACTAAAAGCTACAAAATAGAACTGTGGAATGTTAAATAAAGGTTCTTAGTGATCATTATTTCACTCTCCTTTTTCATCTTATAGATGAGGGCACTAAAGCCAAAAAGATGAAATTATTTTCCCAAAATCATACAAGTTGATATTCAGAAATAACAAAGCCCTGTGCTCTTTAATTGTCCTATATCACAGTTATATTCCTCTAGAAGAAAAGTATTTTCCTAATGAATTACAGCCACACATGCCTGTACAAAACACAGGTACATACAGTACATGTGCATACTGTATAACATGCATGTGTATACATACAGATGTGTGTTATATTATGAATATGTGTATAGATACATATACTTATGTACATATAATCTGAACAGTATGGTTCAAGTCTTTTCAGAATTAATATTTTTTATAACTGGCTGGGATACAACAATCCTTTTGGAAAGGATATTCCACATATGAGCCAACGAAAATGCTGATCTGACATTTAATTAAACATCACCTAGTGGGCAGCTCAGATATTGTAGCCCCTTAGATAGCTTGTTGGATAATTAATACAGTGACATAATGAATTTCTGTCTGCTTTATAAAGGGAGTCCTATAGCCACATTATATCACAAAAACCAAAAACCCTGAATAAGGAAGGATCAGTATATCAAATGTATATGCAGATGCTAAAACATATCCCCCAAATGTTTTATAAATTATGATTTAAATATCTTCCAGCTCTTTCATCCTTACATGGAAATATATATAGCCACAGATTCCATCCAAACTTGAATTAGAAATAATATTGAGCTTAATAATTATCTCTTCTGGCATGCTCTACTGGTCTACTGGCTAGAAAGAATATTATTTGAGACTGGATTACCAGTTGTTGAAAGCTTCTAGATACCTTATGTAGGATCTCTAAAAATAATATAGAAGATTAAAAACCTACTCTGATAGACTTTTCTCTTTAGAGCTCAATAAGGGAGTCATATAAAACTAGAAAATGTTTCTTGGGAACAAGCCAAGGTTTGAACTATCAAGGAAAAAAATCCATTAGCACAGAATTGCATCTTCTTTGGGAACTGTGTTAATTGATATAAGCTTAAGTTGTTTTTATTGAAGAGTCTCAGAAGAAAATAATATTTTAAACTACTAAAGTGGTTTTCTTCCCCCACTGTAAAACTCTTTTCTTCTTACATACTCTAGCTCTGATTTAGTTTGCCAAGTGCCTTGAGATGATATTATACTTGACAGATCACTTACTCTGAATTTACAAATGACAAAATTACTAAAGCATAGTTGGCTTAGTTCTCTGAATATGTTTTTTTTTTTCAAAAAAAAAAAAGTATGACGTGGCCTTTGAACAATTGCCTAGTGCAAAATTGTCCCACTTTGCACAAATCTCAGTGACATATACATATATACATATGTATATATATATATATATATGTATATATACATGCACACACACACACACACACACACACACACACACACACACGGTATTACAAACAATCTGAAGTCCTAAAAGGTCAAATAAGAGGAGTTCTATGGTAGAATTTGTACTTGAAAAAAAATTAAGTCCTAAAAGAAATGATTATTAAATTATCAATTATTGGGAAGAGCCAGGGTTTTCCCCTTATTGTTTATTTATTCTCTTCTAGATCAAGCCAGAATCTAAAAGATATTGACGTTAATGAGATTGGATTAATCTTTTCATCAGTCTGGTTCAAACCTATTGTGTTCTACAGTAGTTTGAGTGGGTGAGAGGAAGTGTAGATCTTTTATCCAGATTGTTCTAGGATAGAAATTATCTGGGAGAATGATCAGTCTTGTCTACTCATTAGTATAGGTCCTCCTCTCATTAGTATATTCATTCTGCTCATTAAGTATTAACCAATCAGATTACCACCCTCAGGAACACCCATAGTTCCAAGGACACATAAGCTTAAGTGGGTTTCATAAGAAGGTCTTTAGCATCTGAGACTGCCACTTTATCAATTACTTACTAACATAATTAATAAAATGATTAATTTTCCAGAAATCATGTCTCTCAAACTTTTATGCATCACAGTCCTGATCTGAAAAGTCGAAGAAGTAGGAGCAAATCCATACTTCAGGGCATCAATGGATTTATGAGAACAACCCTCCCATCCCTTTACATTTTGACTCTTTTCCAAATCCTTTGGTAAACCTTGAAGTCTTCCAATGTACTGAACCTGTCAATTAGTAAGTTAACATTTAGGAAATGCCTTATTAATCAGTACCAGGCACTGTGCTAAATACTGGGAATACAAAGAGAGGTAAAAAAAAACCTGTCTCTGTTCTCAAAGACGTCTTAGTCTAAGGCTGAAGATCTTCCTCAATCTTGAAACTTTTAGCCTATGGATTAATGATACGAGCCATCCATCAATTATCCCTCACTCTTAATATACTACGAGACCTGTTACTTTTTTAATAGTTTTTTTTTATTTTTCTAAATACATGCAAAATTAGTTTTCAACATTCACTTTTGCAAAACCTTGTGCTCTAATTTTCCTCCCTCCTTTCCCCCCACTCTCTTCCATAGACAGGAAGAAATCCAGCATAGGTTAAATATGTACAATTTTTCCAAACATATCTCCATATTTGTCATTCTGTGCTTACGTACACACATGTGTGTGATGAAAAAACACAAGAAAGAAAAATAAAGCAAGCAATGAACAACGAAAAAGGTGAAAAAATTATATTTGATCCTCATTCAATTTCCATAGTTCTCCGTCTGGATGTGGAGGCTCTTTCCATCACTAGCTTATTGGAATTGCCTTGAAATCACCTCACTGTTGAAAAGAGCCAAATTCATCACAGTTGCACAGTTACAAAATCCTATTATTTTTTAAGACACACACCTCTCTAATGATATTTTCCATGTCAGTTGTCTTTCTGAGGAGAAGGGGTGGGGAGGAGAATTTGGGTTTGAAAAATCAGAGGGAGGTTGAATAGAACTCTAGGGAAATAAAATGACATACCCTTTCTAACAATGATGATATTATTAAGCTGAGTGGATGGGAAGAAGATGCCGGAGAAGTATGGCTCATGCCAGCTAAATATAATGGACCAAATGAAGCACTCACCAATCAGAAAAATGCAGGCTCCAGGACCGATACTGAACTGAATTGAGTGCCTTAAATTGTACTAAATTGCCTTAAATTCTTTTGAGTGTGAAACCTAGAAGTAGATACAAAAGAAACCTAGGATTAGTAGTTGTCAGACACTGAACAGGGGTCCCCTTGGCCAGACTCTGAGCATGCTAAGAACCAGAAAAGCAAGGCTGGGATAGTCTCCAAATAATGAGTGTGCCCACAGGCTTATTACCAGGTCTAGAAATCCCCAGTTGCCTGGCCAACCTATCCATCTGTTTTTGATCTGTGGTGATATATGCCCTGTTGTTTGTGTTGGCTTTGTTTCTATCTCAATAGAATCCCTCCATCTAATCTGTTCTGTCTGATCTTTTGGTTCAAAAAATGGACTGGGGGTGCTACTAGCTAGCTTGCAGGGGTGAAGGCCATACTGGGAAGGAAGTAGCCACCCAAGTGGCTATGATGTTGTTCTTGGCAGTGATTTACCTGCTGCCTATCCTGGAGGACTATGAGGTGACCTCAGTCCTGCCACTCAAATACAACCCTGCTACTCTAGAGGAAGAAAAAAACTTTTGATTTGAGGGCAACTTGGGTAATGACAGACTGTCTAACAAAACTTAAGGAATTTTTACAAAATTAGGTATAAGTCACATAAAAAAGGCATTTAAAGAAGACTAATAAATATTCTTTTTTCAGTGTCACATAAATAAGTCATTTCCAGAATGGTAAAAGATGCAATCAATTGAGTTTCATTATCTTATTTTTAAGTGTGGTTCACAATAAAGTATATTTATTTTAAAGTATACTCCACATTTTATATTTGTAACTAGTTTCTTTACAAAGCTAGCATTGATTGGGACAGAGCAAAAAGAAGATGAAAAGTGGATCAAGATTTCTGCACTCTATTACAGATCAAGATTTCTGTATTTTATCTATTACAAACAATTTGCAAATCAAAGATTAATGCTAACAGACTAAGGAAAATCTAGGATTTTTAAGGATGATAGGACATTCATTGAACTGAGATTAGTTTATCAATAAAACTAAATTATTGAAAAACTAGTCATTCTTAAATTGGCTCTTTATTTGTAGACATACTGCTAGCATGTACCATGAAAAAGAAAGCCATAGAAGAAGCAGGTCTTTTAAAATGATGTTGTTATATGACAAGACACACACACTGTGATCAATAGTGAGTCTCATAGAAATAAATGGAAATGCCACCACTTGACCAAAAATAAAACCTGTCAATTGAATTAATTTTTCTTTGACTTTTATTAATGAGAATGATAGAATAATCTTTGAAATCTGTTGGAACATGCATGTTTGTATACATAAATATATTACATATTATGTATATGTGCATATATCATCAATTCTGTGACTAACTTTGTTTTCATTGTACATATTGCAAAGTAAACTTGTAAATTATTGTTGAAATGAGAGCCTCTCAAGGGATAAAAGATTACAATTTGTGACAAAGCCTGGTTGTATTTTGTAGACCGATTTCTGGATGTACAAAGCTATTTTGACTCCTTAGTATGTTCATTATGTTAAGGAATGTGACATCATTGTTTCCATACTTTGCTTGACGTGTACCCACAATTTTACCAACCAAATAGTCCCTTTTGAGTGTTATCTGGAAATAAGATTTCCCAATATTCTAAGACTCCCTCTCCCAGATTTTTTCCCACAACTACATGTAAATCTATTTCTAATCGTTTTGTGTATTTGTGGGGCAGTAAACCTTGCTTTATGACAGGGCAGGAAAGATCTTGGACATTTGTCATTTGTAAACCATTTTCTCATGAAGAATAGTCATTTTCTTCCATGAAGGCAAAAATAGCACTTTAACAGAAATAAATTTTTCCAAAGGCATGCCCAAAAAAATTCAGACTCTAAGCTATATCACTTGCCAAATGAACTTGGTAATTTGCTTCCTCCCTTACAAATGGAAGAATTTTCCTGAAAAACAACAACTCTCTATCTCCCTTAGCCTAGTAATTGAAGCTCATCCAGATGGTAATTGTTAGCCCCCTCTGAAGTTTTTTGCCTTGTGGTTCTCTTCTGAACTCAACCCCATGGCCTTTTGTTGAAAAATAAAAATGCACTTCATACTTTTAAATTCAGACAGGAAAATTAGTCTAAGAGGAAGTTTATATCTAGGCTGTTAAGCTTTAAACATCTTAACTATGCCAAGAACAGATTCTGATTCCCTTCATCTCCTAAAAAAGTATGAACAGACCAGAATACCTTCAAAAGAAACTTTATACCTGTTATCTCTTCATGTGTCATTCCTCACACATAGAGTATAGTATAAAATTTTGAAGACAGAAACTAGATCCTTTTTCTTCCTTGTAACTCTAGTGCTTGGTACAATGTCTTGTACATAATAGATGCTTAATAAGTTATTGAAGAGTATTTAATTGGCCACATAAGACATGCTTCCCTCAGATCCATGCAATGAGACTTTTTCAAACATTTTTATTTAAAATTTTGAATTCCAAATTTTATCCCTCACTCTCCCTTCCCCTTTCCTTGAGATGATAAACAATCAGATATAAGTTATGCATGTGTAATTATATAAACCATTTCCATATTAGTCATTTCATACAAGAATGCTAGAACAAAAGAAAAAATGAAAATGAAAAATGCCATGCTCCATCATGTTCTTTTTCTAGAGATGGATAGTATGCTTCACAATTAGTCCTTTGGGATTGACTTGGATCACTGTATTGCTGAGGCATTCACAATTTTTCATCAAACAATATTATTGTTACTGTGTAAAACATTGTCCTGGTTCTGTTCACTTCACTATACATAAATTCTTGTAAGTCTTTCCAGGTTTTTTCCAAAATCATCCTTCTTGTCATTTCTTACAGCACAATAACATTACACTACAACCTTATACCACAGCTTGTTTACTTGTTTCACAGTTTATGGGAATCCCTTTGATTTCCAGTTCTTAGCCATCACAAAAAGAGTTACTATGAATATTTTTGTACAAGTAGATCCTTTCCCTCTTTTTGGAATTCTTTTTGAATGTCTTTGGGATATAGACTTAGTGGCACTGCTGGATCATAGGGTATGTTTTATACATTGTTTTATAGTCCTTTGGGCATCATTCCATTGCCCTCCAGAATTGTTGGATCAGTTTACAATTCCACCAACAATGCATTGGTGTTCCAGTTTTCCCACATTTCTTCCAACATCCAACATTTTCCTTTTTTGTTATATTAGCCAATCGGATAAAGTTGAGGTAGCATCTTAGAGTCCATACAATAAATCTTGATCAGAAGCGAGGGTCACTAAATTCAATCCTAAGTTTAAATAAGTATTAAACACCAAACACTTTAGGGATAAAATAGATGTTCTTTAAGGAGGCACTAGAATTCCAAACTCCCAGGATCATTGCACCAAGGAAAAGCCCTCAGTATATTGGGGAAAGTGAAAAGTGATGGCCATGTCAAGATATCCAGAAAAGAGTAGGCAGCTTCTTGGGGCTTTATAAATCAGGATAGGCTGTATAAATCTCAAGATGGGCAAAATGCCAAAAGATATGGTATTGGATGTAGATTTGGGATGAAGGTGTTTATATCCCTTTAGTGAGCTAATTCTGTACCTGAGATGCAATTTAGCAGTATCAGCATTGGACTTGTTCAGAACCATGGATAGCTCCAGATTTGTCCAGTTGTTTCAGTTGTTTGACTCTTCCTAATCCCTTTTGCAGTCTACTTGGGCTCAATCACATCTAGGATACAGGCTTTAAGCATTACAGTAACAATGTATGCACATACTGATGTAAAAGAAGGACATAATTTGATCTGTTGTATAATTAAATCCATAGGATAGCAAGGTACATTATGATGTTTTACTCTAATTGTTTTCTAGGGAAGAAAGAACAAGGAAAAAAATAACTGTTAGGGTAGGAATATGTTCTCTCAAGCTAGAGATTTAAATTGAACATGAGGTCATTATCTTTTTTAAATGCATGCTATAAATCTTTTTAGCAGACAGAGGAAAGCTATTGAAGAACCAGCATTCATGGCAATGGATATGGCCTATTTTAGCAGGATAATATTTTGCATATTTTCATCTGGAGGGATTTATTTTACCCAAGGTTGTCCACCCTGATATACAAGTTTAAGCCCTCCATTAGAGTTTTCTGGATTACTCAAATTAAAAAGAGCTTTGAAATTGTTTAACATATGTTAAAATTTAAATGAGAAATTACACGATGTTCTGGTTCTACATGGATTTTTAGTTATCCTCATTTAAGGCAAATTTAAAAATATAAATTTAATAATAATAGCTTTAAAATAGTCCATTATGAATGCTTTTTATCAGGGATTATTAACCTGGATTTTGCAAATTTGATTTTTAAAAATATGTATTTTATCATTATATTTTAATATAATTTGTTTCCTTTGTAATCTTATGTATTTTATTTTATACACTTAAAAATATTGTTCTGAAAAGAGGTCCATAGGCTTTCTAAGACTACCAAAGGAGTTTACAACGCAAAAAGATCATGAATCCCTACTTTAAAATAACTTTGAATAATAAGCTTTTAGGAATATTATAAAGAGCATGCAGTTGGGTTTATTTGTAAGCATGAGGCAAAAGGTCTAGGAAAGAGTTTGCAAGCAAGAAGGAAGGAGAGTCAGATTATCCCTAAGGAAAATTCAGTTTATGGGGATAGTTGAACATTTTCTACTTGAGAGACAGATAATAAGTGGAAATTTGACTCACCACCCCTGGAAATTCAATTTAGAATTCTGACATTTTTGCCAAAACATAATTTTTACATTCTCTTACATAGTACTCTGACATTAGCTCAGGCATCTTTTGCCCCATTAAACTTTCCACAAAATTACTTAGAAAGATGAAGCTTATTTATCCTCTAATATCATAGACTAAGTCTAGCCACACCCATATTGGAACATCCTCCAATGTCTCACAGTGACATGGAAGAGATCCGGGAATCTAGAATGCTATGTCATTGAATCCTAAACTCTGACATCATTTACAAGACTTGTAAAGCTTTGAAAATGATATTTAATATCTACTATATAAAGACTCTAAGTTCAGGGGGGCTCACTTCCAAGTTGAATTCAGTAATGTCACAAGGAGATTTGATTTGCATTGTACAAAAGGATGCAGCATTAATGAAATCACAAATCCTAGAAATAGTTGTGTAAATCCCTTACTCTTAAAACTATACAAAGGAAAAGGACCCAGTCCATTTGTTAGAACTATGATTTAATGTCTGTCTCTTCCAAGTTATAGCAATCATATGGAATTGAAAATTAATTAAGTAAAAAGAGTTTGGCCAATATATGATATATGTGTGTCAATATATGAAAACAAGAGGCAGTGAGGCACAATAGAAAGGGCACTGGATTTGAAATCAAAATAAACCTGAGTTCAAATCTAACCTCTGACATTTTTAGTTAAATTAGTTAACATCTCTAAGCCTCAGTTCTCTCATCTAAAAATGGAGGATAATATGTGACAGTGGATAGAATGCTGGGCCTGAAGTCTGAAACACCTGAGTGCAAATCTAACCTTACTCACTTTACTAGTAATGTAACTCTTGTCACTTAACCCTATTTGCTTCTGTTTCCTCATCTGTAAAATTAACTGGAAAAGAAAGTGGTAAACAATCCAATACTTTTACCAAGAAAACCTATAAAAGGGGTCATGAAGAGTTAGACAGGACTGGAAATGACTGAATAACCAATATCTATAGTATTCACTTCATAGATTTGTCATGAGGATTAAATGAGATCCTCAAAAACTTTAGTGAATCTGGACTCTCCCTGATATGGATGCTCCCCTCAGTGATAGATACTGTAATAGTGCAAGTCTCCCATTTCATGTAATTCTTGTCTATATTTTCCCATAAGTTCATTGCAGGAAATCCACCCAACTTTCTTTCTTGTTTTTTCTTGAATAGGCAGGAATATTTGTGGAGTGTATAGATAGCAAAATTAGCTATCAGGATAGCCTGTTACTCTTATTATGTGACTAGCCCATAATTTTTTAAAAACATCCTTCTTCCTGTTCTTCACAATTTTTGTTTTATTAGTGATATATTATACCCTGATCATACTCATCATTTCCATTAATATTTGATGTGCTCCTTTTTAATTCTCCAGAAACTCTAGTGTTCTGTGATTTTCAAACATATAATAACACTAATAATATTTTTTATTAAAATTGTGATTTCATTGATATAGAGAACTCTCAGATGAGGAGATTCCCTCTTCCAATGTAAGATGGCATTTTCTCTACAACTTCTAATTTTTAGACAGAGTTGTCTGGAGCACCAAGAGGAGAACCCATAACTTGCTGAGGATCAAAAGTTAGTAAGTCATTAACCCAGGTCTTTCTGGTTTCCAGGCTAAATCTTTGCCTATAATTTTACTCTCTCTTTCTCTCAAATTTTTGATATAGTAAAGAAAAATGCTTTCTTGAAGTCTCCTTTCCAACAAGGTGTTTCCCATGCACATATCAAATGAGATAGCATAAGCAAAACTCTTTGCAAACCTGAAAGCAACTGTGGTGATTATGAGGCCTACTGTTCAAGAAGAGAACTTTTTAGGGAAAAAAAGCCATGTATAGAGACATTAAAAGAATTTGGTGAAATATGTATTTCAAAAATTGATTTTAAAGTGCTGAATCAAACTGTCACTTAAATGGTCATCCATTTCTTTTAAACATGCAAATGTGTATGAAAGAGCAAGAATGAGAAGTGAAACTATGGGAACACATAAACAGCATCATAGTCATAAAAGCTCTACATGATGCTTCAGTAGTTCCCAAAATATCAAAGTCTGATTTCTCTGTCTTCTCACAATAGAATCAAAGCCAAGGCAATATGTAGAGAATTCTTGAAGCTCACTTAAGTCTAATGTTTTTCTGTGAAAATAGTTTCACCTAAAATCCTTCATATCTGCCCAAAACTTAACAAATTCAGGATTATTAAATGGAAATAATGTTATTCAATTTGTCATCAGGGAAAAATAAAAGAATAGAATATGATAAATTCAGAGAGATATGAGAAGACATATAACTGATGCAGAATAAAAAGAGAAACAAGAAAACTGCATATAGAATAAATACAACATAAAAGAAACTATAAAAGACATCAGAATGCAAATTAATGTAAAGATCAATCTAGATTACACAAGGCCAAAAATGGAACACACTTCTCTCTTCTCCCTAGAGATGTGGTAGCATATCTAAAGAATGCTAAATACACTGCCAACATCAGATGTGTCTGCTTATTTTTCTCAACCCTTTTTCTTTGTTAGAAGGGAATGCTTTACAAATTCTGGAAAAGTCACTGGAAAATGACAGTTATATTAAAAAGCATCAATAAAACATTAAAAAACAAAAGCATGACTATCATATGAAATTATTCTGCTAAATTTATAATTAGTAATTTATAAATGATCTTAGAAAGCTCGGAAGGACTATTCCTTTTATATAGATCATTATACTAAAATGCAAGTACCTTTCTAGCTCTCTTCACCTTGAAAATCTTTGTTTGCAAGAGAAGATCTAATTCAGTTCCAATTGATTGATAATGGACAGAATCAGCTATACCCAGAGAAGGAACACTGGAAATGAGTATAAACTGTTTGCATTTTTGTTTTTCTCCCCAGGTTATTTTTACCTTCTGAATCCAATTCTTCCAGTGCAACAAGAAATTCGTTTCTGCACACATATTGTATCTAGGATATACTATAACATATTTAACATGTATGGGATTGCCTTTCATTTAGGGGATGGGGAAAATTAGGAACAGAAGTGAGTGCAAGGGATAATGTTGTAAAAAATTACCCATGTGACACTAATACATTGTTGGTGGAGTTGTGAAAGAATCCAGCCATTCTGGAGAGCAATTTGGAACTATGCCCAAAAAGTTATCAAACTGTGCATACCCTTTGATCCAGCATTGCTGCTATTGGGCTTATATCCCAAAGAAATACTGAGGAGGGGAAAGGGACCTGTATGTGCCAAAATGTTTGTGGCAGCTCTTTTCGTAGTGGCTAGAAACTGGAAGATGAATGGATGTCCATCAATTGGAGAATGGTTGGGTAAATTATGGTATATGAAGGTTATGGAATATTATTGCTCTGTAAGAAATGACCAGCAGGAGGAATACAGAGAGGCTTGGAGAGACTTACATCAACTGATGCTAAGTGAAATGAGTAGAACCAGAAGATCACTGTACACTTCAATGTTGTATGAAGATGTATTCTGATGGAAGTGGATATCTTCAACATAAAGAAGATCCAACTCACTTCCAGTTGATCAACGATGGACAGAAACAACTACACCCAAAGAAGGAACACTGGGAAGTAAATGTAAATTGTTAGCACTATTGTCTATCTACCCAGGTTACTTATACCTTCAGAATCTAATACTTTTTTTTTGGATTTTTCTTTTTTTTTGTTTATTTAATTTTTATTTTATTTTATAATTATAACTTTTTTATTGACAGTACATATGCATGGGTAATTTTTTACAACATTATCCCTTGCACTTACTTCTATTCAGATTTTTTCCCTTCCTCCCCCAACCCCCTCCCCCAGATGGCAGGCAGTCTTATACATGTTAAATATATTACAGTATATTCTAGATACAATATATGTGTGTAGAACCGAATTTCTTGCTGCACAGGAAGAATTGGATTCAGAAGGTAAAAATAACAGTTTACACTCATTTCCCAATGTTCCTTTTCTGGATGTAGCTGATTCTGTCCATCATTAATCAATTGGAATTGGATTAGCTCTTCTCTATGTTGAAGAAATCCACTTCCATCAGCATACATCCTCGTACAGTATCATTGTTGAAGTGTATAATGATCTTCTGGTTCTGCTCGTTTCACTTAGCATCAGTTGATGTAAGTCTCTCCAAGCCTCTCTGTATTTCTCCTGTTGGCAGAATCTAATACTTAATGTGCAACAAGAAAATGGTATTTACACACATATATTGTATCTAGGTTATATTGTAACACATGTAAAATGTATGGGATTGCCTGTCATCTAGGGGAGGGAGTAGATGGAGGGAGGGGATAATTTGGAAAAATGAATACAAGGGATAATATTATTTTTTTAAATTACTCATGCATATATATTATGAAAAAAATTTATAAAAAAATTACCCATGCATTTGTACTGTCAAAAAAGTTATAATTATAAAATTAATTTAAAAAAAAGAAAATCTTTGTTTGCCTCTAACCTGTTATGTACTTGCCCCTGTTTGAAACAAAAATTTGATCTTGATGAATCGCTCAGTCATATGATCCAAAACTGGCAAAAAAAAATTTCTGTAATCCATGTTCAGAGTTGAGGAGGGAAAACAAAGTCTCAAAAAGACATTTGTTATCTATGTAACTGAACAAATCACTTGGTTTCTCTGGGCCTCAGTTTTCTCATCTATAAACTAAAAAGATAGGGTGAGATGGACTCTCTTGGCCCTTCCAGCTATAAATCCATGATTGTACAATTCCTAAATTATAGGGAAACAATTTGGACTCAAGACAAGAAGTTTCCTAGAAATTAGGGCACTCTTAAAAACTGGGAGCTCACTACTTTCTAAGGCAATCTATTCTATCTCTGGAGGTATTCAAGCCAGATGTTCATAAGTGGGAAAAGTTATTTAAAGAATTAATTTCTCATTTAGGTGCTGGTAGACTAGATGACTACTAAGTTCCCTTCAAAATCAATATTCTACAATTGCAAGATTGGAAGAATGTCATACCAGACTATAGACACCACTGGAAACAACAATAAAACCCTAAAACCTTAAGTCATATGATCTTGTAAACATTAACTTTGTTCTAAAAACTGAGCCAATCCCCCTGTTACAATCATGCAAAGATATATGAGAATTTCCAAAGGGCCATAATATAATGTTCTTTCAATTACTTCCATTACTAATTTGTTCCTAGTATCATTGAATAGGGGTATATGAGAACCTTACTAAATCACCATCACCATTTCTAGCCTAAATTACCTCAAGTTGGTACCAAGGGGACATGAGCACAATGTCTTTGTAAACTAAAGATGACAATCATCAGAAATTGTAGGAGCACTGAGTTACATTTCATCTGCTACTTTCATATTCATGTAACTTGAATGCAATGTAGCTTGACAAAAATATAATTTTATGTTACTGTTACTTGGATGTCTTACAAATGGCATTTGCAAAGATAAATGCCAGAAGTGGGACTTGTTTTTATTATTATGTTTGTATTATTATACTGTAAATGACCATTGTAACTTAATGGTACATCATACCATCAGCATAAGCAGGGCATTCTCAAAATGAACGAACACTTCTTGATTTCCTTCCATATAACTGTATTTGCACAGTGGGATTTCTTTAAAATCATTGTGATGGTTTGAAAAAAAAGATATTTGATTTTTTTCTTTCCATACTACATAGGTTTCTTATGCTTTAGTTGAAGAAAAATGGGGCCTTACAAATCCCCATAATGAATTATGCACATGGGAATAAACAACAATCTAGAAAGAAAACCTTTAGAAGATTAAAATGATGAAACTAATTGTGATCACAAATTATGCCATGAATTACATGACAAACATCTTGGGCAATTATGCCTACCTGCTTTATTTGTGAAAAATTCAAGCCAACTACCAGGCATGCTCTTTGGAAAACACAAGAGCTGAATGAATGGTTTCTTTCCTATTAGCACAAGGCCAGAGGATTCAATCATCACTGCAGAAAGGACTAAGGATATGGATGAATACGAAAACAAAAAGCACTGGATCAAAGAATAGTCTAAAAAAATGGACGTGGCAAGAAATGGCAGGTTTTACAATTTTGCTACAGTCAAACAAACAAAAAGTTCTCCAGATAACAGGGGCTAAATTGTTAACTGCTCGTATGCAATTACAATTCAGGCAACCCAATAAAATCATCATCATAACTTTGTATTTTGCCACTGGGAAACCTCGAGACAGTTTTCACCTGTAGATATGGTTTAGAGATCCAGAAAATAGATACAGCTTTAATTTACTAGTTTCAATAAAGACAATCTTACCTTCTATCTTGATAGAGAGATGAAAATAAAAGATATATGGAAAAGTATGATCTTGGAAAATAAATACATATGCACATATCATAGCAGTAATAAGATGTTGAAGTGGGAGTGATGGAATAGAATGGAGTAAGGGTGAGGGTGGGGTGGAGAGAAAGATAAAGGCAAAAGGCTAAAGCAAAGACAAAGCAAAGAAAAAAGGCATAAGAAAAGGATGGAGATGAATTTGGTTAATTATCAGTCTTCTTTGCTTCTCTCTGAGCTGGATAGTACCCAGCATTCCAGCTATGCTGGGCACACTGGTGTATGTTATTAATTAGTTTCTGATTCTAGGGATACTTTTGAAAACTATAGCAAAAGGAAGCTTTTCTCTGAATGGTAGTTTTTAAGTTGCTTTACTAAAAGGAGGTACATGTGGATGTAGCAAATGAGATTCTCATTACTGCCTCATATTTGCCTCATGTTTGTCTATTTAATGAAGGAAATGAGAACATTTCCAACAAATGAATATGAAATCTGCTTTGATTATAAATATAATTATATATGTATATATGTTTACATATATAAAATTATAAATCTTCTCAAGATTATATGATGATCAATTCTGATGGACATGGTTCTCCTCAACAGTGAGATAATTCAAACCAGTTCCAATTTTTTGGTGATGAAGAGAACCATCTACACCCAGAGAGAGGATTGTGGGAACTGAGTGAGTTCTACAACATAGAAAACAACAACAAAGAGAGTGAAAATGCTTTCTCAGCTTTTTTTTCTTCCTTCTTGATCTGATTTTTTTTCCTGTGCAGCAAGATAACTGTATAAATATGTATATATATACATATATATATGTTAAATTTAACATATATTTAATATATTTAACATGCATTGGACTACCTGCCAGCTAGTGGAGGGAGTGAGGGGAAGGAGGGGAAAATTTGAAACAAAAGATTTTGCAAGAGTCAATGTTAAAAAATTACCCATACATATGTTTTGTAAATAAAAAGCTTTAACTTAAAAAAGAAAGAAATCTGCTCCGAGATGTATTGTGACGTTTTAAATGACAAAGAAAGGTTACTGGAAAGGGATAGTGTTATTAAGTTGGTGATCATCAATATATATTCTTTCTTATGCCTCTGATTAGGGACAGTAAATAGGATGCTCTTAGATAGTGACTTTATCTTATTTGACTTGATCTAGACAGCTTTTCAATGACAGACAGTTTTGCCTCCTTCAATTCCTTTTTTTTAAAATTATTTATTTATTTATTTATTATAGCTTTTTATTTACAAGATATATGCATGGGTCATTTTTCAGCATTGACAATTGCAAAACCTTTTGTTACAACTTTTCCCCTCCTTCCCCTCACCCCCTCCCCTAGATGGCAGGTTGACCCATACATGTTAAATATGTTAAAGTATAAGTCAAATACAATATATGTATACATGTCCAAGCAGTTATTTTGCTATACAAAAAGAATCGGACTTTGAAATAGTGTACAATTAACCTGTGAAGGAAATAAAAAATGCAGACAGACAAAAATAGAGGGATTAGGAATTCTATGAAGTGGTTCATACTCATTTTCCAGAATTCTTTAGCTGGGTGTAGCTGGTTCAGTTCATTACTGCTCAATTGGAGCTGATTTGGTTCATCTCATTGTTGAAGAGAGCCTCGTCCATCAGAATACATCCTCATACAGTATTGTTGTTGAAGTGTATAATGATCTCCTGGTCCTGTTCATTTCACTCGACATCAGTTCATGTAAGTCTCTCCAGGCCTTTCTGAAATCATCCTGCTGGTCATTTCTTACAGAACAATAATATTCCATAACATTCATATACCACAATTTATTCAGCCATTCCCCAATTGATGGGCATCCACTCAGTTTCCAGTTTCTGGCCATTACAAAGAGGGCTGCCACAAACATTCTTGCACATACATCTCCTTCAATTCTTGAGAGCAACTTCCTCATTTGTTAAACAGGAACTGTTACTTCTTTCTTCGGCCACTCCTTTGTCTGTCATGGAAGTTTAATTATAGATGCAACATGCAAATATAAATCTATTGGATAAGTTATCATATTGTAACAGCTTACACTAATAAGGGAAATTAAATCTGAAAAATTCTCAACAACCTGGAACCCATATATGATGCCTGATATCACCTGTTTGACAGACAGCTCTATGGCCACCAAAGCTGAAACCAAACTTTTTTCTCCCAACAGACTGAATGATTCCTCAACTTATGATGATGATTTTTAACTTGACTGACTATGTAATGAAGGAATTCTATTTCTAAGTAACTCATTAATCAAGATGGTATATATTATGACATATATAATGTTTAAACATGCATATATACATATGTGTTTTAATATATGTCTTATATTTGAATAATAACAGAGACACAATATGAAACAGTTGATAGTAAGTTGGTCCTAAGAATCAGGGAGAGCTAAATTCAAGTCCTGTTTCTACTGGTTGGGCAGCCCTAAACAAGGCTCTTAATCTCAGTGCTACAGGAAACTCCCTAACACCATATCTTACAGAGTTGGTGCCCATATGCATGAAAACAGGTATTTTGACAATAATAGGAAAATTTGGGAAAAGGGTGGACTTGAGAAGAAAAGATAGTAAATTTTGCTTTGGACATTTTGGGCTTGAGATAACTAGGAATCAATCATACAGCAAGTAAATATGTAGGGCAATATTTGAACTAGTTCTTTCTTAGTTTGAGTGCAAAGTTCTTTCTACTATTCTACATCATCTCATAGGCCTCTACTTTCCAAGTTTAGGTTTCATAAGCATATGATTATATCAATTTTTTACCTGAAGAATAAAATCCAATGCCCCAGAAAAAGTATTGTTCTGTAAAGGAGTATTGTTCTTTCAGAGATATAGATGACTAGTGACTAATATTTCAACTGACTGGTCATAAACTTGAGCATAAACTGGAACATAAAATGATGTACTTGTAGACACATAAACTAAAATGCCCAAGCACTTATTGTCTGTCTAACATCATAGTAAACCTTACATTAACCTTGCTTCCATAATTATATGGATTTTTGTAATATTAAATGTAGCTACAAAATTCATTTTGAACAAGGGAAAATATGTTTTGACCCCATAACTAGGAGTCAGTTACTAAAATACTCCATATTATTTTACTTTTTAAGATTTTCAAGACTTTGTGGATGTGTGGGAAGCAATTTCCTCTCCATTTGCCTATTTAATAATAGAGAATATATTTCCTTACAGAAAATATGGTATGATGTGGTTCAAAGGATAGCGCTAGTCCAAATTTTTTTCTCTTTTGTAAGTGAAAAGTAAATAAATGAGCAAATTTTAGAGTCTGATATCAGATGGTCATCTTTCCCAATGGACACTTACAGATATCTAAAGTACATTTTCCAAAAGTTTAGCCATAATGATCTTCTGTCCTCCCAGTGTAATTGTTTTCTAGGAGCAAAATGTGGACTTATGGATATACCCAAATTGTAAATGTGTTGCTGTTTTTTCCTGAGGGAATCTTATCTAGGAGAAACTTTCTTCAAAAACAGCACAAGATTGCAGTCTTTTAAAAAAAATCAATCCACTGAATATAAATTCTAAACCTAGTAGAATACTAGTGACTGAGAGAAGTGTGAAAGAAGAACACAATCTGGGCTCCAAACCAAACTGTAACTGCGTGACCTTAGGTGAATCCTAATTGCTTTGGCTCTCATTTTCCCTTCCTTAAAAGATAGAAATTAGATTAGATAAGTTCTAAGTTCTTGGAAGAGGTTATGAGGTTTATATTTGGTTGTTATTAATAATATTAATAACTGGTACATATGACCATTTAAGACTTTCCAGGAACTTTATTTGTCTTATCTCATTTGATCTTTCCCAAAGCCCTTTGAAATTGGTATTATTACTATCACTATTTTATAGATAAGAAATTGAGGCTCCAAAAGGATATATAATTTGCTTAGGATCACACAAGCTAGAAGAGAAAGCAAACTTCTATCTTTCTAAACAGTCCAGCACCAATTCCACTGTACCAGTATTGTAAACTAACCACTTTCATTTACATGATTTTATTTCCTGCCAAAATATTTTTAGTTTCTGCAGACACTAATACTGTGTAATATTTGCTAAATTACAACTTTTTGACTCGGTTTCTTACATTTCAATTTTCTTACCTATTTTTCAAGGAAGTGGGCAGAACATCTCACCAAGTACCTATTCCAATGAATAGGATTTGTTATCATAGACTTATGTCTGTGTTTTTTTAAAGTCTCCTACCAATCACTTCCCTAAATGTCTCATGACCTACATTCACTGAATTCTCTCATATGGCAAAGAAATAAACTTTTTTGATAGCACATGTGACTTTTCCCCTACACAGCCCCCAAAATTCTCACATCTCTGTACCACTAATGAGATGAAGCTCATCCTCTGTTCTCTATAATCAAGAAGTTCACAGAAATCAACTTCAGTATGGCAACCTTTCAGGTTATTTAACTATCATTCCTAAACACCTGATTCTGTTTACTTCATTCATCCTCAGTTCTGATAAGTTTTCTTATATTTCTCAGAATTCTTTGTATAGTGCAAGAATACACATTGCATTCATACACTGCAATTGGTTCATTCATCCCCTAGTCTTTTTGTTGCCATAAAAGTATTAATCTAGATACTTTAGTATGTACAGGGCCCTTCTGCCAGTCTTGACCATCTTGGGTTATAAGCTGAGGGAAAGCTTTTCTGAGTCAAAAGGCATGAGCAGTTTAGCAATTTTTCTCAAGTAATTACTTTTTAAAAATTTTACAAAACTATTAATTTACAGCTTCAACAATAGCATGTAAGTATACCTCTATGCATCTATATTTAAAATATGGGACATTAAATATTTGAAGCTATAATAAAATCTCAACAATTAGGTCAAAATTTGACAAAGGCAAAAATAAAAATCTTCTAACAAGGTTGGTTCACACAGAATTGTGAATGAAGCTCTCAGGTTTTTGAAAGTCAGCATTTTTAACATATAAAAGGTGAGAGGTTGAGAAATTTATTTGAAAATTACATGTGGCAAGTAAATAAAGACCTTATTTGGGGAAATTATCTGTCTTTTTTTTTTTTTTTTTGAAAACCAGGTCACAATTCATTATCATGGATGCTTCCAGGAAGATTCAAATCCCTCATTCTTGATTGTAGCCATGAAACTTCATTGATAATACTGTCAATCATTGATCCTTCTTATATTGCTTATTCAGTGTTCTTACTTATCATTGAAGATCATGATTGAAATGGAAATGGCCATGAACCCAAACAATGAAAATTATGTATTATATTATTACAATCTCCTCTTCTGGAGTAGGGAATTCTTCATGAATACCCTGAGATTATAATGCAACAGTATAAAATCTCTGGTTAGAATATGAAATAGGCAAGAGTACCCCTGTGTTTTGAGTGATGCAATTTAAGCATGCTTCTTTTTAACTGATAAAATAAGATATTATTCTCTAAGCTAAGTGCTGTTCTTAGAATTATTTATTTTTCAGAGATACTGAGTATAAATATTTTGAGAACTAGGTCAATGACAAAAATTTTTGATAGCAGTATTTAGAATTATAATATAGGATTAGAAATAAAAGAGAAGAGAAAAATACCTTATTAATGAGATAAGCCCAAAAGATAAATTGTCAATGTAGGTCCAAAAGATGAAAACATCACAACATTTTTTTTACTTTTTATTATTTTCATTTTTTATTACATTTTAAGTTCCAAACTATTTCCTTCCCCCTTTCCCCACCCCAAATGTCATTGTGTGCTACAGATACACACACACACACACACACACACACACACACACACACACACACACACACACGTGTGTGTATATACACATGTATATATAAACATGTGTATATGTTTGTATTGGATATATATAAATGTAAAACCACAGTATGAATATTTCAATTTATCAGTTCTTTCTCTAGAGGTAGAAGAAATCTTCCTTCAAAGGTCCTTTATAGTTAGATGATTTGAATATTTATTATATTCAAAATAAATTAATTATTCATAGTTATTCTTCAAACAGAATTGCTATTATTATATACAATGTTCTCTTAATTCTGCTCATTTCACTTTTCATTATTTCATGCAAGTTTTTTCATGCTCATTGTTTCTTATGGCATAACAAATTTTTGTAAAGTTACCATGTACCACTGAGAAAAAAAAGTATATTTTTTGTAGTTCCATTCAATTCTCACCAAATATCTATCATATCTAGTTTATCTAAGATTCTATTCATCTCCTTATTTATTTTTGTTTGATTTATCTTATTTTTTTGTTTAGACTTATCTAGTTCTGAAAGATAAAAGTTGAAGTCCCCCCTATTGCATTTTTGCTATCTAGTTCCATTTTTTAGCCTTTCCTTTAAAAATTTGGTTACTATAGCAATTGGTACATTATCTATGGTACTTTTTAACAATGCAGTTTAACAATTCAGGTTTCCCTACTTATCTCTTTTAATTAAATCTACTTCTCTTGGAGATCATGATTGCTACCACTGCATTTTTTACATCAATTGAAAGCATAATAAATTATATTTCAGAGATATGTGTGTCTCTAATTTTTTTGTGTTGCTTGTAAACAACATATTGGCTTTTGGTTTTTAATTCATTTTGCTACAATTACTAGTTATGTATTTCCTTCATTCTATTTTCCTTACTATTTATCCTTCTGTATCTTTCCTGTTCTCTCTCTTCTCCAGTGTCTAATTTACTTCTTAACTATTGCTTTCCTAATTATTTCCCTTCTAAGAATCCCTTTCTCATATTCCCCTCTTACACTCCTATTTCTTGATACATTCTCCTAAGTTACCTCTCTTGTATCTATCCCCTTGTCCTTTTTTCTTAATCTGCATGCCCTTCTAAGTGTTTCTGCTTTGTCCTATTCCCTCACTCTTCTGTTTCTTTGTAAGTTGAGAAAATGTTTATATCCTTCTAGATGTATATGTTAGTTCCTCTTTAATTCAGTTCTGATGAGAATATGGTTCTAAAACTATCAGTCTTCCACTTCCTCCTGCCCTCTACTATAACATTTCTTCCATTCAGGCCTCATTTGTATAAAATAATCCATTTTATCCCTACCCACCCACTTTTCTTTAGGATTATCCCAAAATACTCAACCCAGTCCTAAGCCTTCTATTTATCAATACTCTTTGAAACCATCCTAGTAATTATAACATTCATAAGAATAATATTTAATGTTTTTCCATTATAAGAAGAAAACAATTTATCCTTATGAAATCTCTTAAATTGGCCTTTCATATTTATCTTCTTATATTTCTCTTGATTCCTGAAGGTCAAATTTTCCATTCATTTATGATTTTTTCCTCATGAATGCCTGAAGTGCTTTAATATCTATGTTTTTCCCTGCAGAAATACACCCAGCTTTTCTGGGCAAGTTATATTCTTGGTGGCAAACTCAACTCCCTTGCTCTTCACAATAACGTGTCCCATGTCCTTTTGTCTTTTAATGTAGTAGCTGCTAAGTCTTGTGTTATCCTGAATATAGTTCCACAGTAATTAAATTGTGTCTATCTAGTTGTTTGTAATATTTTCTCCTTGACATGGAAGCTTCGAAACAGCCATAATGTTCCTGTGAGTTTTTAATCTTAGTATCTTTTTTCAGATGGAGATGAGTGGATATTTTTCATTTATATTTTATTCTATCACCGTAAAGCTTCAGGTCAATTTCCCTCCATAATTTCTTGAAATGTGATGTCTGGATTCTTTCTTGATTATAATTTTCAAGTAGTCCGACAATTCTCATGTTATCTCTCTTCAAGTTGTTTTCCAGATCAATTGGTTTTCTATTGGGTTATTTTTTTTATTTTGTTTTATTATTTCTTGAGTATAATATAGTCATTAGCTCACCTTACCCGATCTAATTTTAAGAAGTTCCATAAATTTCTGGATCTCTTTCAACTAGTTTACTTTCTTTTCATAATTTTGATTCTCTTGCTTTCTCTTTTTTCCCCTCTAATTTTCACCAATCTATTTTATTTGGCTTTTAAAGTCCTTTTTAAGCTCTTCCAAAAACTCTTAGGTGTACATGTTTCTTTGAAGTAAAAGTAGCTGTTTTGACGTTACTATCTTGTTCAGAATTTTAACCATATCTTCTCTATCACCATAGTAACTATCCATGGTCACTTTCTTTCTTTTTTCTCATTCTTTTTTTTAATGGCTTATTTCTTAGCTATTAACTTTGTGTAAAGAGTTGGACTCTAGTTTCAAGATATGGGAATAATTGCTCAAGCTTCAGTTTTTTTAATGCTGTTATTTTCTGAGCTCTGTCTGGAGCCCAATCTCTAGTATTTCTCTATGTCCCTGAGCCACTACTAGGACCCCCCAGCCATGTTACCACCACAAATGCTCTTATTTCCTATAATCTCTCATGAGGCTGCAAACTTTACCTTATCTGCCCTGAAACCAAAACCAGATACTCTTCTCCGTATAATTGTCCAGAGTCAGCAAGATTGATCCTTGGGCCCACTTGAGGGCCCACACCTCTGAAACTGCATTTACCAAAGTGTGTTTACTCCTCCTTGCCCATAGCCACAGCTTAGGACCAGATCTGATCAATGTAGCTGGGTCTAGGGTCCAGCACCAATGGAGGGCCCTTCATTCTTCCTTGGATTGATTTTGTTTCCCACACAGTTGGTGTCCTGAGACTGAGGCTGCCACCTGACATAGCTGTCCCCAACGTTATTTCTTGATTTATAGTATCTGTCTGAAGTTAACTGCTCTTCATTCAGGCCAGATCATTGCCCCATAAAACCAGGTCTTTCCTAACATCTTCCCAAGTTGTCTAAGGCAGACAACTACTTTACCCTGATTTTTAATTATTTGTGCCATGCTAAAGTTCACTTTGAGGAATTATTTTTAAATTATTCATAGGGGAATTTGAAGGGTCCAGATAATTTTACTACACATCTCTCAGGCTAAAATGATAGGAAAACATAGTGATGAATGTTGAAGGGGATGTGAGAAAAGTGGAACACTAATATATTCTTGGTGGAGTTGTGAAATGATTCACCCATTCTAGAGAGCAATTTGGAACTATGCCCAAAGGGCTATCAAATTGTGCGTACCCTCTAATCCAGTAGAGATCTGCTAAGTGTTTTACATATCATTTCATTGATTCTCAAAACAACTCTATGAGGTTGAGATAAATACATAAAATTATACATAAAATTGAAGGAGATAGAGTTTGTGTCTTGTCCAGAATTTTACTGACTACAGGTGCTATTCACTGCATCACCTAAACGGCTTTAGATGACTTGTTCAGAATCATGCAGAAGTAAGCGTCAGAAGTGAGATTCAAACTTAAATCTCCTTGACTCCAGATCTGGCAGTCATTATACTATGGTGGCAATCAGGTGTTTTCAAAAAACCATCTAGTTTGATAGGAGATTTGGGCTGCACTGGTAAACAGAATGCCCAAATAGAAGAAAAACCCACAGATCTTTGAAGGTACACAGGATAGCTAGCCAATAAGCCATTCCACTTTGGTGCACCAAGATCTATTTCGCAGTTTGGCACTTTCCCCTCTGGCACAATAATGCCCCTTTAACATCTCAGCTTTAATCTGACAGTCTCAGTTGCGTCAGGTAAAAATCACTTATTCTAATATCTCCCAACGCAAATGTTAGGGCCACTACCTGGGCTCAAATTTCCAATTCAACCAATGTATACTTCTGAGATTTTGCTGGCCTTAATTCTTCCTGATCTACTACTTAATTTAACTGGACTGACCTCATTATGGAATCTTAGAAATCCAAAAGGATGTGAAAATAAAATATCAGCAATCAGCTTTAAAAAAGAATAGAGCAAATCATTAAATGAAGCAAGTACCTTTAGCAGCTCCTTCCCTCTTCTCCTATTTAACAGAATGTGTCCACTTGAAAGGACATGAATTGACAAGGCGACTAACTAGGAGAACCTATAAGAATATGTCCATGAGAAGATACTGATAGCCACTGAAGGCTAATGAATCTTGAAGCTTTTTTTTTTTTGCTCTCATCTTAAACTGGAGAGATGGCATTATAATGACAACAATGCTAGTAACAAGATCACCTTTATAAAAATTCTTTAAAGTTTTCCAGATATTTGTTATCTCATTTGAGTCTCACAACGATCTTGTGAGGCAATGGTCATCATAAGGGACTTTCCATACAATCTCAGCCAATAAGAATCTGCAGCAGGATTCAAATTCACATCTTCATACTCCAAGTCCACTGTTTTCTCCACTGCAATATTGAGCTACATTGAAATGCTGCAGGGCTTTAGAAAGAGTCACCCCTACCTTACTGAGAACTGAAAGACTATATATCTGTCCTAATGAAATGAAGAATAATGGAAGGAAGGAGGAGGAGGAATACGACCTCTCAATAAGTAGCAGCTCTGGGCAAACAGGACATTCCACAAGATGCCAAACAGGCAAGTGTCATACGGAAAAGTATTGAGCAGAAAAGCCCTTCTTCTCAGGATTATTAATGATTCTGGTGAGGCAGTATAGTATAGTGGATAGAGAGCTATCTTTGAAGCAAGGAATATCCAAATTCAGGTCCTGCCTCCGACCCATACTGGCTATGTCATTCTAGATAAATCATATAAGTTCAGCAAGGTGGCCTAGTCTCAACTGGAAGTCAGGAAGACTTGAGTTCAAGTCATGCTTCAGGTACTTAGTATGAATGTGATACAAGAATCATTCACCTTCTTTTAGCCTCTTTCTTCTTTTGTAAAGTGAGAATAATAATAGCATCTGTATCCCAGAGCTGTTGATGTGAAGATCAAATGAGACAAATATATGTAAGATGCTTTGCAAATATTAAAGCACTCTTTAGTTATTAGCTATTACCATAATTAACCTCCCAGTTTTCTAGTCATCTCCCTAGGATCTTTTAACTTGGTCTCAACTTGAGTTTCATGGATAGAACATGGAATGGGGGGAGGGATGTGAACTTGGATGGGAAGACAATTGGGTTTTTTTTTTTTGCTAATTAATAAATGAAATTTGGCATTTCTTTTCATTGTTTAAAAACATTATTTTAGGAAGAAACCCAGATCGTGTCAAAGGAGTCCATGACATGAAAAGTTTAAGAACTCCTACTCTAAGTTATAAATTGCAGAAAAGATACCAACCCACATTTGTGGAAGAGGTTCTCATTTGGGAGTTCCCTATGTATATATAGTTCCCTATATATAAGGCAATCCCAGGTCTAGTCTCTGGCCCTATGGAGAATTTATGGAGATCTTTTGTATGGTTCCTCATTTTGAGATTTCCTTTTCATTTTCTTCCTTTTAGTAAAAGTTCTCATTCTAAGATAGTGAACTGAAAACTTACAAATGGGTACCGAGAAAGTCTCACAAGTTTCCAGTGAGGTAATAGTCATACATTTTTCCCAAGTTCAAGCAAATACAAAATAATTTGAGAAGAGAGAGAACATTAACAACTAGGGAGTTCAGGAAAGGCTTTCCCAGGGAGTTGAACTTTCCAAGTTCAACACTTAATAACTGTGTGACCCTGGGCAAGTTACTTTACCCTGTGTGCCTCAATTTCCTCATCTATAACTTAAGAAGAGTTTGGCAAACTACTGCAGTATCTTTGCCAAGAAAACCTCAAACGGGGTCACAAGCGTTAGACACAACTTAATGACAACAAGGATTCTTGAGCAAGGAAATGGCAGTTGAATTTGTTCTCTAGAAAAACTTCTTTGACAACTATTTGGAGGATGGAGAAGAAAGGGAAGAAACTAGAACAATTCATTAAATTGCTAATTATTGATTGGTATTGGTGGACGCAGGAACTTACCCCTGAACATATACATAGTCCTTAAATGTTAATTATTAAAAGAACCATATCTAAACAAGGTACTGATTGATACCTCTTTCTTCCCGTGTAAAATGAACACCTCCATCCATTTCATTCACATAATTACAATTCAAGGATGCTTAAGACTAAGGAATTTAATCACTACAGCCCTTTTGTAGACTTCACTTTTCATCATTTGCTCTAATGATTTCATCATTTGTTTATATTTTGAAAATGATTAAAGTTTGGTCACACAGACATGATCAGGTAGCTGATTTTTGATGAATGCAATCTAAAGTTCAGTATGAATAGGAATAATCATCAGGTGATTAGGTGATTAGCTATAGGTCAGAGAAACTAACTCTTGATGTCTGCTGCCATTTTGGTGATAGAACTGTTTGCTGATCCCCAGCTAAGCTCTCTGGCCTTTTCTGATTTCACAAGGTCACTTTCAGTGCAGAGGTCCAAAATCACTCAAAGCAGAGGCCGAACTACTCCCCTGTTTGTCAAAGATTTCCATTTGCTCCCTGTAGCAAGATTCTGTTCTTGCTCGACTCAGAACCTACACGGTTCTAATTTAACATTTGCTGCCTCTGGATACCCGAGACAAGAAATCTAAGGATTTTCAAGGTGAATGCTAGCAAGGAATTTATAGTTTCTACTGTATGGCACTGAGACAAATGTTAAGACAATAGCAAGGCTCAGCTGGAACTCAAAACTACGATGATGTACCTGAAGGTCTGTGCTCTCCTTACTAGTTAACACTTCAACTTAAATAATCATACAATTTTCTTTGTAGACTTGCAATTTGTTCAGAGATTAACTCCAGTATAACAACTACACAGACCCTTTATTTGTAAAGAATTATAATTTCTCTACTGAGAATAATTTGATGACAGAATGTTTTCTGTTCTTTATGCTGATGATGCCCATGAAAGTGCCCATGCTGCTCCAAATGGTTTCTTCTTTTCCTCCCCTTTGACCTTGAAAGAGACTTCCTTTTAGTAATGAGGGTGTCAAGAAACATAGAACAAACCTGAAACTTCCTGTCCCTCTTGGCACAGGGTACTGGGACTCCTGTGTTATATTTCTTTGATCTATGCTTTGTTTGATGATGAGGCTCTATGGAAGAAGCCCTGAAATGACTCTGCAAGTGGGCATTTAGACCAGTTTATGAAGGTGAGCCAGGCTTGGATAACAAGACATTCAGGCACCAGTGTGTGATGCAAAATTGGACCAGAAGATAGGAAGGGAAATATCTGAAAATCTAATTAACTAAGGAGAAATCAGGGAGATGAATCCACTTACCATGTTTTCCTTTTATCTTTCCTTGATCATCTAGCCTTGAAGAATGATTTCTGAGCTGCAAGAGCTGAGGTACTACACCAATCTTGTTCTGTATCCAGGTACGCAGTTTGGATTAGGTTTGCTGTCGAGAAGACTACCTCTAATGAGAAGGATCAGCCTCATTAGCTCAATAAGCCTTCCTTAATTTAAGGCAATGGTTATGGCTCACACCCAAGAATCCCCAAAGTAATGAGTAAAAAAAAAAAAAGTATTCAAGGTACAATATGAATCAGGTATGGGACAGGTAATTTATTCCTATATACAAAACAAAAGTTAAACAAAGAAAACACAAGCATGAATTAGTAGGATAAGATTCAACAGCAATGAAACCACAGATACTATCTGATAGGAGGACAATACTTAAACTTCATCAGAACAAAGCAGTTTGTGTGATTGCTGATTGGCATATTAAAGTAAACTGTAAAATATTTAGGGTCAGCTCAAACTGGCTCTGGAAAGTTGATTGTTAAATTTTTAGTGCGAATTATTACACTTCAGATGTCAATAAAGACTACAAGTTAGAGCTCAACTTATTGTTTTGTTGATTGTCTAGATTTAAGAAAGTGGAGAAAATAATGCAGATTAAATTTAAAAGTATACTGGGCATACTTTTATTTTTTTCAAAGATAGTGTTGATTGTTAAACATTTATCTGCATACCTCTAACTATCATTCCATTCTGAACCTGAGCTTTATGCTCCCCTACTTCTACAGTCAACCATTCCTGTATTTACTATTGCCTCAACCACTGGTCTCACAGATCTCTCAATCCTTCCCATTCACAAATTCACCTCCTTTTCCAGGCTAATGCTTGATCACTTCTCAGCACAGGAAAACAAAAGAGGCAGCCCCAAATCAGATTTTCCTAGGTTGGACTTAATATACGTTAGCAACTGTGTACCAGAAGTCACAGGGAGGCAGGAGTGGAGGAGTGAGCCAGCAGCACCATCCTCCAGGCTATTCATATGGAGCTAAAGAATAACTCTGCCCAATGGATTCAGAAAAAAGACTGGTAAGATTTATATGAACTGACACAAAGTAAAGTAAACAGAACCAGGAGAATACTACACAGCAATATTGTAGCAATGATCAACTTTGAAAGACTTAGCTACTCTGAGCAAGATAATTTCAAAGCCCCTGAGTAGGACAGCGACCCTTGCCCAAATTATAATCAGAGACTCTCAAGGTAAAAAGCAAAAAAGGATTTATTATGATCTCAAGAGAAAGGGCATCAATGAGAATTCTCTCAATGAGAAATGCAAAGCACAAACTGCATAATACAAGATAATATAGACCCTAATGCAGAAGTCCCCATCCCCTTCTGACCTTTTCTCCCATTTGTGAGGGAAATCCAGGCTTATATCCTAAAATGGAAATCTATCCCAGAGACAAAGAATACTAGTCAGCAACACATTACTGTATTAAATACTTAAATGGTAATGAAGGGGGAGACGAGGGAAATATAAGTTTATGTATATAGCTCAAGTTGTTACTGCAAAGTTTCAAGTCACAATTAAGGCATAGGTGGAGGCCATATTCTTATGAGAGGTCTTCACTCAGTTTATCCCATTCAGAACCATCAAGAAAAATGTCATCTACCCCTAGAAAGAGAATTGATGAACTCTGAAAGCTGACTGAAGCATATGTTTTTCCACTTTATTTTTCTTACTTTTTTTGTTTTTGTAATATGGTTAGTACGGGAAATATGTTTTTCATGATTTTAAATATATAATTGACACCATATTTGTCGTCTTAGTGGGTGGGGGAGGGCTGAGAGGAAGGAAGAGAATTTGGAACTCATTTTTTCAAATTAGTGTTAAAAATAAGTTTAAAATTTTTAAAAGAAGGATCCTACAAAATTCATGATCAGAAAAGAAGAAAGGATTGGAGACTGCCTTTTGTACATCGAAGTCATTGAATCTTGCACTTCCACAACAAATAAGGAGACTGTCATCTCATGGTGCTATAATCTTCAGTGATGTGTTCCATATATATGGAAGCAGCCCTTACTCAAGCTTTCACATGGTCAGCTGACCCAGAAATGGGGAAATCTTATTTTCATTTAAACTGTGTAAAATAAATTAATGTGTCCATGATCTGCTGGCTAATTTGCAGGATCAGTTAGAAAAAGGAAAGTTTAGAGGCAGGAGGTAAGAACTATGTGTAGACATTGGATTTCTATTTTAGTCTTTTTAATTGATAGTTCAAATCCTCTCCTCCAAATTCCTATTTCAGCCAAATTGCCTTTTATTTTAATTTGGGGAGGGGGTAAAGGGGTTGTCTAATAGTTCTGCAGCAACAGGGCTCAGTGATGGTGGAGGCTTTTTGAAATTGCCTACAGAGAGGCTGGCAAAACCAGTTGAATGGTGATTTGACTCTAGCACCACCTGGTGGAAAACTGACTTATTAGACATTAATGTGACAGCCAGTCTTCCCTATCTTCCTAAAAGCTTAAAAAAGGCTGACTACAAATTGAAGTGGGTCGTTTATACTCCTTGCACTGCTGCTAGTTTAGTGTAGCCAAGAGGAGATGGTTAAGTGTTTAACAACAAGCTCTCCAGAGGGGATGGGGAGAAATGTACACATAAGGCATTTTAAAACTTAATCTGCATTATTCATTTTTGCTTTGTCATTTTCTCAAGTTTAGACAATCAACAAAAGAATAAGCAAGCCCTGATTTTTAGCATTTGCCAATTTCAGAGTAAATGCTCACACTAAAAATTTAACAATTTGCTCCGACTCTGGTACAGTCTTGCATGGAACACACCTGATTCCAAGCAATGAAACAAGGGCTGAAGAAGGAAGTGACTAGAAGATCAATAACTTAAAAAAAAAAAAACTAACATGATTAATATCAATTATTTCTGCTTTGGTTTTTTGAAAGCATAGTAGGATAAAAGGATCTTTTATTGGTAATGACCACACCACCAATTTATTTTCAATTATAAAATAGTGTGCCATGTGTATATACACATACATATGTGTTTTGAGAGAGAATTTATTACTATGTGTACTAACCCTAACCCTATCATATGTGGTATGGATATAATATAGCAAGAAAGTCTTTGTACTCTAAGAGCTACATGTTAATGAGGGAAGATAAAATGCAGCTAGAAATCTGGGAGGGGACAGATGGAGAAGAAATAATGGCAAATTGTGAGGAGGTCTGGGTCCCAGGAATACAAAACAAATAACTCTCAGAGCACAGAGACCTAGGGATGGAGGCAAAATTTTCCCATAGCTAGAGATCTGGGTCATCTCCAAAGGAGAAAGAGGTGATTTGTGGGGATGAAGGTTTTACTAGACTATACTTACTGAATTTATCATATTGACTATATTCTACCATATGTAGGATCATGACTAGAGAAAAGCCCCCTCCAGACACATAGTAATGCACTTCATGTGGAGAATTTTCTTGGAAGAAAAGAAGATGCAGTTTGGGTAGAAGTGGATGGATTTATGATATACATCTGTGAAGGAAGTAGGATGAGAGTGAGAATCCATCCAAATATCAAAATTAGCTTAGGGCCATATATACTGATTACTTGTCAGAAATTGTTTTCTTTTTAACATTTTTAAATTTGAATTTTTTAATTATAAAAGCAATTTTAACTTTTTTTTTTAATTTTTGAATTCCAAATTCCCTTCCTTCCTTCTCTCCCTCTTCCCTGTGCTGGTAAGTAATTTGATATAGGTTATACATGTGCAGATATGCAAAACATATTTCCTTAATAGTCATGTCATTACAGAAAATGCAGACCAAAAAAAGAAAACAAACAAAAATAAAGAAAAATAAAGAAATTTTGAAAGTATGCTTTCTTCTGCATTTAGACAGCATCAGTTCTTGCTCTGGAAGTAGTTAGCATTTTTTATTATAAATGCTTCAAAACTATTAGAGCATTGTGTGCTAAAAATAGCAAAGTCATTCACAGCTGATCACTGAATATTGTTACTGTGCACAATTTTCTTCTGGTTCTGCTCACTTCGTTTTATATCAGTTCATGTAAGTTTTCCAAGATTTTTCTGAAATCATCCAGTTCAGTTCTTATAGCAAAATAATATTCCATTACAATCGCAACCATTCCCAATTGATGGGCATCCCCTTAATTTCTAATTCTTTGCCACCACAAAAGCTATAAATATTTTCATAGATATAGTTCTTTTTTGTTTTTTTCCTTTGACCTCTTTGGAATACAGATCTACATGGGCATAGTTCCAAATTGTTCTCCAGAGTGATTGGATCAGTTCACAACTCTACCAATAATGCATTCAGAATTTATTTTCAAATGAGCCTCAAAAAGTTTGTAACTGCCCCATCTACTAAGATGCCCAGTCAGGCACTTGATTATAAATATAACACTCCTCCTCCATTGAGGGGCACCTAAACTGTTGGCAACCCCAGATTCATTCTGAACAGTTTCTAAACTATTTCATCTTTACTTGCTTGCTCATCTAACTTGAAATAAAGCCAGGCAATAAGGTTTTTTATAAAGACTAAACGAAATTATTTAATCAGGGAGGATTATGGAAAAATGGTGGAGTTCATTGGTAAATTTCAAGCTCTTCAGATTTCCCCACAAATAGAACAATTTTGAGCCTTAAGGCTAACATAGACTGGTGAAAAATCTAGAAGACTTGGGGCAGAACCCATGTCCTCCAGCTACAATGCAAAATCTTAAGACCCCAGACCAGGATTAACCCATGTGAAGTGCAAACATCTCCAGGCTAGCTCCATAGAAACATCAAGTGGCTAGCAGGATATGGCTGGAGCCTCAGCCAGAGCCCCAAAAACCTTTACCTCCCAGACCATTTTTTTGAGCTGAGGCCTGAGACTTGGAAGACTGAGGAAACCTCAGCTGATTTGGAATGCTGGGCTCAGCTGTGCTGCAGAGATGCTGCCCTGGAAAAAAAGAAGTTAGCACACTGGGAGTGCAGAGGCAGGAGGGTAAGGATGCTGCTGACTGTGGACACTTATAGGAGGGTGGAGCTCTTGGTTTGCTGTTCCTGGTCAGAGTGGAGAGCTGAAGAGAAGCTTGACACCATCCCTCATCCCACAATTAGAGGTGCTTACACTAATCCCTCCTATTTTTAAAAAATGAGGCAGCAAAGAAGAAAGAAAGAACCCCACCACTGAAACATATTACTTGAACAAGGAAGACCTGGGTTCACCTTCAGAGAGGGACACTTTAGTTAAAAAATTTAAAAAATAAAAAAAAAGCTCCTACCCAAAAAAGTAATGTAAAATGGCTCCCCATCCAGAGAAAATTTTATAGACAAACTAAAAAAATTAAAAAATCAAATTAGACATTGGGGGGAAAAATCTTAAATAATAAAAACCATCTAAAAAAACCCAAGATTATGGTGGGGGGAAGTTAACCAACAGTCTCAAAGATGAAAATAACTCTTTAAAAATTAGAACTGTGCAAACAGAAGCCAGTGAAACTATAAGAAACAAATAACAAGAGATTATAAACAATGAGAATATAGAAAAGAATGTGAAACATCTTATAAGAAAAAGAAACAAATCAAGAAGAGAAAATATAAGAATAATTGGACCGGCAGAAAGTTGTGGCCAAAAAGAGAACCTTGACACAATAAGGCAGAAAATAATCCAAGAAAACTGTCCTGGAGTGATAGAACATGAGGAAAAAATATAAATAGAAAAAAATTATTGATCACCACCTTAAAGAGAGCCTTTGTGAAAAACACACAGGAATAATATTAATGCCAAATTTTGAAACTTCCAGATCAAAGAGAAAATTTTGCAAGAAACAAGAAAAAAACAATTCAAATATTCTGGAGTTACAATTACAAGACTTATCAAAAACTACAATAAAAGACTACAGGTCCTGGAATCATATTTATCAACAATCAAAAGAACTAAGCCTGTGGCCAAAAATATCATATCCAACTAAATTTTTTATAATTTTGAATGGGCAAAAATGGGCATTCAACAAACTTGCAGATTTTCAGGACATCCTTTCAACCAAACCTGAACTTAAAAGAAAATTTAACATATAAGAGCCAATATCAATGATCAATTTTAAGGAATTCAACATGGATAGACTATTTAAACATAGACAAATCATTTGGTTTTTTTACACAGGAAAATCTATGCTGAATGTTTAAGATTCAAAACAACAGGCTAGTTTAAGAGAAAGATTGGCAAAGTCAAGGTAAAAATAGTAATTATGCCATACAAATTAAAATACAGAAGCCACCTGCCAGTGACTGCTGAAGGTCTAACTCAGACCTGTAGAATGTATCTCTTCATGTGAGGATGATGACGATAGGACACTGAGAGGCAGTTGCTGTTCTCTGACCTCCCCACTGAGAGGCTTTTGTGTTGTCTGACCTCTCTCCTCTTCCCTCTGCCTCCAATTTATTTCATTCCCAGTCCACAAGCAACACCTGTGTCAGTAAAGACTGCTTTACAACTCCTTCAGATGTTATCATCCACAGCTGTGGAGGCTCTCGGAGAATTGACCCGCTCCTTCACTTAGGCATGGTTCTTAACATGAGGTGAAGAGGGAGAATAGACACAGAAGCATTAGAGGGTGGTTCTGAAAATCTATTCACATTAGGAATGGGTTCAATAAACAACACTACAAGAAGGATATAGCATCCTCAAAAATATATAAAGAAATGAGGGATGGGCAAATAAGGAAGCGAAGGGTGAGGGAAGAAATCAAGGGAGGAATCGTTGGGTGGGGGAGGTTAAGTAATAGCAAGGCAAGTTAAAGAGGAGAATTTAATTAAAGAGGCAGCAGGGATAAGAAAGATGTATGTGGAGGAGTGTGTATGTATATATTTACATATGATACATAAATATATCTTTTCTTAACTGTAGCTTACTTGGGGAAGATGAAAGGGAAGGAAAAATAAAGTAAATAAGGTGCACAGCAGAAAACTAAAGAACAATTTACAAGGGAGTAAAGAAAAATGGACGTTCATGAATATAATTTCTTCTATTTAATATATATACTTTATTGAACTGGTCATTTGTTATCACATATTTTGAATCCTCCCTGATGTTCTGCTGAGCACATGACAATGTTCTCTTTCATTTTGCTTTATTTTGTTTTGCATTCTTTTCTGTTTTTCTTTTTTCCTTACTGTTTTTTCAAATAAAAAAAGAAATTATTTACTCCTTGAAGGTCACTCAAATAGCATCACTGGTCATGCTCTGCCTTTATTAAGAAGGGTTCAGATATTCCATTTAACAATATAAATAATAAGAGGATTCTCTTCTCCTTCCTTACCCCCATTTCAGATGCTTAATTGGGCATGACAAAGCATTGATTTGAAGTTGCAGTGGTGATCATTCTGCATGATTTCAAAGCTGAGTCCACTGTGACAGTTCTGTATAGTACAATTTTATGTCTCTGTTTATCCCACTTTAAAATGAAATGACAATTCACTTTTTATAAATAAGCTGAGAAAATGTCTTGACTGCAGATTTTTCCCCTTTAAAGTAAATTTAAAAAGAGGTTTTTCTCATTCCCTCCCCCTCAACATATCAAGGAAAATAAAATGCCCAAAGAATTTGCCTCTTGACATCTGGTAGTATGACATGAACAGCTCTATCTGATGCTGGGAAGAAATGGGACAAGAAACTCCTTGCCAGTTCCTATCTAGTTGCACCTGCTCTTGCAACATGTCTATATTTCCTGTTTTCTACAACATGTCTGGCCGGTTTCTACATGTCAGCTTTGAGTGGGTGTTTTTCCCAATGATCTTAGACTGCTTCAAATGCTTGTTTGAAAACCAGAAAGTTCTCATCAAAGTTTACAGAAGAATGGTGTAGTGCAGTCCTAGCCTTGAAGCCCAAAGATTTGGGTTCAAAGCCCACTCTTACACTTAATTTCAGTGGAAACATGACTATAATTTAATACCACTAAGCTTCATTTTTTAAAAAATGTCTGCTAAATGAAAATTCCTACTCCACCAACCTCTCAAGAATAGGATGGAATCACAGAAGTGAAAACACTTTAGATATTATGATTATCAAGACCTTTGGGGCTTGTGAAATTCCTGCCCAACAAGCATTTGAAGCTTTTTCCTACAATGTACAAAATTAGAAGTGGATTCTCTGTTGGTTCATTTAGTTTTTTGTTTGTTTGTTTGTTTTTGTTTTGGGAGACTGGGTCTCTATCTCAACAAAATACAGCAGCCACTTTAAAGTCTCATTCTACTGTTAATCAGCATAGAAGACTGGATAGCTTAATCTTTCCTTGAGTAGCATGTTTCTTTCTACAACAATTCCACCAACTCCCATGAGTTCACCATATTGGTTTTGACTTGATTCAGTCAACTTTAACCACATCACAGCTCAGAATGCCCAAGCTCAAAAGATCCATCAGGCTCAATCTAAATTTTTTTTTAGAAATAACAAGCATGCAGCCAGAAAGAAGCTGGGGTCTATATCGACTTATTATATTCAGCATGAGGCAGGCAAAAAAAGTCACAAAATTGGAGGATGAGGCCAAATTCTAATCCTAGCTCAATCATTGACTTTCTGAGTAACTCTAAACATGTAAGTTAACTTCTTTTAATATCAGTTTTTTCACATATAAAATAAAGGGTCAGTCCCTTCCAAATCAAAACTACCCTTCTAGGAAACCACAGCCGAAAGGAACTTTATGTGAATGGAATGATTGACATAACCTACATAGAAATGGAAAAGTCTGGGGCAAAATTTCAAATGACTTAATCATTTTTCATTAGAATGTGTCTTTGTACAGTGGAAAGAACAATGGCTACAGACTCAGAGGAGCTAGGATCAAACCTCTAGCTTGGCCATTATTACCTGTGTGATCTCAGGCAATTCATTTAATTTGTCTAGGCCTTGAACTACCTTGTCTGTAAAATGGGTGTGGTGGTAGATTATAGCACCTTTAAGGTCCCTTCCAACTCAAAATTTATGATTCTATGATCCTCTTATTAACAAAGTGTTATCTAGCTTAGAATGGGATAATCCATTTCTACATAAAGCTAAACATTTTAAAATGGAGAGCTAGATATGTCAAAGCAACATATTGCTTTTTTTGGTAACTCTAAAATAATCATCACTCATATGAGCTCTGCCAAAACCAAGTTCAAGGCACTCTGTAGGTCTACATCCACTCAAAAACTATAGCTTATGAGCCCCTATCAACTAGTCAACCAGAGTAGTTCAAGACAAAGATACCTAGTAAAACATCATAGCTGTGGTTTGGGGGCTTTTACAGTAACAATATAACATTGCCTTCCTTAATCCTGGGGTTTACTCTCTGACAGAACAAACAAGGAGGTAGAGATCCAGGAACACTTGTGCAGGGCATGTGTTTTGAGAGGTATCTCCCAACTTTATTATTGCAAAACCAGCTAATGTTTTTTGGTGATAAATTTGACCAGGAAATATTATAGTCAGATTGTCCCTGGGAAAATACCAAACTGATATTTGGGACAACATTTCAGGGAGTCTTCAATACTTGATTGAACAAGACTGAGAAATTACTGAAACAGCAAGATCAGGGTTGATCTTAATAAAAAGATTCACAAGGATGATAAAGAAAAAAAATCAGTCAATGTTACAAGGGATGTGGGAAGAAAGGCTTACTGTTGGTGGAGCTCTGAATTATTCCAGTCAATCTGGAAAACAATTTGGAATGACATGAGAAATATCACCTCTAAATTTTTTTTGTATTTGATCCTCAAAGTTATAGAGTTTATTGAGTAGGAAAGAGATATGATTGGGCTTGTGCTTTAGGAAAAGCACTTTGGTTGCTGACTGGAGGATGGATTAGAGGGAGAGACGTGGGGCACCCTGCTACTGCTATAACCCAGACATAAGATGATAAGGACATGCACTACAGTGGTGACAAAATGTCAGAGCCGAGCAGGAGGCATATGTGAGAGATGTTACAGAAGTGAAAATGATAGATCTTAGCAACAGAATGTATAGGGGTAATGAGAGATAGTAAAGACTCCAGATAACTCCTAGGTTGCAAGCCTGAGGGACTAGAAAGATAATGTTCTACATTACTAGGAAAGATGAATAGGGAAAAAGATAATGAGTTCCATTTTGGACATGTTGAGCTTAAGATGTCTGCTGCATATCCAGCTGGCAATGTCTGAAAAGCATTTGGAGATGTGAGTTTGGAAGTCAGCAAAGAGATAGAGTACAGGAGTATTAAAAAAAAGGGAGGATCCAGAACTCTGGAACACAAATGGATAGAGGGTGTGATCTGGAAAAGGATCCAGCATAGGAAAGAGGGAAGAAACAATCCGATAGAGAAGAGATGGTGTCCTGAAAATAGAAAGGGAAGAAAATATCACAGAGGAGTGATCGATAATATGAAAGGCCTCTGGGAGGTCAAGGATAAGGAGGATTGAGAAAATGCCACTGGATTTAGCAGTTAAGAGATCAGACTAGTAATTTGGACAATAGTTTCAGTGGATTGATAAGATTAAAAGCCACATTGTAAGGTGTTAAGAAGAAAAGGAGAGGAGAGGAAAATGGAGACTCCTATTATAGATGATCTTTTCTTTTTTTTCTTTTTCCTTTTTATAATTTAGCACAGCGCCTGGCACATAATAAGACTTTAATAATGTTCATTGAAAGAATCAATGATATAACATTTTAAAAGTGTTTAATTTGTCAAGCATCATGCTAAGGATACAAACACATGAAAGTCAGACAGCACTTATCTACTAATAGCTTATAGAGAAGTAATATAACTCATAAAGGATTGTGGAAATGGAGACTGTGGAAACTAGTTGTAACATTTCATATGATGCAACAATCCTCTTCCATAATTATATATCAAAATTTGTTTATCTATTTTTTAGTTCTTTTTTTAAATTTTTGTTTTAATAGTTTTTATTTACCAGATATATGCATGGGTAATTTTACAACATTGACAATTGCCAAACCTTTTGTTCTAATTTTTCCCCTCCTTCCCCCCCCCAGATAGCAGGTTGACCAATACATGTTAAATATGTTAGAGTATAAATTAAATACAATATGTGTACACATGTCCAAACAGTTGTTTTGTTGTACAAAAAGAATCGGACTTTGAAATAGTGCACAATTAGCCTGTGAAGGAAATCCAAAATGCAGGCAGACAAAATTAGATGGATTGGGAATTCTATGTAGTGGTTCATCATCATATAGATGATCTTTTCGAGGAGTTTATCTACAAAGGGCAGAAAAGAGATAGGGTGGTAGTTAGTGGGAATGGAAGGATTGCTTGAAGATTTTTTTTCAAGATTGGGGACATATATTGATCAGAGAAATGCAAATTAAGACAACTCTGAGATACCACTACACACCTGTCAGACTGGCTAAGATGACAGGAACAAATAATGATGAATGTTGGAGGGGATGTGGGAAACCTGGGACACTGATACATTGTTGGTGGAGTTGTGAAAGAATCCAGCCATTCTGGAGAGCAATTTGGAACTATGCCCAAAAAGTTGTCAAACTGTGCATACCCTTTGACCCAGCAGCGCTACTACTGGGCTTATATCCCAAAGAAATACTAAAGAGTGGAAAGGGACCTGTATGTGCCAAAATGTTTGGGGCAGCTCTTTTTGTTGTAGCTAGAAACTGGAAGATGAATGGATGTCCATCAGTTGGAGAATGGTTGGGTAAATTATGGTATATGAAGGTTATGGAATATTATTGCTCTGTAAGAAATGACCAGCAGGAGGATTACAGAGAGGCCTGGAGAGACTTACATCAACTGATGCTGAGTGAAATGAGCAGAACCAGAAGATCGCTGTACACTTCAACAACAATACTGTATGAGGATGTATTCTTATGGAAGTGGAAATCTTCAACATAAAGAAGAGCCAACTCACTTCCAGTTGATCAATGATGGACAGAGGTAGCTACACCCAGAGAAGAAACACTGGGAAGTGAATGTAAATTGTTAGCACTGATATCTGTCTGCCCAGGTTACATGTACCTTCGGAATCTAATGCTTATTGTACAACAAGAAAATGGTATTTACACACATGTATTGTATCTAGGTTATATTGTAACACATGTAAAATGTATGGGATTGCCTGTCATCGGGGGGAGGGAGTAAAGGGAGGGGGGGGGATAATTTGGAAAAATGAATACAAGGGATAATATTATTTAAAAAATATATAATAATAAAAAAAGATTGGACACATATTGATATGTTTGTAGTCAGTATTGAATGAGCTAGTAGATAAGAAGAAATCAAAATTAAGTGAAAAAGTGAGGATGGGGGCAGCTAGATGGCACAGTAGATAGAGCACCAGCCCTGAAGTTAGGAAGACCTGGCTTCAAATATGGCTCAGACACTTAACACTTCCTAGCTGGGTGACTCTGGGCAAGCCATTTAACCCCAAAATAGGTCAGCAAAAAAAAGGGGGCAGATGATAGAGAGGGAAAGTTGTTGGTAGAGACAGGCTAGAATGGGATTGCTTGAATAGGTGAAGGGATTAGCTTTGATAAGAAATGAGTCCAGGATATATTGTGGAACAAGAAAGTGACAGAAGGTATATCAGTGACAGGAATTAAAGAAGACGATAGAAGAGAGACCTTACAGAAAGTGATCTCAATTTTCCTAGAAATCATAAGGTGAGGATGAATGATAAAAAGTTTGAGGAGGGAAAACCACTGCAGAAGGTGGATTAGTGAGTTGATAAGAGAAGTCTAGTAGGACTGCCTAGAGCAGCAAGTTTTGTAATATTGTTGAGATTATGTAATATAAATTTGTATAAATTGTATAAAATTGTATAAAATTGTATAAATCCAGAATAGGTGAATGAGTTTTCTCCACCTTCATTCAGCAATACATGTGTAGGAGCAAAGGTGGCAAATGGTGGGAGTTATCAAAGGCTGAGGCTTGGCAAGGGTAATCAGTAAGATAAAGAGGCTAGGATCCAAGAGAGGAGATAAAGCAGAGCTGAAATGGTTCACCAGAGGGTCAAGTGGAGAAAAGCAGAAAGAATGGGTAGTTTTGCTTATTATTAAAATGGAAGATTCAGGAAGAATCAAGTATATTGGGAAATACACACAAACACACACACACACACACACACACCCACACAGAGTAAAACAAAAATGGGGGGGGAACACGTTTTCATCAGAGACTTGAATGAAAGCAGGGAAGCAAAGAATGATGTATGAATTATGAGGAAGAGTCAAGAAGGAGCTTATGTGCAAAAAAAGGATAGAATATTTTGATAAACCCATTTTTTATGAATATAGACATGTTTAAATATCTACAAATATATTTTGCCTCATGCACCAAATGATTTGGAAAGGATCATTTACTGAGCTACAATGCTAATAACATATATGATAAGAACTTGCAAGTATACAGTTTTATTGAATGGATTCTCAATAAAGGCAATAAAATGGCCCATAACACCAATCCAGAAAACACTAACAGACTAATAGGCCTGAATCTCTTTAACAGAAAGTTCTCTCAACAGGAATAAAATCCTAAGAGGTCTCACATGTTTTAGGGAGCCATTACCCAGAATATAAAGAAACCATCCTATGTTAGTGTTTTAAAAGGATCCTGTCAGGGGCATTTAAATATTTTATTTTTATTTTGGGGGGAGAAAAAGGTAAACTTCTCAATAAAAGACTTGTGAAACTACATGCATATTAGTTTGTACATAAATATTGGCTTCAGAGGATAAGGAAATAGATCTCAGAGGAAAAGAAATACAGAAGATGAGTATATGGGACAGAGTGTTCATTCAGGCTCTTGTAACTGATATGGAGGTTTCCACAGAAAAGGTAAAACAATGGTTAATGCTAAAAGCAATAAGTCTTTTATCAAGGGTGCTTTTTAGCTCACATTTGTCTTGAGAAGATCAAATGAGAAAAATGCATTTGAACTATGTCCTAGAAAACCCAATTATAGAATAGAAAGAGCTTTAAATCGGATGGCCTGAGCTTGCCTCCTGGCTCTAAAAAGAGGTATGTGATAACTCTCAGCAAGTCATTTAACTTCTGAATCCTACTAGCTTTCCAATTCAGAAAAGGCAAACTGATTCAGCTACTGAAGTGCCAGTTAGTTGGAAAACTAGGGCTAAAGTGGATAAATTGTTGGACTAAGCATCAGGAAGACCTGAGTTCAAATTTCAAGCTCAGACATTTACTAGCTGTGTGATTTGGGCAAATCACTTAACTTCTGTCTTCCTCAGTCTTCTCATCTATAAAATGGGAATAAAAATAACACCTAGTTCCTAAAGTTATTCTGAGGATCAAATACAATATTTGTAAAGCATTTAGCACAATGCCTGGCACAGAGTGGGCATTCTGTTCTCCCTTGTAAAAAGGGCCAACATTCTGATAACCTTGAAGTTACTGTCATTGATCCTAATAAAGATGCTCTTCATAGAGCAGCATGAGCAATTGAAGCAGCGTGCCAGGGTATTCTCTCTACATTCAGTCATTTGATTGGATAAAGAATTGAATCCACTCCAAATAACTATTCCCTTCAGCTATAGCATGATAGTCACACAATTCTTTCCACTGACAAAGCATCATTCTATGAAAGGACTTGCATAGATGCCTTTCATTAAACAGATAAGTAAGTTTTTAAATTTCCTCTAGGTACAAAACACTAGATTTCCTTTCACTAAGTTTCCAGCGATGTAAAGGAATTTATATCACTGCCTTCTCTTAGTTGAGGGAGGGAGGATAAGTTAAGCCATTTGAATTAATTATTTTCCATCATTTTTCAGTCCTGTCCAATTCTTTAATCTCATTTAGGATTTTTGAGAATCAGGAATGGTTTGTCATTTCCTTCACCAGCTCATTTTACAGTTAAGGAAACTGAGGCAAACAAGACTAGGTGATTTGCGTAAGGTCGCACAGCTAGTAAATATTTTAGACCAGATTTGAATTCAGAAAGATGAATCTTCCTGATCCCAAACCCCGTGTTTTATGTGCCCAAACACCTAGTTTTTGCATTTAGAATTGCCCTGGGAAAGCAGTCTTAAACTCATCCTAGTTTTCAGATTTCAGAAGGAGTAGCTGCTATCATACTTGTTCAAATTTTCATTTCAAAACCACCTGATGTGATAAGCCCAATCCAACCCTGAGTGTTCATGCTACATAAAATTCAGCTGAAAGCAACCTGAAACTTCCCTACTTTGGATGTTTCTTTTAGAGATAATCTTGAAAGATTGGGTTGTTTAGGTAAAATGTTTGAATGATCTTAGAGCTAAAGTCTGTTAAGATACTACACTGTTCCCAAAACTTGTTAAAGAGAAAACCTATTCATCAATATGGGGGAAGAAGGTCTGTTTTCTATCTGTCAATGTTTATGTTTTAGTTAAATGGATCTCGGATCACAGCCCTGTACGTATTCTTTTCAATGTGACCCATGCTTATTCATCCTGTACAATTCCTGTCCATAGCCTCCCACAAATCATCCTTATACAATCTAATGCTAAAGGCATTACTTTAGGTCTTTTCACATTCTATGGGGGCCAGGGCTACCTCAGCTATCCATCTGTTATTCCCAGCTGTAACTTCTGGCCCACGTCCTTATCTCCTTTATAAATTTCCTACCTACTCTTGTTCACAAATCATTGTTGCTTCCCATAGCATTTAACAAATTCTTAAGGATTAGGAGGGGAAAGGAGATGTAAAAGGAGATCTCTGACTGATTCCAGCAGAGTAACATTTGAGATGGTAAATACTGTTTTTATATCCTTTTGCTTGGATGTTTATCCAATGTTGTTCATGGTGTTTTGGGGGTTTTACAAATTGATGGTTTCTGGGAAGGTTTAGCCATATCCATCCAATAGTGTGGTGGCCAGTTTGGGGGAATTCAAGGAATGCAGACAGGGGTAAGCATAGGAGTCAGCAGATTTCCTTTGGAATCTGGGGCTGAACTAATGGATATTCACCAGTCGTTCTGATGATGTGTTTGTCCTCATTGGAGGCATTTGAGATCATGGTTGAAAACACATCATGCTAAAAAGCACGGGAGTAAGCACACAGCCTTGTTTCATTCCACTGGTGACTAGGAAAGCTCTAGAACATTTTCCATCTCCCAGAACAACATTTTCCATCGCCCAGAACCCGGGCAAGCATGCCATCATGAAATTGACTTACTATACTGATGAACTTTTCTAGGCAACCAAATATTGCTCTAATTTTCCATAAGCCCTCACAACTGACATTATCAAAGACCTTGGTCAGATCTACAAATATCTAAGTATACAGACCTCTGTTCTGCTCCTGGCATTTCTCCTGGAGTTGTCGGGCAACAAATACTTATTGACTGTTCCTTGGCGCCTTCTGAAGCTACACTGGCTCTCAAATAGATGGCCTTCTTCCAAGTGTAGGATCAGCCTACTAAGGAGGACCCTGGCAAGAATCTTGCCATCAATGACAAAGAGAGAGAACCTGTCTCTTTTAGAGTCAGTCTTTTTTGGGGTCTCATTGTCACAGGACAATCTGTTCCCTTTATCTTTATAGAGATAGACAATGGAGGCATCCTTGAACTCCTACGGCATAATTTCCTCTTGCTAAATAATCTGGAAATTTTCAGTCAGTTTTAGTATGAGCAGTGGACCTCCCATGTTGTAAATCTCAGCTAGAATAGACTCAGCATCAGATGCTTTGCCACACAAAAGTAGCCTAATAGCATGCAAAATGTCTTCTTTGAAGCATCAGAAAGGGAGTGATTGATTTCAACCTGAGGTAAATAGTCAATGGCTTCAGCATTGATTGATGATGCTCTGTTGAGAGTACTATGGAAATGTTCAGCCCATCTCTCTAGGATTATTCCTGATCACTAATCAATGTAACTCCAACAGCACCAAGTAGTTGAGATGTACTATAGTTCTTTGGTCCATAAATAGCCTTTAGGGAATCATGAGGTCCTTTCTCAAACTAAACTGCCAAGTATTCAAACTCTACTGCAGAGAGTGCAACTCTGTTGAGCCGATCACATCCTTTGAATGTCAAATGTAAACTTGCCAAAAAGACTATTTTATGCAGAATTCACATAGGGGAAGCATTGACAAAGTGGTCAGAAAAAGTGATACAAGATGTCCTTTAAGAACTTTAGAATTGATTGTATGACATGGGAGACACTGGCACAGGACCACCCAACATGGCACACTCTCATCAGAGAAGGTGTTGTGCTCTGTGAGCAAAACAGAATTGAATTAGCTTAGAAGAAACACAGGATGCACAAAGTTAGAGAATTCACCCCGAATATTCATAGGGACTATTTGTGTCTAACCTGTGGCAGAGTATTCGGAGATTATATTGGTCTGATCAGCTACAGTTGGACAACTCCTACATAGTGATGTCATTTTACCCCTCTTCAAGAATGAAGGACAACAACCAACCAACCAACCATTTATCAGTTAATCTAACTGTCTGGGTCTCTATGTCCCTCCTCTCATTCTGGGTGAGGGAGCTAAGCTAATTAGCCTGAATAAAAATCAAATAGTCACTTTTAGATCACAATGAACTTTATTATCTAACTCATATCTTTGCCTTATAATGTAAAACTCAAAAAATCTACCTTTTTTATCTAGAATGTCTGGACAGCTTCTAATAGAGAAGAGTCCTTGACTTCTAACACTCCCCAAAGAGGTATTTAATTGACAATTTCTCAGCCATATCCTTTAAAATTCTGAAATGTCATATGCAAATGAATTGACAAATAATAATAGATTACAGTCATCCTTACCTCTGACAAGGCTCTTGTCTCTGAGCTGCTTTCAATCAGGTCTTCTCAAGATATAATCTTTTTGCATGTGTTTTATTATTTCTCCATTTACATTATAAGCTCTTATTTATACTTCCTTTGTATTTTATAATTCTATTCTATCTCCTTTATGTTAAACATATTTGGTATCATAAATGTTTGTTGACTGAATGATAGATTGGGACTTTATACAGTTGAAAACACTGCAAGGAAAACTGTTAATTAAAATGGATGGGCAAGATGGTATTGAATTAAGCAAAGCTTTGGTCACAATAAATCATTTTAAAATTCTCTTTCCTTCAAATGTAGCCAGAGTTTATGCAAGTGATCCTAGAAGGTGAATCCCATGATCATAATGTTGGAAGCCAATCAAGACTACAAAACTATCCAAAATTACTTCTCATCAATCCCCATCAAGAACCTTCTGTTCTAGTCAGGTTGGTCTGTTTACCACTCCACAATACAGTTTTCATTCCTACCTCGAGGTCTGCTAATGCTATCCTCAAGCCCTTCATGGCATGTCTTTCTCTGACAACCAAAACCTAGCATCTTTTCAGACCCAGCTTAAAGTCTTAGCTCCTTCACAAAGATTAGGCAACAGATTCAAAGTCAGAGAACCTGCATTTAAATCTTAATCCATCCAAGTCCATCCATCATATACTACATATATGATCTTGGCTTGTAGACTAAAATTTGTAAAACACTTAAAAAATCTTCCAACCCTGAATAAATGTTCACTAGTACTATCATAGTTACCATGCAAGAGTTCATCAACTATCTAGTCTTCAGCTTTCTCATGGGTAAAGTGATAACATTAGACCAGAAAATCTCTAAGTTTTCTCCCAGTCATAGATCCTATGATCTTACTGTAACTTTTATTTCTGTTCTCCTTAAATTCCAAGAACAGGTATACTGTTCTTGTATATACCCATGTCTTGGGGGTATATACTCCATAATTTGGCACTTGTTTATACATTCAATTGATTTGTGGGTGTTAAATCTTACTACCCTCATGTTTCTGTAATGCTCTGAGGAGATTTGAATTTCTAGCTCACTTTACTTCAATACCTCGAGGATCTAGGGATACTGTCAATGCAAATATCCTGTGCTCTCTACAACATGGTAGACTGTCCTCTAGAACTGTGATTGAAAAAAAGAGTGTTCATTCTACACAAACCTGATGACAAAGCTTTTGGAGTTTAGTAACTTTGGTCCATGGATCACAAACTACAATCCTTCACTAGGCCTGCATTCAAAGCTTCTCCAATTGAATAGGAAATTCTTGGGCTTTCATTCCATTGACACAGTCTTCTAGAATCTAGAGTTACTAAAATGACATCATGAGACATGGCATCTAGCATGTGCTTGACAATATATGTGGTATATCTTGAACCAAAGAATTCTTGCACCCTAAACTCCTCTTCATACCTCAAACAGTGAAGAGAAATCCATGGTTGCAGAATGAAATAAGCAGCACTAGCTGTAAGAGACAGAGGACTTGGGTTCAAATCCCACTTCTGATACTACCTGTGTGATCTTAGATAATTCACTTAATATGACTTGGGCCTTAATTTTTTGGTTTTTTATCAAAATCAAGGGACTGGACTATTTAGACTTTGAGATTCCTTATAGCTCTAGACTTATGTCCTCTGCTAATTTTTAAAGGAGTGAGGTCACCAAAGAGTAAAAAATTACAAATATCATCCAGTTTAATCACTGTCACTTTTTTTGTTTATTCTTGTTATTATTATTATTATTATTATTATTATTATTATTATTTTGCTATAAGAAAGTTTTGGGGTAGGGGTGAAGAGAGTAAATTCAAAAATGACATATAAAAACTTCATCAAAAAAAGGTTCTTTTAAAAAAGAGGACCACTAATAGGAAAAAGAAAAGGAAAAATCTTTAGAAGCTTTCCAGAGCCTTTGGATATTTATATGAAAAGAGATTTAGAAAGTCACTAGATGGGCATAGGAACCACCAAATAAACAAGAGATACAGTCTTGATATCTTTATGCAGGAACACACAGTTTGTAGCACTGTGTCCTAACAGGATGCAAAAATTCAGACATGTGACATAAACATCCCAGGGAGATATCAATGTGTCACCCAGCTGTTTTGTACTTTGCTACTCTTTGACAAAACAGTCCTCCAATGCTAGATCAAGATCTGATTTATTTCAGGAAGAAAAAAGAAAAAGAAAAACAAGACTCAATAAATAAATATGAAAAAACTCTTATCAGTGCCCACAAACCTGGATGATACATCGCATCAACTTTTGTGGTGCACATAGATACTGAACTATTTGAAATCCACAAAGACATAGGAGAAGCAAAGCACTCAGGTTGGACACATTTTTAGTGGAAACAATCAGGACTTCGTGACAGAGCACAATCATATAAATGAATTATTTCTTAGAGAAGAAAAATAATTTAAAGTAAATTGGAATGTCAAGAGAAGTCATTTTACTCTGAGAAGCAGAAATTTGGGGGGATAATTCATGGCTGCAGAAAATGAAAGATAATTATTTTTAGCAGAAACTGAAAGTCTAAGGTTTCATTACTTAAAGCAAAGAAGGTCCTAGTTACCCAAAGGGAGTCTATCATTGCCAAAGAAATGGAACTCAGGAAAAAGGTTCATTCATTCATTCAATGAACATGTATTAAAGGCCAACTATATGAAAGATACTAGGGAAACAGAGACAAAAAATGAAATAGTTCCTTCCCTCAATGAACTTACCTTGGAGGAGGCAGGGCAGGGCAAAGAGACAACATAAACTCAAATAAGGAAATACAAAGCAATTACAGGGATCTTCATCTCAATGCACTGAGCCTTTAAGGAAGCTATAGATTCTAAGTGGTGGAGATAAGGAGGGAATATATTTCAGGTACGAAGGAAAGCTAGTTCAAAGACATGGAGATGGAAGATAGAATGGTAATGGGGACAGCAAGTACTTAAAGGGAAGTAATATATAATAACCCTGGAAAGGTAGATTGGGGTTGGATTATAAAAGGTTTCAAATGCCAAATGAAAAAGTTTATATTTTTTCCTATAGACAATAAGAAGTAACTGGAGCTTTTTAAGGAAAGTATTGATTTGGCAAAATTCTTGGAAGGCCTATTACTAGTTACTAATGGATACAGTACTGATCACAAAGACCCAACTTGGCTTCATCAAGAATAAGTCATTTCAACTCTCAGGTACCACTTCACGCCTCTCAGATTTGCTAAGATTTCCAGAAAAGATAATGATGAATGTTGGAGGAGTGTGGGAAAACTGGGACATTAATACATTGTTGGTGGAATTGGAACTGATCTGATCATTCTGAAGAGCAATTTGGACTATGCCCAAAAGGCTATCAAATTGTGCGTATCCTTTGGATCCAGCAGTGTGTCTACTGGGTCTGTATTCCAAAGAGATCATAAAAAAGGGGGAAAGACCCACATATGCAAAAATGTTTGTAACAGCCTTTTTGTTGTGGCAAGAAATTGAAAAATGAGTGGATGTCCATTAGTTGGGGAATGGCTAAATAAGTTATAGTATATGAATATAATGGAATATTATTGTTCTATACAAAACAATGAGCAGGCTGATTTCAGAAAAGCCTGAACTGATGCTAAGTGAAATGAGTAGAACCAACATTGTACACAGCAACAAGATTATGTGATGATCAACTGTGATGGATTGGCTCTCCTCAAAAATGAGATGATTCAAGGCAATTCCAATAGACTTGTGATGGAAAGTGCCATCTGCATCCAGAAAGAGGATTATGGGGAATGAATGTGGATCACAATATAGTATTTTTTAAAAAAAGAACAAATAATTCTAGATTGATCTTGTTTCATTTTTTTTTTGCTGGACTAGCTTCATAGAGTAAAAATATATTTTAGAGTTAGTTAACTTAGATTTCAACAAAGCACTCAAGAAAATCTTACATTCTATTCTTGTAGACAATTCAAAATAATGAAGACTTCACTAGTATAGTTAAGTGGGTTAGGCTGGAACTGAAGAATAGTCGTTACTATTTCATTGACAGTTTAAAAGGGGATCTCTAGTAGTGTTCCAGGAACTGTGCTTGGCTCTATGATGCTTAGCAAATTTATAGATGAAACTAAGCTAATACATTAGATGACAATCAGAAACACAAAACTTTCTACTAGATTAGAACACTGGGCCAAATCCAATAAAATGAAATTTAATAGGAATAAATGTAAAGCTCTATTTATGTCATCCAAAAAAAAATAAATTTCCCAAAGAGAAATGTGAGGTACCATCTCCCCACCCCATGATTAGAGGTGCTTACACTAATATCTCCTATTTTTAAAAAATGAAGTGGCAAAGAAGAAAGAACCCCACCATAGTAACATACTATGGAAATAGGGAAGACCAGGATTCCTCTTCAAAGAAGGATACTTTAGTTAATAAAAAAAATAAAAAAACAAAAGATTCTACCCCAAAGAATAATGTGAAATTACTCCCTACACAGAGAAAATTTATAGAAGATCTCAAAAAAGAATTTAAAAATTAAATGAGAGACATTGAGGAAAAACTTTTAAAAAGCATCCAAGAAAAGCAAGATTATGAAAAAAAAAAAAGAGTTAACCAACTAGAAACAGAGATAGAGTCTCAATGATGGAAATAATTCTTTAAAAATTAAAATTGGGTAAGGGGAAGCTAATGGAGCTATGAGAGACCAAGAAATAACAAAATAGATTATAAAGAATAAGAAAATAGTTATAAGAAAAAAGTTAAAGAAAAGATCTGGAGAACAGATAAAGAAGAAAAAAATATAAGAGTAATTGAACTGTCAGAAAATTGTGACCAAAAAGAGAACCTTGACAATATAATATGTAGCAAAATTTAATGAAAGAGTCAGCAGGAAATAATCCAAGAAAATTGTCCTGCAATGATAGAACATGAGAGGGATAATAGAAATAGAGAAAAATCCATCAATCACCCTCAAAGAGACTCTTTCTGAAAAACACATAGGAACACTATTGCCAAATTTTGATCAAATCAAAGAGAAAATTTTTCAAGACATAAGAAAAAAACAATTTGAATACTCTGAGGCTACAATTACAGTTATCTAAGACTTAGCAGTAGCTACAATAAAAAACAAACAATAATTTAAGAAAGACCTTGGAATCATATCTACCAACAATTAAAAAAACTAGGTCTGTGGCCAAAAATGTCATATTCAGCAAAATTATCTATAATTTTAAATAAGAAAAACTAGACATTCAATGAACTTGCAGATTTTCACAATTTTCTATCAACCAAATCCAAACTTAACGAAAATATAATATATAGGAGCCAATATGAAAGAGCAGTTTTAAGGAACTCAACATGGACAAATTGTTTAAGCATGGACAAAATTATTTTTTTACACATGGGAAATGTAGACTTTGTGTTTAAGATTTACATAACAATAGGGTAGGCTCAAAAGAAAGATTGGCAGAGTAAAGGTAAAAACAGTAATCATATTGTACAAATGAGGTACAAGGAAGAATAGACACAGAGGCATTGGGGGGGGGGGGAGGAGGTCTAGTAGTTCTGAAAACCTACTCACATCCAGAATGAGTTCAATAGGCAACACTACATATAAATCATGAAGGTTTTAGCACCCTCCAAAATCTATAAAGAAATAGGGGAGACAGATATGTAAATGGGAAAGCAAAGGGAGAGGGTAGAAGACAAGGGAGGGATTACTGAGTGGGTGGAGATTAAGTAATAATAAGCCAAGAATCTAGTGAAAGAGTCAGCAGGAATAGGAAAGACGTGTGTATGGGGGAGGGAGGTGAGTATGTATTATGTATGCACATATTTACATAAATATATCTTTTCTTAACTATAGTTTGCTTTGGAGTGGGGGCATGAAAGGGAAGGAAAAGAATAATGTAAATAAGATGCACAGCAGAGAAGAAAAGAACAATTTACAAAGAAGTAAAGAAAAGATGGACACTCATGAATGTAATTCTTTCTACATATATATATATATACGTACTTTCTTAAATTTATTGTTATATATTTTGAATCCTCCCTGATTTTTGCTAGGCACATAATAATGCTCTCTTTTATTTTGTTTCATTTTTTAATTGTTTTTCTATTTTTCTTTTTGCTTATTCTGTTTCTTCAAATAAAATAAATTTGGGGGGAAAGGCAAAAAAATAGAATAAAAATCAATTTCACATGTACAAGATATGTTAGGGAACGGTTTATCTGAAATATATCTAGGCACTTTAGTGGTCTGCAAGCTGAGTCAATACTGAAATATAATTTTTAAAAGATAATATGGTATTATACAGTATTTTAAAAGACATGATATCTACAATGAGTGAGGTGATTGTCCCATTGTACTATGTTCTGGTCAGAACATCTGGAATACTATGTCTGATCATTGTATTTCAGGAAGGATGCTGATTAACTAGAAAGTGTCTAGGCTGGAGAAGGTGAAAAGAATGGGGAAAGGTGACTAGATTCTAGGCAATATGCAAGTCAGTTAAAAAACATAGAAAATTTAGCTTGGAGATGACAGGAAAAGATAATGATGAATGTTGGAGAGGTGTTAGGTTCTTACTAAGTGCTAATGAGATAATAAGATGATAGGTTTTTACTAAGTGCTAAGTTGGTACTTAACAATTCTCTAGTCCACACCTTTTGGTTCCAGCCTTTAAGGGGAGTTTTACCCCTTTAAACTTCTGGGGAGGAGCTTACATGTTTAAAAGGAGCAAGTTCATTGGTTGAAGTATTTTTTCCCACAAGCCCCTGAGTTATTCCATGCCCATTCTCTGAGAGGATAAAAGAAACAACATTGAGCAAGGGAGAAGAGACTACTCTAGGTCAGAGTTGGGATGGCTCTCTACAAGAAGAAGAGTCTGGCCAGGAGATTGAGTTGAGATAGCAGATCTCCTCCCAGAGAGCGATCGGCAGTTTCTGGAGGCAACAGAACATTACAGAGAGGATGTGGGGAAAATGGGACACTAATACATTGTTGGTGGAGTTGTGAACTGATCCAACCATTCTGGAGAGTAATTTGGAACTATGCCCAAAGGGCTACTAAATTGTGCATCCCCTTTGATCCAGCAGTATATCTATTGGGTCTGTAACCCAAAAGAGATCATAAAAGAGGGAAAAGGACCCACATGTGCAAAAATGTTTGTGGCACCCCTTTATGTAATGGCAAGAAACTAGAAAATGAGTGGATGCCCATCAATTGGAGAACGGCTGAATAAGTTACAGTTTATGGATGTTATGGAATATTATTGTTCTGTAAGAAACGATCAGCAGGAGGATTTCAGAGAGGCCTGGACAGACTTACATGAACTGATGCTGAGTGAAATGAGCAGAACCAGAGATCATTATATATGGCAACAAGATTATAGGATGATCAATTCTAATGGACGTGGCTCTTTTTAACAAAGAGATGATTCAGGTCAGTTCCAATGGTCTTGTAATGAAGAGAACCATCAGCACCCAGAAAGAGGGCTGTGGGAACTGAGCATGGATCACAACATAGTTTTTTCACTCTTTTTGTTGTCATTTCCTTGCATTTTGTTTTCTCTCTCATTTTTTTCCCTTTTTGATCTGGTTTTTGTTATGCAGCACCCTCATTGTGGAAATATGCATAGAAGAATTGCACATGTTTAGCATATATTGGATTGCTTGTCATTTGGGGAGAGGGTAGAGGGAAGGGAGGGAAAAAATTTGGAGCACAAAGTTTTGCAAAAGTGAATGTTGAAAATTATCTATGCAGATGTTTTGAAAATAAAAAGCTTTAATAATAAATAAATAAATTATTTGGCTAGAAATTTTTTTCTTTTTTAAGCTAGTGTTATAAACTTAAGAACAAACACTATACTTATAATGACCAAGCTTGGTAGATCACTATAAATGAAAAAAATGTGCCTTTCTCCCTCTCTTCCTCCCTTCTTTGCAGAGATAGAGTATTATAGATATAGAATATTCATTGCATGTGCTGTCAGATTCTGTTTCTATGTTGGCAAGTTTTGCTGAACTACTTTTTTCTCTTTTTTATTCTCTGTTTTGAGGAATGTCTTGCAGAGTATGGGAGGACAACGATATATTTAGAAACAAAAGTGATATATATATATATGTATAAAGAAATAAGTAAAATTTTCAGGCCAGGAAGCTAACAGATCTAGATTAAATGGGAGAGTTGATCACCTGAATTTGAAATGCACATTTTGATTAAAAAGAAAATTTCAAAGATACACTTTAACAAAATGCTTAAAAAACAATAAATAATACATTTCCCAGTTCCCCTTTCAAATCTATCTGAGTATTTATAAATCCCCGCTGCCTGTAAATTTTTAGATAGTTATGGTCAATGTGCCTGCTGGACTGCATGTTCTGCTGATCTCACTTTTTATTACTCCATATAAGTCTTTCCATATTGGAAATCTTTCTAAAATACATTACATATAGCCTTGCCGTCACAAACAAAGTCTACTGAACACAATTTAACTGCCTCTAAAGTCATCAAAAAGAAAAACAAATATTGCCCTGTGATACAGACAGGAAGCCCCTGGGGTGAAAGAGGATAGGAGGGCTTCGGTGTGCCCCCAACCTGCCTGGTTTTGTGAGATTTTGCTCTGACTTTGCTGGCTTCTCTCTTCCTCTATGGTAATGGCCATTGGGCCTTCTTGCTGGCATATACAAATATATATACATATATATATGTATACATACATATATATATGTACACACACAAATATATTGCTGGAATATACAAATATATGTGTGTGTATGTATATATGTATATATAATGGGCGCTAATATCTTTTCCCCCTTATTTTTAGGTACCCTTCTTTGTTCTGCATAGTTAGGTTTATTGGATAAGCAATCTCTGGGTAAATGTGGGAATGTTGTAAATCCCATATTCACTGCCCTGAGTAAATGTTATTTCTTACACAAGAACTAATATCTGAGCCCTAATCTTTTAATTTTCCCATTAGAATTCCTTGACAGTAGGAGTTGTATCATGCTTTGCCTGGCAAATAGTAGGTGCTTAATAAATGCTTATTGAGGGATTTCAGGCAGTTAAGAGATGAATGGGAAATGCATAAACTTTTCAGATTTAGATAATCTGCATGTTGAAAGAGACCTCAGTGGTCCCATAGTCCAGCCAAAAATTCTCTTTCCAACATCTCCAGCAGTAATCATCCAGACTTTTCTTGACTCCTTGCTATTGTTATTGGTTGCCCATTGAGGTTCCTACCTAGGCCAGCCCATTTTACATTTGGTTGGAACCAATTATGACAAAATTTTTCCTTCTATTAAGTCAAAAGAATAACTTCCATCAGTTTGTTCTTAGTGGTACCCAAGAAAAACAAGATTTAGGGTAAAATCTACTATGGATAAAATAAAAAGTAGCAGGGCTTGGCAGGACCAGTAGTCAATTTAAAAGTAATCCCAGAAGTCTCGTTGAAAGGAATCTCAGAAGCCAAATGTCCTAGTGGCTATTCTACTCAACTACTTCATCCCTCACCATAGAGAGGAATCCCTTTACAGGATCCCTAATATTTGATCGTATAGCCTTTCCTTGACCAACTCCTATGATGAGAAAAATGCCCCATACCGAATAGAAGATAGCTAAGATGAGCTTTCTACCTTAGCTAATGTTTCTTTGTGGAATGGAAGGGAGAGGGGAAGAATGTTTAAATGACCCCAGCAGGCAATAAGTTCAAACTTCTTGGTTCTTTAGGTCTCAGTTGCCTCATTTGTAAATTGGACAAGTTTGATTGGATCACCTTTGAGATTGCCTTCCTGTGATCCTACAGTTCCTGGTCTGACACCATTGGCCACTCTCCTCCCTAACCTAGAATCCCCAAAATGTGTGCAAATTGCTTTATTTGGTAGTTCAGCTCTGTTGATACCTTAGGAATATGATGTAATATGTATGGTATGTAATTGCATGTATGTGGTAGGGATAGTAACAACTCCCCTTTTTCTGGGGCCATCAGGTTTAGGGGGCAGTTTTTCATCTAACAACCCTTTGAGGTAGGTCATACAGGAAAAGTCAAGAAGTTCTGTCTTTACTACATGTAAAATTGCATTATAAATGAAAGTCCTGTTTGAAATATCTCATTGACAGAGCACTTGGACAACAGGGGGAAAGGGAAAGGAGTGAATATGTAGATTTGAAGGTCTTTGTAGACAGGTGAGAGTTCAACTGATAGAGATGGGTTATCTAAAGCAGGAATCTAATATAAATGGAGAAAAAATATAAAATCAACATCTAAAAGACTCTCAAAATCAAAGGGAGTCCTGTACTCGTTGTTGTTGTTTGTTCTTCATTCTCAAAGAGAGCCTTGAAACTGGGGAGGAGATGTCATGACATGCAAATGAATTGGAAGGCTGTGCAAAATCACCAGTCTCACTCTCACCTTCAAATCATTTGGGTTCAGAGGCAAGATATAGATCAGGGGATGGTCAGGATGCTGTGGGAGACCTTGGCCTTTGTAATCTAAGTTCTTTCCCAAGTCTCAGTTTGGCCATGGTAATGTATAATCAGTGCTTATTCACAGATGGAAAACATATATAAAGCATACTATCATCTATGTGCTTCTACCCAATGGTTTGCAACAAAGCTTAGGCTACAATCCTGGATTTCATTTGATACATTATACGTGTTCTCGTCACCACTCTCATGCAAAACAATCTCTTTTGGTTCACTTCTCTCTATAGTCAACCAGAGGCAAGAATAAAAGAGGAGCAATCTTTTGCCTTTTTGCTAAAAAACCCAATGAACCAATTTCCTCATGTGCTCTGACTCTCAGTTCTTAGTTGGCCACCAAGGGAGCAGTCCGTCAAGAGATGCCAGTTTAGCTTCCCTGGTGATGTATGTTTATTGAAGCAGATATGTCAGTGCTCAGTCTGTTTTCAAGAGGATAAATGTTTTTGGGCTGTCAATTGAATCACCCTTCAACATCTCCATAAATGAAATGTATCTGTCAAGCCTGTCAACCATTTTATTGGAAAAGCACTGCTGAGTCATTTGTGGGAAAGAATTTAACCAAATTTGGAAAAAAATAAGATTTTTCCCCTAATAATCAGTCTTTTGTTTGCTGAATCCCTGTTCTTTTTCATTTCATTTAGATCTATTACTACTTGACAAACAAAGGAAGGAAACAGGGTTTTATTAAGTGCCTACTATGTGCTAGGTACTCTACTAAGGGCTTATCAAATATTATTTCATTTGGACCTCACAACAACCCTGTGAGGTAGAATTATTATTATCATCCCCATTTTACAGATAAGGAAACTGAGGTAAACAGAGTGCCCCAAGATACACAGCGAGTAAATATCTGAGTCTGGATTTGAACTCTGATTTTCCTGGCTCCAAGCCCATTATTCTATCCACTGAACTGCCTAAATGCTTCAATAAAAGTTCAAGATGCCAGTATCACTCATCCTGTATTTTCTTTTTTTTAAATCTATCAACCTCACTGTACACTTCAATGTTGTATGAAGATGTATTCTGATGGAAGTGGATATCTTCAACATAAAGAAGATCCAACTCACTTCCAGCTGATCAATGATGGACAGAAACAACTATACCCAGAGAAGGAACACTGGGAAGTGAATGTAAATTGTTAGCACTACTGTCTATCTACCCAGGTTACTTATACCTTCAGAATCTAATACTTAATATGCAACAAGAAAATATTGTATCTAGGTTTTATTGTAACACATGTAAAATGTATGAGATTGCCTATCATAGGGGGGAGGGAGTGGAGAGAGGGGGGGGATAATTTGGAAAAATGAATACAAGGGATAATATTATTTTTTTAAAATTACTCATGCATATATACTGTGAAAAAAAAAATTCTAAATTAAAAAAAAAATCTATCAACCTTCCACAAAATAGTATGTTGGAAAGGGCCCTGAATTGGAGAGAAAGCGCCTACATTTGAATCCCAGCTCTTATTCTCAGAGTCTCTGCATACTTGGGCAAGATAGTCCACCTGCCAATTCCTTGATTTCCTTACCAATAAAATGAGAGCTTTGTACTAAACTATCTCTGAGGTCACTTGCTGGTTTAAATTCATGAATTGAATTTTTGTGTGTAATTTAAGTTGTGGTTTCCCATAAACCTGTGGCTTATGTGTAGCAAGGGAGGGATATAGAGTCACAGAGATATGGGCTCAACTCCTATCAATAACTTTCTAGCTTCTATGGTCTTAGACTTGCACAAAACATATAGCAGAATATCACTTATATTTGCATAATGCAGGGAGACTCAAAGAAAATAAAGCACGAAAAACACCTTAGAAACTTCAGTTTCATGTAAATGTCAGTTATTGCCATTACTCATTTGAGCTAGTTTAGCTGTATTAAATGCTATTCAAAATCCCCTCCCCCAACTGAGGTAGGAATCTGTAGCAAAGGAGAGGTTGACTTCCTGATAGGACAATTTCTAACAGCCCAGAGCCAGGTGGAGTCCCCCTGGATCAGCCACACTAGAGAACAAGCACATTAGTTAACACTGGATGACTACTGAATAAAATTTATTGAAGTCTAATACTTCTAAGCACTAAAAATCTTCAACTGTCATCACTATTTTATGGATTAGTGAAACACTAAGAAAAGCTACTGCTTTGTAGACAAGGGCTGTATAGACCTTAAAGCATATTAGAAATGTGAGTTATTCTGTGCATATCCAACAGATCTCTAATGGGTCTGTATCCCAAAGAGATCATAAAAGAGGGAAAGGGACCCATGTGCAAAAATGTTTGTAGCAGCCTTTTTGTAATAGCAAGGAACTGGGTACTGATTGAATGCCCATCAGTTGGGAATGGCTCAATAAGTTATGGCTTATAAATGTAATGGAATATTATTGTCCTATAAGAAACGATAAGTAGGGTGATTTCAGAAAAACCTGAAAAGGCTGATGCTAAGTGAAGTGAGAAGAACCAAGAGAACATTGTATACACTACGGTAACAACATTATGTGATGATCAACTATTATGGTCTTGGCTCTTTTCAACAATGAGATGATTCAAGGCAATTCCAATAAACTTGTGAAGGAAAATGCCATCCATATCCAAAGAGAGAACTATGGAGACTGAATGTGGATTCAGGCATAATATTTTCACCTTTTTTATTATTGTTTGTTAACTTGGTTTTTTTTTCTTTCTTGTGTTTTTTCCTTTTGATCTGATTTTACTTGTGTGGCATGATGAATATGAAAATAAGTTTCAAAGAATTGCACATGAAAATGTTTGTAGTAGCTCTTTTTGCAGAGTCAAATAACAGGAAGCTAAATGGATCCCTATCAGTTGGGGAATGGTTGAATAAGTTATGGCATTTGTATGTTATGTATTATTATTGTTCTATAAGAAATGACCAGCAGGATGGTTTCAGAAAGACATGGAGACACTTATGTGAACTGATGCTAAGTGAAGTGAGTGGAACCAAAAGAACATGATAGCTAGCAACAAGAAGATTATATGATCATTATCTCTGATGAATATGACTCTTTTTAACAAGATGATTCAGGCCAATTCTAAAAGACGTGATGGAGAGAGCCATCTGCATCTAGAGAGAGAACTATGGAGACTGAATATAGATCACAACAACATAGAATTTTCACATTTTTGTTGCTGTTTGCTTGTATTTTGTTTTCTTTCTCATTTTTCCCCTTTTTGATTTGATTTTCTTATACAGAATGATAAATGTGGAAATATGTATAGAAGAATTGTATATGTTTAATATATTTTGGATTACTTGTTTCTAGGGGAGAGGAGTAGGGGAAATGGAGGGAGAAAATTTGGAACACAAGGTTTTGCAAGGATGAATGTTGAAAACTATCTTTGCATGTATTTTGAAAATAAAAAGCTATTATTTAAAAAAAAGAAGAAGAACAATTGCACTTTAACCTATGTCAGATTGCTTGCTGTCTTGGGAAGAGGCAAGGAGGGAAGGAGAAGAAGAAAGAGAAAACTTTGGAACAAAAAGTTTTGCAAAGATGAATTTTGAAAACTGATTTTGCATGTATTTAGAAAAACAAAATACTACTAAAAATAAAATTGATGCAACAAAAAAGAAATGAGTGAGTTATAATTACTATTATATTAATTCTTTTATAAAATTATTTAGCTCCAGTTTGAACCAATCCCAGGCACCACCCCCAACACTTCTACCATTATTTCCAAATGTACCAATCTTGTCATCTATTCCTCTCCCTATTCGTCTACTATAAACTCAAGCATTAATTTACAACATAAGAGTGAATGTCTTTATGTAATATATAAGATATGTTTGTTATATTAACACATTACGTTATGTAACATATAATCTGACATTCACAAAAGTCCTACTCTGATGTTTTACTATATAGTATGAAGATAACTTTGGGACATCAAATGTTCTGCCAATAGGACACATGTTCTTGGCAGATTCTGCTCAAGGGTTTAAGTATGTTTCTAGCAACAGATGTCATTTTTGCTGTCTGGAGAGCGACCTAGCTAATTATGGAGAGGTTCAGTACTAGAAAAATGACCATTATAAGATAAATTCTTCAATTGTGTGATCTTGGAAATAGAAAAAAATTAAAATGGATCCTTAGTCCTACACAGCCCCCTGTCATTTCCTCAGTAACAATGCCAACTGTAGAAAGGAGAGTAGAGAGAGCCAAGAATCATTTGATTTTTATAGTAATATTAAATATTCTTGTAACCCTTGGGTCTTGGTGAGGTCTTTCTCTATGAGCTGATCTACTAATAGGGGAATTGAATTACATCAATATTGATATAAATGAAACCAAAACACATAAAGTTACCAGGAAATGGAAGGCTGATTCACAGGGATTTTTTGGGAGAAGAAAATAAAGGATTTTGTGGATTTGACTTCAGCACATGCCCATAGGCAACAAAAAATATTGCTCTATAAGATACTTGGATATCTCATGATCATCATGATCATGATTTTTAAAAAAGGCAAAAATACTATGATAGATATTATTAGAGCTTATATATCAATATCTGTTATAATTTGAAAAAGTAGAAGAATAATATGAAAGACTTCATAAGTTATTCAAAACTTTAACATTCAGTATAAAGGTGAACATAAGAAAGGAAAGCAAGAAAAGAAAATATAATATGTTAGGAAATATGTCTTGAGTTAAAGTGTTAAAGAAGCTTCCAAATGAATCAGAAGTTTCAAATATGTGTTTCATGAACTCTTTCTTGAAGAAGGGAACAGGAGAATTTCTAGAAGATGATTAGTGAGAGTTTACAAAAGATCTTCTCTATACTATCCCCCTCAAAAACAGCAATAGAAACAACCAAAAGAAGCAAAACTCCCCAAAATCCACACTGGGAAATGTATCTTTTTATAAACACACTCAAAATGAGTAAACAAAAGTTCTACTGCAATGAAAAATATATTAAAAGAAACAAAGGCAAAAATACCAATTAAAAATGGACTAAATACACACTGCAAATTAACAACAGAAATAAAATATATAATTTTCTCAATGAAATAAAAATGATCAAAGTATCTCAAGACAGAATGATGAAAAACTTCAAAATTCTAGAAATATATGAGGAAAAATATAAGTAAAATAATGAATTCAATTTAAAAAAATCATTTTACTGGAGTATAAAGTAGTGGAAACAATAGAATAAGCAAATGAATAGACAAAAAAAATCTATCTAAATGGAAACAAATTTAAAAGGTATACAGATGAAATTCTGAAAAATTTGAAATTTTGAAAATCTCTAAATCTCGGGGGAGGAGGATCACGTTACAAATTAACTGAATTCATAAAACACCAAGGGAAAAAATCCTTCCTTGTGCATCACTATAAAATTTTGTTATCACAAGGACAAACATATTATTTTAAAACTAGCCAAGGGCAAGTCATTAGGCATCAAAAATACATTCATTTGAATTAGGTGAGTTTTTTTTCTTATAACCAAGAACAATGAAATATACTAAAAGATAAAATATGATCAATTAAAAGTGAATAAATAAAATATTTCCCCAAAAATCATCTTTCCAACAAAGTTAAGCATCCTTTTTGTGTTTTGTTTTGGTTTGGTTTGGGTATTTTTTAGGCAATCAGGGTTAATTGGCTTGCCCAGATCACACAGCTAGTGAATAGTCTAGAACTGGATTTGAACTCAGGTCCTCCTGACTCCCTGCTGATCCACCATGCCACCTAGCTGCCCTTTAAGCATTCTTTTTGAAGGGCAAAAATAGCCATTTAGAAATTTTCATGAATGTGAGAAATATAAGATATGAACTTTTCAAAAAACCTTTTGCTATATAAAACCAACAGAATTACAGAGCTAGAGCTACATAACCAAAATACATGTTAAATTAATATTCACTTTATAATATGATTAACTACCACTATCTTAAGGTAACAACACAGGGGATTTTAAAAGCAGTAATATTATTTGTTAGCAATTAAATTACACAAATATGTTTGAAAGAGGAAAGGGTAAGAGAAAGGAAGTCTAGGGATAAGTTAATTTAAGACATCAAGAAAATAAAAATAATAATTGATGCATATATACTTAAGTGTTTCCAAAACACTTTACATAATTTAGTTCATCTTATCCTTATAACAAAATTTTGAGATAAATACTATAGGTATTATTATCTCCATTTTACAGATGAGGAAACTGAGCCTCAGATAGTTTAACAAGCTTGCCTATCATTATATAAGTAGCAAATATCTGAGGAGGGATTTGAATCCATATTTTTCCTCACTTAATTCTTGCACATTTTCCACATACCACTTTATCTCAGGGGAAAAAATGAGCAATGGAGAGGAGACAGAACAATCTCAAAACAACAATGTCATCCCAAATAAGTAGTAGTAGAGTAAGGAAATCTACTTTCCACAAAACTCATTGTAAATAGTACACATTGTAAAAACTATTTAATAGTGTATGAGTTTGTGTGGGTATATTTGTTCCTGTTAAGGTTAGAAAATGATTCATGTTAGTGAATATTTATTGTTTCTTTCTGGAAAAAAATGAAAACTACAATGCAAAATTTAACAATTATATCATGAAATATAAATAGATTGAGTTCCCTTTAAAAATATAATAAATTGAATGGGTTAAAAAACATCTTACCTATTATAAAACCACATAATGCAGAAATAAATCTATAGATTTAAGTTGATAGGCTAGAAGAAAATTATGTGTTTCAATTTAACTGAGAAAAAAATGTAGAATTTTAATGTAATAACAGATAAACCTCAATACAGATTAAAAATCATTAACAGAGATACACAAGAGAATTCTAAACTCCAATATTAAATATCTTTATATATAACTGTACAGTAAATAAAATGTTATGAAGGAAAAGTTTGCTGGGTAAACACAATACAATAAACCAAAATAAACAAATCAATAATTTGTGACATTTAATACTATACTCATAGAATCATGATTCAAACAAATAAAAATAAGCTATAAATCTGAATGAAATACTAAAGAAACTGAATTTGTCAGATATGTGGAAATGATAGAATAGGAAAAATATATGCTTTTAAAAGAATGCTTAAAACACAAAAATTCTATGGCATAATAGAATTATAAATATATTTAGAAAAGAAAATTAAACTATATTTACAAATTATAGTGCAATAAAAACAGAATAAATAAGAATAACATCATCAAAAGATATAGCTATGCAGAAACTAAAATTACTTGTTGAAAAAATCTTGGGTTATAGAATTATAGAAATAACAAATTATATTAAAGATAATTACAATGTATAATATATCAAAATGTATGAGAGGCAGCCAAAGCAGTATTCAGAGACAAGTTTGTATTCCTGCAAGCTTATATTAAGATGAAAGTAAAAAAGAAAATTATTGAGTTGGATCTGCAATTAAAAAAACTAGAAGATGAATAAAGCCACATACCAAAAGCAAGTTCCAAATAGCAAATCATCAGAATAAAAAGAGAAACTAGTAAAATAAAGGGGGAGAAGTCCCTACATACACCAAAATATTTATAGCACCACTTCTTGTGGTAGCAAAGAACTGGAGACAAAGTAAATGTCCTTCAAATGAGGAAGGGCTAAATAAATTGTTGTACATGTGTATAATGGAATATTGCTATGTTGTAAGAACTGATGACTATGATGAATATGGGAATCCATGAAAGGATTTTTATGAACTAATATGGAATGAAGTCAGCAGAGCCAAGAAAATAATACACATGATGACTACAACTATGTAAATGGAAAGAATGAGCATAACAAAACAATTGACAATGAACATTATAGAATAACAAAAAACAAATATTTACTCCAAAAAAGAAATTTGAAAAAACACCTAACTCTTTTTCTTTGAAGAGGAAAATTCACAGATGTTGAATATTGGACACATTGCAGACTTTTACAATGTAATGATTACTTTTGCTAATTTTTCTTCTCTTTTTTTTTTCCTTTAAAAATATTCCTTATTCTATAAGATGGCTCTCAAGGGATAGGTGGGCAGGAAATGGGATACTAGGAGCAATTTGAATAATTAAAAATAAAAAATAAACCAAGAAAAATTATTTTAAAAAAGAAAAGATAGTGGATTACAGTATGTTGACTACTAATTTTGGAATTAGGAAAATCTGAGTTCAAGTCCAGCATCTAACCCTTAGTAGTTGTTTTATCCTGGTTAAGTTACTTAACCTTTATGTATAAACCCCCGTGGACATTCTAAGTCATAGATGAGTCATGATTTGACTCAGTAATAGTCTTCTATACTGTAAAAAATTTTAAATTATTTTAAATTAAGGAGTAGAATTAAATGCTTAGCATTCTATTTAATTCTAGTTCTTGATCCATCAAGATCTTAATTTTCTACTTACTGGAAAAACATCCCCATGATCCCTATTAAAGACAGAGGTAAAGCATGATTGCCAACTCTTAATGTTAATGGGCAACATAGGTTTAGAAAAGTTACCTAGAGCAATAAGTCAAGGTGATATGCACATATCATAAAAAAATACAGAAAATATAGTGTAACTTCCTTCACCACTGACATGACAGAAAACACTTCATGTGAAAATTAAACAGAGCTGGATTTTGATAGAAGCCAGAGATTCTCAGAGCTTAGACATCAGTGACCTAGTAAGGATAGGTGAATTCTCTAGAAATGGATTTTTAAAAATTTAATAGGATTTGGATAATTCAGAATTATAAACAGAGACATATAATAGATATGTTTGGCAAATCCGCATCACAAAACATTGGGTAAGAGAGTTATCATTCAAGAAAAACTATTGAGGAAATTTGATAGCAATATGGTAAAAATTGAACATCTTGTAACTATATCATTTGCCACAGTTAATTTCAAATATTTAGCTATTTAAGAAAGGAAAGTGGAATTATTATCATTATTGTGGAAGGAAGACACATTTCCAGCTATTCAACAAATATATGAAAGTAGGACAGAAAATACTGATGGATTTGATAACATAAAAGTAAAGTGGGGGTTTTTGTATACACAAACAAAAAACAGTTCATACAGAATAAAAAGAAAAGGGACAAATTGTGGAAAAATCTGTTAAAAATTAAACATTAAAATATATAAGGATTTGGTAGAATTTTATAGGTAATATCCATTACCCAATGTGTGAATAGCGAAATTCAATTCAATTTAACAAACATTTTCAAAGGGTCTACGATACATAAGGGATTGTGCTAGTGTTTAGGAATATGAAGATACAAATGAAATCATCTGGGCTTTCAAGAAGTTTACTTTTTTCTTAGGACAAGGCAAGGCAATAGCATTTATTAAGCATTTACTATAAGTCAGGCATTGTGCTAAGTGTTGAGGATACAAATATAAGTAAAAAGAAAGGTAATTCCTGCTCCCCTACTTCCTTACATTCTAATGGAGGAAGACAATATATAAAAGAGACCTGAAAGGGGATTGAGAAAAGACAAAAGGTACCTTGTGGAAGCATCGAAACCATACAGAGACAGAATCACAACCAGGAAGAAAATGTGACAGGGTCAGCCTAAGCCCAGTCTCCAAATGGATAATTCCAGAAGGAAGTACCAATGGGAGAAGAGAACCAGCACGGAAGAGGGATGTTCCAGGGTGAGGAGGCCCTGAGATACAGGGAAGTTCAACACATATAAAACTAAATAGAAGGAAAATTGAGGAGATTAAAAAGCACTAATAAATGGGTTTAGGGGTGAATGTAAGGGGAAAATATGAAAGAGGTAAAAGTAGAGCTGAAAGAAGAAAAAAGGCAAGTAATATAAGAAATAAGTATAGAAGAAAGACAATGTTTTTTGCAAATGCATAGACTTGAGAAAGTACATGGAGGGAGATAGAGGTAGAGGAATGGGGCAGTAAGGGTCTGAGAGGATGATCCAGAAGATTCCTGTTGATTGTTTGACCCTTCCTTCATAGCATACTAGAGAATTCTGAATTTTTTAATGAGGTGTTAACATTATTTTTAATGAAATATATAAATAAATAAAAAAAAAAATAAAAATAAAAACATTTATGCGGACCCATAATATGTTGAAATCACAGTGGAAAAAGTCATGATGTGGAAAGGATAACAGCAAAACTGGAAGAGACACCTACTAGTCCAGTTTAGTTGGAACACAGCTCATGAAGAATTAAGGGGAACTGCAATGGGAAATAGAAATTTTCTGGATGAAATAAGTCCTTTTGGGGTTTTTGTCTTTTTTACTAAAGCATAAAAGATATCTTCCAAGAAACCGCAGAAAAAGGGGAAAAAAAGGCAGGTAGAGAGAAATAAAGGTAACCAATGACAACCTACAGCAATAGGATCAATAGAATGTTAAAAGACTTAGTAAAAATCAGTCAGGTAATAAGCATTTATTAAGCACCTACTATCGGCCAGACATTGTGCCAAGGCCTCCAAAACACTGGGTAGATTCTTTTTGAAGAGTTTATCGGAGAATTCTGTCAACAACAACAACAATAACAAAAATGGGTTGTGACTTGTGTCGCTGAAAGAAGTAACTGAAGTAATAAGACAATGTACCCATTGAAGACTCTAATGCTCAAAGTTTTTTCATTAAGCCAATATTAGATTTTGGAAGATTTAACCATCTAAGTAAACAATCAGTTTAACCATAGAAAGATGCTGTAAAAATGAATGCTCAAAATTGTCTTCATGTATAAGTGGAAAAAATAAAATACTATTAAAAGCAAAACTCCACTTGGCTATCAAAAACTATTTACCTTATTTTTGCTTCATTGAAAACATTAGATCCCTGGGGTTAGCATCAAAAATGTGCTTTCCACTTGGACCAGCTGATTCTGTTCAATTATACAGCCCCTTTGCACTCTGGGAAGCCACAATTACTAGAATGGATGGGAGCCAAATGGGAGTATGGATGCATCTCTGTAATTTTATCTGTTACTGAAAAAATAACTCAGAATATACCTTATTGACAGGACGTGGATACATGAAGGATAGTATTTTTTTTACTAGCTCCCTATTAGTCTTACTGGGTCCTGATGTTCTTTGCTAAATCATGCTGACCCCTAGTGGTACAAATTTTAACTCAAAAATGTGGAATTAATTAAGGTTGGACTATTGTTGGGGGGCAGGTAGATCATACAGTGGATAGTTCTGAAGTTGGGAAGATCTCAGTTCAGACAGTTATTAGCTATATGATCCTAGTTGAATTACTTAATTCCTATTTGCTTCAGTTCTTCCTCTATAAAATGGGTCCATACTGGAGAAGGAAATGATAAATAGCTCCTGGTCTTTCAATCAAAGAGTCAGATATACTTGAACAACAGCAGACTATTCTTAATAAATCAGTTTTAGGTTTTTATCTCCTAGACTAATACATTTTCCACAGCTGAATGAATGAATGAAAAATTATTTGTTAAGCACTTACTATGTGCAATACATGTGCTTAACTCAGATGCTTAACAGACTGTACTCTCAAGGACTTCATTTTCTTTTTTTCTTAAAGCTTTTTAGTTTTAAAACATATGCATAAGCTTGTTGGTGTAGTAGATAGAGCACTAGCCCTGACTGAAGTCAGGAGGACCTGAGTTCAAATCTGGATTCAGACACTTAACACATCCTGGCTATGTGACCCTGGGCAAGTCACTTAACCCCAATTGCTTCAGCAATATATACATATATATGTGTGAGTGTGTGTGTGTGTATGTGTGTGTGTGTGTGTGTGTGTGTGTGTGTGTGTATATATATATATATATATATATATATATATATATGCATAGATAATTTTCAACATTCACTGTTGCAAAATCTTGTGTTCCAAAATTTTTCCCTCCCCCTACCTCCTCCTCTAAGTGGCAAGTAATCCGATCTATGTTTAACACATGCAGTTTTTCTATACATATTTCCACAATTACCATGCTAAACAAGAAAAATCAGATCAAAAAGGGAAAAATGAGAAAGAAAACAAAATACAAGCACACAACAACCACAAAGTCAAAATGCCATGTTGTGGTTCATGCTTGATCCCCACAGTCTCTCTCTGGGTGCAGATGGCTCTCTCTCTCTCTCACAAGACCATTGGACCTAGTCTGAATCACTTTGCTGTTGAAAAAACACCATGAAGGACCTCATTTTCTAATGGGAGATAGGACACATATAGAAGGCTTCAGCTTCAAATCAGAAGAAAATACCCCATGGTTCCTAAGGTAAAGCCGATAGTAATGCATCTTCTTCAATAGTATTTCCAATGACAAAACCATTTCCATTTCTGATGCTGACCTATTTGACAATGCCAAGGATTTGGGTGGTGGGAACTTTCTAATTCCCTATTCTGAGCTATGGCGCTGAGCAGGGCAGCTGTACCTACAGAGTCAGGTGCCAGATCATATCTCCACAGGACTGTATTCCTTGGATGATGGTTACAGAGGCTAGGCTAGAAGCAAGGCTAATGGTCTGGGAGTCTCTATCCCTAGGGCTCTTGGGTTTAGGATCCTGGATCTTCTCTTTGGGGAAAAGTGATGACGTAGGGGGTAGAGGTACCTTCTGTCTCTCCCTCAAGAGGACTTTCAGCTTCTGAAACTGGGGGAAAGGTTGGTCTCTTCTCTACCAGGCTTGTTCCCCTGGATGATGCCTGTGAGGATTGAGTTGCAGGCAGTGGCACTATTATTCCTGGGGCTCTTGAGCTTATAAGCCTCTTCACCAGAAGGGAGTGTTGATGAAGGGTCATCCTCCACAAAGGTTACTCCTCTCAAGGATGGCTATGGGACAAGGGGCAGCCCGTAATAGGGTTTGTGTTGGGGATGGGGAGAGAAAGCATTGCTGTTCCAAGAAAGGCTGAGGCTGTCTCCAACAGGGTCTGAGGAGATTTGAGGTGATGGAAATGGCTTAACTCAATGGACACCTGCCACTTCTCTGTTTCTCCTTCGGGATACCTGGATGCTTCCAAGTACCATGCTGCATCTTCACTATTATGACATTTAGGAGCTGGAAGGAAGTTCGGGGATCCTAGGATCCCTGACTAACAATGAAAAGCCAGATGTTGAGCCTTTAGGTGCAGGGGTATAAGCTCCACTCCCTTTTCCACTAAGGGCCCCTCTGCTTCGGACCCAGGCATAGAGTCCAACCAGATTCATTCCTAAAGACCTTCTATAATAAGAGGGAGAAGAGGTTCTCTTTTCCAGAAGACTCCGACTTTCTGAAATCCCTACCATGGTGAGGGAAAACTAATTAAAGCTTAGTTTAAGGTTCAAGTCTACAGTTTTTTTAAAAAGGACATTTAAAAATTTATTTGGTATACAATGTAAATAATGTACAGGACAAGTATGTATCTCCTATACACAAAAGGAATGCTAAGCATACACACGCGCACACACACACACACACACACACACACACACACACACACACACACAATTAAAACAAGATCCAGAAACTTTCCTCAAAGCTCTAGTTATAATCTTTTGGGAGGTTGACACTTAAGCATCATCAGAATATGAAACAGCTTGTGGGATTTCTAATCATACTTTTATTTCACCTCAGTTCTGCCTATCCAACCAATACACAGTATAACTGCTGACAAAATAGCCAGGTTTGTGCCAAGCCTTTTGCTTTCTTTTTTTTCCTGAGGCAATCGGGGTTAAATGACTTGTCCAGTGTCACATAGCTGCTAGTCCCTGAGATCAAATTTGAACTTTTGATTCCAGAACTAGTGATCTATCCTACTGCTCCACCTAGCTGACTCCTTCCTTACTATAGTTAATCATAATGTTCCTGCCCCAACCCTATAACCTTTTCTCCATACTACCAAGATCCTTTTCTTTGTGATGTGTCAATAAAGAAGGTCCCATTCTTCTCTTAGAATTACTGGCTTTGCCAAGGTCTCCAGTATGATCTGCTTTGTTATACATACACAAATGTACACAGACATGTCTACATATACACATGTGTATATTTATATACATATAAAGTTATCACATGTATCATGTACATAACACATATATCTATATATCTGTGTGACTATGTCTCGGGGAGAGAAAGTGCTTTGGAAAATTAAAGTTCTGAATAAATATTTTCTGTTATCATCTGGTATCATTTGATCATGATGACCTTGCTTGGGAACCCAATTCAGCTTCCCTGGCAGTGGCTCATAACTAATGAAACTTTATCCAGAATACCTTATCTTTGAATGACAATATAATATATCCTACCAAGATATTTAATTGAAAGAACTTTTTAGATTATGTTTTGAATAAGAACAAGGGAGAGAAAGGCTTAGTGCTCAAGGTAAATGATGTAAGAGAATCAGATAACAGAGAGAAAGAATCACTCAGTGCCTGTTTTTCTTCTAAGAGAATCATCCTGCCAAAAAAAAAAAAAGATAGTACAAAAATTATCATAAGGAGTTGAAATCCAAGATAAGTGAATCCATTGTAAGAAAACACCTAGCTAGTCTAGAATGAGTTTGAGCTATTTGATCTGGACAAATGATATCCCAGAGTATAAAAAAGCTTTAAAGATGTGATTGCTCATATGCTAATGATCTTTGAGAAAGCATTGAGAGGTGCTACAGGATTAAGTGAGTAAATGTTGCCTTGTTTACAAAAAGGGAAAGAAAGTGATATCTCCTCATTACAGACCAGTGGGCTTCCCTTCCTCTCCTGAGATGGAGGTCAAATGAAGGCTGGTTGACCAGTTGACAGGATGTCACAGGGCAGGTTCAAATACTGGCTGACCTCTAAGATTCCTTCCAACTTTTAGCATCTGTGTTTTTATTATATCACAGCTTGGCAAATGTATTTTACATTTTAATTTGGATTGCCTCCAAGTACTGGCACTGAGTTAGTCAGTCAGAAGGTTAGAAAATAAAAACTGTTCTCTGAATCTCTTAAAATAACTGAAGGATCCAACTTGATAGCCAATATCTTCCTTCTGTCTCCCCTAGTAAATGAAAGATAAAAATTAGTCTCAAGAACTGAAAAAAATAAACATACATTTCTAGAATCTATGAAATATAAATAGTTAAAGGGGTAGGGATAACAATCATATTTTATGTGTCTTGGGGAAACATGTAAGCAATGAACATGAAATAAGGCAAGTTTGATGGGATGGACATTCATTAAATTTGGAAGTAAGTACATCACCAGTGGTTACATTTCAAGGAAAAGAAATAACATCATGGTGCAAGTCAGAAAATGTTTCTTGGAAGAAGAGATTTCTGAGCTGAGTCTTGAAGAAAATTAGGATTTGGATTGATGGTTAGAAGGGAGATTACATTTCAAGAAAGATAAAATAACATTAGTCATCACAGAAGTGGGAACAAATTTATTGTGGGAAAGAAATAATGAGATCAGATTGGCTAGAACAAATGAAAACTGTTAGGGAGTAAGAGACGATGCTGGAATAGTAAAAGATTAGAAGAGATCTGCACTTAACAAAGAGCTGAATCGAGTTTGGATTTGTTCCAATAAGCAACGGGAAGCCACTGCTTTTGAGTGGAGGAGGGACATAATTAAATCCTCCACTAGTTATGAAATCCTCAAATATATCTACAAAAGAGGTTTTTATTGCTTTTTTACCTTCATAAATAATCATAAATAATAACTGACTTCTAAGCCTTCCTGATTTTTCTCATTTGGAAATTCTAATCTTTGTCCTTATCCTGGGGCCACTAGGTGGCTCCCTGGTGCAAAGGGTATTGGATATGAAGTCAGGAAGAGTTGTGTTCCTCAGTTCAAATGTAGCCTCAGACCCTTACCAGCTGTGTGACCCTGGGCAAGTCACTTAACCCTGTTGGACTCAGTTTTCTCATCTGTACAAATGGTCTGGAGAAGCCCATTGGAAGCCCATGGAATGGGCTTACCAAAAAAAACCTCAAATGGGGTCATGAGAAGTCAGAATTGAAGGAAAATTAAACAACTTATCCTACATTATCTCTAACTTGTCAGTTCTTCATCGTTTTACCAATCCATCTGTCCTTCACTCTGCTGCCAAAGTAATTTTCCTAATGCAAAGCTCTGTCTGCCTTATTGTCCAACTGAAAACCTTTAAATGAATACTCCCAGGCCAACTGAATAAAATAGTAACAACTTACTGGAAAGTGAATAAACGTGTATCATTTGGGGAATGGCTGAATAAGTTTTGGTACATGAAGGTAATGGAATATTACTGTCCTAGAAGAAATGATGAGCAGGTTGATTTCAGAAAAACCTGGAAAGATTTACATGAAATGATGCTAGGTGAAATGAGCAGAACCAAGAAAACATTGTACACAGCAGCAATAAGATTATGGGATGATTAATTGTGATGGACATGGCTCTTTTCAATAATTAGATGATTTCAGGGCAATCCCAAGAGACTTGGAATGGAAAGAGTTGTCTGTATCCAAGGAGAGAACTATGAAGACTGAATATAGATCAAAGCACAGCATTTTTACCTTTTGTTGTTGTTAGCTTGTTTTTTTCTCTTTTTTTTTTCTTTTTGATCTGATTTTTCTTGCTTAGCATCATGAATATGGAAATATATTTACAAGAATTGCACTTTTAACCTATATTGGATTGCTTATTGTCTAGGGAAGGGGAGAAGAGAGTAGGAAGGAGAAAAATTTGGATCACAAGGTTTTGCAAAGGTGAATGTTGAAAATTATCTTTGCATAAATTTAGGGAAAATAAAAAGCTACCTTAAAAAATAAAATCTTAACATTTAAAAAAATGCTAATCCCTTTTAGAGAGGGAGATGGTGCAGTTCATAGAATGCCAGATCTGGAATCAGGAAGACATCTTCCAAAATTCAAATCTGATCTTAGAGACTTCCTAGCTGTGTCCTCTTGGCAAGTCACTCAACCTGATCAATTTCCTTATCTGTAAAATGATCTGGAGGAAAAAAATGGCTGATTACTCCAGTATCTCTGTCAAGAATACCCCATGTGGGGTCACAGAATCAGAAACAACTGAACAGTAATATCTATGTATTCATTACATGTTTGTATACATGTAATTAAGCTTTAATGCTTAAAATCCACTAAGACATCTGAAACAAGGTATATATACATATGTACAGATATAGACATACATATCACTTAATATACTGAGAGGAGGGCAAAAATCCACCCAAATCCTTGCCCCGTAGGTTTTGAACACTTCTATTTGTTCCCAATTTAGCGGGACTGGGCAAAGGGGCCTTACAGTCCTGCTCTGGGCAGGAGCCAAAAGGAGAAAGAGCTTTCTCTCTTGAGCTTGGGATACAGCAGGTCTGCCAGCCCTGTGCTGAGAGGTGACTCCTGAATGGCGAGAAGTGAGATAACAGTGGAAAGCAGGAGGCAAAGAAGGGAGATAGTAAAGAGATATATAGGAGGATAGATGGAGCAAGATGTGGAGGAAGAATAAAGAAGGGAGGAACAGGGAAAGAGAGCAGGTGGAAGAAGATGAAAAGAAAGGAGAGGAAAGAGAGAATAGGAGATAGGGAGGAAGACGTAAGGATGAGGAGAGATGGAGGAAGAAAAAATGAGAAGAAATGGAAAAGAGGAGAGATGGAAGAGGAGGAAAGAAAGGAGGAGACGTGGAGGAAGAAGAGATGGAGGAGAGAGGAAGAAGACAGGAGGAGGAAAGATGGAGGAGGGAGGTAAGGAGGAGCCCAGGGCCACTGACAAGACACCCAGGAGAGGAGCACGGCCGAGCGGAGTGGGGCAGTGGGGCAGTGCGCCAGTCCCCGAGCCTCCAGTCCACGCCCCCGAAGACGGCCTTGGGGTGGAGATCTGGAGGGGGTTGGAAACGTAGGAGGTGGGGAGTTTGCAGGAAGGGGTGGGGAACACACGGGGTGGGAGCCCGAGGGGGTGGGGCGCTGAGGGGGTGGGGAACATGATGGGTGGGGAGTTAGAGGGGATGGGATGCTGGGGGGGCAGGGGAGGGAGCCCAAGGGGGGTGGGGCGCTGAGGGGTAGGGAACATGATGGGTGGGGAGTTAGAGGGGATGGGATGCTGGGGGGGAGCCCGAGGGGGTGGGGCACTGAGGGGGTGGGGAACATGATGGGTGGGGAGTTAGAGGGGATGGGATGCTGGGGGGGGGGAGCCCGAGGGGGGTGGGGGCGTTTCCGGGGGCGGTGGGGAGCCTAAGGAGGTGGGGCGTGTAAGGGGTGGTGCCGGGGGCCCGGGGGCTCGCCATGGGGACCGCCTCGTCCCTGGTTAGCCCCGCTGGCGGGGAGGTGATCGAGGACACGTACGGGGGCGGCGGAGGCGAAGCGTGCGAGATCCCGGTGGAAGTGAAGCCCAAGGCCCGCCTGCTGCGCGGCTCGTTCCGCCGGGCCGGGGCCGCGGGGGCCGGGGCCGGCGCGGCGGCCGGGGCCGGGAGCGGGGCGCGCGGCGCGGGCGGGCTGCTCGGGGCCAGCTTCAAGTCCACGGGCTCGTCGGTGCCCGAGCTGGAGTACGCGGCGGCCGAGTGCGAGCGGCTGAAGAAGGAGTATGAGATCTTCCGGGTCAGCAAGAACCAGGAGCTGCTGGCCATGGGCCGCCGGGAGGCCAAGCTGGACACGGAGAACAAGCGGCTGCGGGCCGAGCTTCAGGTGACCGGGCGCGCCGGGCCCGAGACCGACGGCCAGAGAGGACCGCGGGGGTCGAGGGGGCAAACTGAGGAGTGCAGGGGCCGCTGAGGCCAGAGGGGGAAACAGGCCCAGAGAGAACCGTAACTCTAGAACTTGAAAGGACTTAGGAGGCCACCCAGCCCACTCCCCTCATTTTACTGAGGAGGAAACAGTCTCGGAAAGGAACATAGGATCCTATATCTAAAGCTAGAATCGATCTAGTCATTTTCCAGACAAGGAAACTGAGGCTCAGGCAGGTGAAGTTGTCCCGGGTCACACAGGTGCTAATGGCAAAAGCAAGATTTTTAGCCCGGGTCCTGTGAATGAGGCCCTCGGTGCTTTTTTCCACTGCACTCCATTCCCTCTAAGTTGGTCGTTTTCACTCCCGCCTCAGCTAATCCTCCAAGTCCCTTTTGATGATAGCTGCCATCACTCATTCAGGCCCTTTCTGCGGAGCTAAAAGGACTTTCACTCTCCTGCCGTCCCCGGATGCGGCCATCCCCTCTGTAACTTATTCTAGTAGGGTTCCCAGTATCCTGTGTGGAAAACCCCCAAAAGTATATTGCCTTATTGCAATTGTTTACTTGTGTTTGTGATCCCCTTTAGGGTTTTTTGGGGCAAAGAGGCTGGAGTATTTCCTTCTCCAGCTCATTTTACAGATGAGGAAATTGAGACAAACAGGGTTAAGTAAGTGATCTGCCCAGAGTCACACTACTAGCAACTGTTAGAAACTAGATTTGAACTGGGAAAGATGAGACTTTCTGACTCCAGGCCCAGCACTGTAATCACTGCGCCTTCTAATTGCCATTTTAAATGACTTAATTTTATTTTTGTGCATTTTCATGGTAAGCTGCATAGTTTATTTAATTTCCTATAGAATGAGGTAGAGAGGGCTTTTTTGATATCTAAGGAGTACAAACTGGAAAGGTTAGAAGATCCCTCTATTAGATCTTTCCTGAAAATTCATCCCTCTGTGGCTGGCTAGCTTGGTGGTAAATGAAATTGGTCCTAAGACCATTAGTTCTACCAGAACTAATAAGATAAGAATGACCAGTAGTTATATTCTGCTGGGATGGCCTTTGGGGTTGCCTCCTCTATGTCTACTCTTCTATCCTTCAGTTCATCTCAGGCCCAGATGAACCATCAGAGTAAGACATTGGGGAAAGCTGTAATGGCCTTATGTGTTCCATTAAGTCATAAACAACAAGAGACCTGAAATAATGGTCCATTAGTTCTCAACATTTCCAGATGGTAAAGAACCTGAAGAGAGTACAGCATCCCAATTTCAGCATCCATCTGAGGTCGGATCTTTGCTGGAACTTGAGTCCTTCTGACTCCAGAGCCAATACCAAACACTGAGCCAACTAGTTGCATCTCCTCCCCCCAGTCTCTCTTCTACATGAATACTTGAATGTAGCTATCTGGTCGCTCCTAAATCCTTTCATGTCTAGCCTACACATGCCCAATTCTTTTTTCATTTCTCAGCTTCTTGGAATATCTAATTTTCTTCACTATAGTAAATTCAGAGCTAAAAAATTTCTTGGAAATAATAAGTCAATTCTTATTTTACAGATGAGGAAACTGAGTCATAGATAATATGAGGTGACATCTCCAAGGTCATACAGAGCCAGGATCAAAATTCCAAATAGTCTGAATCCAAATCTAATATTTTTCTGCCTGAGCATTCCACCTGGCTTTTTACTCATAAGAAAGTTCAAAAGACTCACCTTAGTTTAAAGAGAATACCAGTCTCTCTATCTGTTGTAGATGTACCCACTCATATTTATGTGTCGCTGTGTTTGGTCTCACAAAGATTTTTTATCAAGATCCTCTATCAGTCAACAAGCATTTAATGCCTTCTCCACATCCCCCAGGTTCTATGAATTGTGCTAAGTGCTGGAGATACAAAGACAAAATGGAAACAGTTCCTACTCCAAGGGAGCTTTCCTGCTTGCAGGAGAAACATGTTACATACAAATTACAAAATACAGGGTGTCCCAAAAGTTAGAGTGCAGTTTTAAACTTTAATAGTTTAAAATTGCTTTAAATTTTTTAGAATATCCTCTGTATGTATATATATGATATATATAATATACTTACACAATATATAATATACACATATATTATAAAGGTCTCATCTAGGCTACCCCCACCTTCATTTTATAGATGAAAAAAGATTGTTTTTGCCCTTCATTCTCAAAGAGGTCCGTTACATCAGGGAAGCGGTGCCATAATGTGCATGTGAATTGGAGTTCAGTGAGGGAGGCTGTGCGAGGTCAGCTACCTCACTTTCCCCTCCATAGCTATGTGGATCCAGTGGCAAGATATAGATCAGGATGACTGAAGATGGCTCTGGATGCAATGGGAACCCTTGGCTTTTTAAAGCTAAGTTCTCAGTTTGTCGGGGGTCACATCAATTCAGTGATTAAGTCTACATGGCAATTGATGCAAAGAATCTCCTCTTTCACCTAGTCCAAAAAAATCTAAATGAATGAATGAATCTGGGAGGGAAAAGTTCTCAGTGTTTCTGGCTAAAGCATTCAATCTGACCCAATTAGAACCAAATGGAGCTTGTCCTAAGACTTATTGGTGGCCAATTAGAAGCAGATTGGTTTTAGTTTAAGGCTTTGTTCTTAAGAAAGAAATTTAACCAATAAACTCTAACATACAGAGGAGACATGAACATCTGAGGCCCAGTGAGTAAAATGATGGATCTAAAGTTATACAGGTAATAATGGAATAGTATAGGAAAAGGACATAACTCTGGAGGCAAAAGTCCTATGTTTAAATCCCATCTCTGATATTTAATATCTATATGTCCTTGACTATGTTTCCTCAACTGTAAAATAATGAGGTTGGAATATTTCACCTCTGAGGTCCCTTTCAGTTCTAGATCTGTGATCCAAGCAGCACCATAAAACTTTGGCTATCTAAAACCCATAGGCAGTGAGTTCTGGATAACCCAGCTTTCTGGATTTCTGAAATTTTACCCCTGTGAGTACTAAAACTCTTTGAAAAATTTGAGTCTTTTGCATCTACGTAAAACCAATTCCACAGGATCTTGCTTTCATAAACAGAACATCTGGAACACAAGTGCTTTTAGACTGTTGTGTATCCTAAGACAAAATACTTTCAATATGAGTCTGGAAACTTCCCAGTAAGTAAATCGAATATACCTTGGAGATTGTGATATCTGTTTTTACTATTTCAGAGACCTTTTTTCTCTTTCTTCTTTTACTGTCCACTTGATTCCTGGCTGGATGCGGAATGGGTAAGATTCCCTAAAATTCTTCAACTATGTCTGAGCAGAATACTAAAAAAAATTCATGCTCCTTCACTCAGCCTTCAAAATCTTCCATGATCTGGCACCACCCTGTCAAGAGCCATCTTCAGTGGTCTTGAGTTTTGTCTTGCCCCTGGATCCTGATGACTCTAGAGGAGAAGCTGATGAATTTGCACAGCCCTGTCTCACTTAAATCCAGTTCACTTGAAAGTCAAGATATCACCTTTCTGATGTCATTGATCCTCTTCAAGAATGAAAAATGATTTAAGATGGGAACACAGGCATTCGCAGACTGCCTTTAGTAGTATCTTCAAGGCAGTCTCAACATCTCAATATACATCCTTGTTCCCACCTTTATTTCCCTCCTCCCTTGAGAAATGCCCAAAATTATATTTTCCCTTTAGAAGATGTAGTTATGAGAAAGACCTTTGCTAAATTCTTTTCTGGACTGAGCCCACTATGAAGTACTCCTTCCCTCCTCATAGCATCTTTCCTTTAATGATGTCTTTCCCCTTATTACCATTAACTCTGGTTAGTCTACTAAACTCCTCTGTGAATTTAGCCTGCCAGTCAATGATGTACTAACACCTCATGACATATTCCTTTAATGGACTCTTCCAACTTCTTTCCTCGATAACCTTATTACTCTCCCAAATTTATTTCATATTTATCACTCCTAGTGACTATTTTACCTCTTCATTTTGTCTGAAATCTCTTCTCCTAATTAAATGTACCTTTGAGCTAAGGGGAAAAAAGATGAACTTCACTGCTCTATTTGAAATAAATGTTATTTCACAAGGCCCTCATTCATGTGTGTTATATTCCTTCATAATTTTACAGCAACTTGCCATCCCCAACACACATCCTCCATCATCCTTAATGCTTTTGCTCATGTTGTACTCAGTCCTCGGGAGGAATAGCTCAGTAAATATTACAGACTATTCCACAGACTAAAAAGTAGCCTTCAGATAGTTCTGTATGCTGTGTGTGTGTGTGTGTGTGTGTGTGTGTGTGTGTGTGTGTGTGTGTGTTACACATACAGGTTTTCACCAGGATTTATCAATTATTTTTTAGCAGTAAGTTACAAGGACATGCTAATTACCACTGGTTTGCTGTACTTTCTAGTGGTCACTTATTGGATTTTCAAATTCTGGCTTACAACCCCTGTCCAGAATAAAGAAATAAGCCAAAAGGGTGGTTAAAGATGCAAAACAGTAAGCTAGGAACTGGATAAAACATACCTCTAATTGACTGGTCAGAGAGCAGTTGAATTTATATGGACTAGTTCCCTCTGCTGCTAGAACCCTCATTGTTGCCTAATACAGCATCTTGAGAAAATCTCATGATAACATTTTTCATACTCAGCCAATGAAATGGGTATTTTTATTCTCATTTACAGTTGGAGCAAATGAGGCATGGAAAACAAAAGAATTGACCCAGTGCTCTAAAACAAAAAGTAACAGTTTGCTTCAAGGTCACAATTTCTCCTTGGGGCAATTCAGATAAGACATATTGAGTTTGGAGAATTTCCTTGTTATAGGTATAGTTAAAACAGCTGTGTATTCTTGTTTTGTTATATAAATAAAGCAATACAGAATTGCTCAGTGATACTGCCTGTCAGAGATTTATAAGACCATTGTTTGGTTTTTTTGTTTTGTTTGGTTTTTAGGCACTTCAGAAAACTTATCAGAAGATACTTCGAGAAAAGGAAAGTGCTTTAGAAGCTAAATATCAAGCTATGGAGAGAGCAGCAACATTTGAACAAGATAGAGATAAAGTTAAAAGACAATTCAAGGTAAATAAGTTCCTTTGATCCTTTATATAGCTACAGGTGATAAATTCATAGGACTTATTAGCATCTTTTCTGGTCTGAAATGGAGGGAGCTTTAGAGATAACCTAGTTCACTTCTACTTTTGCAGATGAGGACACTCCATTTATCCCATTTTTATGGAAACCAAAATCCTTAGTTTTTTTCTGAATTAAAAGAATGTCAGAATTGAAAAAGATCTTTGAGATCATTTAGTCTAATCTTTTACACCACCTAGAAATTTACTCAAGTAACATGGAGAAATCCAAGGAGATAACTGATGAATTTTAAACATTTTTAAAGGACCTGACATGTGCCAAGCTAAGTTCTGGGGACACAAAGAAAGGCAAAAGATAGTTCTGCCCTTAAAGTACTTCCCCTGGGGAAGACAACATAACAACAACTATGTACATAGGAGTTATATAGAGAACAAATTGGAAATAAGTAACAGAAGCATTAAAAGGATCAGGAAAATCTTCTTATAGAAGATGAGATTTTAGTTGAGACTTGAAGGAAGCTCGGGGAGTAAGAAAGTAGAAATTAGCAAGAAGAATATTCCAGGCATGGGAAATACTAAGTTCAAAGGAGTAATGTGTGAGTAATACCAGGGATCCAGAATCATTGAATCACAGAAGATGGGAGAGAAGGAAGATAGAAGAAAACAGGAAAGGGTTAAGAGGGCCAAGTTATCAGGGACATTGAATGATGAGCAGGATTTTCTGTTTGATCCTACAGATGATAGCGAACCTTTTTTTTTTTTTTTTTTTTTTTTTTTTTTGCTGAGGCAATTGGGGTTAAGTAACTTGCCCAGGGTCACATAGCTAGGAAATATTAATTGTCTGAGACCAGATTTGAACTCAGGTCCTTCTGACTTCAGGGCTGGTGCTCTATCACTGTACCACCTAGCTGCCCCCATAGCAAGCCTTTTAAATAAAGTCATTCAGGAAAATCTCAAGTACCTCAAATCTCAAATTCAAAAAATCTCAAAAAGAAAATATTTTGAGGATCAATTTAATATTGGTTTCACATAATCAAATGTTTTTATGAAATAGTCTTAGATTGTCAGTCAACATTGTAGTTATGAAAAATCTATTTGAATTATTTTTTTCTTTTAAAAGATTTTTCGGGAAACTAAGGAAAATGAAATCCAGGACTTGTTAAGAGCCAAGCGAGAACTGGAGGCCAAACTTCAGAGACTCCAGGCTCAAGGCATTCAGGTCTTTGATCCCGAGGAGTCTGATTCCGATGACAATTGCACAGATGTCACTGGTAAGGTGTTTGAACACTATATCTAATATTAATGAAGAGATGGTATTTAAAAATCATAATCTAGTTAGCAATTCTTGATATTATGAAATAGGACAAGATTAATGCAATGGAAAAGTCCCTTTTAAATGCAACGTCAATTATCCAGAACAGAAATGTCAGACTCTTTCTGTTTGATCCTACACATGATAGCAAGCCTTTTAAATAAGGTCATTCAGGAAAATTTTGTACACTTGGGGTTATTCAATTTTCAAAAGAGAAGATTTTGAGGATCAACTTAATATTGGTTTCACATATCACATATTTTTATGAAATAGTCTTAGATTGTCAGTCAACATTCTAGTTATGAAAAATGTATTTGAATTATTTTTTTCTTTGAAAAGATTTTTGGGAAAACTAAGGAAAATAAAACTTTCTGGAACTGCAACCAAATTACAATGTAATTAGGAAATGTTTACCAAAGCAAATACAAATACATCATAGATAATGTTAATTTGTATCAGTATGTAGCCACAGGAATCCCTTTCTATTTGAGTTTGACATTCCTGATCTAGAATACAATAAAAACTTTCAATAAGTTCTTAGTTTTATTTTAAAAAGGGAGTGTTGCTTAGCAAAAAAAAATACATCATAATATCCAGGACCTAAAGCTCATGTAGTTTACTCCCAAAAGAGCCCCATCAGGCCCTTATTCAGAGTCTTCTAACTCTTACTTTAAATACAGTTCTTACAAGTCTCTTGAATCCTAAAAACAGGGGCATGAGTGCCAAGAGCAGTTATACTGACAGTAGCAAGAGGAAATATATATGTATATATATATAAACAAACTAGATGCAAGATTGCAAAATGCACCATAGTGAGTATACATTTAGTTTAAATTTACATTAAATTAGTACATTATATTACAGAACTATATGCAGAAGACATCTCTATGGCAGTTGATGTTGATAATAATGAGCCTGAGTTGTGAATAAAAACTAGCTATATATAGATTTCTCTGTTTAAAAAGGCACAAGTCAGGGCAGCTAGATGGCCCTGTGGAAAAAGCACTGCTCCTAGAGTCAGGAGGACTTAAGTTCAAGTCCAACCTTAGACACTTAACACTTACTAGCTAGTAGGATCTTGGGCAAATCATTTAACCCCAACTGCCTTGTAAAAATAATAAATAAAAAGAAGACAGAAGTATATTGAAAGATTTCTTTCCAAAATGAATAAAAGCTTTAGCATTTAAGGGGTTGTCTTCAGTTATTTAGAAAATCACGTCATACATCTCATTCTGATGATACCATCTGAATGAAGTGATACAATACATATTCAAGACTTAAGTTTTAAACCATGTTTTAAATAACAAAGATACATTGGCATTTTTGAAATTAAGATAGTATCAGAATCACTTCTGGAGTACCTTCTATAAAAAAAGCTCCTGGTTTATATAAAGGATTTGAGCACATTCAGAAACTTTGGGTATAGATTTTATAGGTATAAATGCAGAAGAGGAAAATGTAGTAATTTTCAGAATTATGAAATAGAGGAAAAAAAATCAGGTTGACCTCTTCACCCCTAGTTTACTTGTATATTGAGACATCCAGTAACTACAGTCTGCTTATTTATTTAATATGTACAAATGGTTATACAATTAGGTGCTTTTCTCCCTATTAAGATAAGTTATTAATACTAATTGGCTCTTGTTTAGATGGGTCTAGTTTCCAAGCTTTGGTATCTAATAATGCTTTCTCTTATAGCTCTATACAAGAAATAGGAATATCTTAAATGAACATGATAAGTAATTAGGAAGCTAGTAAAGAAAAGAGAATAGTAAGATTTTTTTTTTTTAAAGCAGGCTTATTAAGTAACATTCTGTAACTTATTCTTTTAAGCTACTGGAACTCAATGTGACTACTGGCGTGGCGGTGCCTTGGGGAGGGAGCCCTCCATAGGCAGTATGATGCAGCTTCAACAGTCTCACAGGGGACCTGAGTTTGCTCATAGTTCCATAGATGTAGAAGGACCATTTGCAAATGTTAACCGAGGTAAGATACACTTTGTTTTGGACTAACTTGATTGGCCCACGAGTGACCATTCCTATAATGCCCATTAATGTAAGTTTGCTTTTTTTCCCCTAAAGTAATCATGGATTTCCATTTCCCTGATCACATAATCACCATGTATAACAGCATGTCTTTGCAGTATGGCTAACCAGTATTAGAGATGCAGGGTGTGGCCCGGAAACACAGTGCCCCTACCTGGCTTATCCAGGAATCACACAGATTCTAATCTCTTATAAATCTGTGGGGCAGTACAGTTCAATAGATATCTTCTCTAAGATGTATCAGAACTATGTTTCTACTCCTGAATTTGTTAACAGTGCAATAAAATATCAAGAATGTGGCCTATGAGGGGTTGGCCCCCACTTGTTTTTAGTCTCTGTCCCTGCAGAATGGGAACTAGAAGTATGAGGTGGGTGGCCACTCAAGGTGACCTGAATCTGGGTGACTCGCTGGACCTTTGAAATGAGGTTTTTAAGTTGAGCACAATACGGTGGTAAGAAAACTCTTTATCAACCAGACATACTATATAAATATGTATATATGAGTTTTGGTGTTACTATTGCTCCAAAAGTCCAAATGACCTTTATCTAAATGTCAACAGAATTTTACCTACCAAAAAATGTCTTTGGAAACAAACATAACATCTTTACCAAAGACAAGGAATATACCCATTACCTTTTGACAAAAGAGAGAAGGGAAATTATGAGATAGTCTCTGTGTCTCTTGGTTTTGCTTAACTATTTGTTATAAGGAAATTGAGAAATTTAGTGGCAGGCACAAATAATTTGGATATTTTTAAAAGGCATTAATAAAAACTTAATGACCTTTTTTTCTTTTAATTTTTATTTTGATAGTTTTATTAGAAAGTGAATTGAAAATCAGTGCAAATAATTGGATCTTTCAAAATCAATTTCTTGTGCTCCAATTTTTTTTCTCCCTCCCTTACCCCCACACCCTCCCCTAGATAGCAAGTAATCCAATATATGTTAAATTTGTGCAATTCTTCCATGCATATTTTCACATTTATCATGGTGCACAAAATTTAATGATCTTTTAGCCAAATGTCAGATAATTACATGTCTTTTTTTTCCCAGCTCCTATCTTGGAAACAGTATAGTTTGTGGTTCAGTTGTTTTCATTCATTTCTGACTCTTCATGACCCCTTGTAGGATTTTCTTGGCAGAGATAGTGGAGTAGCTTACCATTTCCTTCTCCAGTTGATTTTACAGAAGAGGAAATTGAGGCAGTTAGGGTTGAGTGACTTACTCAGGTTCACACAACTGGTAACTGTCTGAGGCTAGTGTATATAGTTCAGTCATCACCAATTAGATAAGCCCACAGGGCAGAGGAGGAGCCTGGCTTGACCAAGGTGATATTGAAAAAAATGTCCTCCTTACCTTTCAACTAACAATTGGTTGAAGTTCCCTTAGAAGAGAAATCTCAGTAAGAGTTGGCATCTTTGGATGAGTCCACCAGCGGCTCTCATTATCAGGGGAGGGGGTGGGATAGTCCTAGGTGGCAAATTGAAGAAATTATTGATAACTTCTAGTACAATATATTCATCTAAAAGATCATTTCTACATTATTAAGTGTCCAAATATAATCTGTTGAATTTTTTTTAAAGTTTGAAGGAAGTTAGGGAAAGCTGGTTTTGAATTCTGCTGCAAAGGGTTGCCAATTGGGAGGCTTGATTTGAATAACTAAATTTCTCCTCTGCTACACTGAGGATCATCATATACACAGTTCCGCTCTTAGAGTGTTATTTTGATGCTCAAATAAGGTACTCTCTAAAAAAGTGCTTTGCAAACATGAAAGTACAGTAAAAAGTATCCATTAACTGTTACAATCCTCTTGTAGAATATCATTCGAAAGATTGCTAGTGTTTCTTCTATGAAACAATCACATTTCATTTGTTTACAGACGACTGGGATGCTGCTGTGGCTAGTTTACTACAAGTTACTCCATTGTTCTCACATTCTTTGTGGAGTAATACAGTCAGATGTTACCTCATCAACACGGATGAAACGCAGCCCGAAATGGACATTTTTTTGAGGGTGAGTGTCTAATAAAATGCAGACTCACTGAAATAATATTAGTACTTCCTTGTAGAAAGCTGACCCTACTTCTAATCCAGATTACTTATCTTCTGTAGTAGGAGATCTAATGTTATAGTGACTTGGGCCAACTTCTGGGGAGACAAGACTGGCCACAACTGCAGTTTAAGATCTTGACTTGCCATCAAAAGTTGCTATATGGATTGTCTTCTTCATTAGAATTTGAGGTCCTTAAGAACAGGGATCATCTTTGCTTTTCTGTTTGGGTCCTCAGTGCTTAGCACAGTGTTTCATACATAATAGGTTTTCAATAAATACTTTTTCATTCATCAGTTTCTTTCAGAGCCTTTGCAGATAGTCCCACTAGTCTCCTGTCTACCCCCATTTTTTCCCTAGCTCTTATTCTGTCCTTCTTTGGTAGGACTGAATCAGCTTCTGCCAGTTTGCAAGGTTGGAGAAAGACAGGATATCATTCTGAAAAGATTCTCTGAACCCTTGAAGCTCCCTAACCTAGAAGCTTCCTCAAGCAGAGGAAAATCCAATCCCTGTTTCATCGCTCCCAGTTATATGCATAGAGAGTTCCCTGTGCTAAACTTTTTCTACCTTTTGCCACTATAGTCTTAGACCAGAGGCATGTGGATAGATTTCAGATGGTCTTGGATGAGAAAAAATACATCTTGATTTCATTATTGTCCTTTGTATTTTCTTGTATGCATTTAAGAATATTTTTCTGGGAATGCTTCTATGGGCTTCAGAAAACTACCAGAGTTCCACAACACAGAACAAGGTTAAGAACCCTTATCTTAGACACTTGCCAACATTATTATTAGAGATCTGTTCTCCATGTTTTTTGTTTTCTTTTTTTATTTTACATTCTTTCAAGAATGGGTGCCTAGATTAGTGGAGACATCTTTGAAACTCCAAAGGCAGGATTTTATTTCCTATCCTGAAGCACATCCTGATTCCCCATTAATTGAATGTTACAGAAGTTGCGAATCCTGAATCTCCACCCCTCATTACATATTCTTGCCCCCAAGAAGCCTACATTCTGAAAGGAGGGAAGATTAAAAGTAATTTTCCATGTTGTTTCATAAGAAAATCCAAGACTCAAGGCAGATCAATATGTCGTTTTGTCCTTGATTCTGCCATGATATTGAATGTTATTAAGTGTGGTGAACTTGATATTTCTTAGTATTTTTTTGCATCTAGGATTGACATCATTTTTGATTTCTGTTCATCTAGCAAATTTTGTTATTTTCCCTTGTAATAGATATATATCTACAAAGACTCAAAATGACTCATGTAGATAATACTCATTCTGTGGAATGATAGGATTTAGAGCTGGAAGATCATCCAAATGCCTTATTTTACAGATTAGAACACTGAGGTTTAGAAAGGGGATGACATGGGCAGCTGGTGACCGAACTGGATTGGAATCCAGAGTTTGCCCTTGTGTCCCACTCCACATTGCCTTTACATAGTATGGAGCTACTTAAGGCTTAACTAAATTTTTACTACATCATGCTTTCCTTTTTCTCATTTTTGCTATTAGGACTATTCACCCAAACTCCAAAGGATGTGTGAGACAATAGGATATTTCTTCCATGCAATTTATTTTCCAATAGAGAATGGAAATCATTATTTCAATGTAAGAAAATGGGAAATTGAGAAGAGTTCATTAGTTATTTTGTTTATTCATTTAACTTTGCCAAGGTAAGCATAATGAATCTACAATTTATTATCAGTCTGCACTTTTATATAGTAAACAGATTGCTAAAAATGAATTTAAAATATGCATTCTAATTTAATTTTTTATGTTCTTAATTTATGCTACTTAAAAAGTGTTCTAATGGCTCTTTATTTAATTGAAACACATCACCAAAATGTGCTTACTCATTCATCTTACCGAATGTATCTTAAATTCATTATCTCTATTGGTTAAGGACCATTTAAAGTCCAATATTCATTTCTTTGGTAAGAATAAAAATATAAATCACTTTCTCTGATTTATTCCTAAATTGCTACATGTAAATGAAAGGACATTTCAAATATACCAGGGGAGCTCATTATTTAAAAGAAACCTCAGACTTCTAAAATGAAATTTTATTTTTGACCCTTCTTTTTCTTGCTTATTAAATTGATTTTTGTACACTAAGTTTTTTGTTTTAAAGAAGACGTGTAATTAGGAATGAGAATCACAGACTATCAGGATTGAAAGGGCTTTTGATGATTATCTTCTCCAGCTCATTCTCCGGAAAGAATCCCTAAGATCACATAACCCACTGTGGTTGTCCAGCCTCTATTTGAAGACTCCCTTTGAGGTGTTTTTGGAAGAAAAGACAATCAAGAAGAAATTGGAAAATATAGATGTTTCTTTGCAGATTTTTAAAAATCTAGATTGAATTTCTTTGTAGGCAAGGGTTTCTAATCTGCAGCCTGAGAACTGCAGAATATCTTGATAACCCTATTCCAATGCATTTGTTTTTCTTGATTATCCTGTGTTTTTAAACAACATTCCGAGAAGAGGCCCATAGGTTAGACAACCAAAGGAATTCATGATGTCAAAATAAAATGGTAAAGGACATTTCATATGAGCAGTCTTGGGCAGTTACATGTTTACCCTCATAAGGGATGTTCAGGAAGAATTTAGGTGACTACTTATTGCTTATGTTTTTTTTTTTGGGGGGGGGTTTGGTTCCTGTGTAGTCTGGAGTATAGAACCTTGAGGATCCCTTCTAACCCTGAAATTCTCAGAGTTCCCTTTTTAAATCATTTCATTAAATCCTGTTGCTTCAATATGTATAACTTGTATCTTGTCTATGTTGTTAGAGGGAGATAGTGCTATAGTAATAATTTATTTCTTTTATTTTGGTACTATCAGAGTTTTTCTGGTTCTCTTTCTTAACTATAAAAAGTCATTTTTTTTTAAAAATTAAAATCCATGGGGCAGCTAGGTGGTACAGCAGATAGAACACCAGCCCTGAAGTCAGGATGACCTGAGTTCAAATCTGACTTCAGACACTTAACACTTTCCTGGCTGGGTGACCCTGGGCAAGTCACTTAACCCCAATTGCCTCAGCAAAAATAAATAAATAAATAAAGTTTAAAATCCAGCTATAAATTCAATTTCTTGTATTCTATTCAATCTATTCAATTCTACTAGTTCTCTAGTCAAAGCAAATATGATTAGACAAGTGAAAAGGACCAGATAAGAAGAAATTTGAGAAATGACTCATCCATAGCAATAATCAGATTTTCACCTGAACAGATTTCGTTAAATACGTACTACAGACAGGGCACTGTGCGAAAAACTGAGCATACAAAGACAAAAATGTAGCTACAGTAGGGACACCAGTGAGGGAGGAGAAGGCCTGGGGGAAGCCTCAGAGCAGAGCATCTGAGTTGATCTTTGATGGACGATCAGTATCCTGGAAGGATGAGCCAATGAAGGACTGTGTCTCAGAAAGGAGGTGTTGCTGTGTGAGTTTTTGAGTGTTTAAGAAGTATTCAATAAGTGTTTCCTATGTGCTAGGCATGCTTCTAAATATGGAGGATACAAAGAAAAGCAAAGATAGTCCCTGTCCTTGAAGAGCCCATATTCTAATGAAATGAGCCTTGCCAAGGCACGAGTAGTTGCATTTGAGGAACAGCAAGTAGTGTAATTTGGCTAGAACATAAAGAAAAGAAAGTAATAGGAAATAAAAGCAGAAACTCACTGAGTTTCTAGATGGTGGAAGATCTTAAGGGGCTCATTAAAGAGCCTGTATTTTATAATAGAAGCCATGAAAGAATGTTGAGTTAGGGAGTACAGATCTACAGTTTAGGCAAATGATTTTGTCAGTTGTTTAAAGAGTGGATTGGAGAGGTGCTGAACAGATAGGAGGCCGTGAGCAAAAGGAGATAAGGGCCGAACAGCGTGACCAAGGGCAGTGAGCATGTGAACGTCAAGGAGGGGACAGATGTCAGAGATACCCGGCAAGAATCACATGGCTATTGGAATAAGGAGATTGGAGGAGGGGCAACAAGGAGGTGATGACTATGTATCTGGTGCAAAGGAAATGTTGGTGCCCTTTACACAGATTGGGGGGGAGTTTGGTTTAGGATATGCTGAGTTTGAGGTGCCAACAGAACATCTAGCTGGCAGAAAAGCTCAGGAGGTGTTTGAACATGAAGGGCTAAAGTTTAGGAGATAGATAAGCTTGGAATTATGGGTGTCATCTGCATAGAGCAAATAATCCAATCTAAAAGAATAAACGTGACTGTTCATGGAGAGAGAAATGAAGCCAGGACAGAACTTTGGAAATCTTCATGCAGCAGGAACCAGGATGAACCAGGAAAAGAGATTGGGAAGTTATCAGACAGATGGAAGAGAGGAGGTGGTCAGCATTTCAGGGGGGGGAAAAGTAATAGTGAGCAGTGTCACTAACACAATAAAAAGCTGGACTTAGAGATGTTCAGAGTTCCTTAGTGATCTCCTTACAGAAGTGAGATTGGAAGCCCAACTTCAATGGTTTGAAAAGTGAGAACGTGATGAAGAAATGGAGGCAATGATAGATGCAGTCTCTGTTGATGGATGAATCAGTAAACAAGCATTTATGAAGTATTTACTTTGTGCCAATCATAAGCTTAGTTCTTTAGACATTAAAAAAAAATTAAAAAACAAAAACACTCTTTGCCCTGAAATCACTTCATTCTAGTAAAGAGCAACACAGAGAAATCACATGTTACCACAGTAAATCAAAATATATGAGATAAATACAGAAGAGAGGGAAGGTAAGCTGAGTGGGGATAGTGGATGTGTTGCTTGAATAGTCTTAAAAGGAAGTTGGGAATTCTGAGAGTCAAAGATTGGGAAGGAGAGCATTCCAAATTTGTATAATATAATTGTGATCTATACTCCGGAATGTAGCAGTAAAGAAGCAAGAAAATGATAGCTTGAGGGAATATTTGAAAGTATCATGACAAATTGACCACTTGAAAATAAATGGCATGGTTAAATTTTATATTTATAGCATGAGTTTGCTCCATTATGTTAAAAATCTAAGTTACTGTTTGGCTCCAAATATTCCCTAAGTTTTATAGATATAAAGGAAAAAAAATGGAGTTCAGCTGTGATATTATAGTTTAAAGTGGCCACCAGCATGTAAGTTATCATGACTTTAAGAAAATCTTACTTCTTGATCAACAAAGAATAATTTTAAAAATGCTCTTTTTTGCATCAGGACTTTTATGAATAGTTTTTATAATCAAATCCATTAATGAAATTTAAATTGATTGATTAAACTGTTTGCTGCAACAGTGTAATGTAGCACAAGAAATGCTGATTTCCAATCTAGCTGTTTGTTGGAGGACTGTGAAGAGGCATTTTTGAAAAACTCTGAAGGAAAGCCTCGATTGATCTATCATCGCTTGGAGGATGGCCAAGTCAGCTCTGACTCTGTCCAGCGGCTGATCGAACAAGTTTCTTACTTGAACAAATCTAACAAGGCCAAGGTAAATTTTAAAGAAAACTTGACTGATGCATGAAACCCCATTGCTGTAATGTCGAGAGGCTTGGTTGCACAACCACAAAAATGATCTAGACCTTTTATCCTGTATACTTGTTATAAATTAGCCTCCTGGGTTGGGTTCTAGAGCAAGAGCAGCATTCTATGACTAAGGACTGGAAGTGGTAGCAGTGGCTAAGTGTGTTGGCCAAATTAGCAACTTATGTTCTACCCAGAGAGCCTTGTCATCCTGGGAAAGTCTAGGTCGACTTTTACCTCCACAGACCTAGAAGTAAGGGAGAAAGGAACATTTTTGTTCAGTTTTGCAGGCTGTTTTTACAAAAACATAGGAAAATTTAAAACAACTGATAATGATAATATTACTTTTCTCTGGCTCCATCCCATTGTTTCAGTAACAACTGGATAAAGATGATGATAATATACACCTTATACATTAATTTTCATTTGATCCTCAGAAGAACATTGGTGAGATAGGTATTGATATTAATTCCATTTTAAGATGAGAAAATTGAGGATGAGAAAGAGATTAAATAAGATTAAATAAATAAATACTTTCTAGGGTCATGCAACTAGTAAGTGAGCAAGGCAGTATTCACACTTGAACCTTACTGATTTCAAATCCAGCACTAACCACTGCATTGCCTAGCTCATTCTTGCATCATGAATCTCTGGATGGCAAGTCGAGTGTCTATTTTAATTTGGAGTACAAGCTTGGTTGAACATATACTGAGAGAGAGAGAGAGATTTTTTTAACTTTATTTAGTTATTTACAGTAAAATTGAAGACTTCTGTAGAAAATTGATGAGCTAGAGAAAAGTAAACATAGCCAGATGCCAGAATTTTTCTCTCATTAATTATAGGTTTTAGAATCTATGAATTACATATCAAATAAAGATGAGCCTTAAGAAAATAACAAATTATATTCTTTATACTACTTATACCGTAAAATTATCACAATTTTTCCATTGACCTTTTAGTATCCATATATTAGAATTAGTCATAACATGATTAATTAACTATATCCTTAGGAAGAAGATTATGCATTTATGGAAATTTGTTTAAAGTTAATATATGGTTTCACAAAGTGTTATTCTCTAGATAAGCTAGAATTATGGATTTCTTTTAGAACGCCTCATGTGTAGAAAACTGGTTTTAGAGCCAGGAAGTCCTGAGTTCAAATCCCACCTCTGACACTCCTGGCCATGTAGCCCTGGTCACATTACTAAATCCCTATTGCTCTAGGCAGTCTCCTATAATCTATTATAATTTACAGTTTCCTACAAAGTAAAGATTATTATGCTCTTTCATGAGGGCATTGTACTGATGGTGGTTGTCATTCATACTCAAAGAGGACCAAAATTGCATCACTTTGTTGGGATCAAAGTATAGAGTGTTTAACTATAGCCAATCAGACCAGTATGACCTCAGAATGCTTTTCCACAGGTTGTGCACAAATAGTCCATGTGAACAACTGGATCGGTGATGTCTCTAAATTTGGTCATCTTCTATTTCTTTTGAACTCCTTCCAGTTAAGACTATGATTGTAAGTCCCGTGTTCATTAAATAATTCAGCACTTAAAACATTCTGTCTCATTTTTTTCAGATTATTGACCACCAAGGAGAGCCTGCAGAAGGAGTATATAAAACTTATAATTATGTGGAAAAAATTATTAAACAGGTATATGGGTTTACAGGCATTATACTTACGACTTGATATTAAGTATTTTTAGGTGATAATTTTCCATAAATTTGGTTGTTCAAGACAAAATCAGGTAAGAGAACTATTGGTTTTCTGGACTTTTTAAAACTTTATAAGACAGAACAATTCATTTCTCTTATCAGAGATGGCTTTTATCCATGATATTTACTAAATTACTATGGGAAAGCATTTCTCTTTATTCCTTACCTAGCTCATAGAATTGTTTACTCTTGCTCCAACTATGAAGCATTTTGATATCTCCTTTTGAAAAGTGTTAGATAAATGGTAATTTAAAAATCATACCTTGAGGTAATTTTATTCACAGACAGTTCTAAAATGTAGATAAAGTAATTATTTCTGTGTTAGCTTATATGGTGTTAAAAATATGGCTTTGACAAACAAAATTAGAGAATTAGAATTGTTGATGCAGGAATTTTAAAAGGCAATATTTAGCAAACTTCCTTTTTTTTTTTTAAATAAATTCTTGGTCTTCCTATTTCATCCAGCTTAGAAATGCAGAGTCTATTCATAGATTCAATCCCACTCTGGTTGACATAAGAACTTTGATCTTCTCCATCTCTGACCTGGGCCACTTCACTTCTCCTTGGGCTGCATAGTGACCCTTCACTTTAGGAAGCCAACCACATTAATGGGAAATTTAGTTCAGATACTTGATCATTGGAGCCCACTGCAGCTCAGAAAATTCACACTCAAGGCGTTAATAGCCTTAGCTTCCCTGGTAGCCAGAGTTATAGACATATACTAGAATCTGTCTTCTAATGTGATTTAGAAAGCTTGTAAGGTATTAGAGTTAGAATTAAGTGGTGTCCAGAGATTTTTATCTGCTAAATCAAAGACTGAATTTTAGGTAGGTGCAACAAATAATATTCATTAATTTCATGGAGAATACACAATTGCCCAATTCAAGATTAGGATCACAAAGGAATAATGAGGGCCAACCCAACCTTCTAGTTTCTAGGTAAAATTAAGAAAACTTAGGAAGTGTGTGTGTGTGTGTGTGTGTGTGTGTGTGTGTGTGTGTGTGTGTGTTTGAGAGAAATCAAGCTCATGTGTATGTGTGATAAATTATCAAGCTCTAGCTTGATATCTGAACACATTCACTCACTAGCTAGAATGATAAACTTTATAGCTTTTTATCTTATCTTTCTTTAGATCATGAATTATATCAGCATTGAGTTTTAAAGAGACAAATGTGTCTTTATCCTTTCTGTTTTTATGTTGATGCTCTCTCTTGTTTAGGATATATTGGGCTTTGAGAACACAGAACAAGAAATGAAAGATTTGGACAATGAAGAGGATTCTACCATTCCAGAAGAAGATGATTATGGTGACGTTTTGTGGGACATCCATGATGAACAAGAGCAAATGGAGGCTTTTCAACAAGCTTCTAATTCAGCATATGATCTAGGATTTGAGAAAGCAAGTACTTATCTATATTACAGAGACAAAAACAGTGACTTCATTAGGAAAAAAAAAAAAAAAAAACCTCAAAAGAACTTAAGTCTGATCCTTTGGATTGATTATAGGTAGCAGGAAATGAACAGAGATTAAGCCAAGTCCCTAGAGTGACAAGCCTTTCGGCTTGTGAACATGAAATGCATTTTTATTTATTAATACCACACAACAAAGCAGAAAATCTTAAAAATCACTTGTTAGAAACATCCTTCATAATTTGTGAGCAAAATCTAGGAATCAGGACATTTCCTATCTCATTCTCTGCAATAACCCAATTCAGGATCAGGGTAACAAAGTAATTCAAAGGATAGTGAGGGTCAAACACTTCTAGTTTCTAGACAAAATTAAGAAAACTTGGGAAGTGTGTGTGTGAGATAAATTGTATAATAAATATATATCAATAATAGTTTACATATAACATTTACTATGTGTCAGACACCATGCTAAACACTTTTACAATTATTATTTCATTTCATCTTTACAACAATTCTGGGAGATAGATGAGCTAAAAAATTTGAGATACTGGATAAAATTTGGATCAAGATCTGAAAATATCCAGATTAAGGCCAGAGGACATTAAAAACCCATTTCTTACTACAACAACAAGGCAACAAAAATACCACAGCATTTGAATTACAAAAGACTCAGATAGAGAGATGTGAAGAGAGCCTGGTCTAGACTCATTCCACTGGGGAGTGATGGACACTAGGAGATTCCTCTTCTTTTTTTGTGGAAGCAGCACTTCTACTTTGCACAGGTAGAAAATTCACAAATTAGTGGTATTCAGGAATGATTTCCTTCCCCATCTCTCCTGGAAATCCTGCAGCAGTAATATTCAGTGCATTGCTTCAATGAGAGCAATCTGAGTTTCAGACCGCTAACTTAAAAACAACAGCAAATTTAAAACACAGTTCTGAAGTTGAAAGCTTTCCTATACTGGAATTTTCCTATTTAATATAAGATCAAACCAAGTTTTACATAAAGAATTTTTTATAATGTTGAAACATAATAATATGTTGAAAAGCCATGAAGACCACTTAGTCCATTTCACTGATCCATGAAACTGGAGGAACATCAAGACAGAGCAAGAACTGATCATTCTTTCATCTGCCACCAAAGAGGGTCCTTTCTAGAGGCTGGCAGCAGGAAACCAGAAAGGGGAAGCCCACTGAGGGAATAGCAGGAACTTCTTCACAAACTATCTTTGTTTGAGAAATGATGACCTCAGGATTCAAGCCTTAAAAGTTAAGGCAACTTCTGGTTTCATGATTTACATAATTTCCCAGAGTTTGCTTTAGAAACCCCAGATAGCTCAGCAATCAGTTTTTAAACATCATAATTTTCTAAGCATTTTGTAGAAATTTGTAGAATTGTAGAAAAAAATCATATTTATTTTTTCTGAATATAATGTTTTTAAAATATTTAATGCCTCTCTCCATCCCATATTTCATATTTCAATCCTATACTACAAATGATATGAAGATCTATAGACCATAAGTCTCTGCTTGAATCCATTACATTCTAACTTAAGGAAACAAAACATGCACCTTGAAAACTTAGTACCAGAAGGTAGATTCTTGGTGTTACAGCCATGATACAGCCAAATGCCCCATCCAGAGTCCAGTCTAGAATGGTAGAGAAAAACTAAGGAGGAACTTGAACCCAGCCGGGGCATGGAATAATTAGTAGGATTTACACAGGAGTATGAGAAATATTGACATTTTAAATGAATGCAACAGCTTAAGCAAAAAGATAGCAATGAAAAAGAACAAGGCAGGTTCAGAGCATGAGTGAATACCCTAGCCAGCCTCTAGTTTGAGTTCACATTTGAAAAATCACAAAGGTAAATGGGAACCCAGTTTTGGAGATCTTGAATGGCAAGCTGAATCATTGAAGGTTTTTGAACAAAGGAATGACATGACTTTTTTTCATCATAAATGAAATTCTGAACTGAGTCTGTTCTTAGTCTTGTCACTAACACTTAGTGGGAACTTTAGTGAGTCATTTAAAGCAGTTTTCTTTGCTGTAATTAAGAGTAGATCTTGTCACAAGTAATTAGGACTGTTACTGGGTTTTATGAGATAAAGAATGTAAGGACTTTGTATTTTTAGAACCATCATCATTATCAAAATTATTTAAGAGGCCAATCAAGTGCATCACTCTGTGTGAGATTCCAGGAATAGAACTTCAGGCGTTGATTTAAAATCCCATGCCAGCTAATCACTTTACTAGGGTTGCAGGAAATTTCTAGTCACACATTGTTGGCCCTGAGACCGCTGCAGCTTTTTTTTTTTTATCTTCCATCAATCAGATTTGGATTCTTTCCTTTGTATCTAAGTGTACTTTATCAGCCAGTGTGGATAGAAGTCCTAGCAGGTCTAAAATTGGGAGTTTAGCTTACTTCCTGAATTCATTTATTCAGGTTCTCTTTGTTCTAAACAGGTAAACTCATAGTCAGCTTTTTGCATCAACCCTTACCAATTGCATTTTTGTTTGTTTATGCATAGTATTATCAGCGCCTAAATGACCTTGTGGCAGCAGCAGCACCCATCCCACCCCTTCTTGTGTCCGGAGGACCAGGCTCTGGGAAATCACTTCTTTTATCTAAATGGTTTGAATTTTTGTTGCTATTTTGTGTTTTTCAATTTACTTTTCATTTTTGAGTTTCATTTATTTAATTAGAATTAGACGGAACAATCTAGTCTGTGCACAATTTTGTCACTGAATTGCACTTTGTAAATCTTGACATGCTATATAAAACTTAGCTATAATTATAACAATATATGTATATATACACATATATACAAATACTAGTAGACATAAAGCATAATCAGATATTAAAACAATATATAAATGTCAGCTGTCATTGGGAACAATTCAGTGACATATAAAGACGTGATCATTAAGTGCAAACAGTAATTATGTTCTGTTATGGGCACTGGAGAAAATGGGAATGATTAGTTCATGGGGAACCTTGGAGCTGGGGAAGTTATTTTAGGCTCTAGTTTTAATTTGCATTTCATTGAAAACTGAGACAAAATTAACAATGGCAAAATTAAGAAATGGATGATTAAAATATTGAGCCATTAAAATGATATTTGGTGCCTTCAGTCTTTTCCTTGGAGTTTTAACATTAACCAATAATTTTTCTGTGTGTTTAATTGATTGCAGCATAAAAGTTGAACAAGGTATCATAAGAAAGGAGTCTGTCAGTGATTATTTGCGCTGCACTACATAGAAAGCTAATTTTTTTTTCCCCTGAATCTTTTCATTTAATTTGTGTGTACACTCGGGAAATACTTAGGTTATCTCTTACCACAGAAATGGCCTTAGTTCATTAGAAGAATGTGTTATTTAAAATTCAACCATTCATTTTAATTGTACTTTAAATTCTAATTTAAACAACTCTGGCTGGAGACATTCAGATAGTTGCTTCAATTTATAGTTGAAATGAATCTGTAATGAAATGATTAGTGATCCAAAGAATCCCAACATTCCATAATCCCTTAGTAGGCAGATTTCAGCACAGTGAAAAAGATTATGAATCTGTAACTGCTCACAGATTGATAGTATTTGATAAAGCTCCTTATAGTGAATTAAAATGCTTAGAAGACTAATTTCAAAGATATGTGAAGGGTTTTTTTTTAGAGAATGATAAAGATAGTTTTCCAAATTGTTTCCTCAAAAAAGTACTTTGTCTTTTCTGTAGGATTCAGCTGCAACAAAAGCATTCTCCAAACACCCTAATTCTGTATCACTTTGTGGGGAGGCCCATGTCCACCAGCTCAGAGTCAGCCTCAATAATTAAAAGATTGACTTTAAAGGTAAACCGGACACTTTTTCCCCTGTGAGCAAATTCTTACTTCATATGTTATAACTGTAATGAGTTTCTAAGTGTCTGACAGTAATTTAAGTATTTTCAGAATTATACATTTATTTTGAATTGATTAAGTGAATAACTCTCCTGGCTGGAGAAGCTTGTCCTTTTCCACATCTCCATTTTTGTCTCTATAGATAGAAATAGCTTCTGCCTGCTATCCCAGCCTGAACAAACCATGCAGTCACTAATTTGTGTGTATGTATATGCGTCTCTCTTCTTGCAGCTGATGCAGCATTCCTGGTCAGTATCTGGGCTAACACTGGATCCCGGTAAACTCCTCGAGGAGTTTCCACGGTGGTTAGAAAAGCTCTCTGCTCGTCATCAAGGCAGTATTATCATCATTATTGATTCTATAGATCAAGTTCAGGTACTCTTCCTACATTCTGTTCATAATTTCCTTGGCAAAGTTGAAAAAATAAGAAGTCCTACTTTCATAGCCCTATCCTAAAGGGCCCGGGTTCTAATCCCAGATCTGCCATTCTTGCCTGTGTGAACTTGAACCAGTCATCCCTCTGGTCTCAGTTTCCTCATCAGCAAAATGAAGGGCTTCAGCTCCGAGATCCCTTCCTCTATAATTCCCTTTGACCCACAGTTTAAAAAGCTCTTGACTCACAAGAGCGCTGAAGGCAGGTAGTACAACTGTCACCACCATTTTACAAAGATGACTTACTTGTCACCCAGCTCGTAAGTTATGGAGCCTGGACTCCAACACATGACTTCTGACCCTCAGTCTAGGGCTCTGCTCACTACCCTGAACTGCCTTTTCTGGAAAAGAACCAAAAACATTGTCAGTGACAAGAGTAGTCATTTGCTACTTATTCCACTGAGTTTATAATTTTCTCCTGGGAGGAAGCCAGAATGGTTAAAGATGATTGTTTTGCTGATTACAAATCAAGAAAAAGTTGGTCATTTTAATGAAGTCATTGATGTTTTTGAATAGCTAGGCCCCTAATCTGCTTATATTTTAACATTTGTGGACTGGTTTTAAAATTTAGAATTAATTTGCCATATTTTACATTAAAAATATTTTGTATTTCCTAACCATTTGGAGCACTCTAGTGAATCTAGTAGTTTTACCATACAGTACTCTTAACTTGGAAAGTATTATATCATTAACAAGAAGTATTTAATAATATAATTTGGGGTTTGATTATTCAAAAATAAGTCCAAAAAATTAAATGATAATTTCCCTTTTTCTGCTTTAGTTAGTATTGGGAATGTGATTCTCTTTGTGAGTTTGAACTAATAGACTGGATGTTGTTGTTTTTTTTATTTTCAAGCAAGTTGAAAAGCACATGAAATGGCTGATAGATCCCCTGCCTGTGAATGTGAGAGTAATTGTGTCTGTGAATGTAGAAACATGCCCTCCGGCATGGAGGTATGATTATAAGGTCTTCTTTCAGATTGTCTAGCTATATAAATATGTAAATTCAGTATGTGATATGTGGCAATGTTATATATCCATTTTTTTTAGCTTGTCCTGCCATAAAAAGTTCACTAACCTGCCAGGAAAGATTATGAGTTTTCTCATTCCCAATTTCATCCCTTATATCAATCTTTTCTTCTATTCCATCTTTATTTCTCCTGCTCGTTATAGTGCCCTTTTTGGATCAGTGCTTTTGCTCTTTTCTAAATGCTCCCACAAAGGCTTAACATTTTCCTCTTTCTGTTTTCTACTCACAAGTAACACCAAGATGCAGTGAATATTACCAGCCAGCATCAGCATTAGCAGGACAATATTGCCTGTAGTCCATACTCTGCTGTCAACCTCATTTTTCTCTTGCCAGGGTTAATTTTTCACCCATCAGTGGTGAGTGTCAATCCCAATGTGTGGGTTATTGAATGGTGGGCATTTAGTTAATGTTTTCTGCTTTTGATGTTGAAGATTTAAAATTGGTAAACATTAAATCTGATATATTTGGGACTTGTTAAATACTAAGTGTATTATACATATTTTCAGTGATTAATGATAATCTTATTGGGAATCAATATTTTTATTGGAAATCCTGTTACACAGATCATCCAAAGCAAAGCAAATGATGGGTTTTCGGTCATGTAGAATGAGAGGACCTAGGAGGGATCAAATTGGCAAACTTGAGATCTTCCATAATATAGACTCACCGCGAACTCTCTTAAAGATATACATGCCATGTCCTACACTAGAGGAGATCTCAAGATTGATTGATAATAGAGTGTCTTGTATCTCTCTCTGTTTCCCTAAGAACAGTGTCTTACAGCAAGTGCCCAATAAATGTTTAATTAACATAGCTTTAAGCTACTATATAGAATAATATCATCTAAATATTTTAGCAATATTGGATTTATGCTGTTTTATTTTATAGCACTGTGTGTGATTATGAGAATTTTTTCAGAATGGCAATATAATTGTTAAGAGAAAACAAATCAAGTTAACATTAGTATATAGGATATCAAGCTTCACCAAGTATATTTCATATATTTCCAAAGTAGAATAGAATGTCTGATTCTCATAAAAGATTTTTAGTATTTTGCTAGTAGACTATGATAGTACATATTATGTTATTAGACCAGGATATCATTTCTTTTCTCTTGAATTAAATATAAGGTTGTGGCCAACACTTCATCTGGATCCCTTAAATTCAAAAGATGCAAAAGCTCTTATTACTGCAGAATGTAGCTGTGTAGATATCAAGTTGACCAAAGACCAGGTACGTGCTTTAATTTTACTAGATCTATTTCAATGTATATCAGTTTTCTTAAAGAAAGTTGTTTAAACTGAAGATATGGACTGCTCACTATCACTAGTAGAAATGAGTTTTAGCCATGCATGATATAATTAAATGCATTTTAACTAGTAGTGAAAGATTTGGTATCTTGTGCTTCCGTATAATTGGAAATATGAGGGCTTTAAATGTGTCTGAGTTCGTGGTATCCCCCACACACACACCCCGAAAATTCATATCTACCTCCTTTATTTTGTTACCAAATCCAAATGTATTCCAACATATAAAGATTGTCACCTTGATCAAGATTCCACAGCCAGCTCATTCTTCGGTAATGTGAAAAACTCAGCAATTTGGATAGCTTCATTACAGGTTGGACTTTGTGTTTTCTTTTGTTTTTGTTTTTGTTTTTGGTAAACCACCATTCTAGGAAAAGAAACTCGAGCGACACTGTCGATCTGCTACTACCTGCAACGCCTTATATGTCACCCTTTTGTGTAAAATGATCACGCGGTAAGTTGTGGTTGCTTAGAATGCTGTCCTGCACGTTGTGTGTTTGCTGAAAACCATTTCACCAACATGGGAATTTGGGAAGATGTGACCATCACTGTACATCGGAGAGGGATGGCAACTCTTTCCCAGGCCCTTGCTCTACTAAAGCAGTACCTGCAGAGTTCTAGAGAATTATTAACAGCCTGCATAGATGCTTGAACTCTGAGATAATTAATGGTAAGATTGTCAGATAATGGTCAAATTGTGAGATAATTAATGATAATGGTCAGATGTTGTTAAATATATTTACCTAATTTTTTAGTACTAGAACTGGGCCAGGTAGAGAAAACTTGTTTAACTATGAGCTAAACAGCTAAACACCATACACATAGGGAAAAGGCTTAGCTGAAGAATGGGAGGAGGTTGGGCTCTTTTGTTGCAAAAGCATATCTCTTTAGATCTATACAATTGCTATCTTTAATTGTTGTTTTTTTCATAATCTTCATGTTCTTTTACTTTAAAATATTAACATTGGAATTTCAGATTCCTTTACCACTGAATTCCTTTGCTTTTTGATAAAGCAGCAGATTTCATATTTATTGATACCTTATCTACTTAACTATATGTCATTGGACAAGTCACATTACCTTTTCCAGTTTCTCTTTTGTAAAATGAGAGTTGTTTGGATTAGTTGTTGTTATCTAAGGCCCCATTCTCTAGCTTTAAAAATATCATTCATTTGTATGCTCTGAGGAAGGTTTAAAAATCACATCCTCCAGATGTTATTCACCAAGGACTTAGACTCTGCACTGTAACATATGATAGGTCAAGCCCTATCATAAAATCAAGATCTAGACATCATGGAGAATCACATTTTTTCCCATTGAAAATGCGGATTTGCAAAGAGTAATATTTTTTAAAGCATCCCCTGTTGTAACCTCTTGCATGAAGAATCTGGTCATGCGCAACAGTAAAAAGTACAAATATTGAGTCATATTTTCAATTCATGTAATAATATTTGTTAAAATTGTGCATTGATTGGAACACAAAGTTTTGTGAGGGTGAGTGTTGAAAACTATCTTTGCATGTATTTTGAAAATAAAAAACTATTATTTAAAAAATTGTCCATTGACTACAAGCTGATTTCTTTCAGGCTCTTTTCTCTTGCTGATTTGCCTGGCTCACTTAGCAATTCTGCTTGATTATTTTCCCAGTACCTCAAATGTTGTCCATTTGCATCTAGGAATCAGCCAGAGCAGTCTTTTTAAGTGTCCTAAATTCTTGTGATATCTGCTGTTAGGGCTGATGTTTTAGGTAGTAATGCTTTTTTGCTGTTACTGTAATTTATTACCAGATTTTATCATTTGAAGGAGTGAAATCTGCTTTCCCTCAAAGGCTTAATACAAGTTTAAACCTCTCTCTTTTATGTCAGCAGGGCTGGAAAAGCCAGCAGCATAGATGAAATCTTGCAGCAGTGTTTCCAGTGTCAGGATACCGTGTCCTTGTATAGGCTGGTGCTGCGATCGATTCAGGAATCCATGGAAAATGATAAAGAGAGGAACCTAATGAAGGAGGTTAGTACACAGTGTCATAAAAGGTTGTTTTTTTAAGTATACTTTGTTCTCTGTGACTTTAATAATTACTTAGATATTCTTTGTTTAATACTATAATTTTAAGTTGTTATTAAAGATGTTTCACATAAATCCAAGAATTCCAGAGAATCAAAATGTGCTTTCTTGTTGTAAAGGCTTGTAACTGATTTTTTTGGCAAGACACCTACTGTCCATGCTGCCCAGAAAAATACCTAGGTAACCAGCTGGACTTACATCTCAAGATAATTTATTTGATTCTGCTGATCAGAGGTGGAGGGCTCTAGCTAGAAAGAATGAGTCAGGACAGGGGCTGCTTATCTCCAAGTCCTGCTACTGGGTAAATCCTTTGCCCTGATTTTATGTTTGTCATATATATTTCTCAGATATTTAGCAGGCTGTGAGAAGGCTTACAGCCCGTTAGATATTTGTGGGATTTGCCCAAATGTATACAATTCTAGATTTGCCTGATTGAAATGTACATTTGTCATGATTTGGATAAATGTTTGACTGAATGGAAGAGTGGTATCCAGCTAGCTTACTTCTTTTTAAAAAATTTTTTAAATAATATTTTATTTTTTCAATTACACATGACATTCATTTTTGTAAGATTTTGAGTTCCAAATTTTCTTTTCTCCTTCCCTCCGTCCCTTACCTCCCCCCCTCCAAGACAGCAAGCAATCTGATATGGGTTATATATGTACAATCATTTAAAAAATATTTCTATATTATCGTATTGTGAAAGAAAGATCAAAATAAAAGGGAAAAACCACAAGAAAGAAAAAAGCAAACATTTTTTAAATGGTAAAAATAGTATGCTTTGATCTATCTCCAGTCTCCATAGTTCTCTCTCTGGATGCTGATAGCATTTTCTATCCCAGATCTATTGGATTTGTCTTGGATCAATGTATTGCTGAAAAGAGCTAAGTCTGTCATAGCTGCTCATCACATAATCTTGCTGTTACTCTGTACAATATTCTCCTGGTTCTGCTCATTTCATTCATCATCAGTTAATATAAATCTTTCCAGACTTTTCTGAAATCAGCCTTCTCATCATTTCTTATAGAATAATAATATGACATTACATTCAAATGCCACAACATATTCAGTTATTCCCCATTTGATGGGCATCCACTCAATTTCCAGTTTCTTGGCACTACAAAAAGAGCTGTTATAAATATTTTTGCACAATGATCTCTTTGAGATACAGACCCAGTAGTGACACTGCTGGGTCAAAGGATAGGCAGTTTTACAGCTCTTTGGATGTAGTTCCAAATTGGTCTCCAAAAATGCTAGCTTGCTTCTTAAAAAATATATTCTAGACTTAGAAGTCTATCAATAGCAAGCTTTTAAAATGCTCACATTTAGGAAAGTTAACATTAAGATAAATTTAGCTCCTTTGAAGTACATTTATCTTAACTTTTGAAATTTCACATTTTATGTATTAGGAGTTTTTATTGGGCTTCCTTTTTTTCTCTTTGCACGTATAATACATATTTCAGTATAAGACATTTTATATCATTTCAATTCTGTTTGCAAAACAGAATTCCCATAGCTTAATGATCTTTAGATGCTTTGTTGTATATCAGGAGAAATCAGTGGACCTGACTTTTGTGAATAAACGGTTCTTAAGAGTAAGGATTTATAGAGCTGTTTGCTCCCATATTTGTAATACTTCTGAATCATGATGTCAGTCTGTTTGTCCTGTAGATCCTCTGCCTGGTCACTGTCAGTCACAATGGAGTGAGTGAATCAGAACTGATGGAACTCTACCCTGACCTGTCCTGGCCAGTCCTGACATCTCTCATTCATAGTTTGCACAAAATGTGTTTATTGACGTATGGCTGTGGCTTACTCAGGTTCCAGCATCTCCAGGTAAATGGTCTGTTTTGCATATTTGCCAAAGTGACTTTTGCCTCTAACCTTGATTACATCTAAAACCCGAAGTATCTGGTGAGAGCTTCCGATGTGCAAGTTACTGAGCTCCTGCCTAGGAAAATCCAGAGATGAATGAGATGTAACTCTAGAAAGTCTGGAGAGGCTATCTTGGGTGGAACTGATAGCATCAGTAATAAAAGGGCAGTTGAGGAGGTTCCAGCAGATGCTCAGAGCTGTGAGAGATCACTTCCTATTGGCAGAGCTATGGGAAAGCTCTGTAGAAAGGGGTGGATTTGGCTGTGAAGAACTGAGAGGACAGATCATTCCAGTCAGGAAGAATATTGGGAGTCAAGATAGTCAGGTTGTACAATGTAGTACTAAAAGGATGGGTAAGACTACAGATGTGTGTCAGCCAATCAATGAACATCAAGTGCTTGCTATATACCAGGCACTGGACTAAGTGCTGGGGATGCAAAGCAAAGGCAAAATACAATCCCTGCCCTCAAGGCAGTCCAATAAGGAAGAAAAAAATATATGTAATGTGAATATCACTTAATAAAATGATATAATTTTTTTTCCCTAGGCTTGGGAAACAGTGAGATTAGAATATATGGAAGAAAGTCAAGATATTTCTACCTATAGAGAAAAGTTAATTGAATATTTCACTTCCCAACTAAGGTATTTTATTCTTCAATTCGGTCCTTCTCTACCTTCTATTGTCAACAGTGGACAACAATATCATTTTCTTTTCATGGAGCTTTATGGTTTAAGAATTTGGCAGTGACTAAATACATGCAAATCCCTTCTTTGCACTTTAAATGTCAAAAGTCTCAAATTACTGATATTTAAAATGTAAGTCTTCTTTCAGAAGAGAGGAAGCTCACCTTGATGGGTAGAGCCTACCTTCACAGTCCTGGAAGCTTGTCTTCGTGATTTCCCTCTGATATAGGCAGAGCTGTGTGACCTTAGGCGTAACTTCACCTCTCTGTGCCCCAAGTAGTTTTCAAAGCCCTTCCGTTTCTTATGAGCCACTGATAGAGTTTGGTAAAGATTTCCATGCCAGAATTTTTATCACATAGATATATAAATGAGAGGTTCCCAGATCTAAAAATATTTCAGAGGGGATTTCGATTCCCCCATTTAATAATTGAAGTAATCATATTCAAAAAAAATGGTACAATATTTTGACCAAGGATTCAAACCAAATTTATGATGGGGAAATTTGGATTTGGCATAGAAAATACTTAGATGCTAAATATTTTCCTAGTTTAATAGTTAAAGAAAAAGTATAGGTTTGTGTTTTATTTCCTTGAATAATGAAATTTGGTTTTCCTTTTTTTTTTTTTCTGAGCCTGCTCTTTTAAAAAAAAGTTTTATTGATGCCTTTTGTTTTAACATCATGATCATTATTTTTATTGTATTTTCCAAATATTTCCTAGATTATCTTTCATTTGGGTTAGAGCTAATCGTGTGGTTGCATTGGCCTTTGATGTAGGGAACATTAGGTTCAAGTCCCTGGTGTGACCTTAGTTACTGGCTAATATAAAGAATCAGAGCATGATGCGAAATAAAGTTTATTTCCTTCAAACTCATACTTTTACTGTCTCTTCATGATTTCATCACTGTGCCACTGCTTCAGTGAGAATTAGAGGGGTGCCCAAACATCTTGTGTTTATTGTGTTGAATTTCCTCCCCCTCCTTTCCTTAGTAAAGCCCGAGTGACCTGGAGGTGTGCAGATGAGCTCCCTTGGCTTTTCCAACAACAAGGCAACAAACAGAAGTTGCACGAATGTCTGCTCAACCTCTTTGTGTCTCAGAATCTTTATAAAAGGTAAGAGGAGATCACATCTCCGTGAGTTAGTTTGGATTTTCAAGATTCAAAAATCTGGACTTTTAAAAACAAGTGTGTTTTAAAATCAGTATCATTCTGGCATTTTGTGATTCTAGTAAAGCAAATCGTGGTGGAGACAGATCTATAGAAAATGGTATTGTTCATCATTTCAGTCATGTTTGACTCTTTATGACTCCATTTGGGGTTTTCTTGGCAGAAATATTGGGGCGGTTTACCATTTGCTTCTCTAGCTCATTTTACAGATCAGAAAACTGAGGCAAAGTGTTGGAGTAGAGTAGGACTTTTGAATGTTTTTGGAGTCATTGTCCCTCAGAGTCTGATGGAGTCTCTGGATCCCTTCTCAAAAGAATGTGTCTAAATGCATAAAATAAATTATATTGAATTACAAAGAAAACTATCCAGATTTGGAAAAAAAAAAAACCTGTCCAGAGCCCAAATTAAGAAGTACTAGACTAGAGAAAAGAGCAAGATTTCACAGCCCTTTCTAGTTCTAATCCTATATAAGAGGGAATCTGGTGGCACAGTAGCTAGAGCCCTGGGCCTAGAGTCAGGAGCATCTCAGTTCAAAACCAGCTCCAGGCACTTACTAGCTGTGTGACTCTGGGCAAGTCATTTGATGTGTTTGCCTCCATTCCCCCAACTATAAAACAAAAATATTAATAGTATTACCTCCCAGAATTGTTGTAAGGATCAATTGAGTTAATATTTATAAACATTTCATAAAATGTCTGGCATATAGTAGGTGTTTAATAATTGTATATATCCTTTCCTTCTTTCCTTCCTATGTCTCAGATTTAAGTTTTTGAGGCCAGGTGCCATTCTCTAAATTGAGCCTGATTAATGATGAAAGGCATTTACATTGTGACGTTTCTATGTTACATCTCTTTTATTTAGTATCTCGCTTATTTTTAATATAGACTGTGTTACTGACATTACCCCCTTGTGATTCACTATGAATATTAGAATTTTTCCCATCATCTTTACAAATCTAAATGTTTGAATGAGTATTTTTGTTTGCTCTTCCTAGTGATCTTTCTTCAGGTTACTTTTGATTTCTTTATGGCCACCAATCTAAATGATTGTTCCCCTGTATTTTAATGCATCCTCCACTGGAGAATAGCAAGTCTCCCTTGAACCTGGATTTATCTGCAGAAGAAAAATGTTTTCTTTTGTCTTGAAGCTTGGTGACAAAAATGCAGAGTAAGAATCCAGTTAGAGCCCATCACTCTTCTCAGCTTCATTAGTCTATGATGTTCTCCCCATCCCATTAGTTATCTTAAGAGTGATCCTGGCTTTTGACTGCCTTGATCTTGAATGGGTTGGTATCACTACAGAATCCTTTTTCAAACATATCTGCACTTGACTTGTCAAGGAACTATTTTTCTTGATGGAAACACTTGTAATTGACATTTACTTGTTTGGGCTTTCATTTTTAAACAAAGCATGAAGTTGCTTGTTTTCATAGCAGCAGTTTATTATTTGATCCAGAGCAACCCATGAATTATAGCAAAGTGGGTATATAGAGAGGATAAGCTTCTGTATGTCATTTCATAACTATAGAAAACTAAATCTTGGACAAAACTGATATTAGCTTGGTATGTATTTTGTTTTCAAGCCGTGTGTGTGTATGTGTTTGTAGCTTCTCATTAAATTATTATATTAAAACAGAGGACACTTTGCTGAGTTGCTGAGCTATTGGCAACTCGTTGGGAGAGATAAGGGATCCATGGCTGCCGAATATTTTGATTCCTTGAAGCAGTATGAGAAAAACTGTGAAGGAGAAGAAAGCATGATGTCTTTAGCTGATCTCTATGAAACCTTGGGTCGATTTCTCAAGGACCTCGGCCTTCTCAGTCAGGTAAGGGTCTCCAAGACTCCCTGGAAATGTGGGTTTTCATGCTGTGACTATATGTAGAGTCCTATCTCTTTATCTTTACTTAGGCTTACTCTTACTCCACTTACCGATTTTCCTGTAGTGTGAAATAATCATTAAAAAGCAGATTTCTAAGAGTTCTTGTGTTTATTTGATTTCCTTTTGAGGGGAGCACTTTCATTAGAAAACAGCTTTTTAAGAATTCTTGATTTTAATTTGATTTTGGGGGTCGGGGGACAGGCTATTGTTCCCTTGCAGAGGTCTTTAGAAATCCGAGAAACAGCCCTGGATCCAGATCATCCTCGAGTGGCCCAGTCCCTCCATCAGCTGGCAAGTGTTTACGTGCAGTGGAAAAAATTTGGCAATGCCGAGCAGCTCTATAAACAGGCCCTGGAAATCCTGGAGAATGCTTATGGTTCTGAGCACCCTCTTATTGCCCGGGAGCTGGATGCACTTGCAACCTTGTATCAGAAACAAAACAAGTAAGAATGAAGCTGGTAGTCAGAGGAGGAAGTTTGGGCTGGTTTGCATTTTAATAAATACATTGTGGCAGAGAGCAATGAGGGGTGATGAGGGCGTAAGTGGTCCCTGGGTGTTTCTTAATTTTTCTAACTTCTGTATACAGTGTATTTAAGTAGAATTTCTTAGGATGAATTTATATGGGGTAACAATATTGAACAAGAACCACACTGTGTTCAGCAGGCAACTAATTAGTACTGCAAACTAAAACTTTTATTTTACTTCAAGACATACTGGTAAAGCATATTTCTGAGTCAATTAAAAATGCTACAGTATCCACAGGGTTACTGACCCAGGACTTGTGATTATAACTCACTTGGACCATCCACTGTTGCTGTGAGGTGAAGAAGGCTATCATTTTGTGCTGGGTGAGAGATGGGAAACCTGGGTTTTAGCCCCAACCCAATCACTGAAGAGTCAAGCAAATCACTGCCTCCCTGTCCTCTTCTCTGACATGAGAGAGCTAAATCAGATGAAATCTAAGATCCTGGGTCAGCTAGTTGGAGCAATAGATAGAGCACCAGCCCTGAAATCAAGATCTAAGTTCAAATCTCGTCTCAGACATTTAACACTTCCTAGCTGTGTGACCCTGGGCAAGTCATTTAACCCCAATTGCCTCAAGAAAAAAAGAAAAGAAAAGAAATCTAAAATTCTTAGCAAAGCTAATTCAGGAAACATTTATTAAAGCATCGCTCTGATCTAGGCACCGGGAATACTTAGATATCCCCCTTTCCCCTATCCAGCAAACAAACAAACAAACAAACAAACAAAAAACCTCAAGTCTTAAAGGCTACTCCCCTTATGTAAGTTAAATCTTTTTTTTTCTGAGATATTATTGTAGAGCTAGGTTTTGGTTTTATGAGATGAGACATTTTTGGTAGAACCTTTAAATTTCAGAAGCATTTTCATTATATGAAAGCTGCATTATTTAGTAACCAAAAATATTTCTTAATATATGCATTTAAAAATAGTTCATTTTTTGCCAAAATGATGTGTGAACATTTGTTTCTTCCTTTTAGCTTATTTTTCTCCTAAATTACTTTTTTTAGATATGAACAAGCTGAACATCTAAGGAAAAAGTCCTTTAAAATCCGACAGAAAGTTGCAAGGAGAAAAGGCAATTTGGTAAAGAAATAAAGTTTTTCTTTTGTTATGTATTTGAAATCCTAAGAACGATTCAAAACTGAATTTCACCTAGAAAGCACATGATGGGCTTTATTCTTCACAAAGTTAGAGATTTGATTATTTGCATTCTTGAAGAATTAGTTAAGGTTTTTCTAGTGGTCCTCATCCTCTTCAAGGCTTTAGGAGTACAACTATTGGTGAGAGGAAAGAACTATGAAACTCTTGCTACAATGGGACTCTGAAGAATATTCAGATAGAATAAAGCAGCAGGGCTTCCTTGAACAAAATTCTGAGCAAGATTTTTGTGTTTTAAGTTCTGAGGAAATAAGAAAAAATTCCCTACAAACACAAGGTGTATGATTTTTTGGGTTTTTTTAGTTTTGTAAATTAATTTTTTAAAATTTTTTAAAAATTAGGCATAATATTTTTTATTTAAGCCTCAATTTTCATATCCCTAATACGGAAATCATAATAATAAAACTATTTGCACTGTCTGTACCTTAAAAGATTGTAAGAAATATGCTCTCTAAACCCCAAAGCCCTTGTTGCTTGGAAGCTGTTTATCATGGTTTAAAACAGTCCATGTCTGATTTTAATTAAGAAGTAGGAATGTTCAACAATAACTTAGTGAGTTGATTTTTAAATTCTGCTTGTTTTTAAGTGGTGCTGTTGTTTATGGTATTAAGTTCAGACTTAAGAAAAGAAAGAAAAAGGTAAAAATTCTGAATGGGCAGTCAGGGAGACAGCCTTATAATTCCAATTCTTTAAAAAGAAATAAAGTGTGCTATCAAGTTATTTTCTGAATGACTTGTACTTCCCACACCAATTGCTTCCCACAAACATTTTAATGAAATTTAGTATATGGATGATGGGAATACTTGGATGTGGGTGATTTTTAATAAATAATAATTTTTAGCTATATGACAAATAATTGCAATTGCCTTTAAAGCAGAAAGAAAGCATGAGTAATCATCGGGTTTCAAACTAAACTGATGACAAATTGATTTTTCCTTTGCCCTTTAGTATGGATTTGCTCTCCTACGTCGGCGGGCTCTACAGTTAGAAGAACTTACATTAAGCAAAGACACACCGGATAATGCTCGAACCCTCAATGAGTTGGGTGTTCTCTATTATCTGCAAAATAATCTTGAGTAAGTAATTTATTGATCAGAAAATAAGTAAAGATATTCTGTGATATAGCTTTAAGATAGGTGTGTAATAATACATAAGGAAGTTTTTCTTACATCTAAACTGGAAAATTGCCTAACTCAGTGCCCAGATGTACATAGGTGGAAAAACTATATCCAGTCAATTAAAACAAGACCTGGAGCTAACTGGCTCAGATTCTGAGCTTCTTAATGTACAATTTAGACTTAAATTGAGGAAAATAGGGGGAAAAAACCTCAGATTGTACAGGTGTGACTTAAAAAGCATTCCATATGATTATGAAGTGGAGGGAATACATTTAGGGGATTGGATCTGGTAGATAGAATGCCTAAAGAATCATTGACAATATTATATGAGAGGCAACAACAAAAAATATTCCAAAGCAAAAGAAGAGTAAGAAAGCAAAATGGCTTTCTGCTGAAGCTTTACAAATAGCTGAGGAAAGAAGGAAAATGAAAGGGAAAGGAGAAGGGAGAAAATATCCCCAGCTAAATCCAGAATTCCTAAGAACAGCAAACTGAAAAGGCTTTCTTAAATGAGCAATGCAAAGAAATAGAAGAAAACAATAGAATGGGAAAGATGAGATCTCTTCAAGAAAATTAGAGCTATCAAAGGAATATTTTGTACAAAAATGGGCATGATAAAAGATAAACATGGTAGGGACTTAAAAGAAGGAAAAGAGATTAAGAAAAGGTGACAAGAATACACCAAAAAAGATCTTAACATCACTGATAAGTATGATAGTGTGGTTACTGATCCAGAGCCATATGTTCTGAAGAATGAAGTCAAGTCAGCATTAGGAAACATTACTAACTATTAAGCTGGAGGAGGTGACAATTCCAGCTGAGTTATTTAAAATCCTAAAGATAGTGCTGTGCTCAGTAAATGAAAAAATTCAACAGTAGCCACTGTATTAGAAAAGATCAGCTCACATCCTAGTCCTAAAGGATAATGCCAAGGGAACACTTAATTATTGAACAGTTGCATTCTGTTCACATGTCAGCAGGTTATGCTTAATATTTGCAAGCCAAGCTTCGGCAATATGTAAGCCAAGATTCATCAGAAGTGCATGCTGGTTTTCAAAGAGGAACTTGAAACCAAATTGCCAACGTTCTCTGGATTATAGAGAAAACAAAGGGGTTCCAGAAGAACTTCATTGACTATATTAAAGACCTTGTGTGGATCATAACAAAATGTGTCAAGTCCTCAAAGAGATGAGATCATGTCCTGAGGAATCTGTATGTGGATTAAGAAGTAACAGAATGTAGATAAATGTAGAACAATTAAGTGGTTTAAGATTGGGAAGGGAATATGGCAAGGCCGTGTATTGTCACCTTATTTATCTAACTTGTATGCAGAATACATCATCCAAAAGGCCAGGCAGGATGAATCAAAAAATAGAATTAAAATTGCCAGGAGAAATATCAACAATCTCAGATATGCAAACAATATCACTCTGATGGCAAAAAATAAAGAAGTATTTTATTGAGGGTGAAAAAGGAGAGTGTAAATGCTGGCTTGAAGTTTAACATCCAAAAACTAAAATTCTGGCAACTGGTCTCACCACTTCCCAGGAAATAGAGGGAGAATGGAAATAGTGTCAGATTTTATATTCTTAGGCTCAAAGATCACTGGAGAAAACAACTGCAGCTATGAAATTAAAAGGTGCTTACTCCTTGGAAGGAAGGCTATAGCAAAATTGGGCAGCATACTAAAAAAGCAGAGACATTATATAGCTGACAAAGATTTAAAATCAAAGCTATGGGGGCAGCTAGGTGGTGCAGTGGAGAGAGCACCAGTCCTAAAGTCAGGAAGATCTGAGTTCAAATGTGGCTTCAGACACTTCACACTTCCTGAACAAGTCACTTAACGCCAACTGCCTCAGAGAAAAAAAAAAATCAAAGCTATGATGGCTGTGAGAGTTGGACTATAAGAAAAGCTGAGTACCACAATTTTGGTGTCGAAGTAGACTTGAGAGTCTTTTGGGCAGCAAGGAGATAAAATTAGTCATTATTTAAAAGACATTCAAACTATTCACTAAAAGGTCAACTACTGAAGCTGAAGCTTAAATACATTCACCATATAATAAGAAAACAGGACTCATTGGAAAGACCACGAAATTAGGAACTATTAAAGGCAAAAGGAGAAGGAAATAGCAGAGGATGTCATGTATCAATGGTGCTATGGAAACAACAAACGTGATCTCTGACAAACTTAAGGAGCTACGTGGTCCATGGGGTCAGGAAGAATTGGACACAAGTGAATAATAAATGTTATTTTTCCATTCAGTATTTTGATTCCTAGGTCAAAATATTTAGCTTTGAAAAAACTAATTGTTCAGTTGTCTGAAAGTATAGTGCTAAAAAAAAAAAAAAAAAAAAAAAAAAAAAGACTTCCATCCTTTTAGGATATCAGTGGATGGGCCAGGTGATAATTAATGTATCAATGATTTCATTCATGTGATTGCTTTCTCTTTCAATACTGACCCAGTCCTTCCGGTGTCTTGACGAGGCTTTTAATTAGTTGCTCTGGTCAGCTGAATCCTCCTATCCTTATCTAGGGGCATCCTTTAGAAAGGTGTTAGCCTAAATAAAGGTTTTCCCACTCCCTTAATGGGTAGAATTTTGGCTATTGAATAAAATAAGCTCTTGAAAATAGGTAAAATACAATAATAAAAAGTGAATTCAGATGGGAAATCCTGCTATCTGAAATTATTACTAAAAGAACTCTTGGGATTAAATAAAACTATTAATTAATAACAAGGACATTTTTAAGGCTGTCTTTTCTCCCTTTTAAGTTTATTTGTTAAGAAAGGGGTTTGTATTGGTAATTTATTTCTGTTATAGAAAAAAATATAGCATTGAAATGTTGGGATTTAAAAGATATTACAAATGTTTAGGCCATCGTATTAAGATCCAATTAGATGATTTTGGGTATATTGAAGTTAGGTTTTTTGAACTGCCTCCCAAAGAAAGGACTTAATTTTTAAAGAACTTGTGTTTTAAAATCATTCATTTTAAAATCTTATGCAAAATCTGTATATCACATAAGTGGGGAAGTTGGAACACCCAGATTTGCTTTCAGGAAAACAATTATTTTTGGGGTGGTTTTTGTAGGAGGACAGGACATATTGGTCCAAATTCTCTACCCTGTCTATTTACTATGTAAAAATATTCGCTCACTTTTCCATTTCATGTCACCAAGTAGATGTGGCCTTTCAGGAGCTTAACTGTGCAGACCTCGCTGATTGCCTTAAAGACCATTTGTGCTGTTACCATTCGCAGGGCTGCCGATCTGTTTCTGAAACGCTCCTTAGACATGAGAGAGCGAGTCTTGGGGCCGGACCATCCTGACTGCGCCCAGTCTCTGAACAACCTGGCCGCTCTCTACAATGAGAAGCAGCAGTATGCAGAGGCAGAGGAACTCTATGAGCGAGCCCTGAATATTAGGAGGAGAGCACTGGCCCCCGACCACCCCTCGCTGGCATATACAGGGAAGCATCTTGCAATCCTGTACAAGAAACTGGTCTGTGTTTGTTTGAATTGTGCTTGCTTTCTCTGCATAGCTTTTTGTGTTCAAGATAATCCATTCAAATCATCAGCATTGACAAATAAACAATTTCACTTCTCTAAGATAAATAACTTTTCCTTGAGCTGTTACATCTGTCAGGTAGACAGATAAGTAAAAGTGTATTTGGGATTTGAGCCTAATAAAATTATAATAGAGTACTACAGAGAGAAGGGCAGGATTGGGATTTCAAAGGAAGCTTTGCCATTGACCATTTGTGCAAATTTGGGTAAAGCCCTTCATCTTCCTGGGCCTTAATTTCTTCATTTGTAAGATGAGGATTTAATTGAGATATAGAAGGTTCCTTCTTTTATTAGATGAGACCTCTGAGACTCATAAATGGATTCTCAATTTACAACAGAAGTTTTTCTAAAGTGTATTTTATAAATATCAGCATTTTTACCAGAATGGTGATTTTAGATCATGACCCCAGCTTTAAATGATACTTTTACAATTCTGAAGTGATTCTTCTTCAACTGTAATCCATATTCTTAAAGTACAAAAAGAATTGGCTATAATTTTGCACTATGTCTGTGACTTCATGATTTTGCACCATCTGTCTGTGACTTCATTGATGGTCTCAGAGTCAGTGGCCAAAAAATAGATCAGTGGGCAGCCAGCGTATCAGTGACCCCATCCTCAGACAATACCTGATCCATCCCTAGACTTGAGGCCTTTGTGGCTTGGAGGGAGAACCTGCTGGCACTTGCCTTCTACTGACATAGAATGAGAAGGAATTGAGTGACTGTAGCCAAAACAGGCCAGTTACACATGTTGTAAAACAGCCACTTCCTACGAGCCCCTCAAGCTCAGTTCTAAGTGGCTTCTTCTATTACTTGAATACTTTTATCACATAATGTTTTCCCTATTGAATCAGTCATTTCATGGTGCTAGAACCCAGTAGCTCTGCAGCATAGCCCACAACCTGAAGCATAGCCCATAATTCCATGCAGAAAAGGTCAGCAGGTTTATTTTGAAAGACAAGGATGTGGCATTTTCCTGACAAAGCTAATGCTGAGATGGAGGAGAGGGAAGTGGGCATTTTAGCAGAAAATCTACTGTTTCCGTGAGCACTCTCAACTCTTATTTCAGGAACATGGTCTCCCCATGTCACTTAACTAATGAAAGCTAATTTTGTTCTTTTGTCAAAATCATACACATGATCCTAATTTGCCATTTAAATAGCAGTTGGCTGAAACTATCCTTCTTTTCTAGGACTTATATTTAAATATATCAAATGAATGTCAAAGGACGTTTCTGGACATCAAAATCCATAAACAAGAAGGAAACCAGAATGAAATCTACTAGTAAAGAATTAAATACAGTAAATAAATAGATGAGTTCTTCAATTAGACATTTCTATAGTAGTATCTATTCAAAAAAAGGAAACTTAAAAATCAGATGCTTGCCCATTTCAATCAAATAGCTGATACGGTGAATTCAGACCACTTTTCTACTCTTCTTTCAGCCTGAAACAAAACACTTATCCATGACTACATAATAAGAAATATTTACAGTGTTTCCTCTTAAGTAGGAGTTAACACTGTCCAGTTTCCCAACTTCCATTTGCACTGAGCACCAGCATATTCAGGAAGATACCAACAAATCCTTGGAAGTTTCAAGTGAATTTGATTATGTGCCAAATGGGGTGCTGTACACCTGGAATTTGTAAAATTTTTTTGAGCTCTCAACCCCCTTGCCCAGTCTCTATCCTTGGAATATAAAACAGTAGGATATGAGTTCTTTTTAGAATAGAAACCATTATGGATTTTATCTTTGTGTCCCTAGCATGTATCCCTGCAGTACATTATCTTACACATGGTATGGTGTTTTACAAATGTTTATTGAATTAAGAAATGGATGAAATGTTGAGAGTTGTTGAGGGAAATTTGCAAATTTATTAAATATTCATAATTTCTCTCAAATATATACTTCCTTTTTTAAGCAGCTGTTCAATTATATGGTATATTTTACTTTCTTAATATCACCTTATTTTACAGGGGAAACTTGATAAGGCTGTGCCTTTATATGAACTGGCTGTAGAAATACGTCAGAAATCTTTTGGTCCAAAACATCCTAGTGTGGCTACTGCCTTGGTAAACCTTGCTGTCCTTTATAGCCAAATGGTGAGTTCCTTGATTTTTTAACTTCTGCAAATCCCCTATATTATAGTATATATTGAAAGGTCCATGTTGCCTTCAGTGTATATGCTGTCTCTGATACAGTCCAAAGTAGTAGACAGCATTATGAGCTGCTGAAATTAAAAAAAAAAAAAGGCAAAAATACATTGTCATCTGGTAGACAAATTCCCATTGACGGCCTCTTCAAACTTAGCTCATATGGACCTTAAATATGGCATTCTGAACTGTCACCAGGCTGGCTTCAGCCTTTCCAATCTAATAGAATAACTTAGGCACCATAAATTTAAAGTGAAAATAATTTAAAGAGAACTAAAATGGTTTATTCTGACCTTTGGAATAGCATTAAGAAACCTTTTCATTTAGTGGCCTTTTAAAATAATTACAGTAGAAGTAACTTACACGAACAGCAGTTTCTGGTTTAAAAAACCAGCTCATATATTTTATTTCATCTGATCCCCACAACAGAGCAGGAAATTGTATGAGTAATGGCATTCTCGTTTTACACATCAGAAAACTGAGGCTCAGAGTGAGTAAAGGCACACAAGGAGCCAAGATCAAGACAGACCTGCAATTCCTGACTTCAAGTCCAGACTTCTATCTCTTCGCCCTAATAATACTATCAGGATATCTTTCAGTTGATCAGTCCTTTTAGCCATGTCTGACAGTTCATGACCCCATTTAGGGTTTTCTTGGCAGAGATACTAGAGTAGTTTTGCCATTTCCTTCTCTAGCTCATTTTACCAAGGAGGAAACTGGGGCAAACAGGGTGAAATGACTTGCCCAGGGTCACAGAGCTAGGAAGAGTTTGTGACTGGATTTGAACTCAGTTTTTTTCCTGATTTCAGGCCTGGCACTGGGCCAACATGCTATTCCCCCTTTCATTTACACAGATTTAAATAATTATAATCAAGTTTTCTGCAAAGATAATCGACTGAGCCCCCTATATTAGTTAAACTAAGTACCTGAAGGCTTAATGCCTTCAATATTTTCCTTTACTTGTCTTCATACACTAGGGGGAGAATACTGTCCTGAAGACTTTATTGGCTGATGCTAGTTCCTAGTGGGCTCTTAAGGAAACACCAACAGAGCACAAGGATTAGTCACTCTCACCAAGCTGAGAAGACTTAGAAAATAGTCAGGCTGGGATGAATAGCCATCATTGAAGGACCAGTCTTGGGCAGAATTTGGAAAGGCTCATTCTCTCTGATTTGTGTGAATTGTCCAGCCCAGAGCCATTTTTGATCACTGTCCATTCAGAGAGTTTTTGCTCTTTGTATTTGAAGAGTACCCACACAATTGGAGTCAGATTGCTGAAGTAAATCAATTGAAGAAATGATAAGGAAAAGAGCAAGAATTATCATCCCTATTTTTCAGATAAGGTAAATGGAGCTAAAAATGTATCTGATTAAGGTCAGATCAGTAACCAAATTAGGATTGGAACCCAAGATTCCTCATCTAGTAGCCCTTTTATACTCCTGATTAATAAATTTTTCTCTAATTTAAAATATTCTTTTCTAAAAATTTACTTTGTCAAATAACATGATTTGATACATATTAATTTTAGCAATTCAGTATATTTATCATATATGAACAAACAATATGATTATTTCTTTACTTCAAGAAAAAGCCTATTGAAGCCTTACCACTGTATGAACGAGCATTAAAGATTTATGAAGACAGCCTGGGTCGGATGCACCCACGAGTGGGTGAAACACTGAAAAATTTGGCTGTGCTGAGGTAAGATTGCTATCCGTTTCCCTTATACAGTCAGAGTCTTCGGAGGCCGGGGAAAAGGTTTTGTACTTTTTGCAAACTTTAATAGTATAGAAGATTTACCAACAACTCTATTCAAGGGTGTTATTTTCCTAGGTAACATAATTTCATACACTGATGGTAATGGAAAGGGAGTCAGCAGTATTGATTCTTTTCCATCCTAAATTTATAACTAGTATTAAGCTAGATAATATAGGTTCTTTGATGTCCACCAGGCTAATGTTTGTAGCTTGAGTGACAAATCTGCTTGTTGACAAGAGTAGAAGATTAAATATGATGTCCCAACAGATCCATCATTTTTATGCCAGCTTTTTTTTTTTTTTTTTTTTTTTTTTTTTTTTTTGTTACAAGAGGCAGAGGGTTGGGGAACTTATCACAAAATGACTTAACATTAGCACAAAAGGCACCAGCAAAACTTGTTTTGTAAAAACCTGGAGGCCTTGTCCTCCGTGTATTTCCCCCAGTTGTGTTTCTCGATTGCCATGGGCTTGTCCCTGTACCCAGCTTAGTCAGGAATGGTGTAGCAGGAGAGAAGAGGCTGCAGGATTGGAGGCTTCTTGTTTTCTCATGCTTCTGAGTAAATAGATCCACTTGAGCAGAGCTCACCATCAGCTGATTTCTTATTCCCAGCTTTATCATCCACATCACCACATTGTCCTATAGACTTTGTAAATGGCCATGGTGTTAGAATTGCAACTTTTAAAACTTGTGCTCATTTTGTTTAAGCTATGAAGGAGGAGATTTTGAAAAGGCTGCTGTGCTCTACAAGAGAGCAATGGATATAAAAGAAGCAGAAACATCTCTCGTCGGAGGAAATGCTCTCTCGAGGCACTCATCCAGTGGAGATACGTTTAGTTTAAAAACAACCCTTTCCCCCAATGTTTTCCTTCTCCATGGGCAAAGGTAGCAGTCTCCGTTTTAAGAATATATGCTAATGAAAACTCTCTAAATTGAAGCAGACATTGATGCACTTTAAAATGAATTATTTGAGGTCTGGGAAAGTATTACTTCAAACCATAACAAAGTGGTTTTTGCTTTTTTTTTTAACTTATTTGTCTCTGGCTGCCTTGTGCTGATCTAGTATTTGTGTGTGGAAGAGTGACTGGGAATAAAAGGAGTCAAGAGATGGAGTTACACCTGGATATCTTGTGCCAGCTTTACAAATTTTTTTATACTTTTCCTGGAGAATTTCCTTCTAGTGTGACAGTTTTAAGATACGTAGACCAGGGTGCCCTCCATCTCTTGGTACGAGGTCAGTCAGTTTCACACCAGGAACTCAATGATTCTGGACAGCATCCTTTTTCAGTTATGTTTCTTTAAGCAGCAGCCCTGCCTCTATATCTACCTCATAGAGATTTTGAGGATTAAAAAGATAATAGATCTTAATCCATTTGAACATAAACTATTGGTATTAAACATTGGCTGCTACATTCTTAAGATTTCTTCCACTGTCATTTTTTTTCTTAAGAAAACTATGCTAATATATAATCATCTTTTTAAGAAAAATAATTTCTTCATAAATGACTCCTACATTGTTCCTGTTGTTTATCAAAAAACTTAGGTATTTGAAATAAGGCAGCATACATCTCATCGTCCCAAATCTTTTCTGAGCAAATTTTTGATTTTTCAAAATGTAACATTGATATTTTCTCACTTGTAAGCATACTTACTAGGCAGAACCAGTCCATCATTTATCTGCCATTTCTTGTACTGAAAAATGAGACATTACAAAGGAGATTGCTACCTCCCAACTTGGATATTATTTTGTATCGATTGTCATGTAGGTATATAATTGTTTTGTATGTTTTTTTATGTCTGTAGTTTTTAATGTGCAACATGCCTTCATTGCAAAGGTGAAAATGATATAACTGTATTCCACTTTTAAAATAAAAATTGAAAACTGGCTTCCTCATCTTCTGGTTTTTCCTAGATTACCAAATTATTTCTCTGTATAACTGCTCAAGTGGTTTAACTAAAGCCCAGTTCTGACTATGTCAAATGAATGTTCAATAAATTCCAGCGGCTCCCTATTAGCTCTAGCATTCAAAACAAAAATCCTGTTTAGCCTTGATGGAGCTCTTCAGCGTCTATCACCAGCCTTTCTTTCTGGCATTATTACAGATGACCCTTTTTTACACGTGCTGGAGCCCTGCTAATCTGGCCTGACTACATGTCACCTGTGACAAATCAGCCTCCACACGTTTGTTTGTACAAGCTGTGCCCCCATGCCTGGGATGCACTTCTTCCCCACACTTCTTAGAATCCTTGTTTATTAGCTCTTCTCAGACATCACCCTCTGCAACAAGGCCTTTCCTGTTCCTCCCAGCTGGCAGCTCCTCTGCATCCCAAGCGACTTTGTACCAGTTTTATATATGTAAACACATCTCCTTGAATGTAAGCAATCAGATTTACATTTTGGTCTTTCTATTTCCAGTACTTAGTACAGTGCCTGGCCACTACGGTTTTAGAGATACTTATTAGAGTGTCCTGATTTTTATGCAGATATTTTTTAAATTTTTATTATTAATTTTTATAATTATAACTTTTTTTTTGACAGTACATATGCATAGGTATTTTTTTACAACATTATCTCTTGTACTCCCTTCTGTTCCGAATTTTTCCCCTCCTTCCCTCCACCCCCTCCCCTAGATAGCAGGTATTCCAATATATATTAAATAACTTATAATATATCCTAGGTACAATATATATGTGCAGAACCGAATTTTGTTGTTGTTGTTGTTGTTGCAAAGGATTGTATTCGGAAGGTAAAAATAATCTGGGAAGAAAAAATAAAACAAAAAGCTCACAGATTACACTCATTTCCCAGTGTTCCTTTCCTGGATGCAGCTGATTCTGTCCATCATTGATCAATTGGAATTGGATTAGCTCTTCTCTATGTTGAAGATATCCACTTTCATCAGAATACATCCTCATGCATATACAGATATTTTGCAAAGAGACACAGCACATTATTTTGAAAAGGAAATTATTTTTATTGAGGTTATAGGAGCAAAATTTGTAAATGCTTGAGGACTACTTCTACTTGAGGAGCTAATTGAGTTTTTAATCAAGATTCCATTTACATATTTAATATTTCACTTTACCCAAAAGGAACAAAGCCAGTACTTCAGATAATATTCTAGAAGCTCTTTTTAATGATACGATCAGAAGAGCTATTTAACCTGCATTATCTTGTTATATAATTTAATTTTGTAATTCATCTATCACAAGTTTGTCTACAAGTCCATATATTCTATATGCATTTTAAAAGAAAAAAATGACTCAGTTGTTGCAAAACCTTCTTTTTCTTTGCAATAGTGGTGATGGTAGCAGCTAGTTGGTGGATTGGATAGAATCCTGGGGCCAGAGTCATTAAGATCTGAGTTCAAGTTCAGCCTCAGACACTTCCTAGTTTATGACCTGGGCAAGTCGCTTAATTTTTGCCTACATCTCCACTTCTCTAATCCCTTGAAGAAGGAAGTGGCCAACTGGGCCAGTATCTTTGCCAAGAAGAACCCCCAAACGGGTCGTGGAGAGTATGATGCACCTGAAGTGACTCAACAACAAAGGCCATAGATGGCCTGCTGGATGACAGCATACAAAAGCATCCACTGGGCGGAAATGATGAAGAATAAAACTGAATAAGGACAGATGCATTCAGATGCTAAAAATTCAAATTCCCCAGTACAAAGGAGGAAAGCTTAATTTTTCTGAACATAATGGGGTTCAGTGGGCCCAATGGGCATCATCTGCACAATGTGAAAAGCTGACACACGGTCAGTGATCAATAACACAAGGAACAAGTCGCTCAATATGCGATTCACTCATCAGACCACACCCGGAGTCATTTAAGTCCTAGGTACCACATTTAAGAAAGGATGCTGGAAGGAAAAGAGCATCCAGGAGGACAACCAGAATGAGAGGGACCTGAGGTTCAAAAGAGCGTCCCAGGAGTGTCCAGCCTGGAGAAGAAAAGACATTCTGGGGACATCAAAGGTCAGAACAAGGAGCAATGGGGAATGTCGTGTAAGGCAACATCAGGAAAAGCTAGCAATTCAAACTATCCCAAAGTGAAATCCTCCAGCAGGGACTGCCTAGTTCTACAGAGGATTCTTGTTCAGAGAGGAGTATATCTGGCTCTGGAGACAGAGGACCTGGGTTCAAGTCACACTTCCTTCTACCCTTGTGTGACCAACAAGTTTAACTGAACCTCCCTAGGCCAGTTTCTTCATCTATTAAATTAGGGGGCTCCAGATCTATGATCCTAGGATTCAAAATCACTAAATATTAAAATATTAACTCTTGAGGAATCACTTCCCATTCATCCATTTATGAAGATGGTAAAAAGATGGAAAACTTTGGGGCTGGAAGAGCTGTCAGAAGACATGAGTAATAGCACCCCCAGAGCTGTGATTTGGTGCAGCCAATTCTGGGAAATAATTGATAATTGTGGGGAAAAAAACAAAAGTTTTATAATCCTCTGCTCCACTCAGGAATCCCATGCTTATGTTTCTAAAAGGATCCATATGAATCAAAATTTCTAGCATTTTCCTACTTTAAGCAGTCATAGCAGCACTGCTTAGAGTAGGAAAATGCTAGAAATAAACAGTACGCTGCAATCTTGGGGAAACTGCAAACAAATGAAGTTGCTCATTGTTTTCAAGAGACAGGACTGTGGTTGTGTAGGGTGTATAGGAGGATGGAGAAGGATTTTGGAGGAAGTGATGTTGTCAAAACAAAGGAAAATATTTTTTTAAAAAGGAACCTTTAAGTTCCCTAGCTTTTCTAGAACTATGAATTATGCTCTAAACTGATTAGTGAAATGCAAATTAAAATAATTTTATTGTTTTATTATCATCTCACAACTAACAAATTGGCTAAAATGAAAAAGAAAGTGGTAAATGTTGCAAAGGACATGGGATAAGTATAATACACTGTTGATATATTTTGGAGAGCAATCTAGGATTGTGCCCCAAAACTTATAAAACTATATTTATCCCCTTTGACCCAGCAATACTACTATAAGTTTTGTTTCCCAAGGTGATAAGGAAAAAAAAAAAAGAACTTATATAGCATAAAATATTTAGAACAAAAAATATTTTGTGGTGGCAAGAAACTGGAAATTGAGATGCCCATCAATTAGGGAATGGCTAAACGAATTGTAGTATAAGATTGTGATGAAATACTACTGTGTTATAGGAAATAATCTCAATGATTTTAGAAAAGCATGAATAGATTTGCATAAAGCAAAATAAGCAGAACTAAGAGAATGTTATATACAATAACAGTGACATTAAGAACTTATTTTGAATATTATAAATACCCAAATTAACTTTAAAGAATATATGAAGAGACTATCTGTATCAGATCATTGTACATGACAACAGCAAGATTATACAATGATCAATTATGATGGACATGACTCTTTCCAACAATGAGATGATTCACAGTTCCAATGGTCTTGTGATGAAGAGAGCCATTTGCACCCAGAGAGAGGACTGTGGAACTAAGGTGGATCACAACATGGCATTTTCACTGCTTTTTTGTTTGCTTGAATTTTATTTTCTTTTTCATTTTTCTTCCTTTTTGATCAGTTTTTCTTGTACAGCAAGATAATTGTATAAATATGCATACCTATATTTGGCTTACATATATTTTTACCATGTTTAACATATATTACATTACTTGCCATGTAGGGGAAGGAATAGGGGGAGGAGGGGAAAATTGGAACACAAGGTTTTACAAGGTCAGTGTTGAAAAATTATCCTTGCATATGTTTTTAAAATTAAAAAGCTTAAATAATAAAAAAAAAAAAAGATAACTATCTGTATCCAGAGAAAGTACAAATTAAGTATTATAGTATGGTTTTATATATACAAACATACACAAGTCTGTGTCTAATAGTGCTTTTCTCTACTGCAGGGTGGGAAGGGAGAAAAAAATTAAAAGTACATAACAGAAAACAAAAAAAGTCTCAGAAGGAAGCACAGAAAAACAGGGTAGTTTTGAAAATACGTAGTTGAATTGATGCTAAGCAAAATGAGCAGAACTAGGAAATTATACATGGCAACAGCAAGATTACAAGATCAATTATGATGGATGTGGCTCTCATCAACAATGAGGTGATTCAGATCAGTTCCAATGGTCTTGTGATGAAGAAAGCCATTTGCACCCAGAGAAAGGACAATGGGAACCGAGTGTGGAGCACAACATAATATTTTCACTCTGTTGTTTTCTTGCATTGTTTTGTTTCTAACTTTTTTCCCTTTTTGATCTGACTTTTCTTGTGCAGCATATTTGTGGAAATATGTATAGAAGAATTGCACATATTTAACATATATTGGATTACTTGCTGTCTAGGGAAGGGGTGAGGGAAAGGGAGGGAAAAAAATTAGAACACAAGGTTTGGTAAGCGTGAATGTTGAAAATTATCCATGTATATATTTTGAAAATAAAAAGCTTTAATTTTAAAATGACATATATTATTTATTACATAGTTTTTCCAAAAAAGTAAACTGTGAAATGGAGATTCATTCAAAATGAATGTTCTTTTTGTACTGTGCTATTTATGTGGAAATTTTTTTTGGTCTTTTTGTAACTAAGTTCAAAATGAATAAAAAATTTTAAAAGAACTCACTTTGATTTTATCTCATCTAATATTGATTGTTCTGTCACTCTTCTTGATATAAAGAAGTCCAGCCTGGATAAAAGGAAGCCTAGTCCTGTTGTCCTTTGTTTCAAACTAAAGATCAAGCTATTTCCTTAAAGCAGAATGAGTTAGAAAAGCTATACTAGAGTTGAAATGTAAAGCAATGGACCTCTATGTCAGAGATAACCCATTCATTATATCCAAGCATTTATTTACAACAGTCCTGTACTATTGTGTGGATATGTACTTCAAATAGTATTTAATATTAAACATTAAATATACGTGTGTGTACATTATATGTACTATATATGGATACATGTATGCAATCTATATTTCACATGAAAAAAGCTGGGAAAGAACACAAATTATAGAACTGCTTAAACTTTATTTCCTACAATTTGGTGGACCAATAATTAAGATTGCTATTAAAAAGACACAAGGTTTAGTAATTAATATTTAAATGGATTTGATTTTATGATTATTTAAAATTTTTCCATATTTATATTTGTTAATTTGTGAACTTTTAATTTTAAATATATATATGTGTGTATATACATATATATGCACATTTACAATAAACTGGAAAATGAGAAAAATCAGTTTTGGTCCTTAAGATTTTTTTTAGAGATAACAAAGTCCCTCAGTTGGTACTCCTAATCAAAAGTATAATATATTAACATTTATTTTATTTGCTTAAACTTTATGTCGTAAATCACTGAGATAACGTCAAATCAAGAAGACAGACCTGCTTTAGACACATAATAGTGGCATGAATATGAACAAATCTTAACCTCTCAGTTCCCACAGATACCTAAGATTGAGTTAAAGATCAGCTGCTCATACACTCCAAGGTGAAAGGAAGCTTCCACTCTGAGAAATCTTTCCAGTAATGAAATTACAAGTGCACACAAAAAGCATTAAGAGTAATACAATACATTAAAAGTCCATATTAAACATTGTTAATCAATTATTTTTCCACTGTCAGGACATATTAGATCAAAGTTCTTATTTTAAAAACAAGTAAGTAAAACCTTACAATGTCAATGCAGCAATTTCCAAGGAAATAAACATTTTACAGAGACTACTTGATTCTCACAATATTTCTATGAGCTAAAAGAGACTACAATAAAGTGAGGAACAGAAATAAGTGCCCCCAGCAAACACAGCTACAATGGTAGACCCAGCTTTCCCTTTTTCATTATATGATCATAAGCAATAAAGCCTCAGAATATTAAAAGATAAAACAGTCAAAACATTATATATGAAGATTATCTTTTGGGGAAAAATTACTGCAGGTTAAAAAATTTTTGAACATTACATATGACATGTCTTTAATTAGTAAATTATCAACATTTTCTTTCACTAGAAATAGTTCAGGTATAGATATGGTCTTCAAAGCAAAAAAAAATTAGATGAAAAATTATTGTCATTACAGTATGAGAAGGGAAACATTTTTAAAACAAGATTTAAACAGCAACAAAAACAACACAGAAATAATATAATCATAAACAATAACTATATTATTTGTTTTTAAAAAACTCATTTCTATTTTGTAAAAACAGCAAATTATTTCTAGTTTAAACATCCCTCTTAGTACAATCGCAATTAAAGGCTTTTTGTCTCTAAGCTGTGCAAGTCTGAAATGTCAACATTCAACTCGTCCAAGAGTGACTAGTATCCAAGATATGCCCAACTAAAATAGCCAATTTAATGTAGGGGATATATATATAGAGATTATACAATACTTTCCCCCCCCCCCTAGTATTTAGCTAAGAAATAAAAATAAAACATTAAACAAAGTTGGAAAATATTCAGAAGGCCGACAAATTAGATTTAATCAGAATAAGCAATCATCTTGAAAGAACTCAATCAGAATACAAGAAAGTGTTAGCTAGTATATACAGTTTACCGTTTTAGTGACCAGATATTCATCTCCCATCAGATACAGCATTAAAGACTGATTTCTCTCCAACTCGTCTTGTGGCTTTCCCAAGAACTACCATCTTGATTTATACTGATCATTGTCCTTAATTTCAACATCATATACTAATATTTTTAAATTTTACAAAATTTATTTTCAATTTCAGTATTTTAGATCATATGCTAATAGGGTGCAACAAAGTAAATTTTGTAACTGGCCTCCAAATTGTAACATAGTAAGAGTTTCAATGCACAGTTTCTATCCCAGAGTGTGACATTTACTTTGACTTTCTTGTTTGGGACCCAAAGCCTTGTCTCAGTAGCTGGATCTGAAAAAATGCCAGCCTCGTTTCATAGTCTGAGCACTTTTCCAGTGAATAAAAGAAATCAAACCAAGGTTCTCAATTCAAAGAGGAAGACATGGTACCAATAAAGACTACCTATCACTGGATGCCTCCTTACATTTTACTAGCGATGCAGGAATTTTCAGCTCTTTTAAAGTTAATTTCTTCCATTTTCCCAGAAGGCAGAAGGTAAAACAAGTCAGCTCCAGGCTACATATTCTTCATCTTAGCCATAAGTTCTTCCAAACTTTCCCCAGAATCTTCCACTGATTCTCTGCCAGGCAGGGTATCTTCTACCTGTTATCAAATGAGGGGGAAAAAAAAAAATCTAAGTGAAAGCAGATCATGCATTTATTTATATTCAGGAATATGTGACCATAATCTCTCACTTCAAATTACATAAAGGCCACTGATTAAAAATATACCTACTTTTAAAAGAGAGACCATAGAAACCAAGTTCCACTAACTATCCCATCAACCTTCTGAATTACAAAATTCAGAAATCTTAAAATGGCTCACTAGTTAAAACATTATTACTAAACAAACAAAAAACAACAACAAACATTTTAATAAGAATTCATTAGGCAATACTTGGTATATTAAAAAAGAAATGTAAACAATTATTTCCTTAGTGTCAATAAACTTGAAAATACTCTACATATAAGACAAAACCACTTAAATTAGTATTAATAACTTCTACCTCACAATGAACATAGCCCTCCCGCCTCCCCCCCACCCAAAAAAACAAAACAAAAACACAAGGCTTTAAGGCAGGATTGTATTAGGGATACTTTTTTTTAATATGAAAGATTATTAAAAAGCAAAAAAATTTTCTTTTGACTGATAAGTTTCACAGGCTTATAGATGCTTTTAAGCTTCTTTTTTTCCTTTTTATTTTCAGTTTTAAATTCTTTTCCTCCCTCCACTGTCTAACTTCACCCACTGAGAAGATACCCATGATAGATAGGAAGTCATGCAAAACCTCTATTTCCTAAATCAACTTATTTTTTAGAAGTACCTTTTTTGGAACTGTGTATGCTACCGTAATTCCCTCAGGCAAATCAGGAACAGGACCAGAAGCATCTTTTAGCTCCTCTTCTGAAATCTCAGATACTAACTCGATACCTGGAGAATGACATTTGATGCTTATTGCTGAGCAGTGTGGAAAAGCAAGGATTTCTTTAGCAATGATAAAATCCTAAAAGGCTTATGCAAGATTCCTCATAGGGTTAGGGCTTCTGCTGCTACTCAATTCCTAACTGAACACCTACCCCAATCATTGTCCTCATGCACTATTTCTTCTTCTTGTTGTTCAACAACCTCTTGTTTGGGTAGAGCTGCAATTTTTTTCTGCAGAAATCAAATAACAGTATGTTCCTTAGATTAGTGGTCATTGTGAACTCTAGAACTAGAGTTTTCATGTCTGTTATAGAAACTCATCAGTTTACATAGGCTTCTTTAGAAAAGATTGATTTTTTAAAACATTATTTTTAAGATTTTAAAAAATTTACTATTTTTATTTTCCCCATAATTTTTTATACTTGTTATAAAAACTTTTTATACAACACATTTTCATAAAAGTCATGTTGCCAAAGAAAACATAGATCTTTGCCTCTCCCTCTCCCTTTCCACAAAAAAAACTCAAGAAAAATAAAGTTAAAAAGAAAAAGTATGCTTTGATCTATATTCAGGCACCATCAATTCTTTGGGTATGAACAGCATTTTTCCTAAGTCCTTCAGAGTAATCATGGATCACTGGAACGCTAAAAATAGCAAAATCATTCACAGCTGATTGTCGCACAAGTTGCTATTACTTTGTATATAACTTTGCTTTAGTTCATGGAGGACTAGAGAAAACTTACCAAGAACACGACATAAATGTAATTAACTTAATTTTTAATTGCTTTCATTCAATAGCAAACTACTCTTTTCTCCCAGGATTCCAAGATGACCTTGGTTTATCATGGGCTCTCACATTCATTCTTTTCCTACAAATAAATGCCCCATCAATAATTTTCAGGAACAAAAGTTTACCTGATATTCTTCTTGTTGCTTCCTGCAGTTTCTGTCATCACACTGAGGATTTGGCTTCATGGACATGGTGGGAAAGAAATCCTGCATTGCATTATAACCCAGGTAAAAACTCACAGTACCAAAATTTAATAGAAATCTAGAAAAAGAACAAATACAGCTGGATTGGAAAAAAGTATGAGCGCACGCGCACACACACACACACACACACACACACACACATATCTACATGCAGGATGAGAGTCCACAGGCCCATAAATCTAGAGACAGGAGGGATTTCACTCAGAGCCCATATAAAATAACCTTCTCATTTTACAAATAAAGAAACCAAGTCCCAGTGAGAGTAAGACGTCTCTTATAAACAAAATTTATAGTAACTATTCGTTTAAAACAAAACTTTTCAAGCATCCATTTAGATACAATAGATAGGCTAAGTTGTAAATTATTCTTCTATATTTATTAAAGTAGCTTATTAAAGTTTTCAAAATATAAGAAATAGAATATTTATTCACTTTAGTGTATTAGCATAATGAAATAGCAATTTTTAAAAAAATTATATACAAAGTTTGTTGGGTGTTTTTTTTTTTTTTTTTTTTTGTCACTTAAGTTAGCCACGTAAGACCACCTCTACTTTGGCAGATTCTCCATACCACTCAATCCTAGAGGACCACAATTTAGGAAAGAAACAGTGCTGGCTAACAATTATGTTACACTCAAAATGTTTTTAAATGTATGTAAAATATAAAAGTACTTAGGTAAAGAGAAAAACAAGCAGGTCTGAGGTAGGAAAAAGCCATAAAATGTAAAGCTTCTGAACTCCAAGGAGATTATCAACAAGTATAACTCAAAAAGAATATAGCCCAGAATTGGGTATAGTTTGGGTCTGTCTTAATAGAAATTGAAGGGTGAAGGAGAAAGGCCATATTCAGGGAAATGTCTCTTTAAAATGAAGCCAGAGACAATTTTTTATAAAGCAACATGATGAAATTTGAAGGGAAACTTCAACAATGAAACAATCCCCATGACAGTATCCCTCTCCAGTTTGTCCCAGTATATTAAAACAAGATGATAACTAAATGTTTTCGGCCTAAAGAAAGAAGTGGGGGGCATTAAGCTCAGATCATGTAATACTAGGAAACAAGAGAAGGCAGAGACTTTTTAGCAGAGAAAGAAGAAGTCCGAAAAGGATGTAATGAGACCTCAGTGGGCCTAAGCAGATAAACCTTTTTAATACCAAACTACCAGTAGCTGCAGGATTCTTTAAATATTAAAGACTCTACAGGAAAATAAATTAAGCTTTTTAGAGGGTTCTGAATATTACTTGAAGCACCTTTTGGGGTACCTTTTAGCCAGAGGCCATTAAAGCTTTTTGATGCTTTTCTTGCTCACTGGGGGTCTCTTAGGGAACACTGGATACTCCATACTCCCCCTGGGGCCAGCACGTGCTCCTGGACTCTAAGCCTCCCAGTGCTATTCTGTGCCAAGTCCCGGCACATTACTGTTTTTTCCAGCTAGCTTCCCTGTAGCCACTTATTGCTGGGGAGCACACTGATTAATGCACATCTTCCATGCAATTTGTACTTCTAATTTATGTGGTGTTGGGAGTCCTGAAAACCAATAGAATTATGTGGAAAACAGAGTCTAGGAGCTGTGAGAGGGACTTGAAGAATGATCCCAAGGAAAGCGCATCCACTTCATGAGCTCTGCGAGCAATCTGCAGATTCTGCCCCGAAAGCTGCATGGCTTCCTGCTTGGTCCTTGGCAAGTTCTAGGCTCACAGAGTAAAGGTCTCAGCATAATTAATAAGTTTTTAAAAATACATTTTTATTTATGTAAAATTAGGACACCTTGAGCCACTTAAAGAAGCAAATCAGTGTTCCAGAAAGCCCCCAAAGTGCATAAGCTTCCCCAAACAATAGACTTAAAAAGAAAACCAGTCTCCAGATGACTTTCCTATCCAGTTCAGCTTTTCATAGGAACTACTTATATACACTGGACGATTCAGACGTTTTTCCCTAGCACTTACTTTAACACATTTTGTACAAGAATCCCAGCAACCACTCCCATAGTAGTGGGAAGACTAGCTGCACAAACTCCTTCTCTTTTTAGTGTCTTTTCATCAATATTTGCAGCAACTACCAGTGGAGGAGCACACTTCAAGAAAAAGGAAAAAAAAAAGTTGTGATTATTTTAAAAGAATAAGAAAAAGAGGTATCCTAATAGAAATATATGAAATGAGAGTTGTATTTTCTATCTCATCTCTTTCTAGTGTTATTTTACATTTTTAAAATTCTAGAACCTAAAAATGAATGCCAAACAGCAAAACATACCGCAAAACAAGCAGATTCTCCAGGAATGATAAGTTGGATATGCCCTGAGACTGCATTTTCACTGACCCCAGATTCCATCCATGTTTGCCCAAGTTCATTACAAGCCTAAGTAGAATGAAGTCACAGCTGTGAATAAAAGGCTATACTTTACCACTTGTTTTTTTCATGAAAAATGAGGACATATATATATATATATATATATATATATATATATATATATATATATATATATATATATTATAGATACACACACTCACACACATTTTGAAATTAAATTAATTTGTATCACAGTAGAAGCAAAAAATTATGATTTGGCTTAATGATTATATTTAATTTTTCCTCTCCATTAAAAATATTAGCATGGAGCACAGGATTATAACAAATTATAAACACTTCTGAAATTATCTGTACATGCAAAATTCTTATCCAAAAGAATCCTAGCAGCAATTAAGAAAATGATAATGCACTCTGATAAAGGGAAAAAAAATTCTAATAATTCAATAGAAAATGATTCATGATATTGAGAAACATCACTTTTGTTGCAATTTAGACATTTTAAGATGTCAAGAAAATTCAAGTACTCACAAATTAGTATTACTGTAAAATAACTACCAAAATATTTGCCTTTAAGAAATAATACATCTGAAATATATTTGAAAGCAATAAGCTGCATATTATTAGATCAGCAGTTTCATCTTTTTTACTACATTATAGAAATGCCTATTTCATTCTAAAATTAAAAAATAATAATGATGCATCTGAGAAACGTGTGAGTGCAATCACATATATGCAGGCATGTACATGCATGTACACACACATATACACACACACCCCCTCAAAAATAAGTGATCTTCAACTAGACTAGATCTTTTTGCTTGCGTTAAGTCCTACAATTCAGAATGTGCTTTATATAGCAAAAATATAGAAAAAATCCAAAGAAATGGGAACTCAAAAATATTTCAAAAACATTCTAAGAAATCAGTTTAGAGATAAAAAATTTTCAAATACTTCAAATTTAAGACTCATACAAAATCATTTATTCTCAGATAAAAATTATCTGTAGATAACAGAAAACAGTAAACCAAATGAATGCATTACGGGTTAAATAAAGCACTCACTGTATTAATTGCCATTCGAGCTTCAAAGTTGTCCACACAGCTCAGAACTAGGTCAACAGGTTTTCCACTTTCCAAGCCACCATTACTAAAAATAAATAAATAAATAAATTATGTAAACCGAATGCAGAAAGCACATTCTAATAGATAGCAAGTATAATTTTAGTTCATAAAATTTGCAATTTCTTCAGCTGAGACTGATTCATAGTTCATTAAGATGAAGGTAATAACGTTATATCTCCTACTGTTTTTACTTCTTTTTCTATATATTTTTAAAACTTTAATATGAGCCATTATATGCTATTACAAGGGTCTACCAAGTATATTCCATTTTAATTATAGTATTTTCGGGTATTTAAAAATTCACTAACCAAAAAAGGAAAGCATCAATGGAAGATTTCTAAATATATTTTACCTTATTCTATCCATGAAATGTTGAAAATTGTCCACTGTAGTGATATTATAATTATAAACTTCAAAATGAACATCAGGATTAATATTCCTTAAGAAAAAAAAAAAAAAAAAAAAGGGAAAAGTTACAATAAAATTCATTGGTAGGGGGAGAGAACAAAATACAAACTAAAAGAAAAAGAAGAAAGTCAGAAAAATTCCAGAATATTCTATAGTAATTCAGAATTGTTAGAATCTCTCTGGCAAATCCTTTTCTCTCCACCTCGGCTAGTGATTAAAGTGCCAAATACAATGAAATGAATTGTGAAATTGTGAAAATGAGACCTTGTAAAAGTTTAAAAAACAAATAAACACTTCATCAAGACTGGGATCAGCTCATGACAGAAGCGAGCCTTTCCTTTCCATTTACAGAAAAGTGTCCGAGACAGTGCTGCTAGTTCAACAAAATTCAGTAAGGATTTACTGGGTATCTATTGAACTTGTTAAATAGCAGCAACAGGAAAGTTTTACTTGCTGAATATGAATCAAGCCTACTGTTTTAAATAAAATATTAGAGGCTCCATCTAAACATCAAGTGAATTTTTTATACAAGATACAATAAGATGTCACTTAACAATAAATATATAATTTGTATTCTACTAACCGTAGAGTATGCTCTGCTGCTTGAACTTTGCTTAATCCTGCTTGATGGGGCTGGAAGAAAAGTCTGTTCATGTTGGCCAGTTCCACTTTGTCATAATCAAATAGTAATAGCTAAAGATAATAAATAATATTTTGTGAATAAACACCTCATTGATAATTCATGTATGCCAAAGTCATTCATGGATTTAAAAATAGTTTCATCAGATGTAAACATTATAAATGATCATTCATTTTCTCACTCAAAAAGCATTTAAGTGATTTTTGTGTTACGTTATTGTAGGTGCAAGAAAAGCAAATTAAATTAATTCTTAATCTTATAATTAAATCTCCAAAAATAGTACGAAAAGATAAATCGATGGCTAAAATAACAGGAAAAGATAATGATAAATGTTGGAGGGGATGTGGGAAAACTGGGACACTAATACATTGTTGTAGGATTGTGAATTGATCCAACCATTCTGGAGAGCAATTTAGAATTATACTCAAAGGGCTATCAAACTGTGCATACCCTTTAATCCAACAGTGTCTCTAGAGGACCTATATCCCAAAGAGATCATAAAAAAGGGAAAAGCACCTACATGTGCAAAAATGTTTGTAGCAGCCTTTTTTATGGTAGCAGGGAAACGGGGTGGATGGCCATCAGTTGGAGAATGGCTGAATAAATCATGGTATATTATTGCTCTATAAGAAATGATCAGTGAGATGATTTCAGAGAGGTCTGGAGACTTACATGAACTGATGCTAAGTGAAGTGAACAGAACCAAGAGAACATTGTACATGGCAATAAGAAGATTAAATGATGATCAACTAATAGGCAATTCCAATAGACTTGTGATGGAGAGAGCCATCTACACCGAGAGAGAATACTGTGGGAACTGAATGTGGATCACATCATTATTTTCACCTTTTTTGTTGTTGTTTCCTTGCTTTTTTCCTTCTCTTTTTTTCTTTTTGATCTGATTTTTCTTATATAGCATAATAAATGTGGAAATAGGTTTAGAAGAATTGCACTTTAGCCTATATTGGATTACCTGCTATCTAGGGGTGGAGAGAGGTAGGGAGAACAATTTGGAAGGTTTTGTAAGGATGAATGTTGAAAACTATCTTTGCATATATTTTGAAAATAAAAAGCTACCATTAAAAAATTAAAAGAAGAAAAAAAGATAAATCAAGAAACGCAAAGAATATCAGTTCAAAATTCATTGCCAACTCATAAAAATTTTCAGCAGAACTTTGTCACAAGTGAAGTCAATTTTATACTAGAGGCATTTTCTATTTTGTGTACTACTCATTCCTCTCAGAAAATATGAGCATAATGAACAATTTATAGCAAAGAACTCTACCTTAAAGAACACATCATTCTGATTTAATTATGCATAAATAAAAGTCACCATAAATTTTTATATCTAGCTGCCTAATCTTTCATAGCTAGGTCAATTTCTTTTTCTCTGATGCAGAACACTGTACAGAATTAATAAGCTATGGTGAAGTTTTTAGATTATAGCATGCACTATAATTTAAACTAAAATACACTTGCAGTAGTGTGTACATGTGTGTGTATACACACAAATATATCATCTATGTGGCAACTGAAAAGAAGAATTCTAAATTACAACTATGACTTTAACCAGTGTAAAATCATTGTTCCTGTCATGTATGGTTGTGTGTGTGTGTGCACGCCCGTATGTGTAGGAAGCATATTAAAAAAAACTTGAAAAAACAAAAGATGCCAACAAACCAAATTTTAAAACTAAATCAACCACGGACCTAATTTGAAGGAAAGGAGTTCTCCTTTCTAATTTATTCAAAGAACCTAATGTTTAGAAATTAAAATATCAAATTAGAATTTAAAAAAAGGACCTCAGTCCAAACCCCAGACTCAAGAACAAGAAACAGCAAAAACCTGAATCACAATTCAGAGAGCAGAAAAAGACTTCTGATTTCTGAGATTCCCTCTTCCTATGAATCCCTCATTTTACAGATATTATGAGACCATAAATTTAGATTAGAAAGGGACTTCAAAGATCAGACCCTACATTGCATGGATGAAGCAAAATGAGACCCATTCAGCAGAATGTGGATGTGATCCACATTCAGTCCCCACAGTATCCTCTCTGGGTGCAGATGGCACTCTCCATCACAAGTCTATTGGAATTGCCTTGAATCACCTCATTGTTGAAAGCAGCCAAGTCTATTAGTTGATCATCATTTAATCTTGTTGTTGCCGTGTACAATGTTTGTACATTAAGTTTGTCTAAGGTCCGAATTTGAATCCACGTCTTCTGATTCTAAATCTCAAACTTTCAGTTGAAAAGATGTGTCATTTAGTCATTTATTTACTTATTCTAAAAGTCTGCAAATAACTTTCCCATGGTTCTTATCCCAAAGAATTAGGAAATGCTTCAGACTGGTTCATATATTTCCCAAATAAGAACGTAAAGTCCCACTTTATCATTAAATAGAGGATATTTAGTTATAGATAGGTACCAATTCTTTAATATTTAAGGTGGCATCCCTGAAGAAATAAAATTTACGACACTGAAGGAGCCTCAATTTCAATGCTATTGTAACTCCCTCTGTTAAGAGTTCACAACTCTTCCACATTTCATTAGGCACAATGATCAAAAATATTAGTCCACATTAATCAATCCAGTGATGGTAAATATCCTATCACACTAAAACAGGGAAGCAGCTTCACTGGACCAAATTTGCACTCTACTGGCACAACACTTCACACCATAATTTATTTAACATTAAATAATTAATTTAACATTTAACATGAGACTAGGACTTTAATATATGTTTATTTCAACAGCATCAACTTCAAGTATAGGGAGTACGTGGATGCATGTGCATGTGTTTGTATGTGTGTGAATAATGTAATACTTTCAGTACCTGTGTTCCTCCAGAAGTAAATGGTTTATCATGTAAGTTAAAAAAGTGTCTTTTACCTTACCAATGCCACATCTGGTTAGCATTTCAGCAGTTACGCTACCAACTCCACCAACACCTACTACTGCTACAGCAAAGGTTCGGATTTTCTGTGAAAAAATTCATAAAAAATAATCAATATGCTTCATAAAAGTTGTCAGAAATTACTTTGAGGTTGAAATTTCAAAAATGTCAAATGAATACCATACCTCATAATCCTTCACAATTCCCATTCGTTTCAATGCCATCAGGCGACTTGAAAAAAAAAGAAAAAAATGATTTAAAAAAATCATCAAAATCATTTTAAGCTTAGATCTGCTGCACTGTACTGAGTGAGTGCCAGATATGCAAAACTAACAAGTCTGCAAGCTAGTTTTAACAGTAAAAGTGACAATTACTGATGAACTGTCTGAGTGTTGCTCAGGTGCCCAGAAAATACTTATGAACACAAACAAAAACCAGGGATGTGGGCGCCAGAGGAAAAGTGTTAGATGTGAAATCAGAAGCTTCGATTCTGAACTTTACTACTGGGTGACCTCAGGTAAGTCAGTAAACTGCTTTTGAACCCCAATTTGCTCCTTAGAGACCTGGACAAAATGACGTTGAGATGATTCTAGCTCTATACCTAAGGATAATATGATCTCCTTGGAGGATGAGAGATGGAATATAATATTTATATATTCATATTGTATTTCTTGCCCTTTAAGGAGCAAAAGTACAAGTACTTAATGTTTAGCTACAATGAGACAAATGTGAATTTCATTACTTTTCTAAGTTTAATTTTTGTCAAAATTTTTAACATTCGGTAAAATCACAAAAATTACAGAGTAAGGACACAATGTATTCCTTTATCTCCTCAGTCAGCAACTCCAGCTCTCATCCACGTCCCTTTTACAATTCATAAAGTCATTTCCGTACACAGGAGGCAGTTCAGTACTCAATGTAAAAAATCTAATCTCCTATATTTTGCAAATTCCCTCATTTCTCTTCTTTCCTGGTCTAGATTTTAAAGCCTTTGAGAACAGGTCCATCTAACACCCTTGAAGCACCCTGCTGTAACTGTACCCTAATATTTGCAAAAGTCTCATTTCACAGAAAAGCCCTGGAGAACAGCCTGAGGCACCCAGAGGTTTGTTAATTTGCCAGCATTACAGGAAGAGCCAGAGGCAAGACTTGAGCCAGACTTCTCTTTCTTTCCTTAAGGTATTAAGAAGTAAGTGTGTAAGGAGCTTGAATAAATCGGCCTTCGGGATTTAGAAGCAGAACAACAATTTTAAGAAGCAGACCTGTATTCTGAACTTTTTAGTCACAAAAGGATTGCTAAAATCAAGATTATATTCTTGAATCAGAGAGGAGTACAGATTACAGTAATGCAAAACAAAAAACTCAAAAGTTATCATTTATAGGAGTGCAGGCCTACTTCATTCCTGAAAGACAGACTTTGAGAAAAATGTAAAAAACTAGAGATTCATTTGAATGGTAATCATTACATCATTTATTAAAGAAGCACGAAATTGGGCTCTAAAAAAGCTACTTGAATACTCCGGAAAAGCAGCGGCGCGGTCTCATGCTTTTATCTCAAAGCCCCAAAGGACAGTACAATTAATAAGTGCATTATTATTAAGAGGTCATTAATAAGTGGGTTGGTGACCAGGACCCCGGGGATTCCACTTGAGTTTTGTATAAAGCCTGGACTCCTTTCACTTCCTCCCAAAGGCCCTAGGGAGAAGCAGCCCCAGGACCCAGGTACTCGCCCTTGGGCCACGGCAAGGAGCGGGCTTGAGGCGGAAGGCCAGGTGGGAACCGTGGGGGACGGAGTTCCAACTGCATTAAAAATAGGGGAATGTTTTCCTGGACTAGGGACACAAAGAGCTCGCGTTCTCAAAGGCACAGAAGGGGCGGGAGAGAGAAGACTCTGAAACTCAGAACGTGAGTTAATAAAGGATTTTTTTTTTACGGACAGGTGCGTCGAGATGAAAAATGCGGGAATCTCCACCTGGAAGCCGAGCTGTGAGAACACTCACAGGGTCCTCGATTTTACCTGCGTGACGTCACGCTGCTCCCGGAGAAGCCAGCACAAACTATACCACCAGTCCCACCGCCCCTCACCCCGACGCCTGGCAGGCCGTTTCACCACTTGTCGGAACCCTGTCCGGAGGATGAAGGCCGCCGCACGCCAGCCGGGCCGGACTCACCTGTACGGGTTGGAATCCACCACCTCCGAGCTCATCTTGTCGATGCGGGTCCGGCCTCCGCCGCTGCCCCCCAGATCTCCCCCGGCCTTGCCCTCAGGGGCTCGCCGGCTCCGCTCCAGTGCCAGTTCCTGCTCCAACTCCCGGACCCGCTGCCGCAGCTGCTCCACCGTCTCAGCCGAGGAGGAAGCCATGTCCTGGGTCTGGGCCGCCCCTCGCCCGGGCCTCCGCCTCCCCCGCCGCCGCCGCCCCACGCTGCCGCTCCGAGAGTCCCGAGAGCCGAGCCGGAGAGCGCCCACTCCGCACTACAGGGACACGTCGCCTCAGTTCCCGGAGCCGCTTCCGGTGTGCTACAGCCATTGCCTTCCCTCGGACACGCTTCCTTCCTGCTCCCCGCGCCTCCGTCTCTCCGGGCGCACTGAGCGGGCCGGAGAGGAACTATCTGTCCTCGACGCCCGAATCCCGGAGGGTCCTTTTGCAAGGGACCAATTGGCTTTCCGGTCTCCAGTGAATGAAGTTTGAAAGGCGAGATGTGTGGCTTCTTTCACCTCGGTCAAGCAGCCGTCCTTCCTTTAAAAGAACTAGACTCGTCTTCTGGAATGAGAGGAAGGAAGAGGCTGTTCTTAGCCAACAGCCACACACAGAGAGCGGCGGCAGCGTTGCTAGGCAACCACGAAGCGAGCCAATCGTGGACGAGAGAGGAAGAGCCCCGCTCCCCAAGGGCTGCGTCCCGAGCGGAAGTGATGGAAGCCGGCCGAGAGTCCCGCCCATCTCCGCCCCTTTGGGGAAACTCCATCCTTCTTATCATTCATTGAAGACTCAGCCCCGCCCCCATGGTCTGCGTCCAGTCACCCGGGCCGGGCCCCGCCCTCGGCACCTCACGCCCCGGTTCCTCCCTCTCCCGCCCTCTGCCACTCCCCGAGCAGCGTTCTAGCCCCCGAGCTTTGGACCTCTCCCTTAGCCCTTCGCCCCTTGGCTTCCCGGCGAAGGGGGGGTCGGCGGGGGCGGCAGCGACAGCCGGACATGGAGTCCAAAGCATTTAGAGAGCCTGACACGGGCGAGGTTCTGCCCCAGCACAGGCTCGACCTGGGATCCCTGGAGGCCTACCTGCGCCGGCACCTGCCCGGCTTCGGAACCGAGCCCTCTGGGGCCCTGTCGGTGGCCCAATACAGGTAACGGAGGGGGCGCCACGCCCCCTGGCGGCCGGGCCTCCCTCTGCCTCAGGCCCCACTGGAGGCTCCGAGGAGGCTTGGTGCCGGCCGGAGCATGCAGGACTCTGGAAGCCCATCCCTGCGGCCCCTGCGGGGGCCTGGCCATAGACCTCCGGGCTTCAACAGCCTCGGACTGGGGAAGGGCTTAGTTATTTCTACTCAGTGGCTTCCTAGGAATCCCTCGTTTCCTGAAGGAATCCGTAGGGTTCGCGGACTGCCAAGCGCTCCGTAACTGCGGCCCCAGCGCTAGGATTTCGAGCCGCTCCGCGGTGCCGAAGTCTGCGCGCTCCGGGGCCGCCTGTGTCTCCCCCGGAACCTCGGGAGGGCTCTGCAGCACAGAATGCCCCCGATGTAGGAGAGACCTGTCACGTGACAGGAGAAATCATATCGTGCCCTCAGGTGGGAAAGAGAGCCAGGAAACTCCAGAATCACAGGCTGGACGGAAGCTTGTGGCTGGACTGGGAGCCTGGCTAAAGAACCTATTTAAATGTAGGGGGGTTTGCCGCTCTCCTGGCTTCCTTTTCCGTCTGTCATCCTGCTTCTGCTAAAAGACCCCAAGTGAGGAGAGACCCGATGCCTTAAAGAGCCCTAATAATAGTTTTTCATAATAATAGTTTTTTCATAACATAAAGTGTCCCGATTTTCACCCATACTTTTATTCTCTGGGAATGGGTAGAACAAACGCAGCCCCAGACTGGGCTCCCAGAGGATGGCCTTTCTAATCCTTAAAGGCAGCCGTCAGGTCATGTCTTACACCGATTCCTTCAACCACACTCATCATTGCTTGGATATAAGTTAAAGTTACATTCCCCCCAAATTCCCAGACCTTTTTTATTCAAGTCTTTACTCGTCATCTTTGACTTCCCTCCCCCCCCCCCCACTCCTTCAGGGCCAATCGTTTGTCCCATTCTGTCTTCCTTTTGGAGTTTATAAATGAAAAAATCTCGTTCAGCCGTTTCACTTTACAGTCAGCACCGAGGAACCAGAGATCCTAAAGTAATTCAGGGAGAAAGGGGCAGAAATCAAGACCTGAATGAACGAAAAGTGTTAGGCTGCTATGTGCTGAGCGTAGGGATACGGACAGTTAAGAGAAGGGAGCCTGAAGAGATTTCATTTGAACAGTGAGAGCGCGTGGAGGAGTAATGGCCAGGGAGGAGTGTTTGGTTTGGAGAATTTCAAGGAAATAGTCTATGGAGACTAGCATGGCAATACAGGAGATCACAGTCCAGTCCATCTCTTCCATGACTGCCGCCAAAAAAGATCCAGAAGGTAGCAGATCAAGTTTTTTCTAAACCAAGATCTCAAATTACGCACTCAGAAACCAGTGGAGAACTGTCGGGATGATGAACTCCCAACAAGCCGGCGATATTGACAAGGGCTTCACCCGGAGCTGCATCTGTGACTTGGCTCTGAAGCCGCAGTATCATTCTGCTAACTGGCCGAAGCCATGAGCCACCTACCGAAGCTCCGCCCAGGGACCGTAGTGCCGTTGTGTTACCTAGATCCTAACCAGTGTTCAGAATCTGCAAAGCACGGCCACAAGAGCACAGCAATCAGACCATGCGGGACATAACTAGAAAGAGTAGAGCTCCCTGGCAGAGCTCACCTGGAGAAGTCTCCTTTGCTTGAAGAGCACAGCACTCAGCACCTTCCCGGATAATACAAACTAAAATCATTCTCTCCAGACATTCTCGAAGTATGAAGATTATGGCCCTAATAAAGTGTTCCAGATCCAGAAGTAAGGCTTGAAAAATGGGCAGACAAAAGAAGCACTGATGATAAAGGGTTATTTTAGAGAAAGGTGATCAAGCCACAAATCGAGAAGAAAAACATCTATAAGCAAATCCTCGTAAGAAAAATATAGCTTGGCCACATGATCAACTAGAATTCCTAGAAGAAATAAAAGGGCAATTATTTTTTAAGAGTTAAAATTATAAATGATGAGAGTAGTACAGGAAAGAACTGGTTTGGAAGGATAATTAAAAGCTTAGGATAAGTCTTACAAAATCATACCCATATAATAGACTCATTGAAAATTAGAAGGGATCAAATGTAAGTTATTGGCTCTATAAGAAGACAAGAAATAATTTGTTGTATTTTTAAAAAATATAACCTCACACCTCTTCATTACCTCCTACCTCTGGGGCACTTGTCCAGTGAGAAGGTGGAGAGAAGACAACATAGAAGAGTGTATAGAACAGCCTCTGTGTTATTTTCCACCTATCTTCATTATGGTCCTCTCTCCCCAGTATCATTCTCCTCTTGTCTTCTTGCCCATCATTCCTTTCAGCTTTTTTTTTACCTGTTATATTCCCTCGTTAGATTGTGAATTTCATGAAAGCAAGGGCTGTCTTTGCCTTTCTTTGTGTCCCCAGCACTTAGCACAGTGGTTGGCACTTAGTATGCATTTAACAAATGTTTATTGAATATTGGTTATTGATTAATCCCCAAAATGAAAAAAAAAATAGAAGAAAATGCAAGTATCTCAACTAAAATCCGCTGACCTAGCAAAGCCAAGAAGAGATAATTTAAGTACACTTGAGTATGGACCTAGATACGGTATTTTAAGGTATCATAAAGGAAACCTGCTAAGATCTAGTATAACTCAGGAACAAAGTGAATACAGAAAGAATCCACCTGTCACTTTCTGAAACTCCAAATGAAAACTTCCAAAATTGTCATATCCAAAACCCAGAGATTTCAGGTGAAATTTTTAAAATATATGTAAACATCAAAAGAAAGAATTCAGTTATTGAGGAATCATAGTAAAGATCACTTAAGATTTAATTGCTATTAGTTTAAAAGAGCCAAGAGCATGGAATAAAATAAAATTCAAAAGATACAATTAACTATAGTTAATAATTTAGTGAATAAAACTGAGAATAATCTTAAAACGGAAAAGGCTTTTGGTGAATTAGAGGATTCCCAGACATTTCTGATTAAAAGAACAGGGCTAAATAGAAAGTTTGAAATGTAAATATAGTAGTTGAGAAACATAAAAAGGTAAATATGAATCAGTAGCTAGAAGGATTATTATTATTATGATATGTTTAAATTGTAATAGGGAAAGAAGATACAAGGACCTATTTAGAAACCAATACCAGTAAGAGGCTTTGATTTAAATGAGCTAGTATTGGTCCTCAAACTTTTTAAATAGGGGGCCAGTTCACTGTCCCTCAGACTGTTGCAGGGCCAGACTATAGTAAAAACAAAACCTCACACTCTGTCTCCGACCCTCAGCCCATTTGCCATAACCCAGCGGGCTGCATAAACTTCCTCAGTGGCTGCATCTGGCCCGGGGCGGTAGTTTGAGAACCCCTGAAGAGGGTTTAGAAGTGATTTTATTATGTTTTGATGACCCTAGAAGAAGAAAGGAAAAATAATATGCTAACAAAGATCAAGGAAGGGAAGATCACTTACTATCTAACATAATTGAGGCTTGCAAGTAGAAGATTATACAAGCAAGGAAGAAATGATCAGCAGAATGAGAATCACTTGAACCTCATTTTCATCTGAAGTAATCAAAAAAAGAAACATACACACAAAAAATTTAGTAGAAAAATATATTCAACTAAACAGATCAGCTATGACATAAGGTGGTATAAGGATGGGATAAGAAAGAGTTATTAGTCATAAGAAAAAAAGAAAAGTCTAACCTCAGAAGGCTAATTGTCAAAAGAGCTTTAAAAAGAAAGAGTAGCAACAGATTTTGTACTAGAGAAGAGAAGTAGGGGCAAAAATGAAAGCAGGTTGCATCAATCATAGGGCACTTGGATTGAGCACATTTCCTTCTCACTATCTTCTTTGTAGGGAAGGGAGATAAAAGAAAGAAAAAAGTATAAAAGAACAGGATAAAAAAAACGAGCAATTACAACTGAATGTAAATAGGGTGTTTAGAAAACAGATTCCAACAATATATTGTGTTCAGGAAGCATATTTGAATCAGATTCATACAAAATTGAAATAAGAGGAGGGAGAAGAATCCATTGTTTTAGATACACTAAAAACAGAGCTAACAATCATGATTTCAGACAAGAAAATAGTAGAAATAGAATTGATTAAAATATAAAGAGAAACAATTGTGCTAACAGGTACTATAGACAGTAGCAAAACTTAATACATGTGCATGAAATGTAGCATCTAAGTAGTCAAAGGAAAAGTTCAGTGAGTTACAAGGAGACATTGACAGTAAAAGGATAATAGTGGGGAATTTTGGTATACCTCTTTCAGACCTATACAAATTAACCACCACCACTACTACTACTACCACCACCACCACCACCACCACCACAGCAACAAATAATAAGAAATAAGCTAAGGACCTGAAGAAATTTGTAGAAGTCTAATCTTATGGATATCTGAAGATTACTAAATGGGAATACAAAATATACATAATACTTTGCCAAGAATTACATATTAAGAAATCAGTTATATATCAGTCAGCACAAAAGTAGAAATATTAACCATTCATTACTATGATGCATTACATAATTGCTTCTACTAACAATCTAGTCCAATAAAGGGCCTTTGAAAATAGGTATTTAGCATTTATTAAGCACTTAATATATGCTAGACACTGTGATAATCAGTGGGATACAAAAAAAAAAAAGGGATTAAAAATAAATGGAAAGCTAAATAACTTAATCCTAAGGAATTGGCTGATCAAAAAATAAATTAGAAGCAACAGGTCATTTCATTAAAGTTAATTACAGCAATGATATAACACCAAAATTTGTGGGATACAACAAAAGGCGTCATTAGATGCAAAATCATCTCCATACATTTTCATCAGCAAGGGAAAGAACAATCAGTAAACTGGATAAATAACTTAAAAAAAAAAAAAAAAAGCTTGAAAACATAACACATTTTTAAAAACTTCAAAATCAAGTGCAAATCCTGAAAAATCAAAGAAGAAATTAAGAACCTTCAATTAATAAATAAAACCAGAAGCTGGGCTGTAAAAAGTTAAAATACAACAATAAAACAAAGATTAGCTAATGTGATTAAAAGAAAGTTGAAAATCAGATTACCAATGTTAAAATTTTAAAAGGTGAACTCATAGAACAAAAAAAAGAAATATAGGAAGTTGTTAGAAACTTTTGTACAATCACATGCCAATAAAACCAGGAACTTAAATAAAATGTATAAATACTTATAAAATGCTCAGATTAATGGAATAAGAAGTAGAAAACAACCCAATGGGGTATAAATAAGGTACAAAGGAAAAAAAAACTTAAGGATTAAATGGATTTCCAATTTTATATAAGATATTTGGGGGAAAAAATAGGAAAAGAAGTTCTATCAGATTCCTTCTTTGATACAAATATGTTCTTAATAACTAAATCAGTCAAAACAGGAAAAGAAACCTATAGACTAATATCCATAATAAAAATTGCTGCAAAAATTTGAATTAATTAATATGAGCAAGGAAATCGCAGCAACATATCACAAAGATTCAACACTATTACCAGGATTCAGCATTGGTTTACTATTTGAAAAACTATAAATATGATTGACCATATAATAAAGAATATAAAAAATCAGAATTATTACAATTGCTGCAGAAAAAAACTTTTGGAAAGATACAGCACTCATTCCTGTTAAAAAGTCCAGATAACATAAAAATAAAGAGATCTTTTCTGAAGTTGATAATATAGCTACCTAAAATCAAGAGCCAGTTTTATACTTAATGGAGATAAATCAGAGGTCTTTCCAATAAGTTAAAAAGTAAAAAAGGATCTCCTTTAACACCATGATCATTTGATATATTGTTAGAAAAGCTAACTATAGAGAAAAGGAAAAGAAATAATGAGAATAAACATTGGTAAAGAAGGGAAAATATCATGGCATTTTACAGATTATATAATGGTTTCCCTTAGGAACTCTAAAATCAACTAAAAATTATCTGTAAACAATAACCAGAAAAGTTGCTGAATATACAATTAACTAACAAATCAATAGCATTTTTGCATATTGCCAGTAAACCCCAGCAAAAAGAGAAATTTAAAATAAAACACAAAAAGGAACTGCATGCATATAGCTATAAAACATTTGCACAAATACAAACAGACCTAAGTAATTGGAGAAATATTGATTTTCCATGAGCAGGCTGAGTTAATATAATAAAACTAACAATACTACCTAAATTAATTTATTCAGTTCCATACCAATCAAAATACAAAGAGGATTTCTTTATGAAGCTAGAAAAAAATGACAATTTGTCTGGACAAACAAATTATCCTCCAAAGAAAAAAGTGAGGGGGAAATGGTAAAGAAAAGGACTTAGTAGCATCAGATCTCCACCATACAAACAAAATAGTAATCATTGAAAAGCTGGAAAGTAGTTTAGAACTTTACCCAAAACTTCCCCATTTTCAGATCCTTTAATCCAGTAGTATTGGTGCTAGGTCTGTACCCCTGAAGAGATTAAGGAAAAAGGAAAATGACCCATATGCACAAAAACATTTGTAGAAATTTTTTGTGGTACAAAAAAAATTGGAAAATGAGAAGATGTTCATTAATTAGAAAATTATTGAACAACCTATGGTATATGAGTGTGATAGAATTTTAGTGTGACATGAGAAAATGTAGAGGATGGTTTCAGAAAAACCTTGAAGATTTAGATGAACTGAAGCAAAATAAAATGAGGAGAACCAGAACAATTGAGACAATAACAACAATATTGTAAAGAGAGGCAAATTTGAAAGATTTAGGAACTCTGATCAATAGCAATCTTCCACAATTCCAAAGGACTCAATGAAAAATGTCATCTATCTTCAAAGGGAGACTGATACACTCACTGTCTATTGAAATGGAAGCATATTTATTTGTATGACTCTATCTTTGTGGGTTTTTGTATCCCTTGCCTTCTTATTGAATAGGGCTCTGGGGGAGAAGATCTGGAAGTGAAAATAAAGTTGAATTTAAAAAAAAAAACATTTTGGTACTAGTTAAGAAATAGAGAAATCGGTCAGTTGAACTAGTCTGAATTTATTAAGCACCTGCTATGCACTGGGCATTCTACTAAGCACTGGAGATACAAATGCTGACAAAAGACAGCTCCCTCAAGGAGCTTACAATATAATGGGGAAGATGGCATACAACCAATTAAGTGCAAACAAAATAGATAAAGAATAGATAGAAAGTAATTAATAGAAGGAAGGCACTATTTGTAAGGGAGGGGGCACATCAGGAAAGGCTTTTTTGCAAAAGATGAGAATAGTTGAGACTTGAAAGAAGCTGGGGAATAGAGATGAAGATGGAGAGAGTTAGGAGTGTCATGTAGAAAAAAACTGCAAGAAAGCCAGTGTTAATGGATCACACAGTACATATGGGGGAGGTGCAAGTGGCAAGAAGATGAAAGGTAGAAAGGGACAAGTTATGAGAGACTTGAAAAGTCAAGCAGTATTTTATCTTTGATCTTAGAGGTAATAGGGAGCCACTGAAGTTGACTAAATAGGAAGTAATGTAGTCACATTTGTGCTTTTAGGAATATCAGTCTGATAGCTGAGTAGAGAATGGACCATAGGGGAAAAAAAAAAAAAAACCTGAGGAAGGGAAATTGACTCAAAGGCTATTGCAGTGTCCTGCAATAAGGAGGAGGGATAGATGTATAATATTGTGGCTGTGTAGAGAGAAAGGGTCATCTCAAATGTTACAAAGGTAGAAATGATAGTACTTATACTTGAAAATGGATGTTGGGTGGAAGAGTGAAAAGTTAAAGATGAGTCTGACTTAGTTGGTGATACCATTGATAGTAACAAGAAGTTAGGAAGGGGAAAAGGTTTTTTGGGAAAAGATAATGACTTTGCTTTGGTCATATTCAATTTAAAATGTTTATGAGAGAACCAGTTCAGGATGTTCAATAGAATACTTAGTAGTTTAGCGACAAAGGGAAGGATAGACAGAGGGTGATAGTAGGAGTAACTGGATTACTTGAAGTTTTTTTTTTTTCAAGGATGGGGATTCATGGACCTGTTTGTTAACAATAGAATAGGATAGTAGTTAGAAGACAGGAAGAAATTTTTTAAAAATAGAGATTGGGAATTATAAAGAAAACAGTGTGCATTGCCTTGGCGGAGAGGAAATTCTTGTCAAACTCTTGTAAGATGGGTGAAGAAGAAAGACATCTTAGTGATGTGAAATGAGGAGGGTGGAAAAAGGAATTTCTCACTGAAAGGACTAATTTTTTTTTTCTTGTGAAGTTTCTTGAGGAAATATGTTTAGCTAAAAAGATAGAGGGCAAGTACTATGAGTATTTAGAAGATTTTTTTTTTTAGTTTTAGAATTCTTTTTATTAGTTTTGCCGTAGTTTTTGTGTTTTTTTTTTTAATTATAGCTTTTTATCTACAAAACATATGCATGGGTAATATTTCAACACTGATCCTCGCAAAACTTCCTGTTCTAACTTTTTCCTCCTTCCCCATCCCCCTCCCCTAGATGGCAGGTAGTCTAATACATGTTAAATATGTTAAAGTATATGTTAAATCATATATATATACATATACATATATGTATATATATTTATACAGTTATCTTGCTGCACAAGAAAATTGGATCTAGAAAGACAGAAAAAAACCTGAGAAGGAAAACAAAAATGCAAGCAAGTAATAACAGAAGAAGTGGAAATGCTATGTTGTGATCCATGTTCATTTCCCATAATTCTCTCTCTAGGTGTAGCTAATTTTCTTCTTTACTGAACAATTGGAACTGGTTTGAAAAAAATTATTTTTATTATTATTTTGAAGCCATAAATGTCTTGAAAAAATTTCATGTGAGGTAGGATAGTAAGTCAGTTAGAGATAGTGTGAAAACAGTGGATGGTGAGAATAATCCAAGACCAAGACTTGGCAAGACAAGATTTCTGATAGGATAAGGAAGAAAGGATTTGAAAAGAAGACAATGTAGAATTAGTTTAACAAGGTGTCAAGACGGGGAAAGAAATAGGATTTGAATAATAAAGGAGTAATGATCTGAAAAAGAACTGTGGAGTGGAGAAATTAGAAGTATTTGTGAAGATGGAGAAAAGGTTTTGGAGTTGGCTAACAAGGCAAAAAAGGAAAATGACAAATGCTGGTAGGGATGTGGGAAATAAGGACACCATAGTACTGTTGGTAGAATTGTAAACTGAAGAACATTTTGGAACAAGAACAAAGGCTTTAAAACTCTGCTTATCCTTTTACCTGCAGTACCATTACTGGGTGTTCCAAAGAGATTAAAAAAAAGGGGGGGGCTTATGTGTGTGTGGAAATATTTATAGCAGCTCTCCTCACCCCATATACCAAGATCATCTCTAAATGTCTACATGACTTATATGTAAAGAGTGACATTATGAAGAAGTTGGAGAAGCAAAGAAGAAATTCATGCTCAAGTAAGGGATAGAGCAGATCATAGAAGATCAAGTGGACTGGTATGTGGTGTGATTAGACTGAATCTAGAAGAATGGAGAAACATTCAAAAGATATGAATGAGAGAAAATTCCACAGCAATGAACAATAGAAGCAAAGGCATAGAAGCAATGTGTAAAGGGAAGATAAGTAGTCTAATTCCTCTAGAATAAAGAATGGAAGGTCATAGTATAAGGTAAGACTAGAAAGATAGAGTAATCTATTAGATTGTGGAGGGCCTTGAATGCCAGGTCAGTTATTTTGAATTTGAGTAAATGAATAGTAGGGAGCTAGTGAAGACAGGAAATATGACCAAGTAACATTATAAAGAAAAAGGAAGAAGAAAATAAAGTATTTATTTGTTCAAATATAAAATAAGAATTATAATAATTTTACCTCACAGAGTTATTATGTGAATTAAATGAAGTAACATATACAAAATCCTTAAAAGTGATTTATAAATGCTACAGCCATTACTATTATTATTAGAAAGCTATTATAATTCAAGTAAAGATGGACTTTATTAGGTTGGTAGTAAAACAGTGATGAATAGTCTGCTAACACTTCAATCTACCTTGCAGACCAACTGCCTGAATAATATTTCTAAGGTACTGTTATAACCATAACTTTTCCTCCATCAAGAATTTTCAATGACTCTTCATTGTCTCCCAAGTCCTTTATCAAAATAATTATCACTGTTATTACAATTACTATTATAATTACAGAATACATAAAATACTTGGGAGTCTGCTTGCCAAGATACATACAAGAACTATAATATTACAAAATACTCTTTTAGAAATAAATCCAAACCTAAATACTTGGGGTGTTATTAATTCCATGTGAATAGATTGGGTTAATATAACAAAAATGACAATTAATTAGCTTATCCAGTACCATACCTAGAAAATTAACAGAGTATTAATTAATAGAGCTCTATTAAAAAAAATGGAACTAATCAGAAGGGCAAGAATCTTTTTTTTTTCCAAAGCCAAGAATCTAAGGAAAGAAAAAGTGGGGGGAGTGAAGACAAAAGGGTTATGTTCTAGGGAATGGGTCTTCATCCAGAACCCAGATTTCTTGACTCTTTACTATCCTGGACTCATCATTCTCCTGTACCCCACCTATCAGATCAGTTACCAACTCTCTTTCTATCTTCCTAGTATACTTCACCTCTAAATCTTCTCTGCTTAAAGATATCATCTGAGTTTATGCTGTCATCATTTCTTTTCTAAATTATTGTAACAGCCACATAATTAATCTTCCTCTCTCAAATTTCTTGCCACTGCAGTTTGTTTTACATACTATTGTCAGAATGATTTTCCTTAAGCACTTATCTGATATGATTCACCTCTTCACAGAATTTTTACTAGCTTCTTTTTTGCCTCAGGGATCAACTATAAACACTTCAGTTTAACTTTTAAAGCCATTCATTCACACTACCTAATCTCAGTTAATCTCTACATTGGGTATTATTCTTCTGCACATACTCTGTTATCCAACAAACTGGCCTTCCATACATTCTTCACAAGTGCCCTTCTACTCTAATTCAGAAAATTCATATAAACATTTATATGCTCCATCTCTCACCTATATACCTTTACCTTGGCTGTCTCCTATGACTAGAATGCACTTCTTCACTTTTGCATCATAGAATTCTTTTCTTTTTTCATGGCAATACTCAAGCACCTTATATTTATTCCATTCATATTTATTTTCTATGTTCACATAAATATGCTCATCTCTACTAGGGAAACCAGTGAAGACAGATAATATAAATATGTAAACTAAATACAAAAGTATAAGCTAAATATAAGTAATTTCTGGGTAAAGGCATAGTGCACTAGCAACTGAAGAGATCAAGCTATTGAATAAATGGCATCTGAGATGATTCTTGAAGGTTAGAGATTCTATGGACACCAAGAGGGCTGGAAGGCATTCAGGAATGGGAAAGAAATTTTCATTTATGGGGTCTAGCAAGTAGACCTGTTTGGCTTAAACATGGAATGTGTTAGGAGGAGTAATTAGCCTAGAAAGATAAGCTGGAACTCAGTTGTGAAAAGCTTAAAATGCTCAAAAGAGAATGTATTTTATCCTAACAAGTTACTGGACATTTAAGAAAAAAAGGAAAAAATAGGGAGTGAGAGAGAAAGAAAAGAAAAGAAGGAAGGGAGGGAGAAAGAAAAAGAAAGGAAAGAAGGAAGGAAGGAGGGAGAGAGAGAGAGAGAAAAAGGAAGAAAGAAGGAAGGAAGAGAAAAAAGAAAGGAATAAACATTTATTAAGCATTTTCTATATATCAGTCTCTAAGGATATAAATGCAAATGTAAAAAAAACAAAATAAAACAAAACAAAACAAAAAACCAATCTGTGTTCCCAAAGAGCAGAAATTTTTGTTTTACTGAATTCTTTGCAATCTGCAAAATCTGATGGGGCTACTGGTGGGAATGGAGTGGGGTGGGGGGATAATACCCAAGGAAGCTGAAAAAGTGTGTATCCAAAAATGGGTTAATGAAGATACCTAGTAGATAGAGAAATAGTTTTGAAATCCAGAAAATCAGGAACAGGGCCAATAGGAGAATGAAGACTATCAAGATATTTGTCTAGTTTTTCAAGCTTTCCTGTTGTAGATTTGCTCTATACTATTTTTGGAAGCATATAATAAAATGAAGTTGGATTAAATGGTATCTAGGGCCTACTCTTAAAATTCTACAATTCTGTGTTTTTAGCTTTGTAACCAATCATTTCTCTTTGTCTAGATCAGGACAGTCAAATCCAACCTTTTACCTTCAGAAGGGATGTCGAGCTTATGTACTCAGAAAAAAACCACCTGGCTCTCTCCTTCCTAAAGCACACAAGGTATGACCCAGTGCTAAATTTATTGGTGAAGAACATTTTAAACTCATAAAAAAATTTTTAATATTTTTTCTTTAAGCAAAGCCAATAAAAATGTAATTTCATAGGTTTGTTATGCAAACCTTTCTGTCATCCACTGAAAAACAATTTAGAGTTAGAACCTCAAATAAAAAATAGTTATCTTTAAACACCTAAGCATGAGCCATTGCCTAACCCCCTGGAATCCTGTATGGGCGAGCAATCATTCAACAAGTTTGTTCTTAGTTGTAGCCAATTTATGTAGGTTTTACATTTAGTTGTTTGTTTAAATCGCATGTAAAATGACATCAAAGACCCCACAAAATGTTTAAAAAACAGACCCTAGGAAAAGGCCTCCATCCCATGTGCAAATTCTCTATGGAAGAGCTGGAATAGCATGTGCAAAAGGATGCAGATGCATTCTATACTGATAGAGGGAATTCCACATCCATTAGGCCATAAATCTACTGAATTGAAGTTGTAAAACAGATGTATTGTTCTAAGACCTGTGTTATACTTATAACCATCCAACTGAAGAAAAAAATTAAAAGAAGCTTGTGAATAGAAATTTCATCTTATTTAATAGCAACTAAATATAAGCTTTGACAAAGTAGTTGTTCTTCAGGTGTTGGACATAACTAAATAAAATTATGAAAATGATATGTCAGGTCTTCAGAAGAAGAGAAAATGTAAAAGCTTTTTGAAAAGCCTAGAGATACTTGCCCAAGCTCTTTGCCTCTCTGCTCTGGCTTTGCTTTCAGCTGGGTGGGGGCCTTCCAGGCACTCCTCCTGTGTTTTATTCTGTCATTGCTTAGTCTAGATGTTCCAGGTTCCCAACAAAAATAAAATCTATTGTAGCACCTCCTCTTTTTTTCTGAAGTATGGTTGTACCAATGCTCTCTCATAGTAGTTGAGGAGATTTTTGAAAGGTACCAATGTGCAGAAATTAGTTGTTATGTGTGTATATTCTACAATCCTGATGTGGACAATTTAAATATTAACCTATTTTTTAAAAATACTATATAATGTGCTATTTTTTGAACCTTGCCATTTGAAATGTGTTGGAGTGGAGAAGTGTGGAGAGGCAGGACAGAAGGGATGGCCCCTGTACCCGTCAGCTAGCAGCATGGATGCTTAGACTTCCAACTAGATGAGATAATAGGAGTTTGCTCTCTGATGTCAGGCCTGACTCCTCCCAGAAATACTTGATAGAAATTAATTTTCCTGTCTTTCTCCTAAAATAAATTCTCCATTTCAAATTGAAATAAATTTTGTTCCAGAAAAAAAAAAGAAAGAAAAGCATAGAAAAACATTCAAATGTAGGAATTCATTTAAAGATTTTACTAAACAACAACATCTACATGAAAGACGTAGCCTAGTAAATTGGCAAAGACTTGTGAAAGGATCTCTTCATCCATTCACTTACTCAGAGCATATTTATCATGATCTTAAATGAAAAACACACTGCTAGGCATTGTTGGGAGCACTAAAATGGAGAGTTCTCTGTTCTCACTTGTAGTCTTGACAGGAAAAGCAAAACTTGTATATAAATAACTACCATATGAAAATTTAATTTTTAAAAGGTACAAAATACTGTGGAAGGTTAGAGGGGGAAAAAAACCATTTCTTCTGTCCGTAATGATCAGGGAAGTCTCTGGATACAATTTTTTAGAGAGAGGAATTTGAGTGAGACCTTCAAAGAAGGCTAGTTGAGGCAGATGTAGAGAGGAAGGGCCCTCTGGCTGAAAGAAAGAAGACGGGCGAGGATACAAGAAGGAGCAAGCGTTCATGGAATGCTTGGGAAATGGCCTGTGATCCAGGTGAGGAAGGCAGTGAGGACTGGAGAGAGACCGCAGCCAAAGCACTTTGAACACTGCGTTTAGAGGCGAGCTTTATTTTGTATGTCATAAGAAGCATTTGATGCTTTTGGGACAGTGGCTTGAGCTGCACCCCCACAAAATTACTCTGGTACTAGTTTGGAGAGATGAGACAGTTACCATGGAGGGGAAGAACATAGTAGTCTAGGCAACAGGTAGTGAGGGTCTAATGAATGAGGGTGCTGGTGTGATGACAGGGAAAGGAAGGAACAGATTTCACAAATATTTCAGAATCAGAATGGCCATTTCTTGGTGACAGAGTCATAATGTAGGAGAGCAAAATAAAGAGAAGTCCATGGCGAAATCAGTATTTCCATTCTGGGGAAGTGGTGATGTCAACTCTAGAAAAAAGGAACACAGAAATTGGAAATGGACTGCCTCAGGACCACTCCAGCCATGTGACCTCAGGCCCTGAGGAAATAATACTGCTACTAGTGAGGACAAAACTTTGTAAACTATAAAATAGAGGGCAACATGAACCAATATCAGTTCAGATTAACATTGATAAGTGTTGGTGATTAGTATCTTTGTATTAGAAATTAATTAGAACTAATATTAATAGGAATGTTGAAGTCAGGAGGAGAAAGCAGGTTCCATACTTCTTGTCTCTGAGATAGGGGGACTTATAAGTGGAGAAACATAACAGGAATTGGGAAAATTGGATCTAGAACTTGCAAATCACATTGAGACTGGAGGTAAAGAGCTGGCAATATTTGAATAGAGGTGACACTTAAAGCTGTCATACAAATTCTACAATATAGACTCAGTATTTTTATTCCCATTTTATGGATGAGGGTCAGAAGATTAAGTGGTTTGTCCTTGGTTAAGTGTCAGTGTTGGGATGTAAACTCAGAAACAGTCCTGAGAACTTAGAGAAGAAGAGAAGTGGAAAGGAGACAGACAGGATAGCCACTGAGCTAAATGAGAACCAGGGGGATTATAGAAGCCAAGAGAGCTTGCCCTTCCTTCTTTTCCTTTTTTTAAAGAAATCAAAAGTTTTGTTTTCATTGTAGAAGAAAAAAACTATTTTATTTAATTTACAAACTCAGAAACTAACCCTGCTGATATTTATTCAATTATTTAAGTCGTAGAGAGCTATAGACAGCTCAGCCAGAATTCTCACAGAACACCAAACAGTATTAGCCTGGAAGTGGAAATAATGTCCTTGATATTGGCTTGAAGGGGCAGATGACTGAAGTGGAGATGGGATTGGCCTAGGAATTAGAAACACCAGAGTACAAACCATAGCCTAGCTATGGAACATTGGATCAGTCTCATAATCTTGTAGTACTCAGGGCAATTCTCCAAGATGATACATTACCCAGTAATTATTGATCTCTCTTGGTAAAGGGAATATCTACACCAGGAGTTCCTTGTCCTAATGAGATCACAGCTTTGGACTCCTTCCCCTTGTTACCTTTGGCCACCCCACAACTGATTTAAATTGGCTGAGACATTATGGAGTTATTTATTAAAATGGGATTATATTTCTATGCCAATTTCATAATTTTATTTTTTAATTTCATTCTAGGCCAATTTCATAATTTTAAGAGTCTTAATAATTTAGAAACTAATATGATTTTTGGAAGGGAATTGAGTACTCTAATATTCTTGGACAATTAGCTTTTTTTATCATAATCTCTACTAACCTAACCCTAGAAACATTTTCTGTTCTAACAGACAAATTAAAAACAAGAATACATTTTTAAAGTGTTCACGGATGTTAGACTGGAAAAAGCCTTTGTGGTTATTTGATTTGAACTTTCATTTTGAATGGCTCCCAAGATGGAGAAGAGATTAGCTTCAAGTCACATACTAGAACCCAAACCCTATGTTCCAGATTCAGAACTCACATCCTCTCTTCCTCTCCATACTGCACCACACTGTCTTATAGTTCAAAGGCTAAGGCATATAAGTATTTTTATATACGCTTCTGTTATGAAAAAAATGTTGGACCACACATCAAGAGCATTGAGATTTTGAATGTTAAATAATTTATTATTCTATTTAGATTGACAGAGAATTCCATGTGCAGAAAGCCTTGTTTTCCAATGGATTTCCAGTCCCTAAGCCCTTACTCTACTGCAGTGATGTCTCTGTGATTGGAACTGAATTTTATGTGATGGAGCATATACAGGTAAATTAATATATATTATTGTACTGTCACTATTTATTAGTAACAAAAGAATGGGTTTATCACTTATTTATTATTTATTACCTGCTGCTAATTGGAAAAATATTTCCTAAAACATTAGGTAATTCAAGTGGTTATTTTTCTTTTCTTTTTGTTTAAATATTTTATTGATTTTTTTTTACATCAATGTCACTTCCTAACAACTCCCAGTTGAATTCTCTCTTGTTGCAATGTACAAGTAAGTGTGTCAGGTCTGACTACATCTGCCTCTTTGCACATCTATGATCCACTGTCTCTCTACAGAGAGGAGGAAAACATATTTCACCTCTGCAGTTGTGATTGGTCACTGCAGTGAGCAGAATTCTGATATTTTTTCATGGTATCTTTTCTTTACAAAGTAATGGTATCTTATGGAAAATATGTAAATTCTCTTTGTTCTGCTTACTTTATTTTATAACAGTTGATACAACTCTTCTCAGATTTCTCTGAAATTTGTTGTTTCTTGTGGTGAAATACTATTCCATTATATGAATATACCATGAATTGTTCAGCCAATCCCCAATTCATGAGTGTCCACTTTGTTCTCAGCCCTTTGCTGCCCAAAAAAGTGCTGTCAGAAATAGTTTTATATATACCTTTTCTTCTATCTCAGCTATCCATAGGACATATACCTAGTGGAGGAGGCATCTTTCTGTCCAGGGGTATGTACAGTTTAGTGACTTTTCTAGTATAATTCCAAATATTTATCTAGAATGGTTAGACTATTTCACAACTCGCATCAGCAGTGCAGAATGTGATTGTCTTCCCACAGCCTCTACATGATTTATCAATTTCCTGTTTTTCCAGTCTGGTAGGTATAAGATGAAACCTCAGAATTGTTTTAACTTGAATTTCTCTTAGTGATTGTGGATCATGGTTATTTACAATTGGCTTTTTTTTTTCATTAAACATTTCATGCTTATTTGTGTCCCTTAATTCCTTATTTGTTGAATAAAGGTTGTTTTTCCCCATGATTTTAAACTTTTACCTATCATGCAATCAAAATTAATTTCTAATTTTTCCTTTAATCTTAGCTAGCTCCAAAGTCAACTGTTAGAGCAAATAGCCTAAATCTTCCCTTATCCTCTAGATGTCAGTACAGAACTATGAAACGACTAAAGGGGCAGGGAGGGAGAATTTAGATGATAGTGAGTTTCTTGGGATTTCTTGTTGTTTTTTGGTTTTTAAAATTAACTCCCAAATAAGGAACCAAAATTTTATGAAAGATAAAAGTATTGAGATAATGTTGAAGCATAGAATGTAAAGATCATAGTTGTGGATTTTTATCTGTTCTAACTTGTCTTTTCCCATATGATCTTTTTCTTTCTGAACAACAGCAATAAAACCCTTCTAAGCCAACATTTGAAATTAATATTTCCAGAATAAATTCTGGGAAGAATGATTTTTCAGACTTTTATTACAAACCCATTATCCCAAATGTTTGTGGATATTAAAATGAAGAAGGACGGTGATCATTTGTGAAATGGTATAATAACAATGATCTATGAAAATTTTAAAATGTCTCATATGTTGACTTTTGTAGGGTCGCATCTTTCGTGATTTCGCACTTCCAGGAGTCAGCCCAGCAGAACGATCTGCTTTATATGTGGCTATGATTGAAACCTTGGCTCGGTTGCATTCATTGAATATACAGACCTTGGGTCTAGAAGTATATGGTAAAGGAGAAGGGTACTGCAAGAGACAGGTAATGTACATCTTTTCTTGTCCTTTTCTTAGTCACTACAGATTAGAATTTTGAATGCATTTGCAAATAATGTATATTGCAATTTTTAAAAGTATGAACCATGAAAAAAATTATGAGTTTCAACATTAAACTTTAAAAAGGTTTCTCCTCCCACCCCACCTTAGCATAAAGGGAACATTTTAAAATTTCAAGTCAGGCTATCATTCCAAAAAATTTCTGCTGCTTGTTCCATGTAGCTAAAGGCAGTTTGGAAGTTGTATTGTCAATGAGACTTGGCCATTTAGTTTACTTATTTGTGGACTGTGGACTTTGGAGACCAGGGCAGGGAGGAGAGTTTGAACCTTGTAATCAATTAGTTCATCACTGGAGCTTCTCCCATCCACTGATCCTCTTCCTGGACTCATTCCCTATTGATAAGCACTCCTTTCTTGAATCTCCCAAAGACTGAAGAACACAGCCTGCCCTTCTGAAACCACATTGTCTGTTTCTTCTTCCTGCCCAGCTCAGCTCTAACCCACCACTGGTCCCCTTCAGATCTTCTTGCGCTTGCACTGGACCCTCTGGGCTCTTCTGGACTTAACACACTTCTTCTTCATCAGTCCTCTTCCTCTCTTTCTCTTTCATTCTTCTGGCACTCACTGACTGATTTGGCTTCTCCTAGATGGCCCTGCAGGAGCTTCCGCCAGAACTTGGCACAGAGTCAGTGGTCCAGGCAGTGAATCAGACTGTACCTGGCCTGTCTTCTAGACTCTCCTCCTTCATCCTCTCCTCATTCGGTGGTCATTCTGGTCTAATGGATCATTCACTGATCCTGTCTAAATGGATCACTCGCTGATTCTGTCTAAATGGATCACTCACTTACCGTTCCAGATCCTGGCAACTCTTGTACTGACCACCCCGAGGATGGTCTTCCCCTTTTCAGTGAGTTCAGGATCTGGCCCACAGCCTCCTTCCTCCTCCATTCCCACCCCTGCCTTCATACTAGGAGTTGTTAATATTTGTGCAGGTGACCCACAGATGGCCCAGCTTTCTTGTTCTTGAGTCGGCTCACACTCACCTTCCCTCTGTCGGGCCTCCCCACAGGGGTGATCAGATCTCTGCCTTTTCCCAGGTGTTTTCCTGTGTTCAGAGCTCTTCCACCTCTTCCTATCCCTTTCTCTGTCTAAATCTCTCTTCTGCCCTCCCAGAGGACTCTGGACCCACAAGGGAGACCCTCCTCTGTATCAGTTCTCTGTGGGGCCTTGGCCTTAGGACAGCCCCCTTAACCCTGCACCATTGGCCACATGCTGACAGAGTACTTGAAATGGCCTCTTGGGTCCTTGCTGTATAGGCCTCTCATGGTTCTGGTCCAGCCGTCCTCCCAACTCATGGATTCTGTGCCCCTCTCCCTGGGAGCTGCACCAACCACCTTCTGCCCTCGCCTTTGGCCTTTCTCTTCTTCGGAGGTCTTTGCTTCATAGTTCAGAAAAAGTGGAGTCATTCATCTCAGACTCCCTCTTTCTTAAGATCCTTGTAACATCATCTTGCCCCATCTTGGAGTCAGGAACACTTGAGTTGAAATCTTTCCTTTGAAACTCAGTGGATGAGTGACTCAGGGCAAGTCCCTTCACCTTATGCCCTCGTTTCCTCTCTCATAAAATGAAAGTATTGAAGTTCATGGCCCCTGACAATCCCTTCCGTCTCTAAATCTATGGTTTTATGATCTCCTTCACAAAGGGGAGATCCTTCTTGCTAAGCAAGGCCAACCCATCCATGTATGCTCCATCCCTTGCCTTCAGGCTTTTTCAGGAAAATGTCCCAGCTGTTCTCCCTTATACTTTCTAGTATTGTCTCCTCTTCTACTCATTGCTTCCCATTGCCTACAAATATGACTGCATCTTTCCCAACCTTCATTAAAAAACACAAGATCCTACCAGCCCTGCTAGCTTTTGTTGTATCTCTCCTTTCCTTATCAACTAAACACCCCCAAAAAATCATCTCTTTGCCTCCCCCTACTTCCTTTTGGCCTTTTCAGTCTTGCTTCTGAGCTCATTTATTCAACTTAAACTGTTCTTTCCAAAAGGTGTGTGTGATCTACTGATTCCAAGATCTAAAAGGCTTCTTCTTAGTACTTAAGCTCCTTGATGTCTCTGTGCTGACCACTTTCTCCTCCTGGATTTTTGTGACCCTGATTTTTTCTGACTCTCTTCCTACCAGCATAATTGGTTCTTCTCATTCTCCTTTCAGGATCATCATCCATGTCAAGTCCACAAGCTCTAGCTGTACCCAGAGTCTCTGTCCTGAACTCTCTTCTTTTCTCTCTTTCTTCTTTTAAATAATCTTTCACTTGGTGATCTTATCACCTTTGATGAATTCAGTTGTCATCTCTATAAAGATGATGCTCAGATCCTTATAATTGGCCCCAGTCTTTCTTATGAACTTCATTCCTTCATCACAAAAAGCGTAGTCAGCAGTTTTTTTTTTTAATGGGAAGATGATTATGAGAGGATTTTGCTTAGAAGTTTCCTGAGTTTCCTGTAAATACACACACACACACACACACACACCCTTCACATATAACTTGTCTCTCCTGTCAGAATGTAAGAGTCACTACTATCTCATTTTTGTCTTAGCACAATGACTAGTACATAGCAAAAAAAAAAAAAAAGTAATAGATGTTTGATTGATAATTGATAATTTTATGAATGATTCCTTTTTCCCATAAAATCAAGAAGTACTTATTAAATATCTGCTGCATACCCTGCACTGGGTTAGATAAGATAAATGATACAAAACAAATGGAAGATAAATTTCTGTGTGGAAGGCATATCAGATTTTAATGTGAAGACAAGAAGCCTTAAGTATAATTAAAGGATTGGATTCAGAATCTGTGGGGATTCTGAGACTATTGTAGCTTGCATTTTTGAAAAGAATTGTATTCAGGACATATTCTATGAAGTCAAGTGAGTAACTTCTGATTAGATTGCTAGGAGAACACAACAGAAATCTATTCATTTTCTCCCCCTCTTTCCTTTTTTTTTTTTGTTTTGTTTTGTTTTTTTTGAGTCTGGGGTTAAGTGACTTGCCCAGGGTCACACAGCTAGGAAGTGTTAAGTATCTGAGACCAGATTTGAACTCGGGTCCTCCTGAGTTCAAGGCTGGTGCTCTATCCACTGCGCACCTAGCTGCCCCTCCCCTCTTTCCTTTTAAGGGTGATTACTATTCACACATAAGTATATGGGTAAGTATATCTGCTATTTCCTAAACACAGATGAAACAACTAGAAAATCATATGAAAGAGTATATAATTGTATGCTACAATTTTTGATATGTCCCAGAAATAATCTGTGGCAGTTTAGGGAATGGAAAAATCATTATGAACTAGCACAGGAGAGACAGTTTCATGGAGAAAGTGAAATTTGAGCTGATTCTTTAAGGATAGATAGGATTTGGAGGGATAGAGAAGGAGGACATGAGCTTAGATTTGGAAACATGTTGATGCTCTCTATATAAGCATGTTGTTAAGAATTTTGGCCAGAAGAGAATAGAAGGTAAGGGAGAAATGAGAGGTGGGTCTTAGAGATAAAATAGGGCCAATTTATCAAGACTGAAAGTTAAGCTGTGAAATGGAACATTGATTTGATCAAGTGATATAAAGGGCCATTTTTGATCCTTAGATGGGCAGGGGTATTGCATGCTTTAAGGTGTATTTTAAGAAGTATTACTGGGCAAGATTGGGAAGATAAATTTGAGAAGGGAGAAAATGTAAGTGGGGAGACCCTTCAGAAAGTCCAGAGCTTGAAATGATATGAATTTGGGTCTCTAAAGTTTGAGGACTTGCTTGCAATAATATTGCTTCCTTTCCTGTGTGATTATGGCAGTAACCGATCAGTACAAAAACATTCTGTTTTTAATTAGTGGCATTTTTTTAATATCCACATTTTTAAGTGAAGAAAATGGAAAGTTTAGAGCCTAATACCTTAGAGTTGATAGAGACTGCCTTGTATCTCAAATAGTAAAGTGGTTTAAATTTTCATTTAGTCATTTTTCCTTGCTTTACATTTTCACTAAATAGTCATTGTCATCAGTGTTCTTGAAAAATTCTTTATTAGTCTCATTATTAGTCTAAGAGCACATTTTTGCAGTAATTGAACATTGTTAGCTCAGAAGTTATCCTGTTAATGCTTTAGTGATTGACATATATATATATATATATATACATACATACATACATACATATATATATATATATATATAAACAAACATGTTTTTCTATTGAGTTTATTTAGTTACAAAACTAACTTTCTCCTGTTGTTATCTTGTTGTTCATTTATGTAATATCTTAGACAACTTGGGATGGCTGGTCTGAAAGATTGTCTTATAAAAACATTCCAAAAAAATAAAATAAAGTCTTGTTTTTCAAATGTGAAAAACATTAACATATATATATATATATATAATAAATCCTTTGACTAGACTTAAAGCCTCTTGTCTTCACAATAAGATCTGATATGATATCTGATTTGTCCTAACACAAATTAATCATTGTGAAGTATTTTTTAGGGATGAATTATTTCATAGCTCCTATTTGCTTTTAGTCAATGAGCCAGTATATAATAAGCACCAGTTACATGAAGATTTAATACAGTGCTAAAGACCTGGGAGGGTGCTTTGTGTTACCTTGCCATAGAAATTCTGCTGTTTAATAGTGAAATTAAAAAATAAAATCATTTGTAATTTACTTTTAATTTCTAAAACAATCTGTCTGTCTGCAGGTGTCAACATGGACAAAGCAATATCAAGCTGCAGCTCATCAGACCATTCCTGCTATGAACCAGCTCTCTGTCTGGTTAATGGAAAACTTGCCAGATCAGGATAAGGAACAAAGTTTGGTTCATGGGGATTTTAAAATAGATAATTTGATTTTCCACCCAAAAGAGGTATTCTAAATACTATGTAAATTTAACCAGAAACTGGGGCTAGCACTGGGCAAAGTCAGAAATAGGAATCTGAGCTGCTTCCTTCATCTTATTTATACTTCCAGGATCATTGCTACCAATCAGAATATTTATTATTGCATGGGAGCAAAAATTTCATGGCATTGGTGTATTCTGTGTAGGGTAAAAGCTCTACAGAAAGGGAGTGATGGCTGAGATATAATTAGAAATCTATAAAAGGAAGGCAGCTAGGTGGCAAAGTGGCACTGGAAGCCAGAAGGCCTGAGTTCAAATTTGACCCCGGATACTTACTAGCTATGTGATCCTGAGCCAAGATTCCTGAGCAAGTTGTCAAGGAAGGAAGGAAAAAATGAAAGAATAAAAGGGTTTTGTGCTTGCATTGACCAGGGTAGTGAGGGAACCAGGGAGGATGCCTTAAGAACTGAAGGAACCAGGGATGTTTAGCTTAGGCTTGAGAAAAGGTAGCACAGGACACTCCCTAAGCCTGCATTGAGGCTTTTGAAGGGCTTGTATGTGAGAGAGCAATTAAATAGACTTGTCCTGCTTGGCCCCACTGCATGGAACCAGGAGGGTGGAGGAAACTGGCAGAGATAGAGTTCATTTTCATATTAAAAAAAAAAAATCCATAGGGTGGGGTTGTGCCATAATGGGTCTGTCTGTCTTTGGGCCCCTAAACTGTTGAACCCCCTGAGTTGTGTACTTCCCTAAGGGGCCTGTGAGCAGCTGTCCAGTTCTAAAGCTCAGTTATAAAAAAAAAAAAAGGAGATTTGTGATTTCCTCAGTCTGGAAGGAGATTTGTGATTTCCTCAGTCTGGAAGGAGATTTGTGATTTCCTCAGTCTGGAAGGAGATTTGTGATTTCCTCAGTCTGGTGAATTCCAGCTATGAGAACTGTGCCCATCACACCCCGGCTTTAACTTGGGAGATAAGACCCAGGAAGTGGGTTAAGGCCCTATGATTAAATGACTTGCCCAGAGTCACACAGCTAGGAAATATCCAGGGGCACATTTGAATTTGGGTCTTCATGATTCCAGATTTAGCATTCTATCTAATATACTCCTACATGCCCTATTACGCATTTTATAACTTTGATAACTAAAATGCACAATTTTAACTATATTTTTTATTTTTATTATTTTAATTTTATTTTTAGCTATATTTTAGCCAGTAATATCTGTTTCTTATTTCACTAAACATTTTTTATGTCTGCAGAAATATTTAAATGGTTTTGGATAATCGACAAATTGGGGTTGAGTACTAAGCACTATATTGTTTGAGAGATGTATAATTGCAAAGGTCACAATTTCTTTTTTGCAAATCAGTGAGGGTATAGACATATTTGATTCAGTTTATTTGCCTTTTTAAAAGTCAGTTTGAAGTTCTAACTTATTATTGGTTTTTATTAAAGGCTCGTGTAATTGCTGTTTTGGACTGGGAGCTTTCAACCATCGGCCACCCTTTATCAGATTTAGCCTATCTTTGTTCCTTCTTCTTTTGGCCCAAGAACCTTCCACTGTTAAATCAAAGCAATAATTTGCAACATATTGCAGGTATGAACCTGAAGCTTTGTACATATGGCTTACCTTAAGACTTATTTCATTTTCTGTAACTAATGTTTCAGTAATCAACCAGATTTAGACATTTAAATAATCTTATTGTTGTAGAATTATGACTAATTTAAAAGGTTTTTATTCTTAGATTTTACTGAATTTATAATAAAAATCTAAATTGTAGTTTAAATAGGTAAATAAATAATTAATCTTCAGATATTTTATTTCTGAAATTGAATTTTAATAATTAATTGCAAATTTTGGTCTAATATATTTAATGTGTTTTAGAGAACCAAAGCTTAGAAAGCCTATTGTTATGTGATTTGATTTACTTAGTTTGAAACAAAGATATGTATATGTGATAATATAAATTCTTAAATATATACCACAACTTTTTAGCTAAATAATGTCTTATTTTTATAGGGATACCATCAGCAGAAGAACTAACATCAATTTATTGCCGCTGTAGAGGAATTAGCACTGCACTTCCTAACTGGAACTTCTTTCTTGCTCTTTCATATTTTAAATTAGCTGGAATAATGCAGGTAATTATTTAGTTTATAATACACAGAGATTAATATTGGACAGTTTTAAAAATTCAAATTATAGGTGGAACAGTGGATAGAGTGCTGGACCTAGAGTTAGGAAGACCTGAATTCAAATCTGGCCTCAGACATTTAATAATGATATGGCCCTAGAAAAGTCACTTAACCTTTGTCTGCCTCCATTTCTTCATCTGTAAAATGCCAATAATAATAATAGCACCCACCTCCCAGAATTGTTATAAGGATAAAATGAGATAACATTTGATACTTTGCAAATCTTAAAATTCTAAATAAATTTTAGTTATTATTGTGATTTGTCTAGCTAGAGTGAAAAAAGTACTGTTATTAGTATTAAAGTGTGTGTAATCTATTAAAATTTATATGGAATGGACAGCAGCAGATTAAGAGTAGATTCAAATATTTCATAGATTTTTTTTCTCTTTAGGTAAGTGATTCTGTTGTATTGGGGTTTGGTTTTCTTTGATGAATGCTTTAGATAGAGTTGTTGATCAGCAGAAATTTTTAAATGATATAAGAGACAGGAGCCAAGAATAGCGAATCTTTAAACCTTTTTGTTACTTGATGGAAAAATAAGAAAACTGACTACAGGGAAAAGTTGGCTTAGGTAATCTCTAATATTCCTTTTAGTTCCTGCCCTTTGATTCTTCACACATGACCATTAATGAGTCCAAAGAGGAACAAGAAAGCAGGAAAAAGAGCTGGACTTTGGAATAGTGATAGATGGGAGAAGGCTTGAGTATAAAAGAAAGGCAAAAACAAAAAGGATCTAATACATACTTGCATGTAGTAGGTGCTTAGTAAATGTTTGAGGTTTTTTTCCCCAAAGACTGTGTCATCTTTCATCTCACTGGACCTGTTACATAGCAGATTCTTAATTAAAATTTAAATGAATTGGTTTTGTATCCTAAATAGAAAAGGATTAAAAATCTTGGTTTTTATTTATAAATATTTATTTATATTTATAATTATATAAATAAAAATAAATAATATATAAATATAAATATACTTATGTAAATTTATAAATAAAAAATTATTTGTAATAATTTATAATTTTTACCACTAAGCCCTCCTTCCCCCCTTTACTAAATTTTATCACTTCCATCAAACCCCAAAACCTATCAGACTCTAGCTATAAGTGCTAGTTGAAAGGCAAGAGTAACCCACATTATGACCCCAAAAGGAAAAATTCTCTATTATCATTGTCATTTTGCTATTTTAAATGTGTAAATTTTATTTTAGCAATAAAATATACCATGCTTTCAAATTTATATTTTTATGTAGATGGTATGCTTACTCAATTTCCAGATTATATGAAGCTAGAAAGATTACTTAATATGTTGACTGACAGAATCAGAATTAAGAAAATCTGAATGGCCTGATTAAGCCAAATCTAATCAGATGAAATCTAATTAGAGTAAATGTTAAGACTTACACTTAGATTTTTTAAAAATCAACTCTCCAAATATAGAATGGGAGAGATGATTCACACCAAATAATATGAAAAAGAGCTCAAAGTTTTAATGCATTAAAAGTTCAGTATGAATCAGCTATGTGATGTGGCAGCTAGAAATGATAATAGAGACTTTGGGTAAAAAAATATCCTATCCAGAATAAGGAAAGAAGTAAGGAGTAGTCCCAGCAGTTCTCTTTCCTCCTCAGTTCATATCCAAAATGTTGTGATCATACCATTGTCCAAGTTTTAGGGAAAATAGGGTGACTGTATTGGGATTATACAGGAAAATAAGGAGAGTTAAAATTTTGCCATATGGGAGAAATTTGAAATAATTGGGGATATTTAGCATAGATAAGCAAAGGCTCACAAAATTGCGGGAGAAACCCTTGATTTTCCTTTGTAAAGGTGATTCAGTTTATTCTGTTTTGCTCAGAGACCAGAACTAGGGTTGACAGAGGGAAGAAAAGGGGAGACAAATTTGGACTCGAGGTAAAGAAAAATGTCTCAACAACAAAAGCTGTTCAAATATAAAATGAGCTGGCCACTTCATTAGATAGTGGGCTGTTTCTTTTAGGTAATAAGTTCTCCATCACTGGTGGTCTTCAGGGAGAGGCTGAAAATGCTTGTAGAGGGCTAGGATCAGAATCAGGATAATCTGGGTTCAAACTGTGATTTTGGGCAAATGACTCATTTCTGCGAACCCTAGTGTCCTTCAAAACTTGTCTAAAACATCACCTCCTTCAGGAAGCCCTCATCTACTAATGCTACTCTGGGGTTTCTTTTGCATGTACTTATTTGTACGTGTATATTCTGAGTATGTGCATATGTACACAGGTTATTTCCCATGCTAGAAAGAAAGCTTCTTGAAGACAGTGACTTTTTCACATTTGTCTTTATATCCCCATGGTGCTTGGCACAGAGTAGCCCTTGCAAATTGAATGCAATGGAAAAATGGCCTCCCCGAACCTCAGTATCTTCATCTGTAAAATGGGAACAATAATAGCACTTATGTCACAAGATTGGGGGGAAGCACAAATGAGATAGTGTATGTGAAGTGCTATATAAACTTTAAAAATCATAAGCAAATGCCAGCTATTATTATGATTATTATCATTATTGACTAAGTAATAAAGAAGAATGGATTGTAGTAAATGAGCTTTAAAATCATTTCTAAGTCTAGAATTCTATAACTCAAAAATAATTTCTAGTGATGTCACTGAAATAATGATCCAAGAATTGAAAGAAAAAGGGACAGGAAACAGCTCAGGAGCCCAAAAGAATAAGTAAAAAAGAAAAAAGTTGGAGAAAAGAGGCACTTTTTTGCTTTTAAGAGTTCATGCATTTTCTATCAAACAGTTTCTTGTGTCCAAAACTTTTATTATATGCCATTTTATTCTATTATTTTTACATACATTAGATAACTTGGATAATGAGTTCCTCAAAATAGATCTTAGAAAATCTTTCTAAATCTATCTCTTTCTGCAACAGGATATCAAATAGGATTTCAATGTTGGAACAATTTTTCATTTTATAAAGGAATTTCAGTGACTTTTAGCCCACTTGGTCTAAAAAAAAAGCTAAGTTAAAATGAAAAAATATCAAAAAGGATGATTGAAATTTTTATATTAATCATACTTAGTTCTTTTAGAAATTAACTTCATCCAAATTACCAACATGGAATTAGAAAAGATGGAAAATCTTTAACAATATCATATATAACATACATGAAATAATTGACAATTTTGTTTGTCAAATTGGAAGAATAGGGAAATCAAAAATAAACTAATAGTGTCCATTTAGCACTATTAGGAGAAGAAATTTCTTTGATCAGGTGGAATGGAAAGGCTCCATTTGTCATGCATAATTGTTAAGAGTAGGAAAGGATGATTTATCAAGGTTTTTGACATAGCCCAGGTCAAACTTCTTTAAAGCTTATATAAATTACCTTTCCTTTGGTTCTATAGCTTTAATAATAATTTGGTTTCATAACTAGGTTTCTTTAGTTAGTGAAGCCGATATAATTGTCAAGTATGGTTGTCAATAGCCATATCATCCATTTAAAAAGTTCACTTTGTCTTTGTATTTTGTGTGGGGGATAGGACCACAGTCCCCAAATTGGCCTACTGGTTGAAAAGTTAGTGTCTTGTGAGAGTAGCTTGACAAAGCCACATCAGCCTTGAGTGGGCTGCAGAGAGGTGAAACTGGTGTTTGGGGATGAGTATCTGTAGGCAAAGCTGTGTACTCATGTTCTCTTGCATTTAAGGGAGTCTATGCCAGATATCTTCTGGGAAATTCTGCATCTGAAACAAGTCATCTGTTTGGTGATGTTGTCAAACCCCTAGCAGAGACTGGACTACAACTCACAAAGAGGTAAGAAAAATGTAAAACTGGAGCTAAAGTAGATTGTGGCTTTTAATGAATTTGTACCATATATACCCTGATTTTTTAAATGTTTGGCAGGCAGGGAGTATTTCTCTAAAGTAGAAATGCACACTGCCAGTCATAGGGATCTTCAGGAATGGAACATAGGGATCATTTTGGAAGCTTATACTAATTGACCTGTTTTACTTTTGGTAAAGAACTTTGAGTGCTACAGTTTCACAGTCTGATCCAACGGGAAGATTGTTCCTCCAGAGTAAGACAGGCCAAGAAGTTCTGCTGAGGGTGAAGCATTTTATGCAACAATACATACTGCCAGCAGAAAAGGTAATTGTGTTCCAAATACTTTTATTATGAAATGGAATATTTATTTTGCCAAAAAAAAAATTGAAGAACTATATATATCCTCCCAACTTTCATGAGTTTCTCTAGTCTTTCTTTGCTCAGTGTCAGAGGGAATCTGCCTGAGTATCTCTGCTGGGACCCCCTTTCCTGCCACCTGTACACTGCATTTTGTGCAGTTCTGAGGTAGAAGAATTCACTTTTATTTCTTGTTGGATTTCTTGAGCACCATTTGCTCTGATATTAACACCAAGATTTTGCTGCATTACATATCTGTAGGTTAGGCAGCCTCTTTCCTTGTTCAGGGGCCGTCCTTGTTGAGGAATAGAGAGAATGAAGTATAATGGAAATAACACTGGAGTAGAACCAAAAGATTTGGCTTCCAAGACCAATCTTTCACCACCTGGCTATGGATTTTTAGACAGCCTCTTAGATTTTCCACACCCACAAAAAGAGTAGTTAAGTCCTTTTTAACAGTCCTTACAGACTCTTAAAAAGTTATTTATCTTAAGGGTATAGATTCAAATAATAATGTGAAAGTGGAGAATTGAGACAGTTACCTCTTTCATTTGAAATATGCATATAAATAAATATATATATATAAATATATATTTGATTTGTTTTTATTTAAATTTGCCCCTATTGGAACCATAGAATAATAGAAGGGGTCCTCATTTCTGCTGAAATTGCCTTGTACATGCTTATTTGTGTATGTATTATTTCCTTTTGATTAAATTCTTCATAGTCAGAGACCCCATATCTAGTGTGCCTGGCACACATCATAGATGTTTAATAAATATTAGACTAATTAAGATTGAATATGGATTAACCTTGATAACATGTGTTACCAATGTTTTTCATTGCTATAGTTATCTTAGAGTATTTGATCCTTAGACTCACTCTTTGATAATTGTACTGACAGAAAAGTCCTTTGTTTATTTAGTAGGAAGTGCCTAACATTTATTTCCTAATACTTCATTAGTCTCAATAATAAAATACTACAACTGTTACTATTCTTGTGAGATTTATATTATTAACAATATATTGTGTTTACCTCCAGAAGAGATGTCACTTTGGCTAAAAGATGTTTAGAGAATCTTGTTAACTTATTTTTTCATGATCTATCTGAAAAATATCACACTCGTCTAATGTTATAATTTTTAATTAAGCAGAGATTTAGGCCATTTCACAACTGTAACTTGCTTTTTTTTGTCAGGAAGTTAGCTGCTCTTTAAGGTTTCCTGTTTTAGGCAGTATACCATTATTGGTTTTCAAAAATGAACTGCTTTAAGCCCATTATGTCCATAAAGAAAGGTATTTTATAATACATATATTTTTCTTACTATTATCTATTTCTTACTGTATCTTTGCAGAATTGAGATGTTGAGTAATAGGCATAGTTGTCTTAAATTTTTCAGAATAAAAAACTGCTAGTATTATTTTCATTAGTAAATCCTCTATCTAAAGATGATTCTACTGAAATTGCAAAGCAAAGTTTAGAGATTCTATTTTCTTTTGACATATTAATGATATAGTCAATGAATTATATAAACATATAGATAGTGGACATATGTGTGTATATAGACAAATCTGTCAGTGGCTAATTTGAACTGTAAAACAAAAATTTGTGATAAAGAGCTTGGAAGCTAATTTGATTTGGGGTTAAAGGGAGATGATAGGAAAGATGATTCCCAAATTTTGAGCCTGAATAAATGGGAGTGTGATGGTCATTTACTTTTAAAAGAAATAAAGTCTAGATTATTTTTATATATGTTGCATTTGTTTGAACAGCAAGACAACTAGGTAAAAATATCTAGCATGCTGTCAGAAATATCCTCAAACTTGGAAGAAAGGACAGAGCTTAAAGATAGATAGATAGATAGATAGATAGATAGATAGATAGATAGATAGATAGATAGATAGATAGATATACATGTATATTTAAGATTAATCTACTTAGAAGTAACAGTTGAATTTGTAAGAGAAAATAAGGAAAAATAACAAGGATAGAACTGCCTGGATGAACCAAAAATTAGCTAAGCAGTCAAAGAAGATGTTTTGATTGATATTTTTATAATTGTTATTATTAAGAAAAAATGTATAAAATCATTTGAACAAGTAGACAAACCTTATATCCCCAAATGACTTATTATTTGATTTTGGAAACATATCTTTATATTTCCATTTAAATATAGATTTGTTTGATGCTCTTTAATTCCTTCTCTATTGAATTAGGAGGGAGATGCAGCCTTATACTCACATAGAACACAGATCCAATCTGGAGGGAACTTGACCCTTAAAAGAGAAGATAAATCAGGTTTCCTCCCCTGTCCACTCTCAAGTTCAGTGCTTCTCACAGTGTGGTCCAGAGAATTCTGAGGGTCTCTGAAACTGTTTCAAAATATCTACAAATCCAAAATTAGTTTTTATATATGATAAATATCTATAAATATAACCCACACAAAGAAAAACTCTTTTGGAGGAAGCTTCAATAATTTTTAATAGTGTAGATTCTGAGAAAAAAAAGTTTGGGAACCCCTGCTTTAGTTCAGTGCTCCTACTCCTGAATTCTAGCAAAAAAAAAAAATCTCTTAAACAAAAGTGAAGATATAGCTCATTTCTAAAGTTACCTCAAAAGAAATTAACAGGGACCCTTCCAGAAGGGTATTCACTCTACAAAGAATGGTGCAGCTGGGGGCAGGCTGAGTAGAGAGAGAGCCAGGCCTGGATTCAGGGAGACTGCTCTTTAATTCAAGTCTGGCCTCAGATGCATACTAGCTGTGTGACCCAGAGCAAGATACTCAATGCTGTTTGTCTCAGTTTCCTCATCCGAAAAATGAGCTGGAGAAGAAAATAGCCAACCCCTCCAGTGACTGTGCTCAAAAAACTCAAATGGAGTCATGAAATTTGGGACTTGAAGAGTAAGTAACTGTCTCATATAAGATAGCTATGTATTTCCTCCATCACCCAAAAAAAATCCTTTAAAAATACAAAAGACTCATAAGTGCATATTAATATGATATTTAAAATTTGATTCATTTGCTGAACAGATGTTTTTATTTTACCTTCTATCTGCATAGTTTGAGCAGCTTGCTATGTATGTCCAGGTCCTCTGGCCAGCTGAATATGGCTTCACCTTTAGCATTCTGGCTGCATAATCTGCCTGGTAGAGAGGTTTTCTCCTCTGAAAAATCATTTCTCACTTTACTCATCACCTCCTGGGCCTCAACAGCTAATTGGAAGAACAGCCAGCCATTCAAACTCAAGCCACGTGTTAGTCACTAGGTGATGGTTAAAATTAGAAGAATTTCTAAGCCAGGGCCTTGAAGTCCAGTTTCAGACTTGCCTAGGCAAACACATGTTTATGCTGCTACCTGTCCATGGGCACTATTTTTTTATTTTGTGTGTGTGGTAAGGAGAGAAGGGAACAGAAGGAAGGAGTAAAAAGAAATCTTCTCTCCCAGACCTCAGTAGAAATTTAAGGGAAAGTTGGTAATGGCTTTGTTCTTATAAAGAGACAGCCCTGAAAGAAACCAGAAGCCATTTCTCCTTACAATCCATAAAGCAAGTGACATTTCTTGGTCCAGTTGCCAATTGTCTTGGACATAACATCCCACCCATCCCTCTGATCAAGAGACTAATTAGAAGATACTGGTCACATGTGGCTTACCAAATGATGATTCATATTATATCTTTAAATCAAATGATGAACCCCATTATGAATGCCAAACTCAAGAGAAGCCAAAAAGCTTCCTGAATTCCTCTAACATCCTTCTCCTCCCTCCAGTCTGTTTCATACTGGAAAATTCTGGCTTTCCTGACAACCAGTGCCCTAGACTGACTCAGGGTTCCCTGTCTCAGATCTTTCTTGAAACAGGAGGATGTTAAGTGCTTTGAGATTTAAACAGTTTCATCTTGTATAAATAAAAGAAATTGAGATAACAGAGCAAAAATAAGTACAAAAGGTTCTGTTAAAACATAAATGTGAAATGTTCTGTTGGTATTTCTCACAAGGATAATTGCACCAAAAAATGAACACCATCATGATCGCTGATTTTGTTTTGAGATCTGATTTTTAGATAGTATAATTTTATGAAATAGCAGATATAGATATAAATTTTGGATATACTTATTGTCTCTCTGTTAGAATGTAAGCTAAGTGGAAGTAGGAACTGTTTTATTTCCTTGTTTTATATCCACAGTATCTAGCATAGTACCTCTCAAATAGTAAGCTGTTAATAAATACTGGTTGATTGAAAGAGATTTTGTGTGATTAAGATGTATCTATATTCTAGACCTAAAGCTATATCCTTTGGAAATTTGGTAGTATTTTGTGAAATGTATAAGTAATATGTCGCAAATGATATTGTGTAATTTTTTTAATGAATTAACATTTTGTTTTTGTTTTAAGGAGGTAATAGAATTCTATAATCAAAATGAAAATTCTCTGGACAAGTGGAAAAGGCCTGCAGTGATTGAAAAACTTGAGGTACTGAAAATAAAATGTTTTGGCATTTTATAAATATCATAAAAACAATAGTAATGGTAGTCTTAATCAAATATAACTTTAAATACATTTATGTTTAGGTAAGATTCATGATTACATGTGTATATATCTACATATATATGTGTGGGGATACAGATGTATAAAAAATATATGCATAACAGAATTTAATACTTGAAGAATCAATGATTTCCTCACTGTGAATATTCTCTCCTGCCACAGATTGACAGCTTTTCTTCCTAAGTAGCATCTGATGCACAGCTGGGGCTTCCTCAAAGTCTCCTGACGTGGTTGCACCTAAAGTGTTTGTATTATGCTGACATAGTCCTTGGGGGGCCAGCTTTATGAACATGTCATACTGAGACTTCAGATTCAGTCTTTCATAAAAGGTGTTTTTCTACCTTAATAGAAGATACTGATTTAGACATTGATTAATTTCAATAACAAAAGAAAACCAATGTAAAAAATCAGTGGGCTCTGTGGAGAAAGTGCCAGAGGATCCAGCTATAGTAACAGAACAGAGCATAGATAGAATTCATAGATAGACATGACTGTGTTCTTCAAAGTTCCTCTGGGTTTTCTGCATATCAAAAAGTTAATAAACCAATTGCAATATCTGCAAACAGTGAAAACTGAGATAAAGTACATTATTGTTGTTATTGTTGTTTTAAGGGGATAAAATCTAGAAAGTCAGGGAGAATTTTTTTTTAAATCTTTAAGAATAATAATCCATGGAACTTGTAGTTAAATATGAAATACTTTGGAAGCAGGTACTGGCACAAACATAAGCAATACAGTTGTAATCCTGAATGTGAAACAAAAAATTTAGTGGTCATAGTTCTGCTAAGTAATTAAATTTAAAAAAAAAAATACATTACCTGAAAATTAAGTAAATTTCAATGAATCAGGAAGACCTTTGTGTTTTATATCCTCCATAGTGGGAGTGAAGAATGGAGGCATGTGTTTATATATAACAAATTATATATGTGTGTATATGTACATAGAATAGCTACGTAGTGTATATTGATTAGAACCTTCAGTCTGGAGTAAGGAGGACCTGAGTTAAAATCTAGCCTCAGGTACTTCATATTTGTGTAATCTTGGGCAAGTCACTTAACTCTATTTGCCTTAGTTTCCTCATCTATAAAATGAGCTGGAGAAAGAAATGGCAAACCAGTCTAGTAACTTTGCCGAAAACCTCCACTGGGGGTCATAAACACTTGGGTGTGATCAAAAAGAATCGATATGTACATACATGTATGTACTTGTATCTCATATGCATGTCTGTTTTTGATTCACACATATATGTTGATCACATCTACAATTGACTTTTTGAAAGGAAAATTAAAAAATGGATTTTCTAATACACAGATCAAGGTATACAATGTCCAGTTTTTAGTGTGTGATAAATTGTCTTAGCAGTTATCAAAAGGAAACATAAAAATACAGTGATAACATCAACAACCCCTATTATTGTGGTGTATCTAAATTATGAATAAAACAGGGCAAGTGGAAGTGTGATCATTTGCGAGTCATTGCAAATTATTGTAATTTGAATTTCCTCTTTTGAATTTTCAACAAAAATAAGTGTACGAAGTAGAACAGTATGATTCACAGTATTTTGCATAGTCATGCATGGAGATATGAGATCTGGTTTTGTTTTGTTTTGTTTTAAACTGATTCAGTAGGACATGCTAACATGAGCAAATTCAATTTTAAAAACCATATCCAGAGCAATTAGAGAAGACTTATAAGCACAATAGATAATAGAACAAGAGAGAAAATTATTGTTGAATTTGAAAAACAGCTTCCACTTGCAAAAAGTCAGAGTAGTTGAATCCTGTTGTTTATAATGAACATATTCATTAGTACCAGAAAATTTTAAAAGTTGCCCAAATAAAGCATCTTTTCAACATGACATATTTCCTGGGATAAAGAGATGAACTTAAGAATGAAGGGTTAAGGCAAATTATAAAGATGTCTCTTCACCACTTTGACAGGAAATGGCCAGAGCCGAGGGGCTCTGGAACCTCTTTCTGCCAGCTCTCAGCGGCCTCAGCCAGGTGGATTATGCATTGATTGCGGAAGAAACAGGAAAATGCTTTTTTGCTCCGGATGTTTTCAATTGCCAAGCACCAGGTAAGAAAATTATTTTATAAAAGTGTCTTTAGCTGATATTCTAGGCAATGTTTTTAAATGATGCCTTAAGTGAAAGAGATGATATTTCAGAGAAGTGGGAACATGGAGATTGTCCTTTATGCTCATAAATCAATTCCCAAACCTGACCATAGTTGTAGTCATGTAGTTGCTGGTATCTGGTAATGATAAAGACAGTCAATTTCTATTTAATTATCTGTAGCTGAGACGTTGTGTCCATTCAGAAAGTGGGGGAGTTAAAATGAATAACCACCAGACTTCTGGGAAGAACATTGGGTTGTAGTTGAAGAGTTAGGCAGGTTTGTCTGTGGCAGCATGGGAAGTAATTACTCCTCTAGTGCTCCTGTATAGCAATAACCCTCGAACTTTATGGTCTCCTTTACCATTTAAAAAAAAATCACTGAGAGCCCCCTCAAAGAGCTTTTATGGAGGATTTTTTACTAAAACTTTCCAAGATTAGAAATTAAAACATCTCAGGATTATTATGGAAATCATTGTGACTTTGGGTCTCTTAGGGTCCCCTCCTGACATTTTGTTGTTCATGCTTTGGCCTGAGTGAAGGCTTCTTGGTATGTGTCAGTGAAGTGCCATTGCAAAAACCTCAGTGGAGGCTTCTTTTTCTTGAGTTAGCTCTGCTGCTGTGCCCATATGATTCTGTGGCATCCTGTAAATGTCAGGGATTATAAGGGCCCCTGATACCCAGAGTTGGTCATATGATTTCTATTTTGGCTGTTTTATGACTTTCACCAAATAACATTTTACTAGTGTTCTGAAGGATGGGTAGGTGGCTCAGCAGATAAGAGTGCTGGTATAGAAATCAGGAAAGCTCATTTTCCTGACTTAAAATTCAGCCTAATCTGTTTACTATGGGACCCTGGCTGTCATTTAACCCTATTTGCCTCAGTTTCCTTATCTGTCAAGTGAACTGGAGAAAGAAATGGCAAAGTGCCATTAGTTTTTAAAGAATTAGTTTTAAAAAAAATATGACATCACTTGAAGACCATAATAAAACATTATAATATTTTATTATGTAACATGAATTAACAAACCAGATTTTTTTATGAAGATAAGACTTCATTAATTTAAATATATATAATATTTGCTAATAGAATCCTATCAAATTTTAGGGTAGATTATCTATGTCAACTTATTTGCTTTATGAAGGAATCCCTTCTGTAGGGTCCCTGAAGGCACTGTATAATAAGGAGCATTGTGAGAGATTCAGAGTCCTGGTTCTTATCATCTAGACACAGCAGAAAAGAATAAGCATGTATGGAAGCATGGTCCCAAAGGAGTTCACTTGAAAGAGAAATCCTTTCTGCCTGGGGTGATCTGGGAAGGCTCCAAGAGAGGAGATGGCTCTTGAAATGGGCCCTGGATGATAGGTATTAACAGATAGAGAGGGTGTGTAGCTGTGATTTGGGGAATCAATAGGTAGAACAGGGAGTGGTGTCCTGAAAGGGCAGGTATTCCAGGTGTAGAAAAAATATATATAAACAAGGATTACAAGATAGAATTGCATTAAGCAGTGACATTGTTGAAACAAAGGATTTGTGTGTGCCTCATTACACTCAGGTCTTTTTTCAGTAATGATACTAAGATTTTCTCTCTTTTCTAATCCCCCTATTGACCAAAAGAGTGTGTTTGAAGTACAATAATAATTCAGGTTTAAGGGGATAGTCTTTGCCCATAAAACTCTTTTTCCTCAGTGAAAATCTAATCAACTATCCTGGAGTCAGATTCTGTGTCTTAGGCCTCATAAATGTCATGCTCCAAACTTGCCAAGACTGACTTAAATTAACTTGAATAAAACACAACAAATTTTTATATAGATAATATGTGTGTATGTGTGTATATATATATATATATGTATGTATGTATATACACACACATTTATGTACACACACATATATATATATACACAACTAAGATTTAAATAGGTTTAAACATCCTGTAAACTTAAACTATTGTTACCTTATGGTCTGAGATCATTATTTTCTTAATTGATGTGTTTTAAAATAATCATATGAAGCTACTAATCTCAAACTTGGTAAAATTGTGGTGCAAAAATATACTTTTTATCATTTTTATCAATTCATAGACACAGGAAATATGGAGGTACTTCACTTATATGGAAGTGAAGAGCAGAAGAAACAGTGGCTTGAACCTCTTCTGCAAGGAAGAATGAAATCTTGCTTTTGCATGACAGGTAACCCGGCCATTTGTAGCCTCTCTGCTGACCTCCATCTCCCATCTCCACCTGCCCACTGAACGTCTTGAATTTAGATGTTCTGTAGAAATCTTACCTTCACCATATCCAAACCTCAACTCTTCGCCTTAACCTCAAAACCTTCCCCTCTTCCTAACTTCCCTGTTCTTCCTGTTGAGGCTCCAGCCATCTTTCCCAGCCCCCAGCCTGGGGTCCTCCTGAACTCCTCGCTCTCCCTCCCCATTCCCTCTCACACATGCCCCCTCTCTCCTCCGCCTCTGCCACAGAGTGCTTATTTGCATGTTGTTTCCCCTATTAGACTGTGTGTTCCCTAATAGCGGAGACTGGCTTTTGCCTTTCCTTGGGTCTTCAGCAGTTACACATAGTGCCCAGCATAAACTAGGCCCTTTTCCTGAATGTTTGCTGATTGACTAACCATTCTGCAGCTTAAGAATTCCTCACAGTACAGTGGGTTTGAGGAAGTTGTTATTAGTAACTAGAAAGATAAAATGTGGCATAAAAGATGAATATGTGGATCCAACGCTTCCTTTCCTAATTAGCCCATTCAATAATAAGTAATTGATAGGCAATCTTGCTCCTTTAAAGTGAAATTGATTCTCTAGTAAAATCACCCTTCCTAGTTGATTCCTAGCTAGCCACACAAGGGATGATTATAGTAAGAAAACAAGAGACAACATTTGCTTTCTTTTGACTCTCTCTTTTTTTTTTTTTTTTTTAATTTGTATCCACAATGCACATTGTAGGTATTTGTTTATTGAATTAAAAAAAATTGTTACTATGACTTCCATTACTCACATTGTTCTTTATGGACATTTCATTTTGTTTTCTCTTGGGTAGATTAAACATCTTGATGTTAATTAACTTCATAATACAGTTCTCAAAATGCTTAGCTTTTTCATGAACTAGTAAAAATGGAACTTTGATCAATGCTAAACATCTGGTCCAAATTATAATTGTATGTTTTTAAAAATACATAAAAATATTTGACCTAAGAATATTTGACCTCTTTTGTGCATAAGAAGAAGTAATTTTTAAAAGCTTAGTTTTGTTATTTCATATTTGAACTTAAAATTAAAACTCAAATTTATTTTGAATTTTAACAGACAATTTTAGATATACAAATTATTTTTATAATTTTTCTATAAGCTTTTCTTAGAAAAATCATTTTTCCTCTTCATCAGTAACATTTAGAAATACTTTATGAATATTTATTTCTAGTGTTAGGCATTGTGGGAAATATAAGGAGCTTTCAGTCAGGTGAGAAAGATACATATAATTGAATAACCCATTTATAGAATATGTCAGCTACAAGTAACTAGGAAACAAGTACTGAGATGATACTGAGTTAGGGCAGACTGTCTACCGCTGAGAGTCAGTGAGAGAAGACTTCCTAAAAGTATTGAGTTTGGGCAAATTTTGCAGGATAAAAGGAATATGAAAAGATGAAGTATCACAAATGAAAAGAATGAAATATGCAAGTATCAGAAGAGGATTGCTCATTAAATTAACTGAAGGAAATTAATCATAGAATTGAGGGGAGTCTCGATCCAAATTTTTAACATTTCTTCAGTGAAAGAAGATAGTAAGGGTTTTTTGTCTTGTTTTGACAAGTTAAAAAGCTTCTTGCCAAATTAATTAGTGCAGACACTTGAAGTAAAATTCAGGACGATGGAGTTACTAGTACTGAAGTATTGAACTTTCCCTTTTTCTCTCACTGGTGATAGTATTTAAATTTGGCTTTTGGTTCCTTATAGAGCCTGATGTTGCCTCTAGTGATGCTACTAATATTGAATGTACTATTGAACGAGATGGTGATAGCTATGTCATCAATGGCAAGAAATGGTGGAGCAGCGGTGAGTACATCCAGTTATGGACATCAGAATTAGCTGACTTTCAGCAGTTCTGTTTTTCTCAATTTGGGGAGCTGGGGGAGTTGACAGGGAAATAAGACAAATCTTTGTTGGGAAAAGTGATATATAATTTTTAAAACTTAAATAAGAAACAGAAAAATTTCAGTTACTTTAACTCTATTTTTGAAGTATTTTCATAATTTCCAAAATAAATTATTTGTAAACAGCTTTGGGATTTATTTTTCTCTTCTAATTTTTCAGTATGAGTGGAGATTTGATAAATGTTTCAATAATATGACATTTATAATATATTAGAAAAACCTATGTCTTCATCAAATCACAGAATTCAGAATGAATAAAATTGTATTTTTGAAATATTTATATTACATGAAAGTTGTCTTGCACGTGATTTATATGAATCACTGGGTGTGGTTTTTCAATGTGATTAAAATGACTTATTTTTGTACATGTTTTTATTCCTTTGAAAAGCTAGTTTTGTTTGAGATAAGACACATTAGACAGTGATAAGAAATTGTACAGTTAGCAATCAGTAATGGTCTTGGCTAAACTAATGTGCCCTTTAGGAAGTGATTAAAAACCAGAATTTAATTAATTTTAAGCTAAGTACTTTGAACTAAAGAATCATCAAAAAACTGTACTAGTGGGAAACTGCTCTAAAATCTGACCCCAAAAAAAGGGTTTTAAGCCTGAAAAACATTTTAAACCTGAAAAACTCTTTTTGTTTATTTTTACTGAGATTATATTTTTAAAAACTTATAAAGAAAGAGACATTTTGATTCCAGGAGACATTTAAGATTATAATATAAGCATATGTTTATCTAATTTTGAAAAAATTGTGTTCAGTTCCAGAAAATTAAAAGTATCTTGTAAATGCATCCTGATATTAACTCTATTATGGCCAAACAATTACTGTTGCCAGTTCATTTTATTTTATTTTTTAAATAAAGCATTGATACGTTTTTTTGAGAGGTACTGTAGAAAGCACATGAAATATGGAATGGAATCACAGCACTGCTATTCAAATACTGGCTCTCTCTACTCATGGATTCTATAACTGTCTCTGCTGGCAAATCTCTGATTTTCTGGATCTTAGCTCCCTTATTTTTCAAATGAGGGCTGGGACTGGCAAATTCTCTCAACGTCCCTATCAGCTTCTTTTTTATTTTCCTGTGCTTCTATTAAGACCTCTCAACAATCCCCCAAAGTAGTTAGTTTATTGTTGACAAAAAGGAAGGATACATCCTTTAACCTTGACAGTATGGTACTAATATTAATATTGACCATTGTGCTGAGCAGAATTTCATTATCTTAACTTGTTGATTTTATTTACAATGTCATGGTCATCCTATATATTGCCATTTGGTTCTTACCTTATTTGTTATCAAAAGCATTGTTACTGTAAATATTTTTATAAGTATGATAAGTCTTTTCTTGTGCTTACCAAAAAATTTTGGGAGGTAGTTTATTGAATACTAGATTTCTTTTTTTTAATTTAATAAATATTTTATTTTTATCACTTAAGTGTAAAGTTAGTTTTCAACATTCATATTTGTAAGGTTTTAAGCTCCAAATTTTGCTTCTTCTCTCCTTCCCTCCCTAAGACAGCAAACAATCTGATAGAGATTATACATGTACAATCATGTTAAATATATTTCCACATTAGTCATGTTGTAAAAGAAGACTCAGAACAAAAGGGAAAAACCACAAGAAGTAAACAAGAAAAAGTGAAAATAATATGCCTCAATCTACATTAAGACTCTATATTTCTTTTCTGGATGTGGATAGCATTTTCTCTCATGAGTCTTTTGGAATTGTCTTAAGATTGTTGGATGGCTGAAAAGAGCTAAATCATAATTGCTCATCACACATTATTACTGTTGTATACAGTGATGTCCTGGTTCTGCTCACTTCACTCAGCCTCAGTTCATATAAGTCTTTCCAGGTTTTTTTGAAATCTTCCTGCTCATCATTTCTTAGAGCTCAATAATATTCCAAAACGTTCATATATCAAATGAGTGTGCAATCATTCTCCAATTATTGAGCATCTTCTCAATTTCCAATTCTTTGTCACTATAAAGAGAGTAGCAATAAATATTTTTGTACATATAGGTCCTTTTCCATTTTTTATTATCTCTTTGAGTTACAGGCCCATTAGTGGTATTGCTGGATCAAAATTTGATTGTCCCTTGGACATAGTTCTGAATTACTCTCCAGAATGATTGGATCAGTTAGTTCACAGTTTCACCAACAATGCATTAGTGTTTCAATTTTTCCACATCTTTTCTAGCATTATCATTTTCCTTTTCTGTTAGGTATGAGATGGTACTTCAGAATTATTCTCATTTGCATTTTTCTAAATCAATAGTGTTTTATATTATTTTTTCATATAACTGTAGATAGCTTTAATTTCTTCATCTGAAAACTTCCTGTTCATATTTTTTGACCATTTATCAAGTAGGGAATGACTTGTAAGCTAAATTTGATTCATTTGATTCTATTTATTTTAGAAATGAAGCCTTTATCAGAGACGTTGGCCACATAGTTTCCCATCTTTCTGCTTTCCTTCATTGATTTTGTTTGTGCAAAAACTTTTTAATTTAATTTAATCAATATTATCCATTTTGCATTTCATAAGGTTCTCTGTCTCTTGTTTGTTCATAAATTCTCCCTAGATCTGACAAGTAAACTATTTCTTACTCTCCTACATCTCGTCTAGATATCATGTATCCAATTTTGAACTTATCTTGATATGGGGTGTGAAATGTTGGTCTGTTATACCTAGTTTCTGTCAAAGTATTTTTTCAATTTTTGCAACAATTTTGTCAAATAGTGAATTCTTACCCCCAAAGCTGGAATCTTTGAGTTTATCAAATAGTAGATTATTATAAACAGTAGTAATATATAATCATTGACTATTATGTTTTGTGTACCTAATCTGTTCCACTGCTCTATCACTCATTTCTTAGCCATTACCAAATAGTTTTGATGAATGTCACTTTATAATGTGGTTTGAGATCTGGTATACCCTTAAAATTAATACTCTTGTTTCTCCAAATTAATTTTTTACCCTCAAAATTCTTGACCTTTTGTTTCTCCAAATGAATTTTGTTATTTTTCTAGCTCTGTAACATAAACTTTTGGTAGTTTGATTAACATGGTATTGAATAAATAAGTTAATTTAGGTGGAATTGTCATTTTTATAATATTAGCTCTATCTATGCATAAGAAATTGATATTTTTTGTAGTTGTTAGATCTGACTTTATTTGTATGAAAACTGTTTTGTAATTGTGTTCATATAGTTCCTGGGTTTGTCTTGGCAGGTAGACACTCAAATATTTTATATTGTGTAAAGTTATTTTGAATGAGATTTCTCTATCTCCTGCTGCTGGGCTTTGTTGGTAACATATGGAAATGCTGATTGTATGTTGATTTATTTTTTATCCAACAACTTTGCTAAAATTGTTCATTTCAAGTCTTTTTTTTTTTTTAGTGGATTCTCTAGGATTCTCTAAATATACTATCATATCATCTGTAAAAAGTGATCATTTTGTTTCCTCATTGCCTAGTCTAATTCTTTCATTTCTTTTTTCTTCTTTTATTAGTAAAGGTAGCATTTCTAATATGATACTGAATAATATTGGTGATAATGGGCATCCTCATTTCACCCCAACCTTACTGAAAAGGCATCTAGTTTATCCCAATTATAGATAATGCTTGCTAATGGTTAGATAGCAGTTATCATTTTAAGAAAAATCCATTTATTTATATGCTCTCAAGTGTTTTTAATAGGAATAGGTGCTATATATTGTCAAAAGCATTTTCTGCATCTGTTGAGATAATCATATGATTTGTATTAGTTTTCTTAGTGATATGGTCAATATATTGATAGTTATACCAATAATGAATCAGCCCTGCAGGGAAATTCATCTTTGTTTCAGTTCTTTCTGGTTTAGGTATCAGCACCATATTTGTATTGTAAAAGGAATTTGATAGGACTCCTTTTTAGCCTATTTTTCCAAATAGTTTATATTGTATTAGAATTAATTGCTTTTTAAAGATTTGATAGAATTCACTTGTAAATTATTCTGGCTGTATAAACTTTTTCTTAGGGAGTTCATTGATAACTTGTTCAATTTCTTTTTTTTAAATGGGTTATTTTGATATTGTTAATTTTGTTTTCTTTTTTTAGAAAAAAATCAAATTAACAAAAGTTTTTTTTTACTTATTTTTTTAATAAAACCAACTCAGTTTTATTTATTAGTTCAATAGTTTTATTAATCTTTCCTTAGATTTTTCAAAATCTCTAATCTGATTTTGAGGATTTTTAATTTTTTTTTTTTTAGCTTTTTTAGTTGCATGCCCAATTCATTGATGATCTCTTTTTCTATTTGATTCATGTAAGCATTTAGAGAAATAACATTTCCCCTAAGAACTTCTTTGATTGACTCCAATAAGTTTTGGTATATTGTCTCATTATTGTCATTCTCTTTAGTGAAATTATTGTTTCTATAATTTGTTGTTTGACCCATTCATTTTTTAGGATTAGATTATTTCATTTCCACTTAATTTTTAATCTGTCTATCCATGGTCCTTTATTATTTGTATTTTTATTATATTATGATCTGAAAAAGATTTATTTAATATTTCTGCCTTTCTGCCTTTTTGACTGTGAGGTTTTTATGCTCAAATATGTGGTCAGTTTTTGGGTAGGTGCCATTTACCCCTGAAAAAAAGGTTATATTCCTTCCTATATCCATTCAGTTTTCTCCACAACTGTTATTTAACCTTTCTAAAATTTTATTAATCTCCTTAACATGTTTATTTTGTGGTCAAATTTATCTAGTTCTTAGAGGGGGAGATTGAGGTCTCTCAATAGTATCGTTTTACTATTTCTTCTGTAACTCATTTAGCTTCTCTAGAATTTAGACATTATACCACTTGGTGCATATATGTTTTGTATTGATTTTACTGCATTGTCTGTGATACCTTTTAGCAAGATATAGTTTCCTTCCTTATTTTAATTAGGTCTGTTTTTGTTTTCACTATCTGACCTAAGGATTACCTCTGCTTTTTTCATTTCAACTTAAGCATAATAGATTCTACTTCAGCCTTTTACCTTTACTTTGTGGGCATCTCTCTACTTCAGATGTGTTTCCTGTAAACAGTATACTGTAGGTTTCTAGTTTTTAATCCACTTTGCTATCCACTTCCATTTTATGAGAGAATTCATCCCATTCACATTCACACTTAAGATTACTAACTGTGTATTTTTATCCATCCTATTTCCCCCCCCCCCCCCCCCCCGCCCGTTTGTATTTTTCTCTTTCCTTTGACTACCTTCTCATTAGTGTTTTACTTATGGCTACCACTTCCCTCTATTTGCCCTCCCTTCTATCAGTCTTCCCCTTTTCCCTTTTCCCTCCACTTTCCTATAGCATAAGATAATTTTCTATATTCAAATGAGTGTATATGTTATTCTGTTCTTGAGCCAAATCTGATGAGTATAAGATTCCAACAATGATCACCCCCTCCCTTCTTCCTCTCTTGTAATAGGTCTTTTGCACCTCTTCATATGATATAATTTACCCTATTCTGCCTCCCTCGTTTCTCTTCCCCCAATGCAATTCTTTTTTTATATCGTCACATCAGAGTAATCTTATCATACCCTCTGTCTACATATAGTCCTTCTACCTACTTTCAAAGACATACAGTTCTCAAGACTTATAAGTATTATCTTTCCATGTAGGAATGTTAGCAGTGTAATCTTATTAAAGAATATGCATTTTTTCTTTTCTGTTTATCTTTTTATGCTTTTTTGAGTCTTGTATTTGAAAATCCAGTTTTCTTCTCAGTTCTAGTCTTTTCATCAGAAAAGTTCAAAAGTCCCCTGTGTCATTGAATGGCCATTTTTCCCCTGAAGGTTTATGCTCAGTTCTGCTGGATGTCATCCAAGATTCTTTGCCTTTTGGAATATTATACTCCAAGCTCTTGATCTTTTAACATAGAAGCTATTAAATCCTGTGTAATCCTGTCTATGGCGTCTTGATATTTGAATTGTTTCTTTCTTCTTGACCTGAGAATTCTAGAATTTGGCTACAATATTATTTTTTTCATTTTGGATCTCTTTCAGGAAGTGATTGATGGATTCTGTCAAAGACTATTTTACCCTCTTGTTCTAGGATAGCAGGGCATTTTTCCTTGATGACTTTTTTGAAGGATGTTGTCCACATTCTTTTTTTTGATCATGTCCAATATTTCTTTTTCCTCCCAATATTTCTTAAATTATCTCTTTTGGATGTGTTTTCCTGGGCAGTATTTTACATTTTCCTCTATTTTTTCATTCTTTTGATTTTGTTTGATTGACTCTTGATGTCTCATAAACGTTATTAACTTTCACTCTCCCAATTCTAATTTTTTTATTATTAAATCTTTTTATTTTCAAAACATATGCATAGATAATTTTCAACATTCACCCTTGCAAAACCTTGAGTTCCAAATTTATTTCCTCTCTTCCCCCACCCTCTCCCATATATGGCAAGTTGTACAATTCTTCTATACATATTTCCACAACAAAATCAGATCAAAAAGGAAAAAAAATGAGAAAGAAAAGAACAACAAAGAGTAAAAATGCTATGTTGTGATCTACCCTCAGTTCCCACAGCCCTCTCTCTGGGTGTAGATGGCTCTCTTCATCACAAGACCATTGGAACTGACCTCAATCATCTCATTGTTGAAAAGAGCCATGTCTTATCAGATTTGATCAGATAATTTTTTTTCCTGAGGCAGTTGGGATTAAGTGACTTGCCCAGGGTCACACAACTAGGAAGTGTTCAGTGCCTGAGGTCAAATTTCAACTCAGGTCCTCCTGACTTCAGGGCTGGTGCTTTATCCACTCCACTACCTAGCTGCCCCTACTAAAATTTTTCTTAACAAATTTCATAAATTTATAAAAATTTATTAATAATGTTTGCCTATATTGTCTTTCTCTGCTTTACCTCCACTTGGAAGATATTAGGACCACTTTTGCTTCATAGAAGGAAATTGATAAGATACCTTCTTTCTGTACTCAAAAGTAGTCTGTGCAATGAAGAAATTATTGATTAAATGCTTTATAGGAATAATTTATAGGTCTTTCTGCAGTAGGATTCCTTCCCTTAGGTTGTTACTTATGACTTAATTTTACTCTCTGAGGTTAGATTGTTTATATTGCCTATTTCCTGTTTTGTTAACTTGCCAAAATTGAGTACAGTAGTTTCTGGTTTCTTTTCTATTTCTTGTAAATCTTGATGGTTAGTAGTTTACCAAAGAGCTATTATGTCTAACATTTCATTCGCATCCTTAATTTCTTGCTTATCTTTCTACTAGATAGCTAAATCAAATGAGAAATATTTACTATCAACTCTTTTTCTTACTCTCTAGGGATTGTGGTAATTTAGTTATTTTTACTTAAAGCATTTAGGTACTAATATCTTTTGGTATATGCATATTTAAAATGTATGTTTTAGTTATTTATAGTGTGTTTAAGCATCATGTGGTTTACCTTTACAACCTTATTTAACTACTGCCCTATCTGTGGTCATGATTTACACTACTGTTATTTCAGATTCAAGTGAGAAATAATATTTCAAGCTCTTTTTGTTATTCTTGTATGAATATTTGTGTTTTAAGAATATTTCTTATATGTGACAAATCGCTGAGGTTTGTTTTCTGATTCATTCTTCTAGCCTTTTCTGCTTTATGAATAACTTCATCCCTTTCACATTTATGGTTTATGATGCTTAAGCTTGTTTTTTTTCTCTCCATCATCAAATCTTTTTTTATAATGTTTCTTCCTTGAAAATTGGTCCCTAGGCCTGTATGTACCAGAATGTTTGTGGCAGCTCTTTTTGTTGTAGCTAGAAACTGGAAGTTGAATGGATGTCCATCAATTGGAGAATGGTTGGGTAAATTGTGGTATATGAAGGTTATGGAATATTATTGCTCTGTAAGAAATGACCAGCAGGAGGAATACAGAGAAGGAACACTGGGAAGCGAATGTAAATTGTTAGCACTACTGTCTATCTACCCAGGTTACTTATACCTTCGGAAGCTAATAATTAATGTGCAACAAGAAAAAGGTATTTACACACATATATTGTATCTAGGTTATATTGTAAGACATGTAAAATGTATGGGATTACCTGCCATCGGGGGGAGGGAGTGGAGGGAGGGAGGGGATAACTTGGAAAAATGAATTAAAAAAAAAAAAGAAAAGAAAAGAAAATTGGTCCCTAGGAGATTGGAACAAGCAGATTTTAATCCATTCTCTTCCTCTTCCCTTCCTTGTCCAGATTTAAATCAAGTATGCCTCCACATTGCTTGTAACTATAATTTATTTTTAGCTTGAAACAGCTTTCTCTCTGTTTCTACCCTTTTTTTAACCAACAATTGTCTTCCTTTTCCCCATTACAGACCAGGGTTCTGCTCATTTTAAATTATTCTAGTACTACAGTTTCTTTTTGTAAAGTTTGAAAAATGTTTTCTTTCCTTTTTATTTTTTTCATTTTTTAGCCCCTTCCCCCTTATTAAAAAAAAAACACAAATAACAATCCTTGTAACAAAAAGAATATAGCCAAGTAAAATAAATATATACGTTTGTCATTCCAAAAATGGATAGATCATTTTGCACTTGAGTTCATCACTCTTCTTTTAGGAGGTGAGTAATATCAGGTTCTCAGGAATTATGTTAGGGTTCCTGTGATATTGATAGATATTAAAGCTTTCCAAATAGTTTTTTATTACAATGTTATTATTGTGTAAATATTTATAGTTTTGATGTTCTCTTTCTGCTTACTTCACTCTACATCATTTCATATAAATCTTCACAGGTTTTTCTGAAACATCCTTTTTACAAGTTCTACAATTTACAATTTTACAATTTCTTATGGTATAATAATGTTTAATTATATTCATATACCATCATTTGTTCACCCATTTCCCATTTCAAGGGCATCCCCTTTGTTCCCAGTTCTTTGCTAAATCAAGCAATGCTGCTATATTTGTGAACATGAGTCTTAAACTCTTTTGGGGTTATAAAGACCTAACAATGATATTACCAAGATGAAAGTATGTACAATTTAGTGATTTGGGGGGCATAATTCCAAAGTACTTTCTAGAATGAATGGACTATTTCACTAGCCTATTAGCAGTTGAGAGTGTGCCTGTTTTCCCACAATTCCTCCCCCAATTCACTTTTTCATTTTTGTCATCTTTACCAATCTCATAGGTAAGGGATGTTTTGTGCATTTCTCTAGTAGTAATTTGAAACTTTTAAAGCTTCTGTCTATTGATAGCTTGGGATTCTTCCTTTGAGAGTACTGTTTATGTCTATTGCCTTTATGTACTGAGGTATAGTTCACATTTTTATATCTTGAAATTAGTTCTCTATGTTTCTAGGATATCAGTCCTTTATCCTAGAAACTGGCAGCACTTTTTTTAAACTCAGTTAACATTTCTCTTCTATTTTAATTATAATATTTTTTTTTGTGAAAGTACTTTTCTTGTTTGGACATGAGCTCTTTGTGAGCCATAGCCATGATTATGAAAAGTGTTTCTTCCCTATTACTCTTAATTATTTATTATGTGATCTTTTATGTATACATTATATTTATCCATAACTTATTTTAGTCAAATAGTATTAGTTATTAACATGGTCTGTTATGTTTATACTTTTCCTAATATTGAACCAATATACTTAATATAAATCTTACTTTATCATACTCTAAATCTTTTGTATAAATTTTATAGGCTATTTGCTAGCTTTTCTAATCTATTTAAAATATTTGCAATACTCTGATACTGGTCTATGATTTCTTTTCTCTCATTTGACTTTCCTTGGTTACTATTTTGTTTATCTGAATTTAGTTATTTAAGTTTTGGTTTTCTTATTCTTATAATCCTGGTGGTTTAAATTTTGTAGATGTTTATCTATTTCACTTAAGTTGTCAAAAAAATGGCATTTAATTGAAATTTCCTTCATTTCTCCATTTGTGGTGATTTTTCTCTTTAATTTTTGACACAAACAATTAGATTTTCTTCAATTTTCTTAATGCTAATTAAGAGTTTATTTGGCTTATTATTTTTTAAAATAGCTTTTGCTTTATTTAGCAATTGAATGATTTTTTTAAAAAATCTTTTCTTTGATTTTTACAGTATCTATTTGGGGTTTTTCTAGGTTTTGTGCTTATTTCATATCTAATTCATTCTGTTCTTTTTCTTATTTTTTTGTTGAAAGGATTTAGATTTTCTAGTGTTAAATTATTTTAAGCATTTAAATTTTCTACTTAGAACTGTTTTTGGAAATTTCCTAACAATTTTTCTATGTTCTCTTATTACTTCATGAAACTTAATATTGTTTTTCATTCTTTGACCCATGAATTCTTTAGGATTAAGTTTAGTCTCCATTTTTAAAAATTCTTCCTTCAAGAACATATATAATTTTTTACCTTGTAGTATATAAGGAATATTTTAATATCTTTTTCTATTTTTTGAAGGTATTATGGCTCCAAAACTGGTTAGTTTTTCTAAATGTATCTTGCAGAGCTGAGAAGTATCTATATTCCTTTTCTCATTCAGTAAACCAGAATCTGAAGTTCTCTTCAGGTCCTTAACTTTTTTGTGAGCTTTGTCTAAATATGAAATAGGTACATTGAGGTCCCCAACTGTTATAATCAACTGTCTCTTTTTCCCTGTAAGTCAATTAACTTTTCCTATAGTAGTTAAATATTGTTATTCAGTGCTTATTCATACTTCATATTGGAAAATTATCCATAATTTACAGTATCTTTAAGTAAAATGTAGTTTCCTTTTCATCCCTTATAACTGTCTCTTTTTAGCCTTGTCTAAACTCATGATTGCTGTCCTTTCCTTTTTTGAGTTCAATTGAACGTAATAATTATATTGTAGAGCCTTATTTTAATACTGTGAAAATCTTTATATTTCAAGTATGTTTCTTGTAAATAGCATGCTATTGAATTCTGCTTTCTAATTTATATTGCATTCCTTTTAGGTTTTAAGGGAAATACATCCTACTCATGTTTTTGAAGTAATTATTAATCATATATCTCTTGTTTTCTTTTCTTTACCCCTTCTCCCTTTCCAAAGAAGTTGTGAGAAAAAAAGTGTCCTCACTGCTAGTGATATACCACTCCACTGTCTTCTTCCCTTCTGTTCTCAAACCCCACTCATAGATTTTTGCCCCTTTTTCTTTCTCTTTATTCCTCATTTCCAATCTGTCTTTCAGAATTGTAGTACATATTTCTTATGACTACTCTTATCACCCTAATTCCATCCTCCTTCTTAAATCCCTTCTCTTTTCTAGCCTTTCTGATCCTGTTTACTTTGACAACCTTTTACACCAAACAGGTGTGTGTGTGTATGTGTGTGTGTGTGTGTGTGTGTGTGTGTGTGTGTGTGTGCATGTTTCCAACCATTCTTTGTCCATTTCAGATGAAAGTGAGGTTTTTGTGACACATGATGTCCCCACCCCTTCTTTTATGCAAAGACAGTCTCTTCTCTCTTCTTCCTTAATGAATTCCATTCCCACCCTCATCTCTTTTCTTGAGTTGAAATCATTAGAACAGAACAAAATCATCTCTAGTCCCTCTGGTTTGTTTAACTCTCTTTATTTTTTGAAGACATTAGGATTCTAAGTAAATATTTTTTCTCCTCCCTTTAAAATGCAAACATTTCTTCACTGTATATTCCCTTCCAATTGCCCCAGTATATTTACATTCCTCAGTTTCTCTGGACTTCTGTGTTTTTAGAGATTCTGTTTCTGTCTTTTTATCAAGAATGCTTGGAAGCCCTCTAATTCATTAAAAATCCATTTTTATTTGTAGGATTATATTCAGTTTTGCCAGATAATTGTTCTTCTTTTAAGTCTTTATCTTTTGCCTTTTGGAATATTATATTTGAAGCTTTTCTGAACTTTACTTTTGTAATTGCCAAATCTTGGATGATACTGACCATAGTCCCTCTGGATCTGATCTATAATGTTCTTGAGAATTTTCATTTGTGGGTTTTTCTCAGGAGGTGACTGGTTCTCAGGGACATGGATGGTTTTCATTTGTGATTTCTTTTAATAAAATATCCTTTTATAAAAATATAAAATATTTTAATAAAATATCATTGTTTTTAATCTAATTGTTCTTAAATTAACTTTCTATGATTTGTTTCCTAGGTGAGTTGTTTTAATTAGAAGATACCTTATTTTTTCCTCTTTTTATTTCTTTCAGCTTGTTTTAATATTTCTTATTGCCTCCTATAGACACTTATTTCTATTTGGTATATTCTCATTTTTAAGAGTTCTGTTACTTACATAAGAAATTTCATATCTTCCATATTAAAATTATTCTTCTTTTCATTCTTTCTTCTAGAGTATAATTTAATTTGTAAATATTTTGTTTATTTCTTGTTTTATCCCTTCTAGAAATTTTATTAGGTCTTATGGGCAATTATATTTCTATTGGAGATTCTGCCTGTAGACACTGTAAACCTAGTCTCTTCCTCTAGATTTGTACAGTGAAAGCCCTTTTTATTGTTATTGTCATACATGTTTTCTTCTGTTTATTCATATTTCAAGCTTTCCTCTCTAAATTAGGACTTTTTATAATGGCTAGAACCTGACTGTTCTTATACAGTGGGATGGGATGGTGGACGCCCTGCCTAGTCTTGATTTGTATTGTCCACTAGCTCTCCCTTCTATTTATATCTAATGTATATAAAATGCCAGCAGATCCTATGTTCCCCTGCATCCTCTTTGCATAGAATGCTGAGTTTTTCAAGGCTATTATTTTTCTAGGTGTCTCCTACTATTAGGTGTCTCCTCAAGGTTTTTCAGCCTTCTGTTTTGAGTCACCCATTCTCATTCTAAGGTTTTCTTTAAGAGTCTCAATCTCCCTCTTTTTCTCTTGCTTTGATTCTTTTACTAAGTCTTCCAACACTTCTTAGGGTTGATTAGTATGTTATACCTCCCTTTCTTTGATTCTAGTTGTTACAGAATTATTCTCTGCATTCAGAGATCTTACCCTCTTCTATGTCTTTTATGCCTTAGGAGTCTCTTTGCTTGTTCCTTTCATAAGTCTCTACTGTTTTTTCTGTTGGGATTTCTTCCTTTCCACCTCTTGTAGTTGTCATCATTGTTTTAATTCATTTAATTCTAATATACTAGATTTTTTTGAGGTCACATGGGGGAATGTTGCTTATGTTGTTATGTGTTATCTAGATATATGTCTTAGTGTCCCACACTGAAATTGAAATCTCTGATAAATGCAGTTGTGTTCTCCCATATTAGAATACATTGAGCAGCATCATGTACCCCACTCAAAAAAGAGATCAATCTACCTGCTAGATGCTAAAAGTACTTGTTGGTTCTGTGAGACCTTCAGAATCAAAAGGGATGTCTTCTGGATTTTGTCTCTGTCTCCTCCAGTAGCCATATTTCTTCACCATTTTGGTAATGTGCATTTTAAAAGAGGATCCCATAAAAGCATATAGGATTGGGTTGAGACAGCTGTGACAAAGGGCCAAGCTCTTTGTGATTTGGATGGCCACATCCATGCGCTTGCTCATTACACAGTCAGTAATCAGAGAAAAGATGATGTCGATGGCTTGCCAGAACTTGACTATGTTGTACGGCAGCTGAGTAACAATGAAAACAACCACAACTGCAAGTAGAACCTGGAGGGCCCGAGATTTCTTCATGTTTGGCATCTTGATGAGTGTCCTGGCAATTACAGAATAGCAAACTCCCATTATGAGAAAGGGTAAAACAAACCCTAGGCAAATTTCCAGGATCTGAATTGATGCTTTCATTGTTATTCCTAGGTGATGTGGAAATATGGGCAGGCATCTCCTCTTGTCATTCACTGTATTAAAAACTAGTTGAGGTATGCTCAGCAATATTGCAGTGATCCAGACAACGACACAAATAATCCAACATGGTCTTCCTGCTCTTTGATGCCCTGGGACTTTAGTGATTGCAGAGTATCTGTCTATGCTGATGCAGGCCAGAAACTGCATCCCAGAGACAAAGTTTATGGTGAATAAGGCTGACGTCAGTTTGCACATTGGTACCCCTAGTACCCATCCATGCACTGCGTTAACTGCCCAAAATGGCAAAGTGATGAGCAGAAGCAAATCGGCCACTGCCAGATTCATGATATACAGGTCAGTTTTGGTTTTCTGTTTCTTATAATAGGCGTAGATAGCTACCACTGTGGAATTTCCTGCAATCCCAACAATAAAAGCCACTGTGTAAAAGGTTGGCAGGAATACCTTGGCAAAATTTCTGACCTCCTCTTTGACACAGAGTATTTCATACTGACTGTAATCCTGAGTGCCATTTACTTCATTTTCATCATAATAGTAATCTGTTGACTGATTATGTTCCAGATCCATGGCCACAATCTACAAAGCAGGCACAATAATGAATTTATTAGTCTACCAGAGTATTATACAAATAAACTTTTAAAAAATTTCACATAATTTTCATTCTTGTTGAGAAAATAAGCTTTTGCTCATTTCACAGTCAATAATCAGTGAATAGATGATGTCTATGGCTGGCCAGAACTTGACTATGAAACATTCCTTGGAGTGAAATTACTTTTTTTTTAGTAGGCTTAATGATTTTAGTCAAACCCATGTTGGATGCATATCCAAGAAACAATTATTTAATACTTTTCTTCTTTTTTGGTAACTATCAAAGAGACTGGAAATATGTCTTAATTTGCATTAGGGAAATGGGATAAATATGTTGTTGGTTTTTCATACTGTTCAGACACTAAGCAAAAGTATGAAAAAAAAGTTTATTTAAGAAAAGTAAGAACTTTTTGAAAATTGAGCCAGGTCTGTCACAGAAACTCTTACAGAATCCTCCCCACACCACCAAGTTTGTAGTTTTGACAGATGAGCTCAAAGCAATCATGTAAAATGAGGGGGGAAATTAGGTAATCTCTCAGTAGCCAAACTCTAAAAAGCCCAGGTTGTTTTTGTAGAATTACAGCTCTCTCATGTTTTGGTATCTGTTCAAGAGATGTTAGCATCTGTTAAATACTATATTTGGCTGACTTCCCTCCCAGTCATTAGGAGCAATGATATTCTTAAATAATAATAATAAAATATATATAGTAACTTTCAAAGTTTTAATTTTTTAAAAAAAGAATGCTCATGTTCTCCCATGGATTTTTTCTTTGTGGATTTTTGAATAATAACCCATCAAGAATGAAAGCACAATTTAAAAAAAAAAAAAAGAAACACAAATAACTGAATTTTTTTCTTGCAAGAGAAAATTATTATATTTGCCTTTTTATCTTAAATACAGAAAGTGGGGTACAGTAGAGCTCACAGGAGGAGGTGCTATATAAATATAAACTACTTTCATTATGAATATCTAGGTATTAATAAATTTAACTATTTTTCTCCTAAATTCACTGAAAAAAATTACTTATGACTCTTTATCTTTTCCTAGTGCACCATTTAGAAACACAACATAAAACAATTAATACTAATTCCTTCAGTTTAAAGAAATCTTGAGAGAAAACACAGCTATATCAGAGAAAACATAATCTTCAAAGGTTCAAGTGGCAGTCATTAATATTCCTCATTAGTATTCCTAAAAGCATGAAAGCAGGATTGAAAAGGAGAAAGAGAAGAATATTTGGTGGCAGATATTGTCTATAAAAGTCACTATGGTTGTAGAATAAAATAATTCAAAATAGTGACATGTTTTTTGCCCTCATAATGAAATAAAAGAGAAGAGTATATTTTTGAAATTCTTTCTGTGTAATACTATTTAAGTATAAAATAAGAGGAATGATATTATTCTGCCACTAAACTTTATTTAAAACTTGAAGAAATAATTATTTTACAAATGACACCATATTTTGACTGTGGGCCTTTAAATCCCTTTGCAAAGTCGTCCCCTTTAAATATGTAAATAAAAATATCTGTCCAATTTAAGTTACATTGTAATGAATAAGAAATAACTGACCTGTTCTGGAGAGCAGCCGAGTGGAGACTCGTTGTAGAGACTATGAAGTCTAAAGTCAGTTTGGTCTAATTCATTTTACTTTTGTTCTCAGTCTGACTCCCCGCCTCTCGGTTTCTTAGCCAAGAGAGCCTTCATTTACATTTGATTTTTTTTTTCTTTCTGTCTTCCGGAAAATTAACTCCAGGAGGACTTGGAACACTTTTGTCTTATTGTTCCATGCTAATATACATCCTAAGGACCCAAGTTCTTTGGGAAATGGATTTGAAAGAATAGCATCTCAGTTGAAAAAAATACAAACCTTGTAAATATGCCCATTGCTGCCAAAAATACAAGAGAGTAGCTGCAGAAGTAACTGAAAGACCAAAATAGAAATTCACTCAAGAGTATCGGTGCAGATAAAATTACATAACCTTGTAACATTAAATGTTATTTTTCTCTTTTATAAGGAAATGTCAGGCTTTATCTTTGAAGTAGCTGTTTGATGTCTGATAAAAGCAAATCATTGCAATTGAGAGTAAACTCTCCAAAAAGCTATTTGTGTATCTACTATTAAATTTTCTGACCCCCACTTTCCTCAATCTGCCCTCCACTTTTTTAGCCCCTCCTTTCCTGTCCCCTTCTACTTCTATTCTCCCTTCTGTTAGCCTCCCCCTTTCTTTTCCCCATTCCCCTCCTTATTTCCCTATGAGACAAATTTGTATACCAAATTAAGTATGTATGATATTCCCTCCCTGAACCAAATCCAATGAGATTAAGGTTCAAACACTGTTCACCCCCCCCCCTTCGTTCTCTCAACTATAAAAGATCTTTTTTTTTTTTTTGCCTCTTCATGTGATTCTACTATTAAATCTTAAACAATTATTAAGTAGAGTTTAAATTTTTGGTTTTGCATTGTATGTATTGTATCAGAACCTTAGTCTTTCTGGCTATACCAGTCAGCAAGCATTTATAAAGCACCTATTGTTTCCCAGGCACTTTGCTAGACACAAGGGATGCAAATGTCAAAAAAATGAAACGGTGCCTTGTCTAGGAGATTAATACAAACATAAGTATATTCAGAAGATACACACACACGCGCACACACACACACACATACACATATATATGTATATATATATATATATATATATATATACATATATATATATATATAGAATAACATAGTTAAGTACAGAGTAGATAAATAAAGGTGGCTTAGAAAGGAAAAAACCAGCAGTTTGGGTAGAAGAAAAAGCTTCATATAGAACAGGTCAGCAAAGTAAAGCCAGGGTCAAATCCTATGTTTGTGGCTTGGGAGCAAAGAATGTTTTTTAATTTTTAAATAAAATAAAATATTATTTTAAAATGTCTTATTGAGGGCCATGGTTTATCCACTCCTAAAGAAGGTGGTATTTGAGCTGTATTTTGAAGAAAAAAGTGGTAGTGAGGAAGGAGTAAATTTCTAAGCTTGGCTGGGCAAGGCCCTGAGATGTATGTGTCAGAGGGAAGGCTAATTTGGCTAGATCCCAGAGTGTGGGAGAGGGAAGAATGTCTTTGGAACCTGAAAACAAATGGGGATGGAGAGTTTTAAACCTAAGCAAAAGAGTTTGAATGCTAGAATCAGTACCAAGCCCCTGAGGCTTACTGGGTAATGTCTTCAGGTCTACACTTAGAGAAAATCACACTGGCTTTCTATATAGAATGGACTGGCATGGAGAGGGACTTGATGCAGGAAGAATATTGTACTTGACCCCAGAGTTAATCATTTTGGCATTAGCCAGTAGTAAATTTGTACCTAAGGTTCCCCTTCTCTCTGGCTAAGCCATTAACAGTGGCCAGCTGATTTCACCTTGGATTCTTGCATCAGTCTATGGATTGGTTTTCTTGCCTCAAATCTGTCCCCAGGACAGTTGAGCCTCTAGTCAGCTATCAGAATTGATCTTTGGAAATCTCAGGTCTGTTAAGTATACTTCATGGTTCCCTATTACTTCTGAAATTAAGTATAAAATCCCCTGACATTTATTGCCCTTAATAGCCTGTCCCCCCACATCCCACCCCAACCTTTTCACCTTTACATTATTTTCACAACTTTTGCCCCTCTATTCTGCTTATTCCGTCATCTCTTAACACTGGCTTTCTTGCTATTCCTCACACAAAATAGTCCATCTCCTTACTCTGCATTTTCATTGTTTAACTCCCTTGTTAGAATTTGCTTCTTCCTGCCTTCTCTAAGAAGTTTTTCCTGAGCTCTATTAGCACTGAGGCCTTCTCTCTGACATGCTCTCCAATTTATCCTGTGTAAAACTAGATTGAAATTGAGGAGAGTTTGAATAATGTGAAATTAGATTTAATGTGAATTATAAAATAATACCAAGCCATGTTTAATACAATCCAGAATTAATGCTATGCTTGTGAGTTGGTCAAAGTATTTATCATGCTTTCTCAGTCTGCATTTGTCTTTGATTACATGTGGAGGTAATGTTCTGTGTACTTTATTACCAACAGTCATGCAAAAAAGAAGAGACATGTTTTTACATTAGAACAAAAATTAGATGTAATTGAACAACATAAGGGTAGTTATGGGAACTCCAAAAAAAAAAAAAGGACAATATTTTGAAATAGTTGAATGTACAATATGGAAAAATATAAAGCACAAAAGCTAAATAAATGAGATAAAGTCATGTGAGATTTTTGAAATTTGCAAAATTTTTAAGGTTCAAAAGAGACCCCTAAAAGTTGAGGTTGCAGAATGTTATTGTAAGAAGAATTTTCAGGCTTGAGCCCATCCCCAAGTTAAAGAGCAAAGTTTATTATAATTGTAACACTAATTGAAGCCAGCCTAAGTTCCAAAAGGATTTAGCAGAGAACCAGAGTAAGAAGATAAAATTTATAGGACAAAGTTAGAAAGACCATAGCTTCATGTTAATTATTTGCTAATCTTATGGCTTACAGGTAGGTTTGAGGGGTGGTCTCTTCACTCTTGTCTCAGGAACTTGGTTATCATTGATCAACGGATTGTCTATCTGACATTTAGCAATGTTTGTAGGACTCAGTATTCTCAAGACCTAGAGACTGTAGAATTGTTGACAGACAGATTGTTAGAACAATAGCACTCAAGGTCAGGGGACCACAGGATTATTGCTATATTGTCTCTAAAGTCTAAAGGAAGAAATATATATAATTATATTATTATATTCCTAAGGCCAGGAGACTTTAGGATCTTTGATAGACAGATTGTTAGAACAATACTAACATTCTAAGGTCAGGGGGCCTCAGGATTACAGCTATATTTCCCCTAGAAACTGTACCCTATCAACATAGTACAAGGAATTTATAGTGTTACAGTGATGGAAGTGTAAACAATGTTAGAAATGGGGCATCTTTCAATCATATAGACAGCAGATTGTGTCCTCTTAACAAAGTAGCCATTCAGGAAAACATTTCATAGTGATTTAAGTCAGCAGGAAAAAAAATGGAAATGAAGTGGACAGTAAAGAAACTTACTGTAAGCCTTAGTTGGTTTATTCACTTTAAAACTGATGTAAATGTTAAAATTATATTATGTTAAAATTACTGGAGAGACAGTACAAATTCAATCATAGCAGCAAAATGTCCTGAAGTTTTGAAGGAAATAATTGAAGAAGGAAGGGGTGCTAATGAACATATTTTGAAATTGAATAAAATAGGTTTTTTTGGGGGGAAAGTTATATCTTTTGGAGTTTACATTTCTAAGAAAGAAAACACCTGGATTTCAAAAGTATTAAAGATGGTCCAACTGACGAGGGGGAATCCTGAAACTCTCTCTCGAAAACTCCTTCAAGGAGAAAGTCTCCTTGAATTCTGGCCTCTGTAAAAGACCTGGCGGAGGGAAACAGGACAAACAGCTTCATTCTGTTATCTAGGTGGGGCTAGTTGAGTTCTGAGTCAGAGATTCTAACTCCATGAAATTAGAGATTAGTCGAGAAACACTCATTAATTCTAAGATTCTCTATTCAAATTCTAGCTCAAGCTGCACCGGCTCCCATCAAGAGCAACCCCCAAGTTGTAGCCAAGGCCTCAATTATAAAATGAGCCAACTTGGGGTTCAGTCCTTGCAGAGGACCTAACATGCCAAGGAACTTCTCTCTCCCTGGAATAGCATCAACCTCTCCCCCACTGAAATAATATTCTCTTTCAGCATTACCCTCTTTATCTCTTCCTCACCTATTTCCCTAACAAGACTTTATACCTCTCTGTCAGGATTTCTCTGCTAGAAATTCTCTTATCTCTCTGCCAGGACTTCTCCACTAGAAACTTTATATATCTCTGTCAGGACCTTACCACTAAGGAATTCGGTCGTTCTGTTCATGCATAGCAAAGACTGACTTCCCAATGCCAATAATAAATTTTACCAGTCTAGCTTTTCAGGTTCATAAATTCCTTTATGAAGGACCTCTGTGCATCCAGAAACTCCCTGCCATATGCCAAATCCTAAGGGGATTTAGGGGAACCAAACTTCTTCATTTGGTTCCCTGAACCCTAAACCTGCTACAAACCTCATCATTTAACTCCCTGACCACCAGGAACCCTGCCTCATCACAACTACGGAAGGGAATTCTTTTTTTTTTATTTTTTTTATTCATTTTTCCAAATTATCCCCTCCCTCCCTCCACTCCCTCCCCCCAATGGCAGGCAATCCCATACATTTTACATGTGTTACAATATAACCTAGATACAATATATGTGTGTAAATACCATTTTCTTGTTGCACATTAATTATTAGCTTCCAAAGGTATAAGTAACCTGGGTAGATAGACAGTAGTGCTAACAATTTACATTCGCTTCCCAGTGTTCCTTCTCTGGGTATAGTTATTTCTGTCCATCATTGATCAACTGGAAGTGAGTTGGATCTTCTTTATGTTGAAGACGGAAGGGAATTCTTAAGAAAATCAGCACTTGGTTAATGATTTCAAAATCTCGGTATTCTGAGAAGCTGTTATCATTGATTGCTTCTGTTTCTTTGTCAAAGAGTGACTAAAGACTAATTTTCAAATTTTTTTTCAAAGAGTTCTATCACAAGCAAAATCACAAAGCATTTTTAAATAATGCTCCATTTCATGCAGTTATACTTGATTTATTTTGAGAGAATGGAAGAATTCATATTTGAGGAAAGATAGGTGAAACTATTTACCAGCTTATGTATGAAGGTTTAAAGAAAGACAAGACAGCTCAGTATATATGGAATATTTCTAGCAATAATAATGATATTTCATTATAAGTTTAAGCTAATTTTTAGGTGTGGTATTAAATCATTGTAATTTTTTTTTTAATTTCTATCAATAACTACCCTATTGTTCATACTAAACTTGAATCAGAAATATGTTTTTCTTATACTTTCCTGTTATAGTAATAGGTTAAAATTTTATTTTTACAAATGTTAACTCCATGTTTCCATTGGATCTGAAATTATATTTTACATATAATTATAAATTCAAATAGCATGAATTTAAATAGGATGACTACTTTGCAGAATTCATTATTCATACTAGGTGGGTCCTAGTTGTTTATCTTATTTGTACATACTTGTTTGCTATTTCCCCATCAGAGCATGAGTTCTGAGACACAGAGACTGTTTTTGGCCTTTCTAGTAGCTATTGTGCAGTCATTTAGTCATATCCAACTGTCCAAACCATGGGGTTTTCTTGGCAAAGATACTGGATTGGTTTGCCATTTCCTTCTCTGGTGAATTAAGCAGAGATCTAGTGGGTTGTGCAGGTCATGCAACTAGTAAGTGCCTGAGGCTGTATTTGAATGTAGGTCTTCCTGACTCCAGCCCCATGCTCTATTCACTGAACTGTCTAGCTGTCCCTGGTATCTCCTAGGCACTTACTAAGTGCTAGCTGACTATACTTGACTTTGTTATTCATTATTACATTGCCAGAAGTTCCCAATATTGGATACATGTATGAAACATTGTGTTAAAGCAGTAGAAAAATAGGGATACAAATACAAAAGTGAGACAGCCCCAGACCTCAAGGGGCTCACATTCCAGGGGTGAGATAATTCCTCTGGAGCTTACATTCCAGGGGGGAGACAATTCCTCCTGGAAATTTCAGGTGCAAGTCAGATGGAAAGGCACCATGGTCTTTGTCAAGGGTCTTTCATGCCATTTCTGCTGATAAATATATATCAGATTCTGACGCTGAACCATTTGACACTATATGGAGCAGCATCCCTTTTTCCAAATTCTTGGCTTTCCAGTCCTGGGTTTTCTCATCTAAGACTGAGAGAAAATGGCATCAACATCAGAAGATACCAGACATTGAGGTCCTTTCTCGAACTAAATGGCCAAGCATTCCAAATTTACTGCAGTACTTGGCAGATAGGGAGCAATAGGGATAGGTACTAGACCTGTTTTCATTGTAGAGTGAACTCTTTGACTAGGAAACTCCTGTAAATGCAGAAATCTAGAAGCTTAGAGAGTAGCTGAGAACCTTGGAGGTGAAAGGATATGGCCAAAAGAGATGAAACCTGAACTCAGGTCTTCTGGACTCTAAGACCAGCCCTTTCCATTTAGCAAATACTCAATAATCTTCACTCATTTATTCACAACTTAATGATTTCCTTCTAGTAGGAGAAAAGGTATTACAAAAATGAACAATCCTAAAGTAAAGCAACTACGATTATAGTGATAAAAATTTAATTAAATGTTCTTGATGCGTTTTGAATCATAATGAACTATGAGAAAGGTGTCTTAGCTATATTTTCTGAATCTCTCTAAGAATCTTAAGACTAGAGGCAGCTAGGTGGCGCAGTGGATAGAGCACCAGCCTTGAATTCAGGAAGACCCGAGTTCAAATTTGGTCTCAGGCACTTAACACTTCCTAGCTGTGTGACCCTGGGCAAGTCACTTAACCCATGCCTGGGGGGGGGGGAGGGGGGAAGAAGAAGAAAGAATCTTAAGACTACAGCACATGCCCTAATAAATCTTAGTATAATATAATTGTAAGTGACCTATGGAGAGATGTTTAACACTTACGAATCCATGAACCTACAAGTTTATTTTTTATTTAAAAGGCACCAAAATGTTTTCTTGAGAAAACATTTGAATATTATTATTTTTAAATTACATTACATATTATTATTATATTCATCTATTATTGATATATTGGATGTTATATTGAATATATTCTTCATATATCATCATAATTATTTATAGTGATACATAATAATTATGTATTATATTAACATCTTTTATTATTATTTTTGCCCTGCTACTCCTTTTTCAGGTAAAAACTAAACAGTTTCATAACAGATTTTTTTCTACACTAGAAATTCAGAGATGGAGGCAGCTAGATTGCATAGTGGATAAAGCACTGGCCCTGAAGTCAGGAGGCCCTGAGTTCAAATTTTATTGCAGATACTTAATACATCCTAGTTATGTGACCCTGAGCAAGTCACTTAACCCTTGCTACCTCAACCAAAAAAAAAATATAATTGATGGTGTTATAGGCTGTCTAGTGCAGTCCTTTCATTAAAGAAAGAAAAGAAAAGAAATCCAGAACAGGAGTACACGCGACTCCCAGATTCTATTTGTATCCCATCAAATTTTTTTGTCCTCTTTTATTTTCTGTTTGAGAATGATTTTGTTTGATGATCACAGAATCTTCGATTCAACATGAAGCTCAGAGGCTGTGCAGTCCACCCTACACCAGAACAAGAATCCTCATTACAAGAACACTCACAAGCTTGTCAGTCAACATTTGCTTGAATGACCAATGAGAGGGAACCCATGGTTTCCCAATGTAGCATATTTCCCTCTTTTTTTTTTAATTAAAGCATATGCGTGGATAATTTTTCAACATTGAACCATGCAAAACCTTGTGTTCCAAATTTCCCCCCTTCACCCCACCCCCTCCCCTAGACAGCAAGTAATCCAATGGCATATTTCACTCTTGAATAATCCTAATTGTTAAGAAATGTTTTCCATTAGTTAAACCTAAATTCACCTCTTTGCAATGTCCACTGCCCCTTGTTCCTGTCATTTAGGGTGGAGCACTACAAGTCGAAAACTAAATCTTCCTGTTTTCAAGAGGAGACCCTGTCCCCTAAATCATCTTCCAGAACACTCGCAATCCCTTAGCCATCCTGGCCTCCATCCTGGTTGCCATCCTGGCTCCCACTCACCCACCCAATGGGCTCCAGCTTATCTGTGGGCTCCCCTCAGGGTGGTGGTGGAGGAGATAAGGAATGCACATGCCAGAGAAACATTCAGTCTGATTCAGCTCTATCACGTCAACATCCTTGAAATTATGCAGTGTTTGGATTAAAGACAACAACAATTATATTATCTACTTCATCTGTTTCATCTGGAACAGGGAGAATATCTTCTGGCCTCCCAGCCAGATTTTCCTGAATTTATTTAATCTGTGTTTGTATCCTGTGTTCTTGACTGAAGCGATGTACAGGACATAAAAAAGCTGAGACCGTATTGTAAATGGCTGTATCAATGGCTTTTACCTGCCAACATTTTGTCTGTGGCTAAATGGAGAGATGAAATATTTGTGAAGGGATTTTCCTTTTTTTTTTTTTCAGAAAGTGAGAAAAAAAAATCTGACCACTTGCTGATTTTTCCCATTTGAGATCTATTCTCACCTTCTTTACTTTAACTGAATTAAAAAGGGAGAGAATAAAGTTGGAAAGGTTATATTTTAGCCTGTATAATGTTAGATTGTATAAAAGTAAGATTGAATTATTGTATTGCTTATTTTAAAAATTTATTCAAAATGTATTTCATTTTCTAAAATTCACTGAGGACATATGTTCAAAATTTAATCAATGGGCTCAATAGTGATTTTCCTCCAAAAGAGAAAGCTAGCCACAAAAACCAAGAATCCATCTTGTAATCCATCTTGTACTGTCCCTTAAATGTTTGAAAAACATGGATTATCAGACCAGGAAAGGAAGGGAATTCTGAAGAAAATCCATGTCATCAAAAGTATCTATCTTCTGTCTCCTCTAATTAAGAGCAGAGGACTATTCTGGAGATGCATTCAGTGTTCTGGATTTCCAGATTTCTCCATAAGGAAACAAGTGCTCTCCAAAGGGATGGCTTCCCAAACCTTAAATCTCTGTAAGATACTCTCTTCAAAAGTAACTAAATGTAAAGGAGAAAAGCACGTTCTTCATATTACCAGTGTCTTTCTACTTACAGCCTCTGTTTTTTACACTAACTGAAGTTTTTACAAACAAGATCTGGAGGGAACTTGAGTTTTCTACTGTAAAAGATGGACTCCTTGAGAAAACTGTCACAATTTCTCTGTGTGTCCTCCTGCCATTGACAGAGAATAAAACTTTCTGCTGTTGCCAACAAATGATCCTTAGGCTAAATTGGTCATGAGCTTTAGTAGATTTAGCTGGGCTGATCCTCAGGTAACAGACCTGCAATTCTTCAGTGATAAGACTTGCCACAGCTTGTAATCTGCTGACAACTTCTGAGAAAACAGAATTTTATCCACACTGTGATGAAGCATTAGGAGTAGGGCTTTGGTGGAAGAAAAAAGCTACATGAGAAATCAAAGCTATCTAATGTTAATAGAAATAAGTGGTAAAAGATAGACTTCTCTGTGATTTCTAGTAATCAAGGAAGGTTCAGTTATAGAATCAGGGCACTTCACTGTTGAAAACTTTCTTAGCAGAGGAGCATACAGCTAATACCAACCATGAACTCTAGCTATTTCCCCTTGGCCACTGCTTCTCTGGTTATTCCTAGTATAAAACAATGCTCCCATTTTGCACTAGAACCAGCTGATATTTCTTCCTTTCAGGTTCTAGAGCTAACCCAGGAAAATTTTGACTTCTAATATTCTCATTTATCAATCTTACTGATTTTTTTCAATTTCATTTAAGCACCTAATGTCTCCCCAATATCAGTTAACCTTTTAACATCAATGAACTTTTACACATGGATATTTACTGAGAAGATTTAGCAAGTACTAGAATAGGCATCCCCCCAACTGGGAGCTAACTCTTCCCTTCACACACCCACTTGGCTCCTGGGACAGTGGATCCAAAGTGGGTGCTACAAAACATTTCCTGACTCTTGTCCTGTCCCCAAAAGAAGGGAATGTTACTTCCAGCTATGGGAGTATGTCTTCCACAGAATTCCTCTCGGCTTCACGTCTGGGTTTGTTCTAGCTTTTGGACACCATACTCTCTTCCTCAGCTAAGCTGGCTCCTTGATAGGCCAGATCAAGCAGGGTCCTGCTACTCTTGCCACAGATTCCAGAACTCTGGTTGTCTTTGGTGTCTCGGATAGTCCCCAGGTGCTCCTGCTTGAGAATACTCAAAGCACCTGAGGTTGGGAAAAGAGCGTTGTTCCTGGATGTGACATTAGATAGAGTAGTAAAGGCAACCAGAGCTGCTCTTCCACCTCCCCCCAGCCTGAGGTTTAAAGCCATTCTTCCTCTTCACTCAAAAATGCCAGGGAAGAAAACAAGAGATTTTCTTTTTCTTTCTTTCTCTCTCTCTTCCCTTTCTTTCTTTCTTTTCTTTCTTTTTTATTTTTCTTTCTTCTTTCTCTTTCTTTCCCTTTTTCTTCCTTTCTTTCCTTTTTTCTTTTCCTTCCTTCCTTCCTTCTTTCCTCTTTTCTTTCTTATTTTATGTGACTATTCAATTCAGTCTCAGCAGTCATTTAAAAACCTTTAAAAAAAAAATCCCAATATAGTAAGCTACCGGAAAACAACCTGGTGATCTTGCTTGTCTTCTGTGAGGAGAAAGAAAGACCCTTTCATTACATACCCAGAGGAGGCTCATCAAGCCATCGTGGTATTACCACCAAGCAGAGAACATTGTATGTGTTCTAAGGACTAGGTTCTCCTTGGCCAATCCCTTCAACTCTTGTTGTTTGCTTTTATCTCTGAATGGGACAATATCAATTTTAGTAATGAACAACTAAGATTACTGTTTTTCAGTTTAGTAGATAGAAAAGTCCAGAAATTCCAAAGCAAATATCTTTTATTGATTCAAAAGAATATAGCTTAAACATTAAGCCAAAAATATATATTTTTATATATTATTTATAGTATAAATGATTAGCTATGCAGAATTTTCTGAAGTATTACCTTTATTATGTTTTTTATTACTTAAATTAGTGGATCTCTTTTAATTGAGAGCAGATGCCTTGCAAATACCTTCCTATCTGACTCATACTTTTTTAAATGGAATTTAGTTAAGAGGTTTTTGCAGAAATCCAGAAGAGCAACAGAAGAAGCCATTTCCACAAAACTGGAAAACTTCACATCAGGGAAAGAAAAAAAATGTACACACAGTTTTAAGTGCTCTACAGTTATTCAATTTGATTTATAAGTCCATTAAATATTTTGTCTTTTTGGTTTCCTTGTATAGGCAGTGAAAAGACCTTGCCCTTCACCTCCTTCCATAAATCTTCTAAAACACAAATTAAATCAGTAGGAATTTGTGTTCTGGAAACCCTAATCATCACAGTTTTAGAAGGAAACCATGTGGCCACAACTGTTTTATGTCTCTTTGAGGGGTTTCCTTGTTCCTGTCCACCCAAGATAAAGACAGTCACAGGATCTTCCATCCTCCACACCCCTGTGCTTCCCAATTCCCTCACTGTAATTTGTTTATAAGCACTTTGCCCACGGCCTCCATCAGAGCCCTTCTCCATTCCTTCTCACAGCACGGAAGAGGCCAGAGTTCTCTAATGTGAATCCAGGAGAACATAAGTTCTGGAAGGTTCTTGCAATCCATTTTTGGCTTCCTATACTGACTTTGTGTCAAATTCTGTCCTCCCTCTTCTAAGTCTGGCTGCCTTTGCAGAGGCTGGCTGACGGTCGCCTTTCTGGCCCTAGCAAATCATAAAATCTCCCCACAAACAAATGAAGAAATTATAAGCTCTGTGAATGTAAGGAGGCCCACACCCTTGAAATCACCAATTCCTCTGAAGAATTAAAATTCAAGTTGAAAGAAAATAGAAGAGCAAATATATTGCTCTGTTTGTGCAACACCTGGGCTCCCATGTTCTGGGACCCAGAAGTCAGCCAAAAAGGCTTTCTCCAGGCCCATCAGCAGGAGCCTTCTTGCAGCCTTCCCATGTCAGCCCCTGTCCTGTGAATCAGAATGGCCATCCACTTGGTTCTTTTATTTGGCAGAATGTGTTCCAGACAGTGCCTGTCATCTCATCTGATGCCCTGTGACCCCCACAAAAGCAGAACTCTCATCCCTTTCACTGATCAGCAGACATAAGAAGTGCTTAATGGGTCAGATGAACAAATAAAAGGAAGCAGCATTCTCAATGAAGAGAGGCTGAGAGTTCAGTGGAAACCAGTCATTCCCTAACCTTTCTGCCCATCATTCATCTGGCCCACTGAGATCACCTTTATAAAGCAGTAGAGGAGCTGCTTGGTAAAGGCTTACTCTCCATCCTGTGGCTCTCTTTGCTCCTCTGTCGCTGGCTCTGGCCGAATGTCCCCCTCCCTCGCACTGTCAGCCTTTGCTCTTCCCCTTCCCATTTCCTATACAACTTGGAGATGTAAGGCAGCTACATACTTGTGACCCTGCTTCCCTCTCCTGTTGCTGCTGTTTCCTTTTTTTTCCTGGACAGGTTGTGTGGCCAGTTTCACAAATTGCCAGGCTCCTTCCATAGCTTTTCTCCAGATAATCCTTCCAAGAACCTTTCTTGAAATACAGCTTTTCTTGTTAAAGAGCCAAGTGGACTTGTCATTAGCCAAGTTAATCCTTCCTTTGGACAGTACCACAATCCCTTTGTCCTGTCTGCCCACAATGTACAGCGTTTATAGAATTTCAGACCTGGAGTTACTTTAGTGATCATGCAGAACATAGGTGACTGGCCCGTGATCTCACAGCTATCTTGTGGCAGAATTGCGTTCTAACCCATGGACTGCAACGTCAAAGCCATCATTCTCTTGGCAACGGTAGAGAAGTGAGAGTTAAGACTTGGGTTCAAATACTGATTCTAGGCAAGCTAATTAATGAGTCAGAGTTTTCTGGGCAACCCTAAAATGAGATGCCCAGAAGGTGCTGAGCCCCAGGAGTCCAGAATACTGAGGGCACACAGGTCCCTTCTACCCCCTCCCCGAGCTGGCTCAAAAGCATAATTCGATGGTAACAGCAAGATTCTCGGTCATGGGAGTGATGTTGAGTTATTTCAATCATATCTGACTCTTCATGACGCCATTTTTTTTTTTTTTTTTTTTTTTTGCCAAAGATACAAATTTGCCATTTCCTTCTCCAATTCATTTACAGACAAGGAAACTGAGGAAAACAGGCTTCAGTGATTTGCCCAGTCCCACAGCTAAGTGTCTGAGGCCTTTTGCCTGAACACACTAGCCACCTTGCTATCTTGGTTATCTCCTGGCTATGAAACGAATTTATTTCTTAATGAGGAGTTCTTATCTAACTATCTTATATGATGCTGCTGTTGTTATTTTAGGGAGCAATTCCTGGCAAATCTTATCAAACCTTCAGATTATTTTAATTTTATATATATATGTGTAAAAAAAATTGAATTGCTGTTGGATCTTGTGCAGACCTGTTTTTAAATTTGGACGGGCATCATTGTTGTTATAAATTTAATTGATAAAATCTCTTTGGCAGATTTAATATCTAGAATATGCTTTTTCCCCTCAAGGAACTAGATGTTTATAGAGATGTTGTGAAAATGGAGAGACGGGTTTATAAGAAGGCTTTTAGGGGCTGTTGCAGTCGTCTAACTGGAGAAAACAAAAATTTGAAGGCAATAAAATGTATTTTTCCCAAAAAAAAAATCATTGTACTTACACAGCTAAAGAAATCCCACTTAACTTGGGAATCTACCTACCAAGACACAGGAACTATATGAACACAACTACAAAATACACAGACAGGTCTAAATAAATGGAGATGTATGTAATTTTTTATAGGTAGGCTAAGCCATTTTAATATGTGACAAAACTAAAATAATTTACTTTTTCAGTGTCATATGAATCAAACTACCAAGAGATTATTTTATAGAGCTCTAAAAAATTGTTTTTAATCATCTAAAAGAACAAAAGTCCAAGAATCTCAAGGGAATAATATAAAAAATGGAGAGGAAAGAGGCCTATCAGTATCAGATCTCAAACTGTACTCTAAAGCAGTTATTTTTAAAAATTGGAAAATAGAGTAGTTGGTCAATGGAACAGATTAAATACACTGTACTTAAGCAGCAAATGAGCATATATTCACAAATTGCCAGGTTATATAAGTATTTGATCAATCTCAAAATCCCACCATCAGGTTAGGTACTAATACCATTGGACAAAAACTTTTTAATAAAACTGAGAATTCTGGCAGAAACTAGATCTAGACCATATATGAATAGTTATTGCCCCCAATGAAAAATGGTCAAAGGACATGAACAGAAAGTTTTCAGAGGAAAAAAAAAATCAATAGCTATTTGAAAAAATGTTCTTGATGTTTAGGAATTAGAGAAACGCAAATAAAATAGTTGAGTGAGCTTTTACCTTATACTCATCGGATTGGCAAATGACAAATTCTAGAGAATTTTCTGTGAGAAAATATATTAATTTCTGGAAAGCAGTTTGGAACTCAGCCCAAAAAGCAATTAAACTGTGGATACCCTTTAGCTTAGTAATATGAACTACTAAGTCTATAACCTAGATTAAAGGAAGAGGGAAAAGATTCATATGTACAAAAATATTTATAACAACTCTCTTTATGATGACAGAATTGGAAATTGAGGAGTGCTTGTTAAGTAGGAAACTGCTAAACAAGCTGTGCTATGTGAGTATGAGGAAATGCTGTGATACTGTAAGAAATGATGAAGAGAAACCTAGGAAGACTTACAGCAACTGATACAGACTGAATTCAGCAAGAAGAGAGAAAATTGTACAATAGTAACAATATTGTAAAAGCAAACAAGAAAGACTTAGGAACTCTGTTCAACACAATGATCCAGTGTGATTCCAGATAGTTTTTAATGAAACATAAAGCCCATTTCAAGAGGTGATAGATGAAGAATGTAGAGATTTATGAAACTACCTATGAACATGTTCAATGTCCAAATGCTGGAATTTGTTTTACTTAATTATATATAACTATAACAGAAGTTTTATTATCTTGCTTTATCAATGAAGGAGAAGAGCTGGAACAGTAGATCTTCATTTTGAAAAAAAAATAATAATTTTTACAAGCCATTGTACAATAAACACACAGACAGGACCTTAATGTGTGCCCCAGACACCTTAGCAGTTTGAATAGCCCCCGGGTTGGGCCCTCTTGGTACAGGAGAGCCAGTATGGAGCAAAGTGTACTGGAGAATAAGGCCCAAGAAAGAGGCCTTAACCATAGCTTAGTCCTTAAATTGGGGGAATAAAATCCTGCCTTTATCCTAGGTCCTTCTGGGTCCCCTTTTGGTAGTGGATAGCATATATCTTGTAATAATTTGGTCATACAGTACCTAACTTTGGTAGAACATTTAAATTCTTAACAGGTAAGACTTCTCAATTAGAATTTCACAGCCTTAGCATGTGTGTGTACATCTGGGACTAATTTGGGTGGAAGCACTTTTTTTTTGTCCTAAAGGCAGCAGATGGATATCTGTTTCTTTCACTTATGGCATTTCCTACAGTTTCTCATGCTGATGGAATCCAGCCTTTTTTCTTCAGAGACTTATTTACGCATTTTGAGAATGATAGAGTTATGCTTATGTGCATTTTCTATCAATCAAAGGTTTTTGTTTTGCCAGGAACAAATAAGTCAGTAACTTAGAAAAAAATTAGGAGTTTTGAGTTTTAAATGATCTTCTAGAAAGATTTGTACTATTTTTTTTCCCTCTTTTAGGAGCTGGGAATCCAAAATGTAAGATTGCAATTGTCTTGGGTAGAAGTAAGAGTTCTTCTACATCCAGGTAATAAAAGAAGTTCTGATTTGACAACCTGTTTCAAAGCCAAAGATAGTTTCACAGAAATGAAGTGTAATTTCCAGAAAACATACTAGAATGTAAATTTTGTTGTGAAAGTAAATTTGATTTAAACATGATTTGCAATAATTTTGCCAGAATCTGTATTTTGGAAAAGATTTTGGAAAGTGTTCTTTCTCTATGTGCTTCATTGTGGAATTTCCTGCATTTATCAAGTTTCTCAGTTCTCAGAAGTGTGTTGAGAAAGATTATGGAGCATACTGTTTAACCTTCTATCATTTCACAAGTGGTTCTATTTCAATCTAATGTAGCAGTCTTGAAATATTTACCTCTTAGTCTGTCTTTCAAAATCATCCACTAGGTATGAAAAAGAAAAATATTGATAAAAATCAATTAAAAAAAATTTTTGCAAGGGTGAAGTGATTTGTCCAGAGTTACATAGTAGTTAAGTGTCTGAGACCAGATTTGAACTCAGGTCCTTCAGGACCAGTACGCTATTCATCTAGCTGTCCCCAATCAATTTGATTTTTATAAACTTGTAACTTTGATTTATCTTTGAAGTTATCATGTGCTTTGCCTTTTACATTATTCAGAATCAAAGCCTCTCTCTCAGTGCTACTGTGTTTCTTTTGCATTTTTACCATTTCAGACATTATTGCAAGTCATCCTGACATCTCTTATTTTTTATTGGAACAGACACAAACAGCACAGCATGATACTGGTTCCAATCAACACGCCAGGAGTGAAATTGGTAAGGCCATTGTCGGTCTTTGGATATTTGGGTAAGTAAGAAATATATACTCAAACATATTGACTTAATTTGAAAAATATTTACCAAGTAACTACTACATAATATACTGAGCTGAAAAAATACAGCCTCTGCTCTTCAAGATCTTAAAAATCTAATTGAGGGAAATGCATAATATGCAAAAATAAGCATCTGGCACAAAATTGAATGTGTTACAGGCAAAGAATTTAAGGGCAGAGAATTTTCTTCTGGGAGGAGCAGATAAACTTTGAGAGTTCTGGAGGATATAGCCCTAATTAGGGGACCGGAAAAAGATGAACCGGTAGAGGAAAGTGAGAAGGAAATGATGAGACAAGTAAAAGGAGAACAAGAGTGAACAGGGTCATGGAAGCCTGAGGAGGGAATTCAGGAGAGTGTGGTCAGCAGTGACCTGTACACAAAGGTCCAGGAGGAGCAAGGCCAAGAAAAGCCCCTGGCATCTGGCCACTGAGAGGTCACTGGTTTCTAGAAGAAAAGCATTTCAGCCAAGCGATAAGGACAGCAGCCAGATTGCAGGGCAGCAGGGAGGGAGCCTGAGTGTAGACCTGGTCTGCTCATTAGCTGACACGAAGTGGGCACCTAAATCATTCTTGAGGAACAAGTGACCTAATTTTTATAACCTTCTCCTTCGGCCAGACATTCCACGCTAACGGAATCGTGGGCATTCGCCGTTGGCCCCATGCTGCTGGATTACATCCAAGACTTTGTTACTTACCTTCCTGTTCATATAATGTTATGACTGATGAACTTACTCAGAAGGAAGGGACAGTTAAACAAGACCTTGCCTTGCAGTATTCCAGAGTCTTGGGCATTGCCATCATATATAAACTTAAGACTTAGAATCAGAGATGTGCCAAAAGTGGCTCAAACTGGCTCATGAATGCTGATTGTTAAATTTCAAAGTGAGGATTTATACCTTGGAAACTGGCAAATGTTACAAATCGAGGCTTGATTTATTGTTTTGGTGATTAGGCTTAAGAAAGTGACAAAAATATTAATATCACAGATTGAAGTCAAAAGTATATTGCACATACTTATTCCCCCTCCCTTCAGAGTTATTAAACCCTTGACCAGCACACCCCTGCTTAGAGATGTTAAGAATTTGATTTCCCCCAAAGACCATATGTTGGTAGCTGAGTTATGACTAACTACCATTGCACATAATGTGTACATTTGCACGTGATAGAATCTTGTGTGACTCAGGACTTGAGGGTTCTAGAACTTGAAAGGTGGCCCATTGCTTGGGGAATGGGGTGCCCATAGCCACCAAACATCTCTAGCAAAACCTCCCTTTATCAACACAGTATAAAAACTCACCAGCATCACTTCCCGAGCCAAAGGCCTGCTTTGGGCATTAGATTAGCTATTGCTTCTCATGAAAAGAGTATAAAGTGATTTATCCAGTGATTTTTTTGAAGTAATTCAAGACTTTTTTTTCTGAAGCTTAAAGTCATTAATGTGAAAGTCACACTTATATTTTCCCACTTTTGGCAGAAAAGGTAGACTACTAGTTGGAGAGATTCAAAGTTTAGGATTACCCAGGTACAATGGAGAATATTATAGTCACCAGATTAAAACTAACTTTGTGAATTCTTTCCCTGTTCTTCAATATAAATAACTAAAATACTGAGTAATTCCAAATGACCTTCTTATACTTTTTAAGAATTGAATTATACTTTCTATTTTGTAGATAATTTCCATGGAGGACATTTTGAGATACATTTTAATAAAGTACGAGTACCTGCTTCCAATATGATACTAGGTAAGATATGTTCAGAAAATATTTCTTAGTAATAGTTAATATTTCATATCATAATTTCTCAAGAAATGATTATTAAAAATCAGACTCATTGCTAGAGAAATGATCAATTCAGAGAAATCAGTAGGAAAATGAAACACCACAATTTTAGTTAAGTACTGGGTATCTGTTTGTACCCTACTTTAATATTTAAATTTCAGGTAATGCATACCTGAAAACGAAACAAAATCAAAAAGATACCTTATTTCTCCTAAAATAATGATCTTACCATAACTTAAACTGTACTTGTTCTTAAACTACTCCATTATATCCTTGATTCAATTCTTGTATGTAAGGTAGAAATTTAAGCACCACTGAACTTTCTTTGTATTTGCGGCTTCACCTATGGTAGCTAGTTGTACAATTAGTCAATAGACACTTATTAAGCACCTACAGTATCCCAAGTACTGAACTAAATCTGTGGATCTGTGTAAATTTGTGGATACAAATGCAAATAAAAACCAGAGACAATCCCTGTCCTCAAGGAACTTCCAATCTAATGAGAAAAGCCACCCAGAAAAGGAAGCCAAAAAGCTTGTGGGGAGGCAGAGAAAAGGTAGCAGAAGCTAGAGTGTGTTAGAGGGTCCAGAGAAATACAGAAAAGGATAACTGGAGGGAAATGGGGAGGTATGATAGATGGAGGGCTGAGCCTGAACTTAGGATGTCCTGAGTTCAAACCAGTCTTAGACTCTGGCTGGCTGTGTGAACCTGGGCAAGTTTCTTAATAATAGCCCCTGCCTCCCAGGATCAAATGAGATGATGTTTGTAAAGCACTTTACAGACCTAAAAGCATTATATAAATATTTACCATAGTTATGAGTAATTTATCTTGTGATTTAAAATGTGTGTGTATATATATATATATATATATACATATATATATATATATATATATATATATATATATATATATATATATATATAAACAATTCCTATAGAAACAATTAGGCCCACAGGTTTACCGTCTCCTGAGGTAGACCTCCTACGTTCAACTCACAGCACTGAGGGAGTGTGCTAGTGTGATGGGGAGACTTCATGGAGGATGACTTCATAGACACCATCCTCAAAGGCAGGAGCAGGTTGTGGTCATTGCTGATTGAGAGAGGGATACCTGCAAGGATCATGGATTCATTGAGGTGCTTTATGAATCATGGTCTGTCCTTTTCTCTGCTTCTCCATTTATTTTACACAGGTGAAGGAAGGGGCTTTGAGATTGCCCAAGGCCGTCTTGGACCTGGCCGCATCCACCACTGTATGCGTTCAATAGGTATGGCCGAAAAGGCTTTACAGATCATGTGTGAGCGAGCAGCCCAAAGAGTGACGTTTCAGAAGAAATTATATGCACACGTAAGCATGTTTTAAATAAAAGCTCTTCCTTTGACTCTGTGACCACTGAGCATTCATGGCAATAATTCCTCCAAGAAACAGGATTTTTTTTTTACTAAAATAAAATAAGTGTGTGTGCACTTAGAGATGTCGGAACTGTGCTGAAGGTTAAGTGACTTAGGCTGTGCTATGTGCTTAATTCTCTGCCGACACAAAGGGATCAGGCCTTGCTGACTAGTATGTCTGGATGTCAAATGAAATCTGAGGTGACCATGTCAAAGCATGGCTGAAATGGGGAAGAGAATTCTTACTCAGACTTTCTGTAGCTCTGACAGTGAAAACATAATTGATATTTAAAATAGTGCTTTTTAAAGTTTGCAGAGAGTTTTGCTCACATCTCATTTGAGCTTAATGAAAATTTTGGGCAGATCTTCTTATCCCCACTTTACAGGTGAGAAATGAGGTTCAGAGAGCTAGGAAGCTTACAGAAGGATTGGGACTCGGATGCATCAGGCTTCCAGCATGGCTTCTTTGAGAGAATGCACTTGAAGTTCAAAGGATTTGGGATTCACTATTTTTTTAATCAGCTAGGAAACATTTATTAAGCACCAACTAGGTACCAGACATTGGGCTGAACACTGAATATACAAAGACAAAAATACCAGTTTTTGTCCTCAAGGAGCTTGCATCCTATTTTGTTTTATTTTAATTTTTTTTTTATTTCTGGATTTAACAAAACACCAAACAAAGAACATTTTCATATCCAAAGTAGAAAATATGCATCTCTATTGCTTACTTTTAAAGTTGTCCTTTTTCTTTGTGTTTCCTTCTAAAGGAAGATGCAAGTTCTAAAACTGTCACTCACTGAGCCTTGGTTAATATTTAAGTATATGTAAACAAAAGTGTGTACACACATGTGTACATCTGTCTACATCAGAACTTTACCCTTATGCTGATCTCAAGAGCCAGGAAGATTTGGGTTTAGTTCTGCTTCTGATACTTCTGGCCATGTGACTCTGTGACTTAACCTCTCCCTTGATGCAGACAGAGCCAATAAGATTCTAAGATGCAGAAAAGGTCCAGTTTGTATTGGGAGAGCTCCATGCTCCATGTCACTGAAGGGCTGGCTCCTATCCTTGGCGTGATCTTTGGGCCCTTGTTAACGTTCTCATTCGATTCCTTCACTCTGTACTTTGCTCCACTTGCTGTGGCAGTTTTGACAGGTGGAGGTTTCCTGTTTCACTAGCTGCCACCCTGAAGTTTCTGCCCTCCTGAACGTCCCCCATCCCTGGGCAAATCCTGTGCCTGATTTCGTGCCTCTTTGCCAGAACTTCTCAGCTCCGTGTGGCAGAGTAACAGAATTGCTCTGATTTCGCCCGCTACAAATCATGGTACATGGGAAGGCCAGCAGTCCTGCTCTGTCCTTATTAAATGCTCGCCTTATTCCCACAGAGCTCTCTTCTTCTCTTCCAACCACTCTTACCCATTCTACTTACAAGACTCCTATTTCCCTGAGTCCTGAGGCCATTCCTTCTCTCTTCAGGCCTTCTTCAACATCATCACCCTGTCAAGAGTCCTTTCATTTACAAAGGAGATCCTACTACTCACCAATGTCTCTTCCTGTTCCCATAATCCCATTTCCTCCTGCCTTGCCTGACCTTGTTCCAGGATCCATGCCATCCATCATCTTCCTGTCTCCACTGGCTCCTTTCTTTCAGTTTACAAAAATGCTCATCTTCCCAAATCCCAAAAGATGAGCAACTATCCCTTCAGTTCCTTTTCCATCCATCTCCCTCCTAAATATCTTGAAAAAGTTTTCTGCCCCTGAAGCTCCCACTTCCTATGTCTTTCCTATGTCCCTGTCCTCACTTCACTAAAATTGCTCACTGAAGTCACCAGAGACCCCTAGTCACCCAGTGCATGGGTCACTTCCAAGCCCTATCACCGCACTGTTGGCCCTTCCTCTTCCCCTTCCCTCCCAACCCCTAAAGTTCCCTGTCCCCTTCAGCTTTGGAGCTTCCTTATCTTCCTCGTTTCCTGCTTCTCTGCCTGCTCTTGTCTCTCTGGCTGCCTTTTCTTCATGACCCTGAGTAGGAATTTGCCCAGAGATCTAAAGACCACCCCCTTCTCTTACCTTCAACCTTGACAGTCTTCCTGCTTCCACATTTTCGCTTTTGATCCTTGTAGAGATGACTCTCAAGTCTCTTTCTCCGGTCCAGACCATTTTTTCTGAGCTCCAGAACTAAGCCTCCGCTTCCTACAGGACCCCCGCACCCAGGGGCTCAGGATGCCCCAAACTAGGCTAACCCTTGTCCTTCAGCTCATTCTTCCTTATAATGTCATCATTTGCCATTCATTCCATGTTCACAATCTCAGAATCATTTCAGACAGAGATGCCTGAGGGGCATTGACATAGCTCTTGGGGGAGGGCTCCTGCCTGTCTCCTGTCTCCCTCCCTGTAATCCACTCCTCACTCAGGCACTGAAGAGATCTTACTAAAGCACCAGTTTAACCATGTCACCCCTAATAACTCCAACAAACTCTAGTAGCTTCCTATCACCTCCAGGATCAAATATGAGACCCTCTGTTAGCATTGCAACTTTCCATCACCCCTCATAACTTCGTAAATTTTTACACTCTTCTTCCAACAGTCTTTTTTTTTTTTTGAAGGAATGAATTGATCCTTACTTCTCTTTTTTTTCTACATTAGTATTTTATTTTTCCAATAAATGTAAAGATGTTTTTCAATATTCATTTTTGTAAAGCTTTGCATTCCAAATTTTTCTCTCCCTTTCCCCAAGACAGCAAGCAATCTTTTAAAACATATTTTCATATTTGTCATATTGTGCAAGAAAAATCAAAAGGGGAAAATCATGAGAAAGAAAAAAGCAAGCAACAGCCAAAAAAAAAAAAAAGGTGACAATACTATGCTTTTATTCCCTCACAATCTCCATAGTTCTCTCTCTGGATGCAGATGGCTATTTCTATCACAAGTTCATGGGAACTGACTTGAATCTCCACATTTCAACTTCTCCTTAATCCAGTGATGGCTTCTTCCTTGCTTTTCCTTGAACAAGATCCTCTGGTTTCCAAAAATGGAAATTTTCACTGCCTAGCCTCCTTGTCTGGAATGCTCTCTGCTTCTTCGCTTCCTTCAAGTTCCATTCAGATTCTAGTGCCCTTCTTCTGCTGACAATTTCCAGATTATCTTGACTTTACGTAGTCATTAACATGTCATTTCTCCCATTTGATCATGAGATCAAGAACTCTCTTTTACCCTTTTGTATCCCTTAAACTTAGCACAGTGCCTGGCACATGGTAGGCACTTGATAAATATTTATTGCCACGCCCTTCCTTACTTGGAAGTGTAACTGTCCAGGAAGGTCCAGGATGGCAGAAGGGCACACCAAGGATGGAGGGACAGGCAAACATCTTGACTGCATCAACATAGCCTTTTAGTAGGAGGGTCCTTCAGGTCTACACTGAGTGACAGTTTTTCAGACAAGGTTCCCACTTTTTTTAAAGTTAATATACTTTCCATAAATATGCCTCTCCTTATTGGGAATTCAACCTGGCACCAACCAAATAATCTTCCAGAATGCAAGCAAAGACATGTGAGTGTTGAAAATAATAACATTCCTTTCTCCTGCAAGTGCTGGGAGCCTCCTTCCTGTTGGCTGGTTATGGTTATGGTCCCAGCTTCCAACTGAGAGGAGAATTAAAAATTACTTTAGATCAGAGGTCCACAGTAATCCCCAGAGAAGATATCTGGAATATTGGATTCTTTTTTCCCAAAGCTAATGTACATTTTAGTGGGAAGAGCGAACACAAGTACTGGTTCCTGGGTGCATCTTTTTTTCTCCACAGAAACAACTTTCCTTATTAGGAATCTGATTCCTCTTCCTAGCATTAAATGGTTATCATCCAGTTTCACAACAGAAAAATATGACTGCAGGTTTCCTTGGGATTATCAAAGTTTCTCAGTCAAAGTTAAGCCTCAGGGAGCATCAGTGGCAAATATTTGGCAGTAGAATATTAAGAATAAGAGCCAACATCGCATTTTGTTCCTGGTGAATAAAACCAAGACCATTTGATTATAAGCTTATCACCTTGTTAAAAAGTATTCATTTAATCACAATTGATCACTGAGAGTGGCACAGGAAACTCCATCAATTCTATAAAATATAAGAATGAAATCAAACTTCTGATTCTTGCTGAAAGTGGAACATTCTATTGCTGATGGATATTCCAAGAAAAAACAAGGCCCATTTTATTGGCCGTCAGAGTGCTTAATGAGTCCAAGATAAACTATCTTATTGACACATTGGAATGTTTTCTACTTTGAAAAAAATAGGCGTCAGTAGTAAACTATGTGAAAGAATGCACAATTGGCTCACCCTGAAATCCCGTCTCAATTCTCAGTGCTTTAGAACACAGAATTAGCATGACTAAGACCAGATATTAAAATTTTTTAAATCTAGATTTTTTTTCCCAGATTAAAAAATCTGGAGTTTGTAGTCACTTTATCCCTACAATGTTACAGTAAAGTTAATTAGCATCCACCGAGGATGCTGTTGCAGGGGATGTTGCCTCCCTAGACTCCAGAGCAGGGTGGGGATGGACTTTAAAAGGGAAGCCCAATATTTGGACAGGGAGGCCAGGGACTTGTGGCCAATCATAATCTTTCTGAATGAGATGTCTTTCTCAGGGTCGTACCCTTCAACATTAAATCTACAATTATGGGACATTTTGAACAAACTAATTTAAATTCAGATTGAAAATGCAGCATCTAGCATCATGCTGTATCCATGAGGCTCAGAGTCATGGCATTGTGTCTGCTACTTTGTGGAAGATTTTAAACTTGTTAATAGTGATTTTCGGATTTAAAGCTTTTCATGTTTTGTTGGCTTATTTTGAGGCAGGCTGCAAGACCATGAGCATTTGGTTTGTGTGTTAGAGAGAAACTCAGCTTCCCCTCTGTTTCCTTGTGCTGTAGGAGGTGGTGGCCCACTGGATTGCTGAAAGCCGCATCGCCATTGAAGAGGTGCGCCTGCTGACCCTGAAGGCGGCTCACAGCATTGACACGCTGGGCAGTGCCCAGGCAAGGAAGGAGGTAAAGGTGGTGCCCCCAGCTCGGGGACCCTGTGCTCCCAAACCAGGGAAGAGCACCTAGGCTGGCCCCAGGAAGAACTGCAGTCAGGAGCAGCTTTAGGCACTGATGACTCGTGGGACTCTGGGCAAGGCGCTGAGCCTTCCTCAACTTCCTCATCTGCTGAGAGCACCTGCCTCTCAGACTGTGGTGAGGATCAGATGAGGCCCTAATGGTAAAACACTTGGCACAAGGCTCCCACCCAGTGCCAGCTGTACATCAACATGGGCGCTTAGTGGTCTCAGAATTCCAGGTTGCTGAGGATGGAATCAGGACATTGGACACACACTTGGGGGCTGGGTTTCAAAACTTGAAATGTCTTTCATTTTCAGATTTTCATCTAACAATGTGATTGGGGGGAATTGCTTGCACAATCCCTATTTTCTGGGAGTCAGTCTTCAGCAGCCATCATGTTTGTCTGTAATGTGACTCCATTCCCTGATGGATGGATGAGCAAACTCTTTCTTCTGTAGCTAGATAACATTTAAGAAACATGAGTATTGGTGGAGAGGTGGCTCAGGTCCGCAGTCTGCCTCTGACACATATTAGTTTGTGACCTTGTACAAGTCACATAGCTTCTTGGGGCATTTCTCCTGAGAGCATCAGTGACTGACAGGCTGCCATGTTGGTCAGAGAGGGCCTGACTATGCCAGGCTCCCCACAGCAAGGAAATAACAAGGGGGGAATCTTCTTGGGTCACAGGAACATTGTTGTAGCCATCTGAACAAAAACTGTTTGTAAGAGAATTGTGTCGGATAAACCTCCAGTTACCTTTCACTTGTATATAAAGACAGGCAGGTCGTCTTGGATTCTCCCTAGTACTTTATCTTCCTGTTTTCACTCCATGTATTTATAGATTGCCATGATCAAGGTGGCCGCCCCACGGGCAGTCTGCAAAATTGTTGACCAGGCAATCCAAGTCTGTGGAGGAGCTGGAGTCTCTCAGGATTTTTCTTTAGCCCAAATGTGAGTAGCAATCATTTAAACACTATTTCTTACAAGCTTGGGGGGGGGGAGAGACAAGAAACTTCTTGTCAAATTAAGAGTATACCATCCATCTCCATCCTTGTGCTTTGTTCTTGAAGAGGAACAGGCTCTTAAGGAACTCTAAGCAGGATGTGGGAAGAGATAGAGAAGGGGGAGGGTTGTGGAGCAGCAACAGCCTTGGAGAGCCCCCCCCCACTGGCTCTGCACCAAAAATATCTGGGTCAGTTCCATTCTTTTAACACCTATGGGGGCAGCACAGCCTGCAGCAACATGAGCCAAGGAAATCTGCTTGGAAATGTGACTTACTGGCAGTCAGAAGGGGCCTCCCAGCCCCTTCCCGTCCTCTGGACACACACGTGAAGGGCAGATGAGCATCCCCTCCTCTCGTTCTCTGGCCTTGGCTGGAGGCAGGAAGTGGGCCTTGGGCCCAGCTGCAGCACTTCTCTGAGTTACATGTTCCCATGTGACTGCCCCTCCTCGTATCAAGGTGAAGGGTCTCTGAAAGTCCTCCTCCAGAGCCTGAATAGACAAAACCCCCCTCTGCAAGTTTGTGGGTCATCCCTGAACCATTTCCCAGCCCCCACCAAACCCATTTCCCTTTCTTTTTAATTGGCAATCCTCCTGAGCTCCACCTGGAAGTGTTTCCCATCTCAGCACCATTGTTGCTCCTCCCTTTGGCTAAGGCTAAAGTTGGTTTGCTTTCGAGTAAACTTCCCCCACTTCTCTTCCATAGGTATGCCATGATTCGAACCTTACGAATAGCAGATGGGCCCGATGAAGTTCATCTCTCAGCAATTGCAAAAATGGAGCTGCGGGACCAGGCCCGCAAGCTGACTGCCAGGATGTAGGGCTGGGGGGTTCAGGTATCGCCAAATATTCTAGGTGTCGGGCGCAGCTGCACCTGCTTAAGTACACATGAATCATGATGGATAATTGGCCTTTCATTTTTAATCTTGTGTTTTTGCAGGATTCAGAGCATAGGAAATATTAGATCAAATGTTCATTTTTTATAAATTATTATCCATCTTGCATATAATGAATTTACTTTAATTCTAATATCTCTCTTGTTAGGCAAATTTTCCAGTGGAAGATATATAACAAACAGCTAATTCTTTAGCTCTCAATAAGATTTTTTATTGGACTTTGACTTTTTAAACTTCTGATTTGAGTAAAGTGATGGCAAAGAAACAAAAGCATAATAAGAGTGGCTTAAAAAAAAGCCAGCATATTAGTTTTGAGACCCCGAGCTTTGTCCATTTGGATGTTTTTTTAAGGAAACATTTAACGCACAGATTTTTAACCTGATCTTCATGGACTTATTTGTTGTTGTTGTTTGCTATTTTGATCATTGTATTCACTGTGGATTGATTACTTTTATAATCCCCTGCTTTAGTTTATGCATTTAAAAACAAAATTCTGAGGAATCCTCCCTCTCCCCACTGTGCCCAATGGGCCCATGACACCGAGAAAAGGTCAATGTGTGCTCTTTGCCTTTAAATTCAAGATCAATAAGTCATCAAAGCCTGACCCATACAGAGCACTCTGTTGGGTGCTGAGGATTCCGGGACCAGGACAAAACTGATCTTGTCCTTGAGGAATTTTCATTCTAGCTTTATACGTGAACAGGTGTGTTGTTCAACATGCAGATTTGCCACAAACTGGGTTGAATTAATTATGGTTATAAATTGTAACGCACTTCTGCACATCTAAATTCTAAACAGTATTTCAGATCTCCTGTGAATTAGACACCTGATGTGGCAGGAAAGCAATCAGGGAACAACTTTTCTCAGACTGGCAGACAGACTAGCAGGCCATTGTCTTGTCTTCAGGATGGCAGGTCATTTTGCTGAACCTGCAGATCAGACCTAACTTACTCTCTTCCTGCCTAAGTGAAAAGTTTTGTCAGATGTGGACCTTTCAGAAATGCTTTGAGATCTTTAGAGCTTTTTTAAGATTGTTTGAGTGGAGAGCCTTAATCACACTTCTTCCATGTGCCAACGTTGTTATTGAGAAATCAAGTACATTGCAAAATACAACATACTGTGTACAGAGTAACACAAATATTATAAGATGATTTCTTCTTCTCAGCAATACAGTGATCTAACACATTTCTGAAAGACTTAGGATGAAAATTACTATTCATGTCCAGAGAAAAAACTAAAGGTGTCTGAATGCAGATTGAAACATACTTTTTTACTTTATTTTTCTTAAGGATTTTTTTTGGGTCTATTTTCTTTCACATCATGACTACTATGGAAATTTTTGCATGGCTACACATTTATAACCTATGTTGAATTGCTTATCTTCTCAATGTGGGGAGTAGGGAATGGTGAACATGGAAGGGTGAGACTTTAGAACTCAAAAGTTTTAAAAACAAATGTTAAAAATTAATTTTTACATGTGACAGAGATGACATAAAATACTAAATAAATTGAATTTCAAAAGAAAAACATGAGAAATCAAGTCTTTAAGGCACTGTTAAAAAAAATCTTTGCATGTTGCTGGAATAAACTATATGAATTATACTAAAATTTCAAATAAAAGATTCTTAAATCAGTTTGATTGAAGCACCATCAAAAGATTTTGGTTTCTGAAGATCATTTCAACTTGCATTTTAATTTCTTTACAGGGCAAGTGAAGGTAGTGAAATGATTCTGGGGACACTTACAGTGGACCCAATGCTGTAACTCACACTCTTCAGCTCAGTTGTGTTCTGGAGGAATGAGAGAAGGCAGGTTGCTTGTGAAGAATTGCACCCAGAGCTTACATCTATCTATCCAAAAAGCTTCACCCTTTTTTTGCCTTTTTCTTTTTGCCACAGGAAAATGTCTGTAGGATCCAAAATTCTCCTCCTCCCCCAACCAAGGGGCAAGCTAATTGTATCAAAGAAAGAGACAGGGAGCATCATTATAATTATTGGAGGAGTTTAATAACCATAATGGGTTATTTACATATTTGCTATCTGGCTTCCAGACAGTTCATTAGATCTCAGATCTCTGCCATGAAGTCTGGGACAGCAGCCAGAGAATTCAGTAGATTTTCCATAAAGACATCCCCCCCAAAAAAAGTCCCATGGTAATTATAGAAATCAAACAAAGGGAGAAAGAGCAGCAAAGCATCATTACATATGTCATTAGGAGTTTGCGTGATGCTTAGCAAGCAGTTCTGATTTTTGGCCTGCGTCCCAGGACTCAGGGTCGGGCCAGCACCCTTGGGTGAATGCCACAGTTATGTGGTGGACACAGCAAACACAGTCCTTGTCATGTGTTGTTATAGCTTGAACCTGGGTACTCTATCCTTATAATAGCTTTCAACCCCAGAGGGACCCCACAGGCCAGGTGCTAGTCAATTTGAGTAAGGTCCCAGATGCACACGAGGCTTTTGCTAGGCACACTGTTCTTGTAATAGCTTTCTCCCTTCCCATTTTGGAGCTGCTTTCCCCAAATAGTATGGCTTTCAGCAGAAAGGAGCCCCCAGTACTGAATAGGGTACTCCTTGAATAAAGAAAAAAGAGAGGGGGAAATCATACAATGTGGTCTCTTCTCTCCCTTCAACATCATTATTCCAATGAAATCAGGCTCAAGTGAACATTGAAGGTGGGTTTATAGGATGAGAGAAATGATAGACAGCAAGGCAGTGAGCGAGCAGCATGGGATGGGAGGAAAAGGGTTCCGGCACTGGCAGAAGAGTCGCTGGAACAACCATCTCTTTGCCAGATGCCTCAGAGCCATAACCCAACCCAGTGGCAGCAGCCTCCTGAGCATCTCAGACAAGGAACCGGAGTGACAGAGGAGTGGCGCTGTTGTGGACCTCAAACCCTTCAGGGATCCTTAGAGGGGCCTTCAAAAGAGCTCACTGGGCAGCATCTTTGAGGGGAACTAGGCAGAAAATACAAGTATGTTTTGCCATGTCTTCTAAACAGTCTTTCAGTAATATGCCCTATTACTATTAGGATATAAACATTATAAATAAAGGAATATTGGAAATAAATTAATAAAATTTCTATCGACATTCAAATTAAATTTTAAAATTAAATCTGTTAGGCAAGGGACAGCTTATCCAGTCACTTTGCACATAACAAGTTATAAATAAATGCTTTTTCCATTTATTCTCATTTTATTAGCCTGCTTATGTAAGGCAAAATAAGAATATTCAAGGTTGAGTTGTTCCTTTTTTTTTTTTTTTTTTTTTTTTTATTTTATAATTATAACATTTTTTGACAGTACATATGCATGGGTAATTTTTTACAACATTATCCCTTGCACTTACTTCTATTCAGATTTTTTCCCTTCCTCCCCCAACCCTCTCCCCCAGATGGCAAGCAGTCTTATATATGTTAAATATATTACAGTATAATTTAGATACAATATATGTGTGTAGAACCGAATTTTTTGTTGCACATGAAGAATTGGATTCAGAAGGTAAAAATAACAGTTTACATTCATTTCCCAGTGTTCCTTTTCTGGATGTAGCTGGTTCTGTCCATCATTAATCAATTGGAATTGGATTAGTTCTTCTCTATGTTGAAGAAATCCACTTCCATCAGCATACATCCTCGCACAGTATCATTGTTGAAGTGTATAATGATCTTCTGGTTCTGCTCATTTCACTCAGCATCAGTTGATGTAAGTCTCTCCAAGCCTCTCTGTATTTCTCCTGTTGGTCATTTCTTATAGAACAATAATATTCCATAACATTCATATACCATAGTTTACCCAACCATTCTCCAATTGATGGACATCCATTCATCTTCCAGCTTCTAGCCACTATGAAAAGGGCTGCCACAAACATTTTGGCACATACAGGACCCTTTCCCTTCTCTAGTAGTTCCTTGGGGTATAAGCCCAGTAGTAGTATGGCTGGGTCAAAGGGTATGCACATTTTGATAACTTTTTGGGCATAATTCCAGATTGCTCTCCAGAATGGTTGGATTCTTTCACAACTCCACCAGCAATGCATCAGTGTCCCAGTTTTCCCACAGCCCCTCCAACATTCATCGTTATTTTTTCCTGTCATCTTAGCCAATCTGACAGGTGTGTAATGATACCTCAGAGTTGTCTTAATTTGCATTTCTCTGATCAATAGTGATTTGGAACACTCTTTCATATGAGTGGAAATAGTTTTAATTTCATCATCTGAAAATTGTCTGTTCATATCCTTTGACCATTTATCAATTGGAGAATGGCTTGATTTCTTATAAATTAAAGTCAATTCTCTGTATATTTTGGAGATGAGGCCTTTATCAGAACCTTTAACTATAAAAATTTTTTCCCAATTTGTTACTTCCCTTCTAATCTTGTTTGCATTAGTTTTGTTTGTGCAGAAACTTTTTAATTTGGTGTAATCAAAATGTTCTATTTTGTGATCAATAATGGTCTCTAGTTCTCCCTTGGACACAAACTCCTTCCTCCTCCACAAGTCTGAGAGGTAAACCATCCCATGTTCCTCCAATTTATTTATGATTTCGTTCTTTATGCCTAAATCTTGGACCCATTTTGATCTAATCTTAGTATGTGGTGTTAAATGTGGGTCCATGCCTAGTTTCTGCCATACTAATTTCCAGTTTTCCCAGCAGTTTTTGTCAAATAATGAATTCTTATCCCAAAATTTGGGATCTTTGGGTTTGTCAAAGATTAGATTGCTATTTTTATTCACTATCTTGCCCTGTGAACCTAACCTATGCCACTGATCAACTAGTCTATTTCTTAGCCAATACCAAATGGTTTTGGTGACTGTTGCTTTATAATATAGCTTTACATCAGGTACACTTAGACCACCTTCCTCTGACTTTTTTTTCATTAGTTCCCTTGCAATTCTCGACCTTTTATTCTTCCATATGAATTTTGTTGTTATTTTTTCTAGGTCATTAAAATAGTTTCTTGGGAGTCTGATTGGTATAGCACTAAATAAATAGATTAGTTTGGGGAGTATTGTCATCTTTATTATATTCGCTCGGCCTATCCAAGAACATTGAATGTCTTTCCAATGATTTAAATCTGACTTTATTTTTGTGGCAAGTGTTTTGTAATTTTGCTCATATAATTCCTGACTCTCCTTTGGTAGATATGTTCCCAAATATTTTATACTATCGACTGTTATTTTGAATGGAATTTCTCTTTGTATCTCTTGCTGTTGGATTGTGTTGGTAATGTATAAAAATCCTGAGGATTTATGTGGATTTATTTTGTATCCTGCGACTTTGCTAAAATTCTGAATTATTTCTAATAGCTTTTTAGCAGAGTCTTTGGGGTTCTCTAAGTATACCATCATGTCATCTGCGAAAAGTGACAATTTGATTTCTTCATTTCCTACTCTAATTCCTTGGATCTCTTTCTTGGCTCTTATTGCCAAGGCTAGAGTTTCTAGTACTATATTGAATCGTAATGGTGATAGTGGGCAACCTTGTTTCACTCCTGATCTTACAGGGAAAGGTTCTAGTTTATCACCATTACATATGATGTTTACTGAAGGTTTTAAATATATGCTCCTTATTATTTTAAGGAATAGTCCATTTATTCCTATACTCTCAAGCGTTTTTAGTAGGAATGGATGTTGGATTTTATCAAATGCCTTTTCTGCATCTATTGAGATGATCATATGGTTTTTATTAATTTGATTATTAATATGGTCAATTATACTAATAGTTTTCCTAATATTAAACCATCCCTGCATTCCTGGTATAAATCCCACTTGGTCATAGTGTATTATCCTGGGGATGATTTTCTGAAGTCTATTTGCTAATATCTTATTTAAGATTTTAGCATCAATATTCATTAAGGAAATTGGTCTATAGTTTTCTTTCTCAGTTTTCGATCTACCTGGTTTAGGTATCAGTACCATGTCTGTGTCATAGAAGGAATTTGGTAGGACTCCTTCAATCCCTATTTTTTCAAATAGTTTACATAGCATTGGAGTTAGTTGTTCTTTAAATGTTTGGTAGAATTCACCTGTAAATCCATCTGGTCCTGGGGACTTTTTCTTAGGAAGTTGGTTAATAGCTTGGTCTATTTCTTTTTCTGAGATGGGACTATTTAGACTACTTACTTCTTCCTCTGTTAATCTGGGCAAGCTATATTTTTGAAGGTATTCTTCCATTTCATTTAAGTTATCGAATTTATCGGCATAAAGTTGAGCAAAGTAGCTCCTAACTATTGTTCTAATTTCCTCTTCATTAGTGGTGAGTTCACCCTTTTCATTTTCAAGACTATCAATTTGCTTTTTCTCTTTCCTTTTTTTAATCAGGTTTACTAAGGGTTTGTCTATTTTGTTGGTTTTTTCATAAAACCAACTCTTAGTTTTATTAATTAATTCAATAGTTTTTTTACTTTCAATTTTATTAATCTCACCTTTTATTTTTTGAATTTCAAGTTTTGTGTTTGTCTGGGGGTTTTTAATTTGTTCCTTTTCTAGCAATTTTAGTTGTAAACCCAATTCGTTGGCCCTCTCTTTCTCTATTTTATGCAGGTAGGCCTGTAGAGATATAAAACTTCCCCTAATTACTGCTTTGGCTGTATCCCACACATTTTGGTATGATGTCTCATTATTGTCATTTTCTTGGGTGAAGTTATTAATTATGTCTATGATTTGCTGTTTTACCCAATCATTCTTTAGTATAAGATTATTTAGTTTCCAATTATTTTTTGGTCTATTTTCCCCTGGCTTTTTATTAAATGTTATTTTGATTGCATTATGGTCTGAAAAGGATGCATTTACTATTTCTGCCTTACTGCATTTGATTTTGAGGTTTTTATGCCCTAGTATATGATCAATTTTTGTATAGGTTCCATGAACTGCTGAGAAGAAAGTATATTCCTTTCTGTCTCCATTTAGCTTTCGCCAAAGATCTATCATATCAAACTTTTCTAGTATTCTATTTACCTCTTTGACTTCTTTCTTATTTATTTTGTGGTTTGATTTATCTAATTCTGAGAGTGCAAGGTTGAGATCTCCCACTATTATAGTTTTGCTATCTATTTCCTCTTGCAGCTCTCTTAATTTCTCTTTTAAGAATTTAGATGCTGCACCACTTGGTGCATACATGTTTAATATTGATACTGCTTCACTATTGATGCTTCCCTTTAGCAGGATATAATGCCCTTCCTTATCTCTTTTAATTAGATTAATTTTTGTTTTTGCTTGATCTGAGATGAGGATGGCTACTCCTGCTTTTTTGGTTTTGCCTGAAGCATAATAGATTCTGCTCCACCCTTTTACTTTTAGTTTGAATGTCTCATCCTGTTTCAGGTGTGTTTCCTGTAAACAACATATAGTAGGATTCTGACTTTTAATCCAGTCTGCTAACTGCTTCCTCTTTATGAGGCAGTTTGCCCCATTCACATTTATGGTTAGAAGGACTAATTCTATATTGCTTGCCATCCTATTAACCCCTGCTTATGCTTTTCCCCTTTCCTTCCCTTTTACCCTCCTATCCAGTATTCAGCTGGTAAACACCACTTGCTTTTCACAGCCCTCCCTTTTTAGGATCCCTCCCCCACCTTAAAGATCCTCCCCTTATTTTACCCCTTTTCCTCGAAATTACTGTATTCCCTTCCCCTTAGCTTACTCCTTCCCTTTCACTTTTCAATGAAGTGGAAGAAGTTTCACCATAAATCGAATATGTCTATTGATACACGCTATGTTCATCTCCCTCCTTTCTTTCTCTCAGATATAATAGGTTACCTTTGCCTCTTCATGAGATGTAGTACCACTACTTTATACTTTTTTATGATATAATCTCCTTTCCACCTCTAGTTTCTAAGACAAATTGTACATATGTTCTTTACATATTTTTTTGACAGAAGTATAGTTCTCAAGATTTCTTTTTACCTTTTTTAGACGTCTCTTGAGTTCTGTATTTGAAGATCAAACCTCTTATGTAGGTCTGGTTTTTTCATCAAAAATAGATGGAATTCATTTATTTCGTTAAATGTCCATCTTCTTCCCTGGAAAACGATGCTCATTCTTGCTGGGTAAGTTATTCTTGGCTGCATACCAAGTTCCTTAGCCTTTCGGAATATCATGTTCCAGGCCCTGCGTTCTTTTAATTGGACGCTGCTAGATCCTGTGTTATCCTTATTGTGGATCCTCCATATCTGAATTGTTTTTTTCTAGCAGCTTCCAATATCTTTTCCTTTGTCTGATGGTTCTTGAACTTGGCCACTATATTTCTTGGCGTTTTGATTTTAGGGTCCCTTTCAGTAGGTGATCGATGAATTTTCTCAATGTCTATTTTACCCTCTGTTTCCAAAACGTCTGGGCAGTTCTCTTTGATAATTTCCTCGAAAATAGTGTCCAAGCTCTTTTTTTCCTCCCATTTTTCAGGGAGTCCGATTATTCTCAAATTGTCTCTCCTGGATCTGTTTTCCAGGTCTGTTGTCTTTCTGGTAAGGTACTTGACAGTCTTTTCAATTGTTTCATTTCTCTGGTTTTGCTTGACTCCCTCTTGGTTTCTCCTTGAGTCATTCATTTCTACTTGTTCCAGTCTAATTTTCAATGATGTATTTTCTTCACTCACTTTTTTTATATCTCTTTGTAATTGTCCAATTGAGTTTTTATCTTCTATGGAATTTTTTTCCATTTTATCCATTTTATTTTTTAGAGAGCTGATTTCTTTTTCCAGCTCTCTAATCCTGTTTTCCTTGGAGTTGTTTACCTTTTCCAGCTCACTAATCCTGTTTTCCTTGGAGTTGTTTACCTTTTCCAGCTCACTAATCCTGTTTCTCAATGATTTGATTTCTTTATCCATTCTGTCTTTGAATGCATGGGATGACTTCTCCAGGCTCTCTTGCCAAGCTTCCCTTTCCTTTTCCCAATTCTCTTCCAGCTCTCTTGTGAGAGCCTTTTTGATTTCCTCTATGAGGTTCTTTTGTATGGAGGAGCAGCTTATATCCCTCCCAGGGGATACATCTGGGGACAGTCTGTTCCTAGTCTCCTCAGCATTTGAAGTCTGCTCCCTCTCCACACAGAAGCTGTCAATGGTTAGAGCCCTTTTGAATTTTTTGTTCATTTTGTCAGAGTAGGAATCAAAGAAAACAAACTGACAAGAGAAACAATTGGTCTGTTTTGCGGGGGATAGGGCTGGATGTTATTAATGGGCTTCCTCTACAGACTGGGGGTAGGGCAGCAGAGAGCCACTAACAGAACAGCAATGACTGTACTGAGTCTGCGCTCTGAGGCTCTGAGAACGCACCGAGTCAGTCCAGGTGGGGGTTGGGGGTGGCCGGGCTCTGAGAGACGCTGGCTTTCTGGGGTTTTAATCTTCACCTCTGGTGTTTACACCCTCTCCACCGCTCCTGGCTTGCTGCCAAGACGGAGCATCCACACTGGGGCAAAAGCCCTTTCACAGAAACGGCAGAGATCACACCCCTCCCCCTCCGGTCTGAGCTGTGTGAGCTGCCTGTCTTGCTCTGGCTGTCTGCCCTCAGTCTGCGCCCAGTCTGATTGACCCTCCCCCGAGCAAACACAGACCTTTTCTGGCGACTCTCAAGGATGTCTTCTCTTGGTGATAATTTGTGGATTTCTTTCTGGGTCAAGCATTAAGTCAGAGGCTTGTCATGAAGTAAGTTCTGAGAGAAAACGAGGAGCTCAAGCAGCTGTCTGCCTCCACGCCACCATCTTGGCCGGAAGTCGAGTTGTTCCTTATTAAAGTTTAAAGGTTGCCTATTTCAGCTATTGATCTATCTGCTCCTGGTCTCTCTCTATACAGATAATTGAGGAGGGGTAGTGTTTAACAGGGAGAGAGGTCTCTTTAAAAAGAATAAGGAGTAATTAATTCTAGGTTGTAAGCAAGCAGAATGAGAATCATCCACTGTTTCCAAACAAGTTAGTTAGGAGGTAAGATATTGATGACTGAGACATGAACCAATCTTCCCTCAAAAACATGTTTTTGTTCCAGGTAGAGATAACATCCTCAGTTTGCTTTAATTTGACAAGAATTAAAGTATTTCATAATTCCGTCAAACAGTATTTTTCTTACTTTACAAAATGTTGCAAACAGAGAGAAACTGTCACTAATCAGCGAAGATGTATGTCTCACATGGGGAGCCAAAATGGTGGAGAGAAGCCAGGAAGTCACCTGAGCTCTCCTCACTTTACCTCAGAAACATTAAATCAAGCTTCTAAAAGAATAGAATCCACAAAAAGATGGAGTGAAACCGTTTTCCAGTCCAATATAATTTAGAAAGACTTCAGGAAAAATCTGTCTCACGTGGCTAAAAGGGAAGCACAGCACAGGTGATGTCTGGGGAGTTCTTAGGGACAGATAGTATCTGAGGCCCTGCAGTTCTGTCTGGGAAGACCCAGGGCCCAGCAGGCCAGCTCTGAGGCTCCACCCACAACCCCAACCCCAGAACCCAGGGCACAGCAGGCACAACTAGGCTGGGCCATCTTAACAGTGGTCAAGCTGCCAGCCTCGGAGACTACAGAACACTAGCAATCAGCCCCCTTGGCTCCTGTGCCAGAAGCTTGGGACAGTGTTCCCTGCACCCCAGAAATAAAGCTCAACTTCAAAAAATGAGCAAAAAACTAAAAAGAACCCTGATTATAGGGTTCTTGACTTTTGGCATGTAGACTCCCAAATATTTTCTATTATCTAATTATTTTAAATGAAATAAGAAAATACTATTGAGGAAAAAAAGGCATTGAAAGTGGGGGGAAAAGAAATGAGGCCTTTCTAAGAAACATCTGCTGTAAAAATTGTTTCCTAACTTACTTTGCTTATCTGTTTTGACACAGAAGATCAAAATGCAGAAGAGGACAATGTCAAAATGTCTACATGTGAAATCTCAAAGGGGAAGAGTGTTTGTTTTCAAACCCAAAAGGTTTTCTTGGAAGATCTCTGTGTGGCCAAATCGAAAAGAAGTACAAAAGCCAATGAAGAAAATAATTCCTTAAAAATAGGAATTGGGCAAGCAGAAGTTAATGATTTTATGAGACATCAAGAATGAGTCAAACAAAATCAAAAGAATGAAAAAAAGAAGCAAATGTAAAATACCTTATTGGAAAAACAACTGACCTGGAAAATAGAACCAGGAAAAATAATTTTTAAAGTATTGGACTATCTGAAGCCCATGATAAAAATAAAAAATAAAAAATAGCCTGGACAGTATCTTTCAAGAAGTGGTTTGGGAAAACTGCTCTAATATCCTAGAACAAGACAGTAAAATAATTATTGAAAGAATCTCTGAAAGGGATCTCAAAATGAAAACTTCCAGGAATATGAATAGCCAAAAACTTGGGTCGAGGAGAAAATATACAAATAGCCAGAAGAAAACAATTTACATATCACAAAGCTACATTCTACATTAAAGGATTGAGGGCTTGGAATATGATATTTCAGAAAGCAAAGGAACTTGGATTAAAACCAAGAATCAACTACCCAGAAAAACTGAGCATAATTTTTCAGGGGAAAAGATGGACATTCAGTGAAATAGGGGACTTTTGAACTTTCCTGAAGAGAAGAATAGAGCTGAGCAGAAAACTGGATCTTCAAGTACAAGACTCAAGAGAAGTGTAAAACAGATAAGCAAAGAAAGTTAGGAAACAATTTTTACAGCAGATGTTTCTTAGAAAGGCCTCATTTATTTTTCCCCCACTTTCAATGCCTTTTTTTCCTCAATAGTACTTTCTTATTTCATTTAAAATAATTAGATAATAGAAAATATTTGGGAGTCTACATGCCAAAAGTCAAGAACTATATGAACACAATTACAAAACTTTCCTCACAAATAAAGTTTAATCAAAACAACTTGAAGAATATCAAGTGCTCATGGGTAATCTGAGCTAATATAACAAAATTGACAATTCTACCTAAATTGATTTACTTATTCAGTGCTATACTAATTGAACTGCCAAGAAATTACTTTACAAAACAAGAAAAAATAACAAAGTTTATCTGGAAAAAAAAAGATCAAGAATTTTAAGGGAATTAATGAAAAAATGCAAATGAAGGTAGCCTAGCTGTACCACACCTAAAACTATATTATAAAGCAGCAGTCATCAAAATCATTTGATACTACCTAAGAGTATTTGATCAGTGGAATAAGAGACAATAATCAATGACTAGAGTAATCTAGTTTTTAATAAACTTAAAGATTCCAGCTTTTGGGATAAGAACTTACTGATAAAAATTGCTGGGAAAATTGGAAAATAGTATGATGGAAACTAGGCATTGACCTACCCCAACACCCAGTACCAAGATAAAGTTGAAATGCATTCATGATTTAGATATAAAGGGTGAGACTATAAGCAAGTTACAAGAACAAGTGATTGTCTACCTCTCAGATCTGTAGAGGAGAAAGGAATTTATATCCAAAGAAAAACTAGAGAACATTATGAAATGAAAGATGAATAATTTTGATTATATTAAAAAGTTTTTATATAAACTGTAATATTCCGGTTGGTTTTCTGGAGGTCTTGGAGCAGCCTTCATTTCAGTTGAGTAATCACCACAAGAATAGCCAGTGTTAAAGTCTAAATCCT